>NC_052163.1:120875143-121475143 GCF_902713615.1 Scyliorhinus canicula | reverse complement strand
TTTTAAAAAATAAATAATTTTTTTCCCAATTAAGAGGCAATTTAGCATGGCCAATCCACCTAGCCTGCACATCTTTCTGGGTAGTGGGCGTGAAACCCATGCGGTCATGGGGAGAATGTGCAAACTCCACACGGACAGTGACCCCAGGCCGGGATCGAACCCGGGTCCTCGGCGACGTGAGGCAGCAGTGCTAACTACTGCGCCGCCGTGCCACCCCTACTAGTTTCATTGTTGTACACTAGTCAACATCAAAATTAATTAAGTATTTTTCAATGATTAAAAACTGTTAATATGAGATTTTGTACGTAAGATATAACAGTTACTTTGACACTTCTCAAAGGCTTGCAAATGGGCACCTTTGGCAGAAATGTCCAATCTACATGAATGACTTAGATGAAGAGACAGAGAGTAATTTAGTTTGCTGATGCTACCAAGTTGGGTGGGAAGGTAAACTGTGGGAGGACATAGATAGGCTTCGAGGGCATCAAGACACGTCAAGTGAGTGGGCAACAAGATGGCAGATGGACTATATTGTGGGGAAGTGTGACGTTATAGTGTTCAATTCTGGTCGCCACTCTACCAGGAGGATGTGGAGGGTTTGGAGAGGGTGCAGAAGAGATTTACCAGGATGTTGCCTGGTATGGAGGGCATTAACTATGAGGGGAGGTTGAATAAACCTGGTTTGTTCTCACTGGAACAACGGCGGTTGGGGAGGAGGGGGGGGGGGGGGGCGACCTGATAGAGGTCTACAAAATTATAAGAGGCATAGACAGAGTGGATAATCAGAGGTTTTTTCCCAGGGTAGAGGAGTCATTTACTAGGGGGCATAGGTTTAAGGTGCGAGGGGCAAGGTTTAGAGGAGATGTACGAGGCAAGTTTTTTTACACAGAGGGTAGTGGGTGCCTGGAACTCACTGCCAGAGGAGGTGGTGGAAGCAGGGACGATAGTGACGTTTAAGGGGCGTCTTGACAAATACATGAATAGGATGGGAATAGAGGGATACGGACCCTAGACGCTGGAATGTGGCGACTAGAGGCTTTTCACAGTCACTTCATTGAAGCCTAATTGTGACAATAAGCAATTATTATTAAATAGTATGCTACAGTTGAACCGGGTTTCTAGTGAGACCGAATCTGGAATACTGGGCGCAATTGTGCGCTCCACATTTAAGAAAGGATATAGTGGAATTGGAGTCGGTACAGCGAAGGTTCACTCGATTGGTCTCTGGAGGAAGGGATTGGCCTATGGTGAGAGACATAGAACATACAGTGCAGAAGGAGGCCATTTGGTCCATCGATTCTGCACCAACACACTTAAGCCCTCACTTCCACCCTATCCCCGTAACCCAGTAACACCTCCTAACTCTTTTGGACACTAAGGGGCAATTCAGCACGGCCCAATTGACCTAACCTGCACATATTTGACTGTGGGAGGAAACCGGAGCACCCGGAGGAAACCCACGCAGACACGGGGAGAACGTGCAGACTCCACACAGACAGTGACCCAGCGGGGAATCGAACCTGGGACTCTGGCGCTGTGAAGGCACAGTGCTATCCACTCGTGCTGCCCTAATTGAACTTGTATTTTCTGGGGTTTAGAAGAATGAGGGCTGAACACATTGAGACCTACCTGTTTCTGAGGGGCCTCGATGGGGAAGGTGCTGAGAGATCATTCCCGCTGGGGGGGGGGGGGGGGGGCGCTCAGTCTCGGGATAAGGCCGCCAATCACTCTGGATTGAGATGAAGAGAAATTTCTTCACACAGAGGGTTGTGAATCTTCGGAATTCTTCATCCCTGAGGGCTGCGGATGCTCCTACGTTGAACACATTTAAGACTGGGATAGACAGATTTTTGGTCTCTCGGGGAATTGAGGGACATGGGGAGCAGTTGGGAAAATGGTATTGAAACTCAAGATCAACCATGATCGTATAGAATGGCGGAGCAGGCCCGATGGGCCGAATGGTCTAACTCCTGCTCCTATTTCTTCGGCACACCTTGCTCATTTTCATAGGAAAGTGCGGGGCTGACTTCCCGCTTTACCGTTTTTGAAACCAGCAGAAGAGATTGCGGGAGCTCAGTTTCCATCTGACATAACTGATCATTAACATTTCTCAATCTTTCACGCTGGTTAGGCCGATTTCCGGCAATGGTGCTTTGGAAGCCCTGGCCTGTAGAAACAGACAGGCAGACAATTACAGGTATGTGCGAGTAATGCCCATGAGGAAAAACTGCTTTGTAAATAATTGCCCAATCATTAGCCAGCTGGAATTGATTTATTACTGAGCAAATATCTGCCAATGACATATTGTTTGAAAGTGAGTGGGATGGTGTTCGCCAGCTGGACTGGAGACTTTATTCTGTGGAAAAAGACGTCTTTCAGTGTTTTTCTAGTCAAGGTTCACGAGCAGACAACCCTGCGAAAATGAGCTCTGGTTCAGAGGAGGCCTACTTACCCCCTTGGGGTAACAAGCCCCCGGCATCACTCAGCGTGCAGACGTCTGCATCTTCACCTGCCAAGGACCTTTCCGGGTTAAAAGTTACTGTTGAATGGAAAGACAGTTGCTTGTAAGTAAAAGAGCTGACCCAAAAGGCTAACAGGAACTTGAGGCGTGCCTTATTCATGTTTGGCTTCCATTTGAATTCCTGGAAATGTTTCTTTTTTTTTCAGTTGTAGGGTAGGAATCGGCTGGTTAAGGGTCAGAGACGAGACATGTATTTTCTCACAGTGCTTGCCTCAGACAGAAAGAATACGTTTCTTTAAGAAAGGAAAATAAGTCATTTTGAAAGGTCAGTCCGACAAATACACTCACTTGTTCAACTACCGTAATTCCAACAAACTAGCCCTCATTTAAATTTAAAGTCATGAGCCTTTACATCAGTGGCTCTTAAACCTTATCTTCAGACTACGTCAGCGGGCAAAAGACTCGATGGATCACCTGCCGCTCCTCCCCAACCACTTAAACTTCCGTGAAGTAAGTCGGCAGAATTAATGGGAAGAATGGCCTTGCTTTTGATGATGCACCAATGAGGTGGGCTGGAATTCTCCGACCGTTGGTGTTCCCTGTTCCCGCCGGCAGTTCACCCCCGCCCGTGGGTTTTCCGGCGGCGTGGGGTGGCTTCAATGGGAAATCCCATTGGCAAGCAACAGGGGTAGAGAATCCCGCTGCCAGCGAATGGCCCGCTGCCAAGAAACACGCGACTGGGGGACCGGTGAATCCAACCAGTGATGGCTGGTTCCGACCTGGAGAGCTTCAGCCTCATTTCAGTCCCAACGTTCGGCCAGACCCTCACCCGGATATGGGGACTGCTGGCAAGGCCAGTATTTGTTGCCCAACCCATGTTTCCCTCGATAGTGGCGAACCTGCTCCTTGAACTGCTGCAGTCCGCCTGGCGCAGCGCTTCCACATTGTAGCCAAGTGGGGAGTTCCGGGATTGTGACCCACTGACGTCCAGGATTGAGTCTGAATGCTCTTCGAATTCCACCAATTGGAGGATCTACCCTCACAATGGTGGTTATGAGGCTTTCTCTGGTTCAGTTTTTCTCATGAAGCCACAGACAGGTTCATAGCAGAAATCCCAACATCATCAGAAACACATTTGCAACCTTCTTATCCATGACAACGGAAGGGCTATTATCTCAATTAGATTGTTTAACTCTGCACGGCAGCACAGCGGTTAGCACTGCTGCCTTACAGCACCAGGGACCCGGGTTTAACTCTGGCCTCGAGTGACTGTCTACGTGGAGTTTGCACGTTCTCTCTGCGTCTGTGTGAGATTCCTCTGGGTGCTCCGGTTTCCTCTCACAAGTCCAGAGCTGTGCAGGTTAGGTGGATCGCCATGATAAAAAAAGTGCCCCTTAGTGTCCAAAGATGTGCAGGTCACTGGGCTGACGGGGGTACGGCAGGATGTGGGCCGAGGTAGGGCGCTCTTTCAGAGAGTCAGTGCAGACTCGATCGGCCCAGTGACCTCCTGAATGAAAAATGAAATGAAAATTGCTTATTGTCACAAGTAGGCTTCAATGAAGTTACTGTGAAAAGCCCCTAGTCGCCACATTCCGGCGCCTGTTCGGGGAGGCTGGTACGGGAATTGAACTGTGCTGCTGGCCTGCCTTGGTCTGGTTTCAAAGCCAGCGATTTAGCCCTGTGCGAAACCAGCCCCTGTGCTAAACTAGACCTCCTTCTGCACAGTAGAGAATCTATGATTCTATTCTATGGTTCTCATGCCAATAGAAGTGTCAGAAACATGAATTGACTGGTCTGATTGGATATTACAGCCTTTAAAGAAGAGAGAAAAACAGAAAATGCTGGGAAAGCTCAGCAGGTCTGGGAGCACCTGTGGAGAAAGAAACAGAATTGACATGACATGTCTGGAGGACTCTGAACACTGAAGAAGAACCATAGAGACTCAAAACATTAACTCTACTTTCTCTTGCCACAGATGCTGCCAGGCCTGCTGCGGTTTTCCGGCATTTTCTGTTTTTGTTCCAGATTGCAGCACCTGCAATATTTTGCTTTTATTTTTAGTGTCAAACGAGAGAGTCTCCTTTGAGTGAAGCTGTGAAAGAGAAGGGGATATCTGTTTTCCGGTACATCGCTGTACAGTCAGAACTAGAGGATTGTTCTGATTGTTTCTTCCCATTTATTTGTTGTTCGCTTTCTCTCGTTTTAAAAAAAAAGGACAACTCCCAAACTCAATGAGCGAACTTCAATCTCTCTTCACATCATTTGCAGAGTGGATATTTGACGAAGTAATGCTCGCCAAAATCCTGAGTTTTTAGTTTGAAGTAGCATTTGATCAGAACTGAGGTCTTCAAGAGCGTATCTGTGCAGTGTTAAGAAGAACGACTGGTGTTTAGTGCGTTGAAAGAAGACTCTGATTAATATGTGCCGGCCTTCATGTTCACCCTCCTTGTGTTGTGCTGCACTGGAGAACGAACATTGCTTTTGGGATTTCCCCACATGAGGAACTCTTAATTTCAATGCAAAAAGCATCAAAGAGCTGGCTTCCCTGCGGAGGGTAACAGTGGCAAAGCGGGGGAGGAAATGAAGAAGGAATTGACATTGATGGCATGTCCTCGGGATGTTCCAGAGGGCTCACATCCAATTATCACTGAACTGGTAGTCGGCACTGTTATGTAACAAGCACAGCGGCCACTCTGTGCACAGCAAGTTCCCACAGAGAAGATAATCTTCACTTAAATTCCTTTTGGGGCCGTTGTTGAGGAAGGGATGTTACTGAAGACAGCGGAAGAGGCTCTCTTCTCTGAACAGCGCCACGAGACCTTTAAGATTCACCTGGGCAGGTAGACACTAACAGTCACAAGTGCAAAAGACTGTGAATGTTGAAAATTTGAAGTAAAAGACAGGAAATGCCAGAAATGCACAGCGAGCCTGGCCATACCTGTGGACAGAGCAGCAGAGTTAACGTTTCAGATATTGATGGCCTTTCATCAGAATATTAGAGGTTTTTTTGTTTCATGTCTCACCCAGGAGATGGCACTTCCAACAGTGCGGCACTCACTCGGTGCGGCACCAAAGTGTCAGCCTCTAGATTTTGTGCAGAATTTCAGAGAGGCCATAGTCCTATAATAAGGATGGTTACTATCCAAGTCAATTTAATGTTCAGGGAAGAAATTCTGTCAGCATCGGCCAGCTCTAAGTACTTCTGAGAAGCCTAGATACAGGCCACCCTGTCCATTCTCTGTTTTGTACATTGCAAATCTTCTAACTAAAGAGGATAATATCTGTCATGTATTCAACTAACACTGGGCGGCACGGTGGCACAGTGGTTAGCAATGCTGCCTCACAGCGTCAGGGCCCCGGGTTCAATTCCTGTCTTTCTGGTGTCTGCACATTCTCCCTGTGTCTACGAGGGTTTCCTCCGGGTGCTCTGGTTTCCTCCCACAGTCCAAAGATGTGCAGGTTAGGTGGATTGGACATGCTAAATTGCCCCTTAGTGTCCAAAAAAAGGTGAGGTGGGGTTACTGTGTTACGGGGATAGGGGCTGGTTTAGCTAGGGGCTGGTTTAGCTCACTGGGCTAAATCGCTGGCTTTTAAAGCAGACCAAGCAGGCCAGCAGCACGGTTCGATTCCTGTACCAGCCTCCCCGGACAGGCGCCGGAATGTGGCGACTAGGGGCTTTTCACAGTAACTTCATTGAGGCCTACTCGTGACAATAAGCGATTTTCATTTTTCATTTCATTTCATAGGGTGGAGGCATGGGCTTAAGTAGGGTGCTCTTTCTAGGGGCCGGTGCAGACCCGATGGGCTGAATGGCCTCCTTCTGCACTGTAAAATCTATGATTCTATTGGCTGGTCAAATGTTACTTAATACGCAGGGGCATCAGCGGAGTGTTTCAAGTGTTTTTGGGGGGAGTTCACCGTCTTGTCCCGAGGAAGCAAAATCTCTGAATAAACACTTCACCATGTTTTTACAAACTTAAAGTGTGGCACCTCAAATTCCCTTTAAATTGATTGGCCTTTACTTTTGAAAATGAGGAAAAACACAAATCTTTTTCCCATTTTAACATCCACCTTGAGGGCCAAGAGTCTATTTTTAAATTGTAACGTGGATTGTGCCAGTGACCAACATCCTGTTCCACAGAGATATGCCAATGGGTAAACCACCAATGGGACCATTGTTGCCGGGCAGAAAATGAGTGGCAAACGATCCCCTGCCCATTATTCATTGTGCCCAATTTTCTTCCTTTCCATTGAAATTTAAAAAAAAAACATTTTTATTCGGGTATTTGCAAGATTTTATACTGATAACAATAACAATGCCATGAACATGGTACAATCTCTCCATTGCAGTTAACGTGGCGGGGGAGGGGGGGTGGCTGATCTGCCGTCATCAGTTTTTGAAATTGTCCCACCTCCCCCCAATCACCCCGACGTAAAGGTTTGGGCAGGGTGGGTCTGCCCGCCAGCCTGACATTAGCAAAGCAAAATAGTACCAACACTGAGTTAAAGCAGCATTTGCAGAGCAACACCCATAAAGGTGCCACAATCGCAGAACACATCCAACGAGTTGGTTATCGTCATCGCAGGCTGCTGTTCAAGAGTGGCTTGGGTGCAACCCAGAGCTCAGAATACAGGAAGAGCAATCGTCAGGGTCTCCAATTTCCTGCTCCCAGATTTGGCAGGGCCCAGATGCAGATCGACTGTCCAGGTGTGCGAGTGAAAATGAGCAAATCTTCTGTTGTTCACAGAACACCTGGACTTCATCAAAGCAGTTAAACCCGGCCGGGTAGTAAAAGTGGCCTCAGTCCAATCTATGCATGGCTTGGATTGGATTGGATTTGCTTATTGTCACGTGTACCGAGGTACCGTGAAAAGTATTTTTCTGCAAGCGGCTCAAACAGATCATTAATTACATGAAAGAAAATAAAATAAAAAGAAAATACATAATAGGGGAACACAAGGTACACAATGTAAATACATTGACACCGCATTGGCTGAAGCATACAGGGGTGTAGTATTAATCAGGTCAGTCCCTAAGAGGGTTGTTTAGGAGTTTGGTAACAGCGGGGAAGAAGCTGTTTTTGAATCTGTTTGTGCGTGTCTCGCTCTTTTGTATCTCCTGCCCGATGGGAGAAGTTGGAAGAGTGAGTAAGCCGCGTGGGAGGGGTCTTTGATTATGCTGCCCGCTTTCCCCAGGCGGCGGGAGGTGTAGATGGAGTCAATGGATGGGAGGCAGGTTTGTGTGATGGACTGGGCGGTGTTCACGACTCTCTGTAGTTTCTTGCGGTCTTGGGCTGAGCAGTTGCCATACCAGGCTGTGATGCAGCTCGATAGGATGCTTTCTATGGTACACCTGTAAGGGGATTTTGATCCAGGGACCATTAATATTCCTCTTAATAATAGGTGGGATTCCCCAGTCCCCCAGGTTCTCTCTTCCCACCGCTTGTCAATGGGATTTCCCACTGAAACCAACCCATACCACCGGGAAACCCACGGGCGGGATGTGCTGCCAACGGGAAAAGAAAATCCCAACGCCCGGAGAATTCCGGCCAATGACTGTTTCCTTTTTACTAACTAAGGATTGTAGTATTTTATAATTGTCTTAATGTATGTTTATCAAAGACCCACGGAGACCAGAGAATCCTGGTGCAAAAACATTCCACCCACAGCCGTCCCCAATGGGAACCTTCACTTCTGCTGTTTAAATGCTTGCCTTGTTTCAAGAATATGTAATCACGGATCATCCCTTACTCTGTGCTAATTACTGATCACTGCTGGGGTGAAATTTGTTGACACTTGTTTTGTTTGCGTGCACCTCGGGTCGGAGCAGCTGGCTGAATTGGATTGTCCAAGCATGATTGGCAAAGGCGGGATTTAACTCGATGGGAACAAAGTCCCACAGCGAGTGCATTTAGCCACGTGTTTCCCGCTCGCAGCGCTGAGAAAAGCAACGCTGTAAAATGTCACTGGGGTCCGAGAGGGGGGCCTCTGCGGGAACGTGCAGCCGAGACCGCACAAAGCCCCCTTTCCTGCACTGAAGAGCTCCGCTTGCCGCAACTCAAGAGGGGGTCCACAGGCCAGCCCACATCCATGCAAGGCACCCCCTGGCCCGATCACCATCACCCCAAAAAAATGCCAGCTTGGCACCACCAGCCTGCCAGTGCTTCTGTCAGCTGGCAGTGCCACCTGGAAACCTTGGCCATGCCAGGCTGGCACCCAGGTAGAATGTCCAGGGTTCCTGGCTGGCAGTGCCAGGGCATCCAGGTGGCACCAATAGTGCCAGGGTACCACCTTGCCCAAATGGATGCACCTGGGTGCCTCCAATCCCCAGGGTTTATTTGTTGTTGGGATGAGGGTAACATTGTCAGGGTCGGGATTGACCCAGGGATTTTCACAGGAAGAGAGAAAAATATCTGTAGGGCCAACAGTCCTGTTTGAAAAATGAAAATCGCTTAGTGTCACGAGTAGGCTTCAATGAAGTTACTGTGAAAAGCCCCTAGTCACTACATTCCGGCACCTGTTCGGGGAGGCTGATACGGGAATCGAACTGTACTGCTGGCCTGCCTTGGTCTGCTTTCAAAGCCAGCGATTTAGCCCAGTGTGCTAAACCAGACCCTGTTTTATGGGCCCTTTCACGTATTGTGCAGGAGCTGACACTACCCTTCCATCCCATTATCATTCCTTAATGTCCTGTGCTCGCACTCAAACAGAAAGAAAGGTAACAACAACAATAATAACTTGAATTTATTGTAGCATCTTTCGGGTAGTAAAATGTCCCATGGTGCTTTGACACTGAGACACACAGAGATATTAGGATGGATGACCAGAAGCATTTTTAAAGAGGTAGGTTTCAAGGAGCGTCGGGGAGGAGGGGAGAGGGTTTTACGAAGGGAATACCAGAGCTTGAGGTGTGGACAGCTGAAGCTGCAGCCGCCAATAATAATCATTATTATTGGCACAAGTAGGCTTACATTAACACTGCAATGAGGTTACTGTGGAAAATCCCCTGGTCTCCACACTCCGGCGCCTGTTCGGGTACACGGAGGGTGAATTCAGAATGCCCAATTCACCTAACAAGCACGTGTTTCGGGACTTGTGGGAGGCAACCTGAGGAAACCCACGCAGAGATAGGGAGAACGTGCAGACTCGGCACAGACAGAGACAGGGTATCGAAGCTGGGACCCTGGCGCTGTGAAGTCACAGTGCTAACCACTGTGAAGGGGAGAACGTACATGAATCAACACTGACTGGGGTTGGTCATGACTGGACACGGTGTGAACTGGAGACCCTGAGGCATTCAGAGTGGAAGGAGAAAACAGGAGATGGATTCTGGCCGCATCATCGCCTGGACGCCCTCAGCAATATTCCTGGCTCATCGTCACTGACTGCCACCAACAATTCCTTCTCCAGTTCCCTCTCCGGAAACCCCGCAAGAGGAACGCCCGAGCGCCCCGCGCTGCTGTTTCCGTGGGCCTGCACCACGGATCAGCCTCTGCTTCCTCCTGTCCGATTCAGCAGACAGCCTCGGAAAGAGAATCCTTAAAACCTAGAATGCTTTTCCCCTGCTGGATCAGAACACCTGTTGCTTCTTGCCGAGGACACACTGTTCATTTTGCAACTAGCTGTATTGTAACAGACTAAGTAGATTTGTGTTTACAGAAACACTCTGCATCACCTATGCCAAAGAGCAGGATGTTATTGCAACACGGAGGGAATTAACTGCTTCAGCTTGAGGTCTTTTCTTCTTGTTGTAGAAGCTGACAGCTGTTTGGGGTGCCTCGTTGATCCTGTAATCCAATTATGTTGCTGCAGCTGCCAGTCTTCCTTGATGTTAATATTTGTGCGGGTGAATAAATTACAGAAGAGTCGTGCTTCTCTGGCAAGTTACATCCTCTTTTAATCTGCTCTGTATTCATCATCTCGCCAGCTCCTGGCGGGTAGGATCGCCATCTCTGATTGGACGTACTCCAGGTGATTTGATCACATGACTGATGCTCGATCAATGACTCCAGAAGCGCGGTTGGACGACAGTTGAAGGCTTTATTGGACTAGATGATTCCCCCAGCAGCGCAGGTACAGAATGCAGCAGCTGGGGAGACACAGGCTCTTATACTCCGCCTTACTGGGCGGAACCAGCAGGCAGGCTTCACCAATGATCTTGCTGTCTCAGGTACCTCCCACACCAATGGTCTTACAGCATCAACCTGGGTACCGTAATACCCCTAATACCGACTACCGCAATGACCACCCACTGCCAAACGCTCCACTATCCTGCCATTAGTCACCCAACCCACCTATCGTCACAGCTCCTTGCCTTTGCTGTCCAATTGGGCAATTGGTGGACTTTTCATTCACTGATTGGACAATTCTAGACCATATGTCAAAGAGCTATTTGTCCCGTCTTTGATACCTTTTATAAGTACCAATCAGAAGTGTTCAAATGGGCGGCACGGTGGCGCTGTGGTTAGCACTGCTGCCTCAAGGCGCCAAGGACCCGGGTTCGATCCCAGCCCCGGGCCACTGTCCATGTGGAGTTTGCACATTCTCCATGTGTCTGCGTGGGTCTCACCCCCACAACCCAAAGATGTGCAGGTTAGGTGGATTGGCCATGCTAATTTGCCCCTTAATTGGAAAAAAAATTTAAAAGTGGTGCTCAAATAACATTGCCGGACAACGAGATGGAGCCAGGGAACGGCACTGACTGGATTGCTCTGCAGAGGACTGACATCTGCACCATAATTGGGTCTATGACCCAGTGACCAGGAGATTCGTCCACAAATCTGGCGCCCCATGGTGAGGCAGAGCTCTCTCATATGAGGGAATGGAGAAGATCTTTTATGGTGCACGGAAGCCAAGCATCTCACGGCTGCGAAGGAGGCTCCAGTTCCAGAGTTTGTCACCTCTCTGACTCAAAGGACCAGCTGAGAATGTGCCTGTAGGGTTATTATGCCAAGGGAACATGGGAGTCCCCCAACATCTAGTCGACAGAAATGGAGCCGTGATTACATTTTGACGGCCCGGAACTTCGGAGGAAAGGCAATCATCGTCGGATTTCCGCTCTGCGCGATCATTCCCTGCCCCGACGCTCTCCCGCAGTTCTTGCCAGGTCTTCGGAGGTCGGTTCTATTAGTGATACAGAATGCAGTGTCCCTCAGAGAGCCTCATCAGGTCACAATAAAGTCAGAGCAAGACTGGACATGCTCCTAATTGGTGGCATCAGCCGCCCTGTAGTAAGATTTAAGGTCCGATCTGAATACTAGTGAATGGGTAAATGAATGAATGAGTAGTGTGATAGTGGGTAAGTGGGCAGGGTGGGTGAGGTGGCAAATGAGTCAAATGGCAGGTGGATAAAGTGTGATAGGTGACGAAGTGGTAAGATTCCGAGGGTGGCTGATGGGTGAGGTGGTAGGTGGGTGAGTGGGTAGCCAGGTCCAGGAGTAGTCAGGTGGCAGGGGGCAATGATTGAGAGGTCAGAGGTAGTCAGGTGGTTGGGTGGGGTGGGGGGGGGGGGGGGTAGTCAGGGGTCAGGGGTAGTTGGGTGGAAGTCAGGAGTGGGATTGGGGGTTAGCAGGTTGGGGATGAGTCGGGTCAGGGAGGGATAGTTGAGGGGTGGAGCTGGGGTCAGTTCTGTACTTACTCACACATTGGGTTAGGTTTTAATCTGCACAATATTTCCTGGGTAATCGTTCAACTAAGTACTTCGGAACTCTAACTCCGAGGCGGAGACATTTGCAGAGGGTCTTGGGGAGCAGTGGCCTTGCCTATCAGAATTTCAGACAGTTCCCAGGCAGGTCAGCGCATCATAACGTCCGTGTGCTCCTGCAAAGCATCTTTGCCAATCTGGAGACTGGAAGATCTGGGCTGATGCGTTCTCCTGTTTACAGTCTTGTCTTTCCCAGCATGGTTCCGATTTTAAAGATGTAAGGGTTGATGAGGCGTGTACGAGCACGGAGGGGTGGAGGCCTAGCTGGATCCATCACAGACAGAGCCTGCAGACAGAGGAAGGAACTCCGTGGCAGGAAGCTTCAGGGGCTGGGGGAGGGGTGTTGCGGAGTGGTTGGTGTTGAATGAAGCTTCTAGACATCACCGGTGTAGGGGATATGAGAGGTGGAGCATAATCTGTTGAAAGGGAGGCCCAAATCATTTAAAAAAATAAATTTAGAGTACCCAATTAATTTTTCCAATGAAGAAAAATCTATGACCGGGAGAATGATACCAAAGAGGCAGCTAAATAAGTAGGTGAATGCTAAAGGCGTAGAATGGTAGACTAGTTTGGTGTATCATCGTGTGGAGCTCGCATGCTAGCAATAGCAGTTGGGCTGAATGGCCTCTTCCTGTGCATTAATTTTCATGCAAGTTTTGAATTGCCTCTTCCCATGCACGAGTTGACCATTTTCAAAGTGAGATTCACCACATTCGCCGGTGGTTGATCGACTGAAGGATGGTGTCGCCTGACCATTTACTGAAGGCCAGACTTTAATTGATCATGCTTCAAACGCAGGTTTATCTTGTGGTTTTCCTGTGGTGCATTTGCAAATGGCCATGTAATCACTGCTTTCAGGGCTTTGTGCTTTTGTTTGCTCTTCGAACGTTCAGTAATGTAACACTTGCCCCATCAACCACAGTGTTGGAATTCCTTTGCAATGACATCTGTTGCAGAGAAGTTATGTTTTTCTCAACTCCCCGTCCTTTTTCTCCTTGGCCCCCGCTGAAGTTGCTGACTCAGGCTGCCTCCTGTGGCATCCACGTGGGCAGTCAGTCTCCATGCTGTGAGAGTCAGCAGATTGCTTGACCATGGGCAGAATCTTGTCCCGTCCTTCATGATGAGATTGGTGGCAGGGGGGATTTAATCAGGGGCGGGCGGGGGGTGATGGGTAACAACACGGTCACCTTCCCACCTCCACCATCGTTAAGTTTGTGATGGGAAGACACATGGACAGTACCCCCCCCCCCCCCCCCCCACTGCGACGAACAGCT
The DNA here is from genome assembly GCF_902713615.1 of Scyliorhinus canicula. Classification (NCBI taxonomy): domain Eukaryota; kingdom Metazoa; phylum Chordata; class Chondrichthyes; order Carcharhiniformes; family Scyliorhinidae; genus Scyliorhinus; species Scyliorhinus canicula. The sequence goes on along the minus strand of NC_052163.1, from coordinate 121,461,705 downwards.
CACCTGTGGGAGAATCTAGAACTAGGGATCAGGGTTTAAAAATGAGGGGTTGCCCATTTAAGAGAGATGAGGAGGAGAAATGTTTTCTCCTTGAGGTTAGTGAGCCTTTCAAACTGTCTTTCTTAGTGAAAGCAGAGTCTTTGAATATCTTCAAGGCAGATCGTGATAGATTCTTGATAAACAAAGGGTGAAAGGTTATCGGGGTGAAGCTTGAGGTTACAATCAGATCAGCCATGACCTTATTGAATAGCGGAGCAGGTTCGAGGAGCTGAGTGGCCTGGTCCTGCTTCTTGTTTCTCTGTATGCATGGAGGAACCCAAGATATCTTCCACGTTCGTCTTCAAAACAGTACTGTGGGATCTTTTGTGCTCACCTGCAAAAGAATAGGACCTTGGTTTGATGCTTCAGCTGAATGGTAGCATCTCCGGCAGTGCGACACTCCCTCAGTACTGACCCTCTGACAGTACAACACTCCCTCAGTACTGACCCTCTGACAGTGCAGCACTCCCTCAGTACTGACCCTCTGATAGTGCAGCACTCCCTCAGTACTGACCCTCTGACAGTGCAGCACTCCCTCAGTACTGACCCTCTGACAGTGCAGCACTCCCTCAGTACTGACCCTCTGACAGTGCGACACTCCCTCAGTATGACCCTCTGACAGTGCGGCACTCCCTCAGTACTGACCCTCTGACAGTGCGGCACTCCCTCAGTACTGACCATCTGACAGTGCGGCACTCCCTCAGTACTGACCCTCTGACAGTGCGGCACTCCCTCAGTACTGACCCTCTGACAGTGCGACACTCCCTCAGTATGACCCTCTGACAGTACAACACTCCCTCAGTACTGACCCTCTGACAGTGCAGCACTCCCTCAGTGCTGACCCTCTGACAGTGCAGCACTCCCTCAGTACTGACCCTCTGACAGTGCAGCAGTACTGACAGTGCAGCACTCCCTCAGTACTGACCCTCTGACAGTGCGACACTCCCTCAGTATGACCCTCTGACAGTGCGGCACTCCCTCAGCGCTGACCCTCTGACAGTGCAGCACTCCCTCAGTACTGACCATCTGACAGTGCGGCACTCCCTCAGTACTGACCCTCTGACAGTGCGGCACTCCCTCAGTACTGACCCTCTGACAGTGCGGCACTCCCTCAGTACTGACCCTCTGACAGTGCGACACTCCCTCAGTATGACCCTCTGACAGTACAACACTCCCTCAGTGCTGACCCTCTGACAGTGCAGCACTCCCTCAGTACTGACCCTCTGACAGTGCAGCAGTACTGACAGTGCGGCACTCCCTCAGTACTGACCCTCTGACAGTGCGGCACTCCCTCAGTGCTGACCCTCTGACAGTGCGACACTCCCTCAGTATGACCCTCTGACAGTACAACACTCCCTCAGTGCTGACCCTCTGACAGTGCAGCACTCCGTCAGTACTGACCATCTGACAGTGCGGCACTCCCTCAGTACTGACCCTCTGACAGTGCGGCACTCCCTCAGTATTGACCCTCTGACAGTGCGGCACTCCCTCAGTACTGACCCTCTGACAGTGCAGCACTCCCTCAGTACTGACCCTCTGACAGTGCGGCACTCCCTCAGTACTGACCCTCTGGAAGTGCAGTACTCCCACAGTACTGACCCTCTGACAGTGCGGCACTCCCTCAGTACTGACCCTCTGGAAGTGCAGCACTCCCTCAGTACTGACCCTCTGGAAGTGCAGCACTCCCTCAGTACTCACCCTCTGACAGTGCAGCACTCCCTCAGTACTGCCCCTCTGACAGTGCAGCACTCCCTCAGTACTGACCCTCTGACAGTGCCATGCTCCCTCAGTACTGACCTTCTGACAGTGCAGCACTCCCTCAGTACTGACCCTCTTACAGTGCAGCACTCCCTCAGTACTGACCTCAGTACATGGCATGGGATACGGAATTGCTTCCCGATTTGCGTTCCCAGGGGGAGAACAACAGTCTCCCAAACGGAAAATCTCACCCAGAGTTAACTTTCAGAATCCAATGTGACTCACCTTTGAGAGTGGCACAGATTTCTGAGAATCATGTGACACCTCAACTCACCTGAACGGCAAACGTTTTTGTTCGTTTGCTGGAATGAAAATATTAAAAACCTGTTTTTCTCCCTGGTCAATAGGAGAAAAGCACGTCGAGTTCTAATATCGTTCAATTATCGCTTGATGCGAGTGCGTATAGTTCATGTCCTCCGGCCCTGTGTTTGAAAACAAATGAGAGAAAGTTTTGCCAAACACACTCTAATAAAGACGGCTGCCTTTTTAACATTAGCAGATTGCAAAAGCTTTGTTTTGGTAAAAGCATCAGTGTGATATATTAAGACTCCATACCTGAAATCCCTAATGAGCCCCTGTGCACTGCGCGCTGGGGTATTTCATCGGAAGAAATTAATTGAGCTTGATACAAAACATGCTCATATCCACAGCTGTCACAGTGCCCACCCAGTATTTCCACCTGGTCTTTGGGCTACGCTGAGAGACTCTTGTCACGTCATTTATTCCATCTTCAGTAAGTTTCCCTCCACATCTGGTGCTCGCTTAATTGACCTTGATAAAAATAGCCACCTTGTGACCTCTGGGCCTTGAGCTTGCAACTTGGAGCCATTTGCAACTGCTGGTAACAAGGGACTGGTAAATCAGGACACCTGCACTGCTCTGGCACCTGGTTTCCATGCCAGGAGCAACTCAGAAAAGCAAGCACTGCCCACCCTCTTCAAGCACAACAGATACTCATCTATTAAACGAACCGTATGTACTTCCAGAATATGCGCATGATGTAATAATGTGTGTGTAACCTTACCTTACCTAACCCTTACCCCCACCTCCCATTCACCCTGTGGCTCTTCTTTCATTTAACACGGTTCATTCTATCTTTTCAATCAGCTATTGTCCCAACAGGAAAGCTGTAACATCTTCAATGAACAAATACTTAAAGAAGCATCAGACGCCCAGGGAGTTTTATTTAATCGTGCATGGCCTTTAAAAGCACAAGGGACGCTTCCATGATAACTGGGTTCAGCTACATGCAGATTAATAAGCGTCTTTATCTGGTACAAGCCACTTAGATTTACAGGTTAAGTTGAATCATTACCTGAGTAATACCCGCAGCCAGCATGGTCAACTCTGTTTCAGTATCCCTCAGTCAGGGGAGTGTGAAAAAGACCAGCTCAGGATCCCACTCTTATAACCTATCATAGACTATTTCAACACAGAAGGAAGCCATTCAGCCCATCGAGTCCATGGTGGCTCATGTGAAGTTAAGCCCATTTAATTCCATCCCCAGCTCTTTTCCAGATCCCTGTAATGTTTACTCCTTCAGTTCCCCTTTTGAAGGCCGCTATTTAATCCATACCTATTCGTCAGTATGCACTCATATTGCCACTTTTAACCGCTGCCCTTGGGCTTTGGAAACAGGCGAGCCTTCATGTGAGTGGGGGGGGGGGGGGGGGGGGGGTGTGTAATGATTAAATCGGGAGGGTAACAAAATCTCAAGAAGTAAGTAGTTGTTTAAGCTTTGTCATTTGAACACAATGGAATGGGAGAGAGGGGAGTCCTGTAGCCGTACATTATACCGGGACCCTCCCCAATCCAATCCATGGGCAGGAGTCCCCGCCGCACCCCCGCCACGCGGAGTGATTTGCCATGGCGGAGGCCTTCTGGTCCTGCTGCTGTCAACGGGCTTTGACGTTGGTTGCACCCCCTCACTGCCGGTGGCTTACCGTCGGAGGGACCGGTTGGAAAACTTCAGTCCATATGTTTCAATCCTCATCCTTCACCATCTGACTCCAGATTACTGCTTGTCCCTGCTTTGCCTCATCTTTGGAGCCTGATCCTACAGTCAGCACACACATTCTGCAGAAACGCTCTTCCAAATGCTTCCTCCTTGTCTGCCGACATGTATTTTGGTCCCTCCTCATGAACTCCCTTCCTATTAGCAATAGAAAAAAGAACAAACTTGCATTCGTCATATTAAAATGCTCCAAAACTAGTTCAGTCAGTTCAGCCCTTTTGAAGTACAATAACTTGGCAGCCAATTTGAACACAGTAAGATCCTGCAAATAGCCACATGGTCATGTTGTGATCTATCTTAATGATGTTAGTTTGTTGATAAATACAGGCCCTGGGTCAGCTCCTCTTATTTGCTTCAAAATTGGATTGGATTGGATTTGTTTATTGTCACGTGTACTGAGGTATCGTGAAAAGTATATTTCTGCGAGCATCTCAAACAGATCAGTATATGAAAAGAAAATACATAATAGGGCAACATAAGGTACACAATGTAAACACATAGACACCGGCATCGGGTGAAGCCTACAGGAGTGTAGTGTTAATGAGATCAGTCCGTAAGAGGGTCGTTTAGGAGTCTGGTAACAGTGGGGAAAGAGCTATTTTTGAGCTGTTCGTGCGTGTTCTCAGACTTTTGTATCTGCTGCCCGATGGAAGAAGTTCGAAGAGTGAGTAAGCCAGGTGGGAGGGGTCTTTGATTATAAGAACATAAGAACATAAGAATTTGGAGCAGGAGTCGGCCATCTGGCCCCTCGTGCCTGCTCCGCCATTCAGTGAGATCATGGCTGATCTTTTGTGGACTCAGCTCCACTTTCCGGCCAAAACACCACAACCCTTAATCCCTTTATTCTTCAAAAAACTACCTATCTTTATTTTAAAAACATTTAATGAAGGAGCTTCAACTGCTTCACTGGGCAAGGAATTCCATAGATTCACAACCCTTTGGGTGAAGAAGTTCCTCCTAAACTCAGTCCTAAATCTACTTCCCCTTATTTTGAGGCTATGCCCCCTAGTTCTGCTTTCACCCGCCAGTGGAAACAACCTGCCCGCATCTATCCTATCTATTCCCTTCATAATTTTAAGATCCCCCCTCATCCTTCTAAATCCCAACAAGTATAGTCCCAGTCTACAAAACCTCTCCTCGTAATCCAACCCCTTCAACTCTGGGATTAACCTAGTGAATCTCCTCTGCACACCCTCCAGCGCCAGTACGTCCTTTCTCGGGTAAGGAGACCAAAACTGAACACAATACTCCAGGTGCGGCTCACTAACACCTTATACAATTGCAGCATAACCTCCCTAGTCTTAAATTCTATCTCTCTAGCAATGAAGGACAAAATTCCATTTGCCTTCTTAATCACCTGTTGCACCTGTAAACCAACCTTTTGCGACTCATGCACTAGTACACCCAGGTCTCTCTGCACAGCGGCATGTTTTCATATTTTGCCATTTAAATAATAATTCCTTTTGCTGTTATTCCTACCAAAATGGAGAACCTCACATTTGTCAACCTTGTATTCCATCTGCCAATCCCTAGCCCATTCACTTAACTTATCCAAATCCCTCTGCAGATTTCCAGTATCCTCTGCACTTTTTGCTTTACCACTCATCTTAGTGTCGTCTGCAAAGTTGGACACATTGCCCTTGGTCCCCAACTCCAAATCATCTATGTAAATTGTGAGCCCAACACTGATCCCTGAGGGACACCACTAGCTACTGATTGCCAACCAGAGAAACACCCATCAATCCCCACTCTTTGCTTTCTATTAATTAACCAATCCTCTATCCATGCTTTACCCTTAATGCCATGCATCTTTATCATATGCAGCAACCTTTTGTGTGGCACCTTGTCAAAGGCTTTCTGGAAATCCAGATATACCACATCCATTGGCTCCCCGTTATCTACCGCACTGGTAATGTCCTCAAATAATTCCACGAAATTAGTTAGGCACGACCTGCCCTTTATGAACCCATGCTGCGTCTGCCCAATGGGACAGTGCTGCCCGCTTTCCCCAGGCAGCGGGAGGTGTAGATAGAGTCAATGGCGAGTTTGTGTGATGGACTTGTTCACGACTCTCTGAAGTTTCTTGCGGTCTTGGGCCGAGCAGTTGCCATGCTAGGCTGTGATGCAGCCAGATAAGATGCTTTCTATGGTGCATGTGTAAAAGTTGGTAGAGTGCCGTGTGGGATCTTTTACATCCACCTCAGAGGGCCTCAGTGCGTCTGAAGGACAACACCTTGTGTAGCACCCCCTCAGTACTGCCAGGCTACACTTTGAACGCGAGACTCTGGAGTGGAAATTGGACCCATGGCAACCTGACTGAGAGGCAAGAGTACAACCCTTTGAAGCAGGCCTAACTAGGTGGAGATTCAGGTTGAATGGGAGGTCTGAAAGACTTGATAGCCTCGCAGCTTTATTTTTAAAAAAAATATTCACGTTTTCATTCGATTTATTCTGGTTTCTGAATTGTCTTTCTGAATTTTAGGTTTCACAGAGGGGACTACACAGTGGATGTCTGCATCAATGATTACCTCGACATCTACTGCCCCCACTATGATGACTCAGTTCCAGAGGAGAAGACGGAGAGCTACATTCTTTACATGGTGAATTTTGATGGCTACAGGAGCTGTGACCACAAGGACAATGGCTTCAAACGCTGGGAATGCAATAGGCCACGCACACCAAACGGCCCACTGAAGTTCTCCGAGAAATTCCAGCTCTTCACACCATTCTCTCTGGGATTTGAGTTTCGACCCGGGAACGAGTATTATTATATATGTGAGTACACCCCATAAATACACCGCATGAGGTGGTTAACCCTCTTTTGTTTCAAGTCATTGGCTGTGGGACAGACGTAGCAAACCACAAACTGGTAAAAAGGGCACATCACTGAAGTCAGGTGGACATGTGCAAGATAAGGCCAAGAATACTCCCCAGATAGTGCAGTGGAAGCAGAAACGCCGAAATAATTTAGGGCGCAGCTACAGACAAGTAGGACCATCGGTTCCAATGAAACATTGAGGGAGATGGACTGAATGGCCTTCTTCATCCATAACTAGTTTTGTGGCGAATTCAAAAATGAATCACTGGATGGATTGGAAATAAGTTTCTGTTGATATTTTCCCAACCCCTTTTTCTGTTCTTGTCGTGCGGTCGCACTGATTTCTACCCTCTCTAGGTTATGGTCCAGAACCATGAATCACCCACTGTCATTTCACTCAAGCCTTCTTCCTTGGCATGCAAGTTGGGTGCTGCACTATGTGTAGAAGGGTGATGGAGGGGCTCAAGTGCCAATCATTCCCAGGTTTCCTAGGTCCTGCAGGAGTATCCATTTGTGTGGATGTTGGGTAAGTGGATGGCTTGCATTTGGTTCCAATGTGTCTTAATAATAATAATAATTGCTTATTATCACAAGTAGGCTTCAATGAAGTTACTATGAAAAGCCCCTAGTCGCCACATTCCAGTGCCTATTCGAGGAGGCCGGTACGGGAATTGAACCCGCGCTGCTGCCTTGTTCTACATTAGAACATAGAACAGTACAGCACAGAACAGGCCCTTCGGCCCTCGATGTTGTGCCGAGCAATGATCACCCTACTCAAACCCACGTATCCACCCTATACCCGTAACCCAACAACCCCCCACCCCTTAACCTTACTTTTTAGGACACTATGGGCAATTTAGCATGGCCAATCCACCTAACCCGTACATCTTTGGACTGTGGGAGGAAACAGGAGCACCCGGAGGAAACCCACGCACACACGGGGAGGACGTGCAGACTCCACACAAGACAGTGACCCAGCCGGGAATCGAACCTGGGACCCTGGAGCTGTGAAGCATTTATGCTAACCACCATGCTACCCTGCTGCCCCCAAAGCAACTGTTTCGCCCACTGTGCTAAATCAGCCCCTTCTTCCACCTCTTGGTCGAATACCCTCCCCGAAGCATCCTGACGCACACAACAGGCCACTTTTAGCAGGATAATGGAAGACCCTCTGGGCCTTTGGAACTGCACCGCAACACGAGAGATAAAGGGAGGCAGAAAGAAGGCAAGATGGAGGCCCAGAGCCTTATTCATTCAGAGGGAGATGTTTCCGTTTGCTGCAAGGCATTTTCGAGTCTTAGCTTGTTTCGAGTAGCGACAATGCATTGTAAATGGGGCCGCATTGTCACTCTGGCTGATTTTGAAATCTGGTAGGAGGCAGACAGTTGCAGTGCTGGGAATCTATGAGCCAAACACAGCTTGAGAACCAAAATAAATAAAAAGACACGGGACTTTCTGCTGCAGGCTGAAAGGTTGATCAAATAAAACAACTAAACAGCGCAAATCTATGTATTCATTTGATTTTCCAGATACACTGGTAATAATTACTATTGATTATCGACTCTCCCCTTATTAGTAATCTAGGAATGTTTGAAACACACATTTGGCGAGGTCCAAAATAGTTCCATCATTAAAAGAACCTGCCGGTGCGGTTAACCTTGGAAATTTTTAGTGGTTTTCTTGAAGTGGTGGTGCTTAAATTAATTGAATGTTCTCTGCTGATTAAAATTTTTAACTTGTTTGCCAAAATGTTGCCAGATTATTTTCTGGCTCAGCCAGTGTTGCAAAAGTTCTATTTTCTCCTCTGGGGGAGAGGAGTATGAATCAAGGCAGATATCTCAGTCAATTAAATTATTCAATCACTTGGGTGCCTATGTTGTGAGGGCTGTATGGAAGGGGATCGGGGGGGGGGGGGGGGTGGATAATGAAGAGAGAGGGTGAAAGGGAATGGGGTCAGGAGAGATATGGAGAACGGGGTTGAGTGGGGGAGGGAGAGGGAAGTCGTGGGAGAGTCACTGTGTTATGAGTATTGGGAGCGCGAGCGGTGAATGGGGGAAGTGGGGGAGTTGCTGTGTGGGGGAATGGGGAACAGGATGGCGGATGAAGGAGTTGTTGGGTAAGGGAAGAATGGGGACGGAGTTGAGGAGGAGGCGTGGGAGTGAGGAGTGTGAGAGGGAGGGGAAAAATGGGGAAAATTATGTGGCAATTGGAAAGGGGTGGGGGGGGGGAATGGAGTAGGGAGCTACAGCTGTCAAGATAGTTTGCCTATTTCAATCTTCACACTGGATGATAACTAATGATTCCACTGAAAAGATAAAGTTCTTTCCCAACTTTATTGATTAAGTTGTGGAAAGTCAATAAATGTGCTTAAAGACTTAAAGATGTAAACTGAACTGAGGTTATCAATTTCAACCTAAACACATCCCATTTTTGTTTTTCTCTCTCTCCCCACTCTCTCGCTCTCATTTTTCTTTTCTTTTTAATTTAGAGTACCCAATTAATTTTTTTTCAATTGAGGGGCAATTTAGCGTGTTCATTCCACCTACCCTGCACATCTTTAGGTTGTGGGGACGAAACCCACGCAGACACGGGGAGAATGTACAAACTCCACACGGGCAGTGACCCATAGCCGGGATCGAACCTGGGACCTCGGCGCTGTGAGGCTGCAGTGCTAACCACTGCGCCACCGTGCTGCCCTTCTTTCATTTTCTAACGGAATGTTGGGAACAGATAGCCTTGCTGATGATTTCTTTCACAGAATCATAGAATTCCCTACAGTGCAGAAGGAGTCCATTCGGCCCTCCGTGTCTGCACTAATCCTCTGAGACTGCATCCTAGCTGGGTGCACTCCCCCACCGGACCCCCCACACCCCCACCTAACCTGCACATCTTTGGACACTAAGGGGCAATTTAGCATGGTCAATCCACCTAAGCTGCACACCTTTGTAATGTGGGAGGAAATCGGGCCACCCGGAGGAAACCCACGCCGACACATGATCTGGGAAATCAGATCAGCTCATCCTGCACACAAGGATAATATGGAGCAGTGATATCATGAGGTGTTACTGAATGTAAGTACTCCTTAATTGAAGCACTTACCATCATTACGAAAAGTTCCCGACTTCATCTCAGTGGTAACTTGATTGCCTAAAGGCAATCTTTATGTCTCAGCCTCTGTATTTGTGGTTAATCAAATCTCAGACACATACATTTAGGTTTCACATGTTGTCATTTCTGCCATTAGTTGTAGCAGCAACCATCAGCTCAAAATTTAAGTATTGTCATAACACACACCAAGGCCTGATAATTAAAGTGAGGAGTCAGGGCTTGTCAAAGTGCCACAACAGAAGTACAATATCACGTCAAATTTGTATAGTGGTAATATTGCATTCACGAGGCCAAGCACTTATTGCAATGGCGATGAAAAATAATGCCGGCATCTGAATTGTAAATTTGAACAACTCATGGAATAATCTTCAAGGCGCATTCCGGCATGTCAAATCGTCATGTTGAAAGAAGGTTGCATTGAGTTAACTTGTTTGTATTGACCTTGTCCTCCCGTTCTAGAGAAGGACAGTGAAGGGACAAATAACTCGCAGTGCTGTTATTGATCAATAATTGGAAAGAGTACAAATGGAGATATGAAGGGGGGTGGCAGGATTCGGCTGAGCTGTGATTGAATATCATTCCAACACTTACCATTTAGGCTTCCAGGTGAAGACTAGCCACCTGGGCAAGGTGCAGAGAGGTGTCTGGGCTCAGGGGGTGCAGTTCCACAACATGAGGCAATGCCTTCAGTTGGAGAGGAGAAGGATGAGGGGAAACACACACACACAGCCACAATACATCACACATGCACCACACAGTCACACACAAACTACACATACAGCACACTACATACCGCACACACAACCCGCAATCCACATAGCACACAACATAACAGACAACATGCCCACCATACACCACACCACACAACACCATACGCACACAACACCATACGCACACAACACCATACAAACACACCATACACACACAACACCATACGCACACAACACCATACACACACAACACCATACGCACACAACACCATACGCACACAACACCATACACACACAACACCATACGCACACAACACCATACGCACACAACACCATACGCACACAACACCATACTCACACAACCCCATACACCACACAACACCATACACACACAACACCATACACACACAATACCATACACACACAACACCACACACACAACACCACACACATACAACACCATATGCACACAACACCATACACACACAACACCATACACACACAACCCCATACACCACACAACACCATACACACACAACACCATACACACACAATACCATACACACACAACACCACACGCACACACCATACACACACAACACCACACACATACAACACCATACACACACAACACCATACACACACAACACCACACACATACAACACCATACACACACAGCACCACATGCACACAACACCATACGCCACACAACACCATACACGCACAACACCATATGCCACACAACACCATACACACACAACACCATACACACACAACACCATACACACACAACACCATACACACACAACACCACACGCACACAACACCAAACACACACACCACACACACACCACACGCACACAACACCATATGCACACAAAACCATACGCACACACCATACACACACAACACCATACACACACAACACCACATGCACACAACGCCATACACACACAACACCACACGCACACAACACCATACACACACAACACCATACACAGACAACACCACACGCACACACACCACACGCACACACACCATACACACACAACACCATACACAGACAACACCACACGCACACAACACCATACACCACACAACACCATACACACACAACACCACACCACACGCACACAACACCATACACCACACAACACCATATGCACACAACACCATACACACACACCACACCACACAACACCATACACACACAACACCATACACCACAACACCATACACACACAATACCATACACAGACAACACCACACCACACGCACACACCATACACCACACAACACCATACACACACAACACCACATGCACACAACACCATACACACACAACACCATATACCACACAACACCATACACACACAAAACCACACCACACACAACACCACACCACACACAACACCACACGCACACAACACCATACGCCACACAACACCATACACACACCACACCACACCGCACACAACACCATACACCACACAACACCATACGCACACAACACCACACCACACACAACACCATACGCCACACAACACCATACACACACAACACCATACACCACACCACACAACACCATATACCACAATATAATTTGGACATTCTGAATTCTCCCTCTGTGTACCCGAACAGGCGCCGGAATGTGACGACTAAGGATTTTTCACAGTAACTTCATTGCAGTGTTACTGTAAGCCTACTTGTGACAATATAGATTATTATTAAAAACTCCATACACTACACAATACCATACACCACACAACAGCATACACCACAACACACCACACACCATACATGACACCACATAACACACCACACAACACCATATACCACACAACAAATAAATATACACTCTTATTCATTCATTCTAATACTAGGCCATTTCTGAGCCCATTAACATCATGGGCTGGATTCTCCGCTGGCGAGATTCTCCATTTCCCCGGCAACGTACCGACGCTCGGGGATTTCCCAACGGTGTGGGGTTGTCCACAATGGGAAAGGCTGGCTGGTAGGACGGAGAATCCCGCTGCCAGCGGGAGCGTGCCGCACCAGAAAACTGATCCGGCGGGACAGAGAATCCCGCCCCATATCTCTGATTCCTCATCTACATTGTTCCCCTGTTCCTTGCCTTCCTGTAATTGTTAATGCCTTTCCTTTAAAAGAAAGCATGTCGAAGTGACCCGGTGAGGCTGCATTTATTGTCCATCACTCGTGGTGGACATCCCTGAAGTGGTAGTTGGCCTTCTCTTCAAGCCACTGCAGTCCTTGCGATGAGGTGCTGATAGGGAATTTCAGGATTTGGACCCAGCAACAATGAAGAGATGTGCCCAGGTCAGGATGATTTGTGACTTGGAGGGAAACATCCCATAATCTTGGTGCTTTTGTTGTATTTGGTGGTGGAGATCGAGGGGCTAGAACGTGTTTAATGGGGTACTGTTCCATAGTGCCATCTGATACTCCATCGCCCAGTGGCCATTGACCACATATGAGCCACTACAGTGAAGGCTGGAGGATTATCAGACTGGGAAGGATAATAATCGGGCAGCACGGTAGCATTGTGGAATATACAATTGCCTCACAGCTCCAGGGTCCCAGGTTCGATTCCAGCTTGGGTCACTGTCTGTGCGGAGTCTGCACATCCTCCCCGTGTCTGCGTGGGTTTCCTCCGGGTGCTCCGGTTTCCTCCCACAGTCCAAAGATGTGCAGGTTAGGTGGATTGGCCATGATAAATTGCCCTTAGTGTCCAAAATTGCCCTTAGTGTTGGGTGGGGTTACTGGGTTATGGGGATAGGGTGGAGGTGTTGACCTTGGGTAGGGTGCTCTTTCAAAGAGCCGGTGCAGACTCGATGGGCCGAATGGCCTCCTTCTGCACTGTAAATTCTATGATATCAGACAAACTGAGCTCACGACTCCAGTGAGTAACTAAACCTATAATCACAGTTACAAAAACGGAATCAGCTACAGCAGGCTATAAATTCCTTTCCGATAGGAAACATATTTGATCCAAATTTTGATTGCATATTCTACCGTACCACTTCCTGTCAACTTCCATTGTGGACGCCTCCTAAAATAATATTTACATTCGCTGTGGGCATCCAACACATATTGTTCTCTGCCACTGCTAAGACCATTTAAACTAGTATTTGCTGCCACTGTATCGACTTCATAAACCAATGTTCCCTCTCATTGTCTCGACCATTTGATTGAATGGTTCCATCACACCATTTAGACTTTTTAACCTAATGTTCACTCTCACTGCCTCGACCTTTCGATGAAGTATTCATTCCCAAGATGTGTGCATCATTAACCAGTGTTCAGATTGGCCCCCAGTCCACTGTGTAGACATTTTAACCCAGGGGGATGGGAGCGTAGTGGTAATGTTATTGGACTTGAAACCAGGAGGCCCAGACTGAAGCTCTGAGTTTGAATCTCACCGTAGCAACTCAAAAAAGTTCAAGTAAATTGATGAATCTGGCATTAATCCTAGTCTCATTTATCATTACCAATCTGGTTTATTCAGGTGCTGAGGGACGGGAAATCTGCTGTCCGCTGCCAGCCTGGCCTACCCCTGACCGTGAATTAAATGTATTCCTGATTAATGCATGAAAGTGCTTGCAGAACAAGTGGCACTTTTTTTGAATGATGTTTCCCCTGGACTTGCTCGCAGCCGTTCCCTTGAGGTGCGATTTTACCCCCTGGCGACTCCAGAATCATTCTGGAGACTTGGCACCTCCACGTTGGGATATCTAGCCTTCTAACCCCGAAGCTCTCAGCCTAAAAGAACAAGTAGATCAACTTATCCACAAAAAAATTAGGCTCCAAGTAAATCAGAAGAACAGAAATAAAAAACGCAGTGTCGAAACATTAGTACGGCCATAAAAATGGCAACGTGTTATAAACAATGGCTGCCAGCCAGAAACTGGTGACGTAATAAAATTCTTTGCATTGGATTTGGCAAATTCATAAAAAGCCTCACATTAATTGTCAGAATTAGCATTCAGGTCAGGCTAAACTTGACAAATTGCAACTTATTTGGCTTCCATGAAAGTTCCTCTGGAACAATAATAATAATAATTGCTTGTTGTCACAAGTGGGTTTCAATGAAGTTACTGTGAAAAGGCCCCTAGTCGCCACATTCCAGCGCCTGTTTGGGGAGGTCGGTACAGGAATTGAACCCGCGTTGCTGGCCTTGTTCTGCATTACATGCCAGCTGTTTAGCCCACTGTGTTAAACGAGCCTCTCAAGACTGCAAAAGAGAAAAATATATATCCTTTTCCTCCACAATCCAAACTCCATGGACTGCTGAAGCCCAAAGCTATATTGGCTTCCTGAAAATAGTTGCCATTTTGAGCCAGATTCCCTGGCCTTCCCACGGCGTCTTTCCCATTGAACTCACCCCATGCCGCCAGGAAACCTGCGGCTGGGATGTGCCGCCGTCACGACTGGAAGAACACGCCGGCATGAACAGCTGGATGAAACGCCCTTTTTCTCCTTTCGTATACTGTTCGCCATTGACGTAAACAACGTTTCACCATTATCACACTTGATTTCAAATGTAAAGCATCCCTTTACGGGTTCAATGCCAAACAATCGCTGGCTTGGGCGAGATGACCCACACGCCCCTCATGGCCAGCTGACTCTGACTGACTAGGTCTGTATGAAGAAAGTTGTTGAGATGAAGGTGCCCAGATTCCATGGAGTTGACCTCCAGCATGAGTCAACTCCATCCACAGAGCAGGGGAAACTTATCAGCCCAAGCCAGGGTTTGCTAGGTCTTGCTACGTGCAGTCATGGACTGCTTCAGTATCGGAGGAGTTGGGAATGGTGCTGAACATTGTGGAACCATCAGCAAATGTCCCCCCCTTCTGACCTGCTGTTGGAGGGAAGGTCATTGATGAAGCAGCTGAAGATGGTTGGGCTAGGACAATATCCTGAGGAACTCCTGCAGTGATGTCATGGGGCTGGGATGATTGGAATCCAACTGCAACCATCTTTCTTTGTTCCTGTTATGTCTCCAACCAGCGGAGGGTTTTTCCCTGATTCCGATTAACTACAGTTTTGCTCAGGCTTGTTGATGCCACACTCAATCAAAAGCTGCCTTGATGTCAAGAGCAGTGAGTCACACTATACTTCTGTAATTCAGCTCTTTTGCCCATGTTTGGACCAAGGCTGTAATGAGGTCAGTACCCCTGGTGGAACCCAGGTTGAACATTGGTGAGCAAGCTATTGCTCGAGTACTACTCGATGACAACGTCGCTGATGATCGAGTAGACTGATGGGGCAGTAATTGGCCAGATCGAATTTACTCTGATTTCTGTGGACAGGACATACCTTTTTTTAAAATTTAGAGTACCCAATTAATTTTTTTTCCAATTAAGGGGCAATTTAGCGCGGCCAATCCATCTAACCTGTACATCTTTGGGTCGTGGGGGTGAAACCCACGCAGACACGGGGAGAATGTGCAAACTCCAGTGACCCAGGGCCGGGATTCGAACCCGGGTCCTCAGCGCCGTAGTCCCACTGCGCCACATGCCTCCCCGGACAGGACATACCTGGGCAATTTTCCACATCATTGGTCACCTACCGGCCTGTAGTCATGGTAGAACAGCTTGGCTGGGGACAAGCTGAGAGTTGGGGCGCTAAAAGAGAAAACCTTGTGAGTTTGTCATCACTGGATGCTGCCAGTGATGTTGAATTGTTCTTAGCTGATTATAAATTCTGGCGAGCTAGGAAACCCATATTGGAAAATCACAAGCTGCGGAGAAAGATGGCGATAAAAAACTCCTCAGGTGTGATAGAGTTGGATTTATCTCTGGCTCATCCTGTCCTCTCTTTAATAAAGTCAGCCTGTCACGCCTTCTTCACTGAATTCTTGAAATGCAATCCCACAATGGCCTGTAGATGATAGCGATAGTTTAAATACCTCTGTTGTAAGGCTCCAGGTGAGGAATATGATCCTCGACCCCACAGTGTGCAGATGATAAGTATTCCACTGTTTACCTTTAACAGCATTCTGACTAGCTGTCTGTTAGTGTTACAATGAATGCTCTTCATAAATAACATGTGATTTATTGTGTACCTTGTCTTCCGGCATTGTTCAGTACAAGGTATATACAATCGTCTTTAGGGAGTTTACAGAAGGGGCTTGAGCAGAGGGCAGAGTGGAAAATGAGCCTGGTTTGCTAACTGCCCTTTCAAACAAAAATCCCAGCTTCCCATACAGCAAGCCAGGGGTGGACATTATGTTGTCAGCACTAAACGCCGTGCCTCGTTTGTAGCCCAGCGATTTATTTCAAAGTCTCTTCCTCCCTTACGTAAAACCCTGAAGAACATTTTAAAAACATTTGTATAGAACCTTATCAGATTGTGAACTTGAGTACATACAAACACACAAATTAGGAGCAGGAGTAGGCCACTCGGCCCATCGAACCTGTTCCGCCATTCAATAAGATCACGGCTGATCTGATTGTAACCACAGGCCTTGATAACCTTTCACCCCCTTGTTAATCAAGAATCTATCTAGCTCTGCCTTTAAAATATTCAGAGACTCTGCTTCCACCGCCTTTTGAGAAAGAGAGTTCCAGAGACTCACCATCCTCCAAGAGAAAATAAATCTCTTATCGTCATTGTCTTATTTTTAAACAGTGACCCCCCTACTTTTAGATTCCCCAACAAGAGGAAAAATTCTCTCCACATCTACCCTGTCAACACCCTGCAGGATCTTAAAGGTTTTGATCAAGTCATCTCCTACTCTTCTAAACTCGAGTTGATACTTACCTAACTTCTCCATAAGGCAACCTGCCCATTCCTGGTATTAGTCTAGTAAACCTTCTCTGAACGGATTCCAATGCATTTACATCCTTCCTCAAATAAGGAGACCAATGCTGTACACAATGCTCCAGATGTAGGTTCACCAATGCCTGTACAACGGGTTTCAGTTTTGCTCACGACTTTTCCCTGGTGTCAGGGCAATGTGGGACAGCAGCAGCAGCCACACAGATGGAGGGCCCTTCAGCGCCACTGACATGGTCCTTGTGGCGGTGTTTGGCCGCAGCTTCATGACTTAGCTCTGATTCACAGCCAGCAGGAACGTCAACAGTTCAGTTCAAGTGGAAGGTCAGGTAAATTGGAAAGGTGCGGTACCCTCAAGCACACAACAGGCCTCCCTTCCTCTCATCCTTGTCCGCACTTTCGGCGATCTTAATTGGAGCAAAAGGAAGTTGTTGAAGAACGTCAGCTGCTAAAAGCTGTCCCATTCTAATGCCAGGAAGAGCAGGTAAAGCAAAGGTCAGTCTAAACCCTTTCCTTTTCTTTCAGCTTTGAAATTTGAAAAGGTTTTGTCAAATAATCCACCCTCTTTAATCCACGATTAGATATGTTCTAATTCTTGGCAAATTTCTAGTTTAAATTTAGAATGCCCAATTATTTTTTTGTTAAGGGGCAATTTTGTGTGGCCAATCCACCTACCCTGCACATCTTTGGGTTGTGGGGGTGAAACCCACGCAGACACGGGAAGAATGTGCAAACTCCACACGGACAGTGACCCAGGGCTGGGATTCGAACCCGCGTCCTCAGTGCTGTAGGCAGCAATGCTAACACTGTACCACCGTGCTGCCTTGTAAATTTCTAGTTTAAGTGGTTCCCTTCGATGTAGACGAGTTATTGAAATTTCAGCCCTGTATCATTGCTCATTCCAAGATCAGCACGGTGGTGCAGTCGTTAGCACTACTGTCTCACGGCAGCGAGGACCAGGGTTCACTACCGGCTCTGGGTCACTGTCCGTGTGGAGATCGCACATTCTCCCCATGTCTGCGTGGGTTTCACCCCCACAACCCTAAAAGATGTGCAGAGTAGATGAATTGGCCATGCTAAATTGGCCCTCAATTGGGAAAAAAAGAATTGGGTTTTCCAAATTAAAAAAAAAATCATTGCTCATTCCGTATTGAAGCTTATTGACTCTTTGTCTCAAGCTGGGCTCCCACAAATGGCCAAGACGCGGTTGCCCCCTGCTTGCAGGCCCATCGTCAGGACAGCTGCCACACTGACTTAATTCAGCCCGTAGTCCAAAAAGTATGAGTTTCCCATCTCTTTAGCGGGCAGCTTACATCACCTGAAATTCTTCTGGAGTGGCGGCTAGGACAGGAATGCCCAACACCCGATCCCAATCCCAATCCAAATCTCCTCATTCTGATTTTGAACTAGTCTTTCCCCACGCAGAGCTGTTTACCCTGTGAAAATCCTGACTGCAGAAACAGCTGAGAGTGAGATGGTAGGAAAGAGAAGAATCTTGTTCTTCCTGGGCTTCCAACCTATCCCTACCCCCTTCCTCCATGACCCAGCTCCTGGTTCCCACAATGCTGCTCCACCCCTGCACTTGGGGTCTGTCTCAGGAATATATTATACCGCAGAATGGCTGTCATTCATAGAAACCTTTCTCCACATGGCGTACAAAGAAAAACTAATTATGTTTGAACTGAAACATAGAACATACAGTGCAGAAGGAGGCCATTCGGCCCATCGAGTCTGCACCGACCCACATTAAGCCCTCACTTCCACCCTATCCCCGTAACCCAATAACCCCTCCTAACCTTTGTGGTTACTAAGGGCAATTTATCATGGCCAATCCACCTAACCTGCACGTCTTTGGACTGTGGGAGGAAACCGGAGCACCCGGAGGAAACCCACGCACACACGGGGATAAAGTGCAGACTCCGCACAGACAGTGACCCAGTGGGGAATCGAACCTGGGACCCTAGAGCTGTGAAGCCACTGTGCTAACCACTGTACTACCGTGCTGCCCAAACCTCCAAATGATTAATAAATCAACATTTTATATTCAAGTGAAAAGGTAAGTATAGAACCATAGAATTCTTACAGTGCCATACCTCTTACCTATCCACAAACCCCTGAATGAGACTTGAAACTGTTGCTGTAATGATCCAGGATGTTTTATTTAGCAATTACATCGAAAGGATGCACTCATTAAAAAGACCTGGGAAATCAACAGGCACATAGAACTGCCCTTATGATTTGTTGCTACCTCCTCCTAACCAGGCAGCTCAAGGTTGCTGCACCTATCTATATCAGATCCTCGGGACTGATAGAAAGAAAACAGTCCAAAAGTAGCCAATCACCTCAGCACTGTTTCCATCCCTGAGCCAATTTTGTATCCCTATTGTTACTGCCCCTTTATTACCATGGTTGAAATTCTGCTGATGACCCTAATCTGTGGTACCTTAACAACCTGTCTACATCAACAACACCGGCTGCACTGCCCCTCATCCATCCTTCCTGTTACCGTGTACAAAAAACAAATCAATTTGGCCCCTTTATTAGTCCATCCTTGTCCAAGTGGCTGCTAATTTCCCCCGTACTATTGATTCTGCAAATGTTGGCATAAATAACGTTAAACTGACTGGCCGATAATCGCCAAATTTATTCTCCTCTTCTTTTGAGCAAGGGCATTTGCAATGGAGGATCGGAAGATTGTGGCCTGCAGAGCCACAATTTATGCTCTTACTTCCCTCAGCAACCAATGCATCTGATCTGCGCAGGGTGACTTATCCACTTGGTGCAGCCTGTCTTCCGAGTATCTCCCCTTCATCTATTTTCTTTCATCTCATCCAGCATCCCAGCAGCCTCTTAATTTACCATATGTTGGATTCCCCATCCCTGATGCAGCAGCACCACCCCCCAGTCGGCAGCGGGATTCTCCATCCTGCCAGCCGGCCAATGGGATTTCCCATTGTGGGCAGCCCCACGCCGTCGGGAAATCCCCGGGCGTGGGTGCGCTGCCGGCGCAACTGATAATCCCGTCAGCGGAGAATCCAGCCCCATATCTTTGGAAAGGTTCTCTTCTGTGGTAACGACCCTGGCCAGGTTTGAAGATCCACATCTCACCGTGGGATCTGGTAGTGTAATGGTAACGTTACTGAACTAGTAATCCAGAATCCAAGACTAAGGGCGGTATTCTCCGCTCCCGATAAAAATCGGGATGGCCGTCGCGAAATCGGCCGAGGTTCACGACGGCCTCGGGGCCCGCTCCCCGCACCTAATTCACCCCCACCCGGGGGGGGGGGGGGCAAGGAGCGGGCCTCCGTCTTTCCCGGCCGCGACTTCGTCGCGCCAGAAATAACGTGCAAAATGGCGCATTTGTGAGGTCATCCGCGCATGCGCGGTTTGCCGGTTTCAACCCGCTCATGCGCGGATGACTTCATCGCGCAGACGGCGCGAACTGCGCATGCGCGGTGGCCGTCTTTCTCCTCAGCCGCCCGGCAAGACGTGGCGGCTTGATGTTGCCGGGCTGCGGAGGGGAAAGAGTGCGTCCGTTTTGGATGCTGGCCCACCGATCCGCGGGCCTGTCTCCTCCCGAGAACAGTTGTGGTGCTCCCGTGCCAATCGGGCCCCCAGGTGTCCCAAACGGGCATCTGGCGCCCGTTTCACGAATGCAGCGACCAGGTGTGGTTGCTGCCGTGTTGAAACGGGCGTGAAGGGCTGGCCGCTCGGCCCATCGGGCTCGGAGAATCGGCGTTCGCCGTGAAAAACGGCGAGCGGCGATTTTTCCGAGCCGGGGGGGTAGAATCGCTGGGGGCACCGGGGAGGGGGTGTGAAAAATGTCGGGAGGGCCCTCCCACGATTCTCCCACGATTCTCCCACGCCACTTGGGGAGCGGAGAATTCCGCCCTAATGCTTTGAGGGCAAGGGTTGAAATCCCACCATGGCGGCTGGTGGAATTTAAATTCAATTCATATATAAATTTGAAATAAAAAGCTGTTCTCAGTAATGGTGATCATGAAACTGCCCAATTGTCTTAAAGACTCATGAGGTTCACTAATGTACTTCAGGAGAAGAAATGTTTGTTTTCATCCAGTCTGGTCTACATATGACTCCAGACCGACAGCAATGTGGCTGAGTCTTAACTGCCTTCTGAAAGGGCCCAGCAAGCCACTCAGATGTACAAAACCATGAGAAAAAACAGACTTCTGTTTCCCAATGGATTGCCAATTAGCCCCACCGCTCATGTGCCTACAGAAGAGCTTTGGATTCCCATTTATGTTAGTTGCTAATCCAGTCTCATACTGTCACTTTTCCCCCTTATTTCCTTTATTACTGGTCCTCTGTATTTTTATATTCAACCTCATCCTCCTCCCTCAGGTACCATGCCCTAAGAGGGCGTTGGCAACCATGGAGGTCCATTGGAATGGTCCATTATAATGCTTGGCAAAGTACTGCAGTGGTTTGCCTCTGTCTTCATAAATCAAGGAATAAATATCTTTCGTATTATCCTAGCCGGTATCTGTCATCAACCCCCCTTTTGTCCTTCTCTCAAACCGCTTTGTCGTCTTGGGGGTCTCTGGTTCTGATTGTCCATCCTTTTGCCCCTCATGGCACTGTATTAGACTGCACCCGAACCACCTCCTTTTTAATAATAATAATCTTTATAAGTGTCGCAAGCAGGCTTACATTCACACTGCAATGAAGTTACTGTGAAAATCCCCTCGTCGCCACACTCCGGCGGCTGTTCGGGTACACGGAGGGAGAATTCAGAATGTCCAATTCACCAGCTTGTCTTTCGGGACTTGTAGGAGGAAATTGGAGCACCCGGAGGAAACCCACACAGCTACAGGGAGAACGTGCAGACTCCGCACAGACAGTGACCCAAGCCGGGAATCGAACCTGGGTCCCTAGCAACAGTGCTAACCACTGTGGTAGCCTGTCACCCAGGCTGTCTATTGCTCCATCACATTTGTGCACTGTCAGTCTTTGACTCCAATTTACCTCTCCTTAATTCGCTGAAATTAGTCCACAAGGTGGAGGTGAGATCTGGCCTGTTAAGCTCCGCGGGTTATAGATGAAAGCTTATTTAAAAAATGCAAATAACTCTTCAGGTTTGCCACCGATGAAAATCCACATCTCTTCGAAGCAACACTTCAAAATGTGACTCGTCTGCAAAATTTTAATGAGTGCCAACGAAAATGCTACAGCAAGTGAGCGTCAAACAGCATAACTGGAAACCCCCAACACGCCACAATTTATTAAAGCATTGCTTCTCACCCTGCCAACAAACGCCGATTATTCTGAAGCAAACACTTTTCTTTTCTAAAGAGATGTCTTGATGTCTGCCGCCTCTATTATTGCCGCGCGATTCATATGCAAATTGCCCATCCCATTTGGCTTTAGCCACTGGTTGTTGCAGATAGGAGAATATCCACATCAATGATTGTGTTCGGAGAATCAAAATTCTTTCCTGTAAGAGGGATGTTTCATCTTTAAATGTGGTGAATCTAGAAAACGAGATGAGATCGTTCGTCATTGACCGAGCTTGAGTTTCTATTGGGCTCAGTGGTTCAATGAAACAGCCCCAGATAAATGGGAATGTTGGATAAGAGATAGTGACTGAGGCAGTCAGAACCTCGACCAATCCAATTTTCCCAAATTAACATCTTAAAGATGAAATGCTCCTTCACAAGTAGGCGTTCTGCATTTTTGGAATTTCATTATCCAAAGTACTGTTCCGTCTCTCCTTCAGCTCCCTCTCAGGTCTACAAGGGCTTTAGAATAAGACCTGAATCGCCAGCTGCTTTGCATATAAATCCTAACATCAATAAAGCGAGCTACAAATTTTCAAAACGTGCTCCTGCGAAGAAAATAATTTGTTCCCACTTAGTGCACAGGCTCAGAATGGGTGAAAACAGCCAGTAAAATAAAGCAAGGAATAAAATTAAGGGTTTTCCATTTTTAGTGAATAATAGCCAGCAAGAATAAAGTCATGTATTTTGTTCTTAATGGTAGGTTTTTCATCTCTTATTCCCCCCAGTATATGTCCTGTGGGTTTGTTTCCTCAGAGTGACCACCCTTCATGTGTGAGATTAGCCAGTAAGTGTTGTCAAAGCAAATTAATGGTGGAGACATTATAGCGGAGCCTGAAGTTTATTTTATGCTCCATGCGTACATCTGCATGCACGCACAACATGTGTGGTCGGCACGGTGACACAGTCGCCAGGGATCCGGGATCGATTCCGGCCTCGGGTGACTGTCTGTGCGGAGTCTTCCCGTGTGTGCGTGGGCATCCTCCAGGTCCTCAGGTTTCCTCCCACGGTCCAAAGATGTGCAGGTTAGGTGGATTGGCTGTGCTAAATTGCCCCTAGGTGGGGTTACGGGGATAGGGTGGGGGATTGGACCTAGGTGGGGTGCTCTTTCAGAGGGTCAGTGCAGACTCGATGGGCCAAATTGCCTCCTCCTGCACTGCAGGGATTCTAGGATTCTATACTTCTGTACACATATGGACATAAACACAGAGGGCGCGATTCTCCGCTGCCCACGATGGGTCGGAGAATAGCGGGAGGGCCTTCCCGACATTTTTCCCGACCTCCCGCTATTCCCCCCCCCCCCCCCCCCCCCCCCCCCCCACAGCCGCCCCACGACACGAATCGCTGCTCGCCGTTTTTTACGGCGAACAGCGATTCTCCCCAGGCCGATGGGCCGAGTTCCCAGGCCTTTCCGGCCGTTTTCACGAACGCAAACACACCTGCTCTCACCGTTCGTGAAAACGGCCGCAAAGTGCCATTCTGCACAACCATGGCACCGATTGGCATGGCCGCACCACGGCCGTGCCAAGGGTGGCATGAGCCTGCGATCAGTGGGCACCGATTGCAGGCAGTGGGTCTGATACCCGCGCACTCTTTGTTCCTCCGCCGCCCCGTAGGATCAGTCCGCAGGGCGGCTGAGGGGCATGACGGCCCTCGCATGCGTGGGTTTGACGCATATGCGTGATGACGTCATCCGCGCATGCACGGGTTGGAGCCGTCCAACCCGCGCATGCGCGGCTGACGTCATCGTGCGCGTCAGCCGCCGTGACGCTTGGCGCGCAGGCTTAGCGACGGTCGCTAAGCCCGCGATGCCGTGCTTCACGGGGCCGCGCTGCTAGCCCCGCCCGGGGGGGGGAGAATCGGGTCCTGGGAGGGAGCGCGGAGGCTGCTGTGAAACACGGCCAGTTTCACGGCAGCCTTTACGACTCTCCGCATTTGCGGAGAATCGCGCCCAGAACATACAGTGCAGAAGGAGGCCATTCGGCCCATCGAGCCTGCACCGACCCACTTAAGCCCTCACTTCCATCCTATCCCAGTAACCCAATAACCCTTCCTAACATTTTTGGACACGAAGGGCAATTTAGCGTGGCCAATCGACCTAACCTGCACGTCTTTGGACTGTGGGAGGAAACCGGAGCACTCGGAGGAAACCTACGCAGACACAGGGTGAATGTGCAGACTGCGCACAGACAATAACCCAGCGGGGAATCAAACCTGGTACCCTGGTGCTGTGAAGCCACAGTGCTATCCACTTGTGCTACTGTGCTGCCCCTCTCCCCGTGTCTGTGTGGGCCTCACCCCCCCCCACAACCCAAAAAGATGTGCAGGTTAGGTGGATTGGCCACGCTAAATTGCCCCTTGATTGGGAAAAAGAATTGGGTATTCTGAATTCATTGAAAAAAAACATGCCTTCAAACAAGTATATCTGTCCACCCATACTTACTTACATGCCCAACCAAAACTATTTCTCCCCCTTCTTTAGCCCAGCAATGCTGAGGCACATTATGGCTGCGCTCTGCACTGCAACCAAAATAGCATAACTCAACCCAGGCCAGAGAACCAAGTTGGTGCCTTTCAGCTCTGCATGGCTCAGCCCCAAATTGAACAGGGGCCTTGCCAATGAAGCCACATGCGAGGGGAGCTTGGCCATCCCTCCCACTTTCGTAATGATGACAAATGCAGTTGTCTTAAAGGGTTAAGACATGATGTGACAATTGGAAACATGACAGTGATTTCTTACTTATTGGAAGTAATCATCCCTGATAATGAATTACAACTTGCACAGCACAAATCCAGACAATCACTCAGCTTCAGTACGTCCGGTCGGACTTGGCGTGCAAAGGCCCTGCATCAATTCTGGAGCATAACACATATCAAGTTTTACGAGGAGTCAACAGTTTGGTCTGGATCACTGGCCCAATAGTCAATTAGCAGACAGGAATGTCGACAGTCATTTATGTCTAATAGTGCTTTGTTACATTAGATTTGAATGAAATGCTCGAAAGTTGCCAAATATACACTGTAGTGTTGTATATTTTAGACCATGTGAACTAGATGGTACAAAGAATATACAAAGCACAAATATTGCATTGCTCAGTGAAAATGTCTGTATGGAGTAATTAGTCTTGATGAACATCTTTTTGCATTATAAATCCAGCTGTCACCTTGCTAGCTCTTGTTTCTACCTCATGATTTATGAACCCTGGGGTTGCTTTTTTCTGAAGACTGCACACTCAATAAAACAGTCACAGGACCTTCCTTCTTAAATTTGCAACTGTTTATTAAATTAATGAAACCAGAAACTCTGTTTGGTTTTCACCATGGAAACACATTTATCCCCCCCACTCCCCTCCCTCACCACACTTAATTTTGATGCCCTCCAATCTTCTGAAGCAAATCGGAGCCCATTCCTCATCCTAACGATGGGGCCCCATTCAGGGTACCAGTTACTGCCTGCTTCTTGTTTCTGTCCCAGACGAGCAATGGGGGGGGCCCCCTAATCTTGCTGGAGACTCGACATTTGCCAGCCATTACACCCGGGGACCTCGGCTGTTGCATAATAATGTCCATGTGCAGAAGACGAGCAGGGGCACTCTTAGCCTGAGGGGAAGCAGATTGAAATTGTTGGGATTAATTCATGCCCGCCAAATATTCAACGTGATAGTCTGCACTGCCGCAAATATCACATTTCAAAATGTGCTCAAAGCATTGCTAGCCAAGTGAATTCCCCGACACTAAAAAGGCATTAAGTAAATGCAGATTTCTGGAGCTACAAGCAATTTGACTTGAACTGTGCAAATAACTTTATGCCTAGCTTAATATGACACACTGCCTTGACTCATTCGCAGTCAGAATGATCGTGTGCAATTTATTAGCAGATAAGTTAGTGAGCCTTTGTAATCCTGTTTGCTGAGAAAATGAATGTTAATGCATGGTAATGGCCCACTTTACTAGTACAAGCTGTACTGCCACAGTTCAATAGCTACATCACAACCTATCTACTAATGGTCATGACGCTCCAGTATGTCTTACTATGGGATGGATGGGGGTGGGGGTGCCGAATTGATTAAAACCATTGCCTTGCTGTACCGTGCTTTAATGAGCTGTCTATCCCCTCTTCCAGCTCAAAACACAGAGCTAGTTATTATTATAAGAATAATTAATCTACAAAGCAATATTCAAATTAAGTTTTAATCACCGAGTTTGCAGTTCGAACCAATTGGGAACGTGCTCCATCTTGGCAAAAAGAAAACGATGAATCAGGGAGCGTCGAAGATGCCAATATTAGGGAGATGCTCAGCGGGAGGAAAAGAATGGGAAAGATAGTGAAAGCCATTTTAGCCACAGAAAATAAAGTTTGCGCTGTGTGCGACCATCTGTTTATAATCAACGGGGTTTGCCCTTGTGAGCTCCAGGCTTCAGCTCCTCTCCATGTTCGCACAGCTGGGCACCACAGTTCTCTCTGTCCAGAATCCTATCAACAACCCGTCTGCCTGTATGTTGTGTTTTTCATGCTGTAA
Organism: Scyliorhinus canicula; assembly: GCF_902713615.1. Taxonomy (NCBI): domain Eukaryota; kingdom Metazoa; phylum Chordata; class Chondrichthyes; order Carcharhiniformes; family Scyliorhinidae; genus Scyliorhinus; species Scyliorhinus canicula. The sequence goes on along the minus strand of NC_052163.1, from coordinate 121,434,642 downwards.
AGCTTCCCAGGGTACTTCACAGGAGCATCATCAGACAGAATTTGACATCAGGCCGCAAAAGGAGATAAGCCAGTTGACCAAAAGCTTGGTCAACGAGGGAGGTCTGAAGGAGAGTCTTAAAGGAGGAGAGAGGGGAGGAGAGGATGAATTACCGAGGGAATTCTGCACCATTCCCCCCCCCCCCCCCCCCCCCCCCCCGGCTGGTTCCTTGGCCTCTCAGTTCTTTTTAAGCTGTGAATTACTGGGTTTTCTAACCACCACTGCCAAACCGCCTTCCCCCTCCTGCAGTCCACACTCCAGGTTTTGCACTCCTCCATCTCAGGTCTCATTTGCATTCCCCCCCCCCCCCCCCACCCCTCCTCCCCAAACCACCACCACTCAGCAGCGTCCACTACTGAGTAATGGATCCTGCACTCAGGTATGTCTGGGATTTTGGATGGGGGGGGGGGGGGGGGGGGGGGGGTTGGACACCCCAGGGAGGATGGCGGGATGGTTAGAAGTGGGTTTTGGAGGCTAGGCCGCGAGGCACATGGGTAAGATATCATCTTGTGGAGCGTGAACGTCCTCCAATGCTCATAGGGCACCCAACCAAAGGATGTAACACCCCCCCCCCACCCCACCCCACCCCACCCCTTCCTTCTTATTTCATCTCAGATGATCTCACTAATCCCATTATGGCAGCCGCATATTCGAGCCAATTGGCTTGGTAACAAGCTCAATTTACCATCAATTTAAAATGGCACCTGGGCTGCAGATTTCAGGGCCCACCAGCCAACTAAATTCTGGGAAACTGACATGTTGACGTCGGGTTCACGATCCATTGTCATCAAGCTATGGCCGCCATTCTCCCAATAGGGAAACTAAGCCTCCTAACGAGCGCATTTAGCCACGTGTTTCCTGGCGTTTGCTGAGAAACACACGGCTAGTCAACGCAACTCATTTTTAAATAGCGCCTCGAACTCCAAGGGCCCTGTATCGGTCCCGACCTCTCCCAGCAGCCCAAACACACTGTGGGGGGCCCCCACATCCTTCCCAACACTCAGGTAGGCCATCCAGGCTCAATCGAGCATGCACACAAAAATGCCAGCTTGGTACCTTGGCAGTGCAAACCTGGCATTGCCCACCTGGCTTTGATATGCCAGGCTGGCACCCAGGTGGCAGTGCCAAGGTGCAAGGCCGGCACAAGCAGCGCCAGGGCATCACCCTGCCCAAAGAGCATGCAGCTGAGGGCCTCCGATCCCCTGGGAGACCCCACTGTGCCATTCCGCCTGGCCCATGTTTGTGGGGACAACGCTGAACAGCACTCGACCAAGGCCTCTGAGACAAAGGGCATAAATCCCAAAGCCTCAGGTACCTCTGGAATCTGCACATTAGAGTGAGACTGTTGCGCTCTGATATGCAGATTTGCAAAAGGTGACCCTGTCCACAATGGACGGGAATTACATCACAACACCTCACAAGATCACGTTGGGTTTCGCCAGGCGGTGTGAGCTGGGTAGATCCGAGAGCGGGGTCCCCTGGCTGGGAACAGTTCATTTGCACAAGGTGTGAAGGAAAAGTCTTAATCCGAGCAGCTATTCTTAGTTGTAATAATGAGCCTCTTCACTGACCATTGCAAAGCAGCAATTTCTCATTTTGATTACTGCTCTTATTGTACAAGAATGCAGCAACCAGGATCTGAGAAGACAACATACATAATTGTACTTAAAAACCCGGGAGAAAAGAAAATCCAGCCGCTAACAGATGATATTTCTATAACAGATGTCTGAGATTGTGTACACTTTGATTTTGGTCGGGACATATCTCCATAGTTAATAGTGTATCTAATTGGCATGAGTTCTATCTGTCTCTCATTCTCACCGTTTCCTATCCTTATATTACCCACGGATCAACATCAAAACCAGAAAGTGTTGTAAATAGCAAATAAACTGGAGTGAATAGTAACATCATTGCGTCAACCAATGACATGGAGGCAGGTTTTAATTCTCCAGTCTCCAAATTCTCCAAAACTAGCCTCTTGAGTCTTCTTCTTTCCCTTTGCACACCTAGTGGTGAACTAAGGCAAACTTTCTCCTGTTTCCATAGCCAGTTATTCATCGAACAGCGACGCCACTCCGTATCAAGCGTGGGTGACCAGGAGTCTCTCCCGCTCACACCGCCAGCCCTTGGTGTCCTGGGAAGGACTTTGCAGGTTGACACACTCAACCTGTTTGGCTGCATTATGAACGCACCTTCCTTGGCCATCAAGTTCTGGGGCGGGGATCGAACATAGATCATACAGTGCGGCAGAAGGACATTCGGCCAATCAATTCTGCACCGACCCACTTAAACCCTCACCCCGTAACCCAATAACCCCTCATAACCTTTTTTTGGACACTATGGGCAATTTATCATGGCCAACCTACCTAACCTGCACGTCTTTGGACTGTGGGAGGAAACCGGAGCACCCGGAGGAAACCCACGCAGACACGGGGAGAACGTGCAGACTCCGCACAGACAGTGACCCAGCGGGGAATCGAACCTGGGATCCTGGTGCTGTGAAGCCACAGTGCTATCCACTTGTGCTACCTGGAGCTTCTGGTTCAGAGATAGGGACGCTACCCACCGCACCACAAGACCTCCCAGTGTCTTGAGTGCTGCAGGATTATCCCTCTAGTAAAGTTCAGCGTGCGGAGGATGGTTACATGGAAGTGTTGTGCATAAAAGTCAATTCCAGTCTCTTACAGCAGTGTGGTCCACAGACACAATTGACAGGAGAATTACCCAATTGTCTCCATTCTGTCTGGAACTTGCGGTATCATTATAAGCGGCTGAACAATTTCTGTATTTGGATTTCTACAGCTCTTTATTAGGCCAAGAATGTGTCACAGAATTCGACATTGTGAATTACTTTGAAAGGTTCTTACTGTTACCCTGGAAAAAAGGTACCAGGCATTCTGCATTGCTCTTTCCATTTTTCAATGATTCCAGCCACCTGCATTTATTGTCCAACAATATGACCTGGTGGCATTCCCATGGTGATATGGAATTCCCAGATTTTAACCCTGTAATGCTGCAGGATGTTCCCAGGGGACATCAGTGAATCACTTGCGCTTTTAAAAACAGTGTGAGAAATTCATGGGTAATTTTTACAGAAACCGGAAGGAATTATTCTTACCGCTGGCCATGCATTGTAGCTCCTGCAAAAATGGGCGGCATTTTCCGTGCAGCTCGCTGCGTGTTTCACAGCGGTGGCATCTTCTGTTCCCGCCGTGGTCAACTGGGTTTTCCGTAGAATGGACCCCCCCCCCCCGGCCTCTGGGAAACCTGTGGCGAAGGTGCACCATCGGCGAGGACGGAACATGTCTGGGACAAGGTCTAGGTTTAATTGATTCTGGTGCTGGTTGAGAGAGGAGTGTGCCTTTATCCTCTTTGAATAGTGCCACAGGCTCGTCAATATTCCCAGAAGCAGGGAGATGAAACCTTAGTTTAACAGCCCATCCGGGAAAAAGGAGTACACCTGGCAAGGCAGCATTCCATCAGTCCTGCACTACAATGAATGCACTGTTGCTTCACAGCGCCAGGGTCCCAGGTTCAATCTCCGGCTTGGGTCACTGTCTGTGCGGAGTCTGCACGTTCTCCCCATGTCTGTGTGGGTTTCCTCCGGGTGTCCCGGTTTCCTCCCACAAGTCCCGAAAGACATCTGTTAGGTAAATTGGACATTCTGAATTCTCCCTCTGTGCATCCGAACAGGCGCCGGAATGTGGCGACGAGGGGATTTTCACAGTAACTTCATTGCAGTGTTAATGTAAGCCTACTTGTGACAATAATAAAGATTATTATTAAATAGGGCACTGTAACACAGTTAAACATTACCGATGAAAGCCACGGCAGATGATAATCCAAAAAACGACCTGGCACAAATTGAGGCACTTTCACCCTGTTTATCACTGGCCACTTACGTCAAGTACTTCAGCACAGCAAACAAGAATGGTATCTGCAGCACCTTCATAAAAGAAGGTGTGCAAATTAGAATGGGAATAGGAGCAAATTTTTATTGGTTTACAAATATCCTTTTGGGGAGGAAATCTGCAGTCCTCACCCAGCCCGTCCCACATATGGCTTCAGAGATTTTTCATAGAATTTACAGTGCCGAAGGAGGCCATTCAGCCCATCGAGTCTGCACTGGCTCTTGGAAAGAGCACCCTACCCAAGGTCAACACCTCCACCCTATCTCCATAACCCAGCAACCCCACCCAACACTAAGGGCAATTTTGGACACTAAGGGCAATTTATCACGGCCAATCCACCTAACCTGCACATCTTTGGACTGTGGGAGGAAACCGGAGCACCCGGAGGAAACCCACGCACACACGGGGAGGATGTGCAGACTCCGCACAGACAGTGACCCAAGCCGGAATCGAACCTGGGACCCTGGAGCTGTGAAGCAATTGTGCTATCCACAATGCTACCGTGCTGAGCCTGATGTCCAAGTGGTTGACTCTTAATTACTCTCTGAAGCGACCTCATAAACTGCGACAAAGAATACCACACAGAGATTCAAGTCATGATTCACCAGCAACCGCTCCGAGCAACCAGGGATTTGACAATAAATGCCAACGATGGCCACTTCTCGAGAGTGAATAAAAACGGCGACCTATAGAATCTTATTCAAATTCCACTTAAACGGAGGGGATGCACTGTTTGCCTGACTATTGGATGTAATGGGCCTGTCAATTGAATTTGTCTCATTGCGATCCAGCACCTAATGAACCCACGGACCTGTGGCACAGAACTGCCCGTAATTCAGCGCTAATTGGCACTCTTACTCAGAGGAAGCTCCGGATGGCGGGAATGGGATGAGGAAAGCGTGCCACACGGGTGCAGTCAGCAGCCCTCTTTGGAGGGCTGAGGCAAATCATTAGATCGGAAGAGAGGGAATTTTATTCGGAAGCTGCCATAGTCAACCAGGGGGAGTTTTGCTTGGCGGTTCGGGGGGGAATCTGAGCAAAATAACGGCCCACATCAATGGAGCTGTTAATTGCCAGGTATTAAAGAGGCAGACAGTTTGCTCGTCTGGAACTTAATATACAAAAATATGCAACAATCTGGCATGAAATATTCATTACCAGTAACAACGCTATTTAAATGTTTTATTGACACATGTTCCTGTGCTTTGTAACAAAATAACAGCTGGTGGCAGAAGCATATTTTATATGAATCTTTGTTCACTGCTATTTAATATCTAGTTTGCGTCAATATTTTTGATACGAATTTGATCCAGAGTTTGGGGGAAATCAATCAAAATTAACAGGCAACATGAATGAAACAGAACCTGATGCTGAACTGTACAGATTATGAATAACATAGAACAGCACACAAATAGGTCATTTGACCCAACAAATTTGTGCCTGTGTTTATGTTCCAAATTACCCTCCTACCGTAGTTCATCTTACTCTATTTTACCCTGTTCCTTTCTCTCTCGTGCACTTACGTGACTCTCTATTAAATGAACTTTTTGCTTCAATCACTTTGTTTGGAAGCGTAAGAAAGAGGAGCAAAAGTAGATCTTTCAACCCTTCTAGGTTGCCCCGCCATCCAGTGAGATCATGGCTGATCTTTGATGTCAACTCCATTCCCACAGGGAGGATTTATCTTCTCTTCTGGACTCAGATCCTCCGACAGGCCCTGCGAGAAATCCCCACAGTGAGAGCCCTTGAGAGTGACAGGTTTCCTGAAATGACAGCCTCATCACTCACTGAACCCTGGACTTTGCACCCACAACCCAAAGATGTGTGGGGTAGGTGGATTGACCACGCTAAATTGCCCCTTGATTGGAAAAAAATTTAAAAGAATTTATATATGTTTCAATGATCACCACTGATTCCTTTAAAGTCAATAGAATATTGGCCTAGTCTAATCAGTCTCTCCTCATTGAACAATTCCCTCAATCCGTCGAGTGAACCCTCCTCACATTCCCTCCGTACTTCACTCCTTGAGGTCTGGAAACCAAAACTGAACACAGTTCATTTTCACCACTGTTTGCTTAAAGAGGTTTCTCCTGAATTATTTAACAGATTGATTAGTGACTTTCTTTTAATCATGGCCCGTGGTGGACCTCTGGGATGGGATTCTCCCGCAACTGGCCGGATGGCCCGATGCCGGCACCAAGAGCGGCGCGAACCACTCCGGCGTTGGGCCGACCGGAAGATGCAGAATCCTCCGCACGTCCGTGGGCTAGGCCAGCGGCGGAGGGGTTAGCGGCGCCCAACCGGCGCCGAAGGGCCGGCGCGCGTTGGCGCATGCGCAGAACCGCCGGCGTGGTTCCGCGCATGCGCAGACCGGCCAGCGTGTTCCTGCGCATGTGCAGGAGGGTTCTTCTCCGCGCCGGCTATGGCAGAGCCCTACAGAGGATAGCGTGGAAGGAAAGAGTGCCCCACGGCACAGGCCCGCCCGCCAATGAAAAATGAAAATCACTTATTGTCACGAGTAGGCTTCAAATGAAGTTACTGTGAAAAGCCCCTGGTCGCCACATTCCGGCGCCTGTTCGGGAAGGCTGTTACGGGAATCGAACCATGCTGCTGGCCTGCTTGGTCTGCTTTCAAAGCCAGCGATTTAGCCCTGTGCTAAACATAATCGGTGGGCCCCGATTGTGGCCCAGGCCACCGTGGGCCCCACCCCCCCGCGGGGCCAGATTCCCACCGCCCCCCCCCGAGGACCCACCTAGCCGGCCTACAAGCCAGGTCCCGCCGTGATGGAGCATGTCCATTTCACACCGGCGGGACTGGCCGAAAACGGGCGGCCGCTCGGCTCATCGGGGCCTGGAGAATTGCCGGGTGTGGGGGGGGGGGGGGGGCAGGGGGTGCTGCCAACAGCCCCCGACCGGCGTGGCGTGATCCCCGCCCCCGCCCGAAAATCACCGCCGGAGAATTCAGCAGCCGGCGTCGGAGTGGGATTCACGCCGACCCCCGGTGGGGGGTCGGAGAATCCCGCACCTGGTTTAGTCTCTGCGTTGCACTGAGTTCAGCAGGCGAACCCGGGTGAGGAAGCTCAGCCAGGGTTCTGGCTCCCCATGCAGCTGCTCAGTGCATGCTGAGAAATGTGCGTGCCTTGACGTCACAATGGGCTCCACTGTGATGTCCCTGTGGTTAAACAGATCACCGAGCATCAGCTTCCTCACAGTTTCGCTGAGGGCAACCAGAGCCTGTATAACTGTTCCCAGGTTCAAGGGAGCGCAGGAAAAAAGTAGCGAGGGACAGATGAAATTGCCGACGGAACAAAGATAGCAAACATAATGAAGTGGCACACAGAACCATCCTAGAATGCTTGTGGCCCAGACTGCAATTTGCTTAATTCAGATAGAATCTGGATTCCATAGTGCGTGCACCTTCACTTCTCTGCAGTCTGTGTACCGAGAGCTAACTGGGTAACTTTTAATGTGTTGTGAAATTGCAATTGCCTTCAAATTAGACCCGCCAAAATATTAGGAAATAAATGCTCACCTAACACTTCTGAAATGCCTTGTCATGATCTTGTAATGGCGACAATAACCTGCTTTATTTTATAGAATATAATATGACGTTATGGAAAGAGGCATTGTTGGAGCTAATGCAGCCCGTTCCTATACATATACAACTGCTGGGTGTCCCCATGTGAACCAGAGTCAAATGAATTTGAACTGGCTCAGTTTAGATCAACAGCGTCTCTTTGTAAGAGTAATGACCTTTGACCTCCTGCTTGTCCATTCTAGTCAAAGGAGGAAACAAAGTGAGCTTCACGGATATATTGAGCTGGGAACAGAAGGAGGTCCTCGAGTGACAGTGGAACAAGTCCGGATGTGGACTTGCCCATTGTTTTGCTCAGAGCGAACATCCTCTGAAGGCCATGTACCTTTAAGACATTCGACCTCGTTCAGTAAGATGAACCTGAATTTCCATCTAGCTACATTGTACGGCCGTATCCCAGAGCCAGACAGAGCGACTCTCTTATCTCTGGACAAAGCGTGTGTCTATCAGACCTGCTTTTACAGGCATCCCAGCTGACTACAAAGGAGCAAGAAGGACAAAAACTAAATTCATCTCGTCTCACTGGGTGAGCGCACCCTGGCCATGCTTTGTTCGTTTTCCTTTTTTTTTCCCCCTGTTGAGGTCCAATGCACACGGTTTAGTCAGAGATTGACATCTGGGCAAACGTCTTTTAGAATTTCAAAATGCTTTAACCCCTTTTCAGCCGTATATGATGACACTGCGGTGCTGTGAATGCAACATGTCAAGTTTCACCTCAACAATTCCAAGGTCACTCTTACATGATCTTTATATGGGCTCCTGTTGTCACTTAAAATTGGCAACTAAAAATACAACCAGCTTTGCTGCTGTTTGTTCTCTTGAACCATCGACGCTGCCCACGCTGTCTAATTGTGTTGCCTGTTGCCACCTTTACTGAAAGCATTGGCAAATAATTCCTTCCTTAAAACTAAGCAGCATCTTAAATGTCCCTCCATTTAAGATGCTGCTTAATGACCATCTCTTTCATCTGCTCTAATAGCTCCTTGTGTGAATTGGCATCAAATTCTGTTTGATAACGCTTCTGCAAACAATCTTCGAATGTTTTAGCATGTTAAAAGTGCGATATAAATGAAAGTTGCTGTTGTTTGAATTGTGGGGCAGGATGGACCATAATAGTGACTCTAATATGATAGAATTTTGCATTAGGTTTGAACGCGATATCATTCATTCTTAAACTAGTATCAGGATTTTCCAGCCTCCACCTCCCCGCCAGCGGGTATTCCCACGGCGGATGCAGCCAGCCATTTGCCTATGGTGGGATTTTCCAGTCCCGTCAACGTCTCTTGGCCTTTTGTACGGCACGCCCGCCCCGCCGCCGGGGAACACCCGCTGTGAGAGGTCGACTTTAACAGGAGCGGAAGATTCCGCTGGCGGGAGGTTGGGAAAATCCTGCCCTAGCTTCCTAAAACGTGATGAAAGGGACGGTATGAGGTTCAAGTTGGCTATGGTGGATTGGGAAAATGGACTGAAAGACTTGGTGGTGGCAATGGCTAGTGGTTAAAGAAATACTGCACCGTCCTCAAACATATAAACATTCCTCTAAGGCACATACGCCCAAAGGTAAAGATAATGGTTAATGAAAGAAGTTCAAGGTTGTAATACCTCAAAGGAAATAGCTTATGAAGATGCCAGAAGAAGTGGTAAGCCTGAGAATTGAGAGCAATTTAGAACCCAGCAATGGAGGACAAAGAAACTGATTAAGAAGGGGAAAACAGAACACGAACGCAAACTAGCGAGGAACATACAATCGACTGTAAAAGCTTCTTTGTGTATGTGAACAGAAGAAGATTAGCTTGGAGAAATGTGGTGCCATTACAGCTGGGTAGAGGAGAATTTACAGTGGTGAACAGGGAAATGATGGAGAAACTAAACGGTCTTCACAGAAGAAGACATTGAAAGTCTTCCAGAAAAATAGGTGTGGTGTTCTTTGTGATTCTTGTTCTCGGAATGGATATTGTAGTGCTCACATAGACCACAGAAGCTAAGTTCATTAACAAAGCTAACATTTATTTACACTACTTTTTAAAGCTCAACAACTTACTCCTATAGTAAACAATAATCTAGTAATCTACAATCTACACTCAACTAACACCAGTCTCTACACCAGGGGTGGGCAAACTTTTCCGTGCAAGGGCCACATTCAGAAATTAAAAATTTTAAAGGGCCGCATAATATATTAATTAATAGTCCCGGTTGTAACCAATTAGCGTGTGGCATATACCTCAGCGCTTCCCCCGGCGGCATCCTGCCTTTAGCCCCCTTTTTCTCTACTTTTCAAAAATGGCGCTTCACCCAGTTATGATTCTGGGCGCCTCATATACAACATAGAACATAGAACAGTACAGCACAGAACAGGCCCTTCGGCCCTCGATGTTGTGCTGAGCAATGATCACCCTACTCAAGTCAACGTATCTACCTTATACCAGTAACCCAACAGCCCCCCCCATTAACCTTATTTTTAAAAAATTATTTTAAAAAAAAAAAAAAAAATTTTTTTTTAAATGTTTTTTTTTGATGACTTGATCTTGGTGGGCCGCATAAAGACCTTTGGCGGGCCGCATGCGGCCCGTGGGACGTAGTTTGCCCACCCCTGCTCTACACTTTATCTACAACTGTACCCTGATCTCTCTCACTACTCCTCTCCAACCTTCTCCAGTCTTCTCCCAGAAGCCTGTGAATCGGTGCTTTAGATAGTTCTGCATATAGCTCCATCTAGTGGTTAATTATGAGATGACATTAACCATTTGTATTCTGAATATTCCCATAATGTCACCATAGGGACTGCAAATGGAATGTTGGCCTTTATTTCGAAAGGAATGGAGTATAAAAATAGGGACGTCTTGCTGAAACTATACACCTGGAATACCGTGAACAATTTTGGGGCGCCACAGTGGCACAGTGGTTAGTGCTGCAGCCTCACAGCACCAGGTACTCGGGTTTAGTTCCGGCCTCGGGTAACTGTCTGTGTGGAGTTTGCACTTTCTCTCCGTGTCTGTGTGGGTTTCCTTCGGGTGCTCCCACAGTCCAAAGATATGCAGGTTAGGTGGATTGGCCACAACAGAAATTGTTCCTTAGTGTCCAGGGATGTGCAGGTTAGGTGGGGTTTTGGGGGTGGGGGGGGGGAGCGAGCCTAGATAGGGTGCTCTTTCTGAGGGTGGGTGCAGACTCGATGGGCCAAATGGCCTCGCCTTGCACGGTACAGATTCTATGAATGCCAGGCAACCAAGGGTCGTTTGAAACTAAGGAACTAAAAGAAATTCATATTACTAAAGAGTAATTGAGAAGTTAACTGGATTGGAGGTTGATAAGGTTGACCCTGGACCAGATGAGCTTCATGCCAGAGTGTTGAAGGAGGTGGCTCGAGAGATAGTGGATGCATTGGTGGTTCATCCAAAATTCTTTAGATTATGGAAAGGTTTCTTCAGACCAGAAATGTCAACCCACTATTTAGCAAGGGAGGAAGAGGGAGAATGGAGAAGTACAGACCTGTTAGTTTGACATCAATAGTCGGGGAAATTGTAGCATTTCGAAAGGAATGCTACAACTGGGCAGAGTCAACATGGGGTTTGTGAAAGGGAAATAATGTTTGACAAACTTGATGGAGTTTTTTGAGGATGTTTCTTTTCGCATAGGTAAAGGAATTGGTTATCAGAAAGAAAGCAGAGAGTGGGAATAAACGGATTACTTCTAAGATGGCAGGCTGTGACTAGTGGGGTACCACAAGGATCAGTGCCAGGGCCACAGCTGTGTCACAAATTATATATATGATTTTGATGGAGGGTCAAGTGTAAGATTTCCAAATTTGCTGAGAGCACCAAACTGGGTGGGAATGGAAGTTGTGAGGAGGATGCAAGGAAGTTTCAAAAATATTTGGGCAGCTAAGTGAATGGCAGATGGAATATAATGTGAATAGGTGTGAAGTTATTGGGCGGGATTCTGCCGTAATCAGCAGGGCGGGCAACTCCGGCAGGACGAGATTCCTCCGCACCTTTAGGGGCTAGGCCCGCCCCGGAGTGGTTGGCGCCCCGCTGGCTGGTGTGGAAGGCCTTTGGGGCCACACCAGCTGGGGCCGAAGGGACTCCGCCGGCCGGCGCGGGTCCGCGCATGTGCGGGAGCGTCAGCGGCCGCTAATGTCATCCCCGCGCATTCGCTGGGGGGGGGTTCACCTCTGCGTCGGCCATGGCGGAGGCTGAGATGGTCGGCGCGTAGGAAAAGAGTGCCGTTACGGCACCGGCCCGCCTGCGGATCGGTGCGCACCGATCGTGGGCCAGGCCACCGTGGGGGCACCCCCTGGGGCCAGATCGCACCCCCCCCCCCCCCCCCCCCCCCCAGGACCCCAGAACCCGCCCGCTCCGCCAGGTTCCGCTGTAATGGACCTAGTTCAATTTATGCCGGTGGGACAGACATAGAACCAGCAGGAGTTCGGCCCATCGCAGGCCGGAGAATTGCCAGGGGCGGTGCTGCAAGCCGCCGCCGACCAGCGCGATTCCAGCCCCTGCCGAATCTCCGGTGCCAGAGAATTCGGCGGCCAACGGGGGCGGGATTCACGTTGCCCCCCCCCCCCGGCGATTCCCCGACCCAGCGGGGTGTCGGAAAATCCCGCCCATTCACTTTGGCAGAAAACAGAAAGGCAGAATATTTTTTACATCGTGATGAGGTTAGGAAGGGCAGGTGTCCAAAGGGACCTAGGATTCACTAAAAGCCAGCAATTAAGTGCGGCAAGCAATTAGGAAGGCAAACGGCATGTTGCCCATTATCTCTGGGGGATCTGAGTACAAGGGTGAGGATGCCTTGCTGCAGTTCCATTGAACCTTGGCGAGACCGCGCCTGGTATAAACTGCACAGTTTTGGAGCCTTGTCTAAGGAAGGATATACTTGCCACAGAAGGAGTACCACTGAGGTGCCCCAGATTACTCCCCGGGATGGCGGGATTGTTTTATGAGGAGAGATTGGGGACACTGGGTCTGCATTCCCTAGAGTTTTGAAGACCGAGGTGTGACCTCATTGAACCTTACAAAATTCTTACAGGCCTCGACAGGGTGGGCGTAGTAAGATGATTGACTATGATTGACTAGGGACATGCCAGCAAACATTGGAATCTGGTGAGCAATCTCTCTAATACTGGTGATAATCACTCCTGCCATTCGCAGGATTGGGAAATCCAAGCCCTTGTCCTCACAAGTGGTGTTCACAGGGCAACAATGAACATAGAAGCAGGGGTAGAACATTCGTTCCCTTGAGCCTGTTCTGCCGTTTAACCAGATCATGACTGATCTTCTACCACGACACATTATCCGTTTCCTTTCATGTCATTGGCACCTGGAAATCCAATGATGTCTGCTTTGAAAAGGGGTGGCACGGTGGTTAGCACTGCGCCTCACAGCACCAAGGACCCGGGTGCGATTCCGGCCTTGGGTGACTTGTCTGTGCGGAGTCTGCACGTTCTCCCCGTGTCTGCGTGGGTTTCCTCCGGGGGCTCTGGTTTCCTCCCACTGTCCAAAGACGTGCAGGTTAGGTGGATTGGCCATGCTGAATTGCCCCTTAGTGTCCAAAGGTGTACAGGTTAGGTTGGGTTACAGGATGGGGGAAAGTGGCCCTTGGTAGAGTGCTCTTTCAGAGGGTCAGTGCAGACTGGATGGCTCGCATGGCCCCCTTCTGCACTGTAGGGATTCTATGCAAAGGCAGATTTCTTTCTTCGAAAGGGTATTTATGAAGCAGATGGGTTTCTTCACTAATGGAATGGCCATCATTACCGATAAGTAGTTTTTCATTCCTGACTGAGTTAATTAATTGAATTTAAATTCTCTGACAGTCATGGTGGGGTTTGAACTTATGCTCTGGCGGCACAAATCCAGGCCTCTGGTTTCTAAGCCAGCAACCGTAGCATAACCAGAATGCTGCCCTACACTTTAACAGAAATTTCGATTTGAATTGATTTTGATTTGATTTGATTTTTTATTGTCACATGTACCTAAGTACAGTAAAAAGGAAACATACACATTACGTATACAGTAGACAAAAAAGAATAGTTGATATTTACAGTGAATGCGAAAAAGTACACAGTACATCTACAAATATAGAATAGAAATTACTGTACAGAAGGAGGCCATTTGGCCCATCGAGTTTGCACCAGCTCTTGGAAAGAGCACCCTAACCAACATCCACACCTCCAAACCCCATAACCCAGTAACCCCACCCAACACTAAGGGCAATTTTGGACACGAAGGGCAATTTATCATGGCCAATCCACCTAACCTGCACATCTTTGGACTGTGGGAGGAAACCGGAGCACCCGGAGGAAACCCATGCACACACGGGGAGGATGTGCAAACTCCACACAGACAGTGACCCAAGCCGGGAATCGAACCTGGGACCCTGGAGCTGTGAAGCAATTGTGCTAACCACAATGCTACCATGCTGCCCTTATGTAATTGGTCACAGCATGGAACAAAGGTGAAATAACACAAATACGACATAAGGAAGAGCAGCATTGGGCAGCGTGAATAGTGTTCTTACAGGTAACAGATCGGTCCGAGGGAGAGTCGTTGAGGAGTCCAGTAGCTGTGGGGAAGAAGCTGTTCCTATGTCTGGATGTGCGGGTCTTCAGACTTCTGTACCTACTGCCTGATGGAAGGGTCTGGAAGAAGGCAATGCCTGTGTGGGAGGGGTCTCTGATAATGCTGTCTGCCTTCCTGAGGCAGTGGGAGGTGTAGACAGAAGACAATGTGGGGGTGGCAAGCTTGTGTGATGCGTTGGGCTGAGTTCACCACACTCTGCAGTTTCTTGCGACCTTGGGCCGAGCAGTTGCCATACCAGGCAATGCGATGCAGCCGGATAGGATGCCCTCTGTGGCATATCTGTAGAAGTCTGTGAGAGATTTCAGGAATGTCCAGGGAAAAGCTTTCCTGACCATGTACCGGATGAGCGACATTGTGTGACATTGGTTGAATTCTCGATTTCCACTTAAAATGAGCTCTTGTCGTTAATTGTTGTCTAACAGTTGCACACCCCCTGCCCCAGCCAAGTGCTGAAATAGCTTACGGACACAAATCAGCTGTAAATCCCTTAAGCTGATGAGCTAAGGCAAGGAGTTAGTCAGAGTTCCAATTCTTCATCAGTAGCCAGCGATCCTTACTGGAAAGTGTTTGTGAATAATTGCGTAAGGATCTGTGGAGCTCCTCCCACTCGGCCGCTGCTCTTTGTCTATACGTACGCTGGAAGAGTCAACACTGGGACAGTTCTGAGGAGTTGGGGCCGCCTAGTTCCTACATAACCTTCAGGAGAAGAAAAAAATTGATAAATGTTTCTTTATTTGAAGCTATTCCAGTGGAATTATAAAATGAGTAATTTAGGACATTAAATATTAAATAAATATAACCAATTACCCTTACGTCTCCAGTCTTTAGTAGCAGATATTTCAGTGGTTCTATTATTAAAGCAATTATTCTGAAAAGAGATGTTCTGTTGAATGTCTCATCAAATTATATAAAATATTTAATGGCATAGGTAAGGTAAACCCAGGTTATTATTTTAAAGTAAGACAGGAAAATAGTGCCCGAGGACATAAATGGAAATTAGTCTAAAGTAAATTTTGAATAGATACCAGCAAAAACTTTCTTACTCGCTCAGAAACGTTTACTGATCCATCAAGTGAGGTGATAGACACAATAATACTACAGGTCTTCATTGTGGAAGCAGATGCCACACTGGGAAGGCATGAACTTCAGTGAATTAATCTTCCTTTCAGGACTTCATTGCACGTAGCTCCTTTATTGTGATTCTCCGAAACAAATGGCATGTTGCCCATTATCTTTGGGGGATCTGAGTACAAGGGTGAGGATTTAAACCACTTCACAAGCAATCGATTAGCGACTGTTGTGTTGTAGGCAGCCATTTCCTCAGCAGCTCAGTTCCACAAACGACCCTGTACAGAGTGGCCAGCATTTGGTCATCGGTAGATGGTTGGCCAGGCCACGCTTCATTTAATAGTGCTGTGGTGTCTATGATGAATAGTGCTATGGGATCTATAATGACTAGTGCTATGGGGTCTGTAATGAATAAAGATATGAGCTGTGTGGTGAAACGTGTTATCAATAATGAATCGTGGTGTGGAATCTATAACAAACAGTGTTATGGACTCCAGAATGAATAGAGCAATGCAGTCTATGGTAAATAGCTTTTCAGAATTATTTCATGGATTGTGGGTGTCACTGGCAAGCGCAGGATTTGTGACCATCCCCAATTGCCCTTGAACCAGGTGGCTTGCTGGGCCATTTCGGAGGGCAGTTAGAAGTCGGCCATATTGGTGTAGGTCTGGAGTCGTGTGTAAGCCAGACCGGGTAAGAATAGCAGGTTTTCTTTCTTAAAGGACACCAATGAACCAGTTGGGATTTAAGGACAATCGATGATAGTTTCATGGTTACCATTATGGAGACTGGTTTATTAACTGAATTTAAATTCCACCACTTGCCCTGCGGGATTTGAACCCATGTTCCCAGAGCATCAGAATGGGGCATCTGGAATATTAGTCCAGTGATATTACCACCATATCTCCATCTCCTGGAGAGTTTGGAGCCTGTAATAAACAGTGCTGCTCTGGGATCCATAATGAATAGAGCAATATAATGAATATGGTATGGAATCTATAATCATAGATCATTAGAATTTACAGAGTAGAAGGAGGCCATTCGGCCCATCGAGACTGCAGCGGCCCTTGGAAAGAGCACCCTACTCAAGCCCACACCTCCACCCTATTCCCATAACCTCACCTAATCCTTTTTGGACACTAAGCGGCAATTTAGCATGGCCAATCCACCAAACCTGCACAATTTTGGACTATGGGAGGAAACCCGAGTACCCGGAGGGAACCCACGCAGACACAGGGAGAACGTACAGACGTACAGACTCTTCACAGACAGTGACCCAAGCCGAATCGAACCTGGGTGCTGTGAAGCAACAGTGCTAACCTCTGTGCCCTCATGCCGCCCCTCAAGTTAAAGCTGCGTTAGTAGTGCTATGACTCTATAATGGACAGTGCTGTGGGATCTTTAATAGTATATTGGGGTCCATAATGTCCAGCAGAGGAGATGGACAAGCCTTACTTTGTCACCAACACTACAGCACATTCTCAGCGTTTGTCTGAAGTGTCAGTCTAAATTCAGCGCAGAAGTCCGGAAGCTCTGTTACCTGATACAGTTATGAGAAGAAGCACTAACAACATTTCATTGTCTTTCTTCCAGCTTCACCTCACCCTAATATTGTTGGGAAACCCTGCTTAAAGTTAAAAGTATATGTCCGACCAACAAGTAAGTTATGCATGTTTGAGTCTGTTTTTAAAAATCTGTCGTTGATGTTGTTCCTTTAAGGCAGCATGCTTGTTGTAACTAAGCTAATAAGTTGAATCGGTAGAGCAACACAAGAATAATTGCCTTGTTCTAACTTCTTCTTCCCTCACTGTTCTGCTGCCATTTTCTTCCACTTTATTTCATTTTCACTGATATACCTTGATTTTAGAGCGGCATTGACCTGTTTTGCTGGGGACATTCTCATTGCCTTTTGCAAAGCATCTGTTTTCAACTGATCTTTGGCTGGTCAAAGGGAGGGAAGAGTAGGAATGGGCAAAGACTTTTCATCAAAATGGAGGCCCTAGTTGATTTAGTTGCCTGCCTTGAGTCGGGAGTTGTTGCGCAAATAGCTGAGGTCAGTAAATCCCTGTAGCTCATCATTGGGGAGCAGTAATTCAGCTTTAACTTGAGGTGTAACATCAGCTTTCAAAAAGATAGGTTGGAAAATGGCAGATGTCACATAGGGATGAACTGAACTGGTCTAAACTGAGTCAGAGAGCCAGATGAGAGTTGGTTTGCTCAGTTGGTTAGACAACTTGTGTGCGGGTCAGAATAACAGGATTCAATCCCCGATCCGGCTGAGGTAGACTTGGGACATGCCTCTGCGTCCTGCTTCATGGCAAAACTACAGCATAAGTCGGTGGGTTCATCCTCAAATAATCGAGGATGCTGACTGGAGGAAGATAGATCCCGGGTTGCAACAGCAAGGGAAAGGTTAGAAGCTATTTTAGGGCAAAGCTCGTTCAGAATACCAGTTGGAGGCAAAATCATTGGAAGTAGGGGAGCACGGTTTTACAAGCCTTCAGTAGGAGCTGTTTACGAAAGGAAAGAGCTGGTTGAAGATAACCAGTCAAGAAGATCTAACCCAGGGTCAAGATCTAACTAGATGGCTGCTGGGACTATATCCAACACAATAGATTCTGAATTGAAGGTAGGTACAACTTGAACTCATCTAATGCAGGGTGTGAAAGGTAGAGTATTGAACTCAAAATGGAGGCAAGCCAGGAGCTTTTTGTGTTTTTTGTTAAGGCTGAATTAAGGGTTTGACATTTGCAATAGTATTACCAAAAGGATATAGTTCCAGCAATTGAGACCTAGTTCCAGGGGCTGGGCTATAGTTTAAAATCCAGTTATGGGGCAGTGACTTTACGACCCAGTTCTGGGGGTGAATTATAATTGAAACCCCTGTTTTCAGAGCAGGGTAATATTAAGTTCACGGGGGAGTTTTGCTTAAGGCTCGGTTCCCCTAGTTGAAGGTCTACAGTTTAAGGCCCAGTTCTGGGCAAAGACTTAATGGGGTTACCCCCAGTGGACATCTTGAGGCCAAGTGTGATGGGGTTAGGACCACAAAGCCAAACAAGGCAAAATCACTAATCACTAAAACCTCACTAAAAACAAAAAAGGTTCCTTCAGTTCGTCATTAACTCTACCATTCCACCGGCAACGTTTACTACTTTGTCCCTTAACATCTAACTTTTTTTTTGAAGGCTGTAGTTCAAAAAGGGGGACTTTGAAACAGGACCCCTTTCTGTTGCTCACTAACCCTACGCTTTGAAAATCACCCTCACACTGACACGTAGCTATTGTTTCTATTTTCTGTCGTAGACAGTTGTATGGAAGCAATAGGGGTGAATGAAGGTGATTTCGATGTAAACAACAGTTCAGTTGAAGCTTCAGGTCAGTAATACCACAGTGCCTCACCTTTCTGTCATCTCTCTTTTTTGCTGTGTCTTCTGTTGAGCCATTTCTTGGCATGCTGCACCCAGGGTTATTGCATACCTTAAGTGTCGCCATAATAGTGTTTAGAGATCAGAAATTAGGGTTAAATCTGGAATATAAATTACGAAACATGGGGTGGGGGAGGGAGTTGGGAGAGGCAAGGAAAGGCGGCAAAACCTGAAGTGGGGTAACATTTAACACCCCGGGGAGCATCCTTTAAGGATGAAAGGAAATAGTAATAATCCTGGTTGTACTTGCAATGATCTTTATAATCTTTCACTGTTTCTCTAACCAACCATCTCTAATCGTAGAATACACAACATCTCAGCTGCCATGTGTATCTACTGTATTAAGTTATTATTGTGAGGCTTGGCTGTTAGTAGAGTTGCAAGGTGTCACATTTTTAAATATCAAATTCATTATTATTTTGTTTCAGGATTTATTTCCAATTTTTCTTTCTTTGTATCAGCCAACATCGGATGCACTGAAGTGACATTTGTCTTGTGCAATTAAATATTCCAAATCAAGCAAGAGGAAATTAACCATGGTTTCGAAATTACGTGGATATTAGTGTGTGCTGTTCTTGTTGTCTCTTATTTGAGTGGAGGTGTTTATCTTTTATAATGACTGGGTGAGGTGAACTGACAGAGCAATTCCAAATCACATAGATACAAGGCCGCAGTTAAAACCTTTTGGCACTGCGGGGCCTTCAGATTCTCAGTCAGGGGTATGGGGGAGTGTGAGAACCCTCCATCTCATGATAAGGCTCTGTGGAGGAAAGACAGCGGGCGCGATTCTCCGCTCCTCACGCCGGGTGGGAGAATCGCGGGAGGGCCGGGCGACTCATGGCACGCCCCCCTGGCGCCCCCCCGCAATTCTCCCAACCCCCGCTCGGAAGAATCGCCGCTCGCCGTTTTTCACGACAACCGGCGATTCTCCGGCCCGGATGGGCCGAGCGGCCTGACGTTCCCGACCGGTTCACGACGACGGCAACCACACCTGGTCGCTGCCGTCGTGAACATGGTGCCAAATGCTCGTTTGTGGCTTGTGGGAGGCGGAGAGGGGAGTGACCAACATGGCCGTGCACGGGAGGGGACTGGCCCGCGATCGGTGCCCACCGATCGTCGGGCCGGCGTCTCAAAGCGACGCACTCTTTCCCCTCCGCCGCCCCGCAAGATCAAGCCGCCACGTCTTGCGGGGCAGCGGAGGGGAAGACGGCAACCGCGCATGCACGGGTTGGAGCCGTTGTGACGTCAGCCGCGCATGCGCGGGTTGGAGCCGGCCAACCTGCGCATGCGCAGCTGACGTCACTTAGGCGCCGCCGTCGCGTCATTCTCGGCGCGCCACCTTGGCGCAAGCGTCAAGGCCCGGCGGCCGAGAGTTACGGAGCGCCGCTCCTAGTCCCCCGGGTGGGGGTGAATAAGGTGAGAGGAGCGGCCTCCGAGGCCGTTGTGAAACTCAGCCGAGTTCATGACGGCCTTCCCAATTTATCGCGGGAGCGGAGAATTCCGACCAGCTTTTCAAACTAAGGGTGAGAATCTATGGCGGAATTCAGGTGCCCTCTAACTCTCAATCGGGCTGCATGCACAGCGCCAGTGTGAGGAGCCTCGAACACCGATGCCACTGAATGTGGCCACTCAGAGCCCTCATGAGGCCATGTGGGGGAGGGGGGGGAGGGCAGAGGGGGGGAGCCAAGCTGACTTTTCCATCGATTACATTAATGGAGAGAGCATGGACCTGGGCTCATGGGGGGTGTCCCCTCTTGTCCCAATTACCAGCGTTAACGGGTTGTCATAGGGATGGCAAAATCTACCCCACCATTCCAAGGCAAGAATTGTACCCAACCTAAATTGAAGGCAAACCCTCTGCTTTCAGCAGAAATTTTTTTTTTTAATAAACATTTTATTGAGGTATTTTTTGGTATTATAACAACAACACACTAAACAATGTAAATGAAACTACAAAAATAGTGCAAAAGCCATCTCCCTTTCTTACAGGTCCACCTTTATTAACCCCCTACTCTAAGCCAAACTAAACCCCCCCTCCCCCCCCTCTGCTGACGATTAATTTTCCGCGAAGAAGTCGATGAACGGTTGCCACCTCCGGGCGAACCCTAACAGTGACCCTGTCAAGGCGAACTTGATTTTCTCCAAACAGAGAAAGCTAGCTGTGATGATCGGAATACCTTGCCCCTTTAAGAGGCTTGTGATGATCGGAATACATTGCCCCTTTAAGAGGCTTGGAACCCTGGGGGACTCCGCCTCTGGCTACGCCCCCTGGGAAACAGTACTTAAGATGAGACTCCATTTTGCGAGCATACTTCTCATGGAGGCTGCCATTGTTCAATGCTTATTAAAGCCTTTGATTACTGACCTAACTTTCGTGTCGTAATTGAGAGTGCCTCACTAGCCATGTCTGATAGCCAGGTCTCCGACTTCGGGGGCTTTGAGTCCCTCCAAGCTAGTAGTATCCGTCTCCGGGCTACCAGGGAAGCAAAGGCCAAAACGTCTGCCTCTTTCTCCTCCTGGATTCCCGGGTCTTCCGACATCCCGAAAATCGCCACCTCTGGACTCAGCCCCACCCTTGTTTTTAACACCGTGGACATGACATCTGGAAACCCCTGCCAAAATCCCCTAAGCTTCGGACATGCCCAGAACATGTGGACATGGTTCGCTGGTCCTCCTGCAGATTTTGCACACCTGTCTTCCACCCCAAAGAATCTGCTCATCCGGGCCACTGTCATGTGAGCCCGGTGAACAGCCTTAAATTGTATCAGGCTGAGCCTGGCACATGTTGCGGACGGGTTGACTCTACTCAACGCGTCCACCCAAAGACCATCCTCTATCTCTCCTCCCAGCTCCTCCTCCCACTTGCGCTTCTGCTCCTCGGTCTGCGTCTCCTCTGACCCCATAAGTTCCTTGTGAATGTCCGAGATGCTCCCTTCTCCTACCCACCCTCTGGAAACTATCCTGTCCTGAATCCCCCTTAGCGGTAGGAGCGGGAAGGTTGACACCTCTTTACGTAGGCACCTCTTCCCGCACCTGCAGATACCTGAATATGTTTCCCCTCGCCAACCCAAGCTTCTCCTCCAGCACCCTCATACTCGGAATGCTCCCCTCTATAAACATATCCCCCATCCTCTCAATCCCTGCTCCCCGCCATATCCCCGGAACCCCCCATCCATACTTCCCGGGGCAAACCGGTGATTATTACAGATTGGGGACCAGACCAATGCTCCCTCTGCTCCCACATGTCTCCTCCATTGCCCCCAGACTCTCAGGGTCGCCACCACCACGGGGCTGGTGGAGTACCATGCCAGCGGGAACGGCAAAGGCGCAGTTACCAACGCCCCCAAACTGGTGCCCTTGCATGAAGCTGCCTCCATACGCTCCCAGGCCGACCCCTCCCCCACCACCCACTTCCTGATCATGGCTATATTCGCCGCCCAGTAATAGTTACTAAAATTTGGCAGCGCCAGCCCGCCCTCTCTCCGACTCCGCTCAAGTATTACCTTCCTTACTACAGTAGTGGGGTCTAGCCCGCCTAAACAAAGCCAGAGATCACTTTGTTGACCCGTTTATAAAAGGACCACGGAATAAAGATGGGGAGACATTGAAACATGAACAGGAATCTCGGGAGGCCTTCAGCAGGAAATTAACTGGGGTTTAAGTGCATCACTTGGAAATATTATCAGACAAATACTTACATCTTTGCAGCAAGTTCTTCTCCCCGCGTTGACTGGACGCATTAGTCATGGATCTTACATAGGTCTCTGTTAAAATACTGAACTAAAGGAACTTGATCCAGCTGTGTGAGGCAATCATATGACACATGTTTTCATTCTTAAACTCCGTTCATGTTTCCCATCTGCAAATATTTTTGTGGCCGCTGCCGGGGTGGTTCTGTTGGTGAACTCAGCCTCGTGGCGCGAGACTGAGCTGCACGGATCACAGAGCGCCGGCTACAGTCGCTGATCCCACAGATCACAGCAGCGTGCAGCTGGCGGGGTGCCACAGTAGGCCCAGGGAGGGTCGAGGCTCCTGCTGAGAATTCCTGTCCAGTCAATAAATAAGAGGCAGCAGCACCTCTTGGAAGAGTGGTGTGGAGTTTGGCGGGCGGGGGGGGGGGGGAGTAGGTGAGCTGAGGAGTCGCAGAAAAATCAGAGCTACGATCGCCGTATCGAAAGGTAACACTACAGCCTGTACCATTGCTCATCAGAGAAAGCTGCCCCCTACAGCACGGTAGCACAGTGGTTAGCACAGTTGCTTCACAGCTCCAGGGTCCCAGGTTCGATTTCGGCTTGGGTCACTGTCTGTGTGGAGTCTGCACATCCTCCCCGTGTGTGCGTGGGTTTCCTCCGGGTGCTCCGGTTTCCTCCCACAGTCCAAACATGTGCAGGTTAGGTGGATCGGCCATGCTAAATTATCCTTAGTGTCCAAAATGATTAGGTGGGATTACGGTAACAGGGTGGAGGCATGGGCTTCAGTAGGGTGCTCTTTCCAAGGGCCGGTGCAGGCCGATGGGCCGAACGGCCTCCTTCTGCACTGTAAATTCTATCATTCTATACAGTTTAGGGGCAGAAGCCTGTGCCTTTCTCCTGTGTTGGCTTTGGTGTTGGGTGGGGGGGGGGGGGGGCATTTAATCCAGTGGGAGGGAGAGGTGGGGACCCCGCCACATTTCCACCTCCATTACAATTAGGTCTGTAGCGGGACCCTTCCCGCTGTGGATGTCCTTCCCTCCCCTCTGCCAGTTATTCCACACTCGTCCCACCACCACCGGTATAAACTCAGCTGCAGGTGGGGGAGGCTCGTTATGTGGGGAGCACCAAAGGTAAACCCTGGCCTGTTCACTCAGGCTTCTAGGGTGTAGGTGGTGGTGCAATGTGGGGTGCAGAGGAGGGGAGAGAGCTTTGTTCAAAGACCATCAGTGCCTAATTGAAGTACTCAGCATCGGGAAGATGAAGGGACTCTGATTAAAGCCAACCTCGCCCTTGCTGCTGATCGCACCCCTCCCCTCCCGTCTGACCACTCCCACCACACACACTCAATTTCACATTTTCCCACATTATACTCCATTTGCCTGACTTTGGCCCACTTACTTAACCTACCTCTGTCCTTTTGTAGCCCCCTTACGTCCTCTTCCCAATTTACGTTCCTTTCTACCTTTGTGTGGTCGGCAAATTTAGCAAACATGCCTTCTGTCACTTCATCCGAGGAGGGGCAAGACCTCTGCCCCAGGATCCCCCGGAACTGGCCTCTCAAGCAGCTAAGTGGTACGCAATACAGTGAGCCTTCAGTAAAAGTGTTATCACAGGTACATCGCCGGCTCTCCAGCCAGGAGGCAAGATTCTGCCCCCACATGAGAAATGAGGAACTGCCCACATTGCAGGCCCACAGTTTCCTTCGACACAGTGCTGCTGCATTGCCTTTTATTTTACAGTAGAAAGCTTCACTTATCTGAACCAATCTCTCCCGTTGCGATCTTCAAGAGAGACAGAAGTAGAAAAGTTGGGCAGACGATTTTTCCATTGAAGACCACTCTGTTCACAGGTCACCAAGCCCCACAGCCTATGTATAAAGGTTTGGTGGGCAGCACGATGGCGCAGTGGGTTAGCCCTGCTGCCTCACAGCGCCGAGGTCACAGGTTCGATCCGGCCCTGGGTCACTGTCCGTGTGGAGTAGGGTAGGCTATATTAGGGGTATCGCGGTATCTAGGTGGGATGTACCTTATGCTGTGGTATGAGTGGTAGAACCCGCCTGCTGGTTCCGCCCAGCAGGCGGAGCTTAAGAGTCTGTGTTTCACCCACAGCAGTCATTCTGTACCGGATCTGCTGGGGTAACAACTTGTTCATTAAAGCCTTCAATTGGACTACAATCTCGCTTGAGTAGTGATTGATCGTGCATCATGGAGCTTGCACATTCTCCCCGTGTTTGCGTGGGTTTCGCCCCCACAACCCAAAAAAGATGTGCAGGGCAGGTGGATTGGCCACGCTAAATTGCCCCTTAATTGGAAAAATGAATTGGGTACTCTAAACTTAAAAAAAAAGGTTTGGTGAATGCATTTGTGTGTATTTGCACACATCAATACAATTGGGTCTAGGTGTTCACATTTAGAAGTGTGTGAAAATTGCGCCAGGCCTCCCGTTTCTGCAGTGCTGGTCTCCAACACAACCCAATTTCCTGCCCATCATTTTCACGAGTGTGTGTGAGCAGTATGGACTGGGCCTTTCCACAAATTCAGGCCTGTGAGTTTGAAACAGGGGGAAGAGAGTCCAGGTTTAAGTTAAGTTGCGAAGGCTCTGCGGGCTGAATGGTCGGGACTGAGGGCGAAGCAGGAGTCTATAGGCCATAGTTTGGATGCTTCTCCATTTAAGAAAGGAGAAACCTTTGTCGTCTTCAGCTAACACACCTGGGAACTGCCTTGGGATTAAAGGCAATATATAAATGTCGTTGTTGACAATAGACAGTTTTATTTTACATTGTGCTTTTTCAACTGGAGGACCCACCCTCTCTGCCGAACAACTCGCAGTAACACACTGTCATGTGGCCCCACTATTATAGAGAGTGAATCAGGGAAAGCGTTGAGACTTGTCGTCATTTTGATCAGGCAAATAAATAGCTCACAAACACTTCAGCTCAGTGTCTCATCTAATATCCGTATGAAAATAAGTGAAACCGCACCTCTTGGCCAACGAGATATCGAATTCCTGGAATCTGTAATGAAAATAGCAAATGCACAGCATGTCAATCAGGGTCTGTAAGACAAAATATATTTTCCAGCACCCTTTCACCTTTGGTTCCATTGAAGGACACACTAGAAACATCACTTCCACATGCATCTCTCTTCACAGACGCTGACTAACCTCGAATCTTAGAACGGCTCCAGTCAAGGGGACCATTCAACCCTGACTCTATGCAAGAATATAGCTAGTCCAACTCACATACTGTGCTGTTCTAAAGTTTACTATTATATTTTTAATTCATGGCATTCTGCTGTGCATACAAACTTATTAAAATAGAGGAAAGGGACGGGAACTTCAGTGCAATGTTGTGGGGTACCAGATGGGAAGAAGATTCTTGTTTCCGCATTCCCGTTAAAGCTGAACCACCATTGCGTTCATATTGCTTCTCATTCCTTACACTTTGCACTTGGCTCTAAGTTCGTAGTAAAAGCGCGCCAAATGTGCCTGCTCAGTGTCTGTCATTCTTCGAATTTCACTCCATGTCAGCGGTATAAAAAGGTGAGAGAAAATCCGAATTTCCTAAGATTTAGATTGCTGATCCTGAGAGTGGCTGAACCTGAGGCAGCGACTGCAACGCTGGTGCTATCCCTCGGGGTGGCTTTAGCTCGCTTGACTAGACAGCTAGTTCATGATGCGGAACGAGGCCAGCAGCATGGGTTCAAATCCCGTCCGGCTGAGGTTATTCATGAAGGCCGCACCTTCCCAACCTCGCCCCTCACCTGAGGTATGGTGATCCTCAGGTTAAATCACCACCAATCAGCTCTCCCCTTCAAAGAACAAAGCAGCCTATGGTCACCTGGGACTATGACGACTTTACTTTATGGGCGGTACAGTGGCACAGTGGTTAGCACTGCTGCCTCGCAGCGCCAGGGACCCGGGTTTGATTCTGACCTCGGGTGACTGTGTGGAGTTTGCACGTTCTCCCTGTGTCAGCATGGGTTTCCTCCGGGTGTTCCGGTTTCCTCCCGCAGTCGAAAGATGTGCAAGTTAGGTGGATTGGCCATGCCGCTAAAATGGCACTAGGTGGAGTTACGGGGGTCATGCGGGGTATCGGCCGAGGTAGGGTGCTCTTTCAGAGGGTTGGTGTCTACTCGATGGACCAAATGGCCTCCCTCTGCACTGTAGGGATTCCATGATTCGATAGAGTAGGATTAGTTGGAAGGACAAACCACTCCTGATTGCTTTGGAGCAGTTTTTAATGGGGAATTGTTGCTGTTTGTTTCCCCTGCCTTGACGACCTGGCTTCTGCCTGGGGGCAGAAATTAACAAGCAGGCATAATTACAATGGGATTGAATTTAAGCAAGTACTACAGCCCGATTGAGAAACCCTTCCTCGCCAAGAATATAGGAGGGCAACATGGAAAAGGCAGGGAGTGGGACTAGCAGAGTAGCACTTACAGAGGGCTAACACGGACACGGGGGGGTTGAATGGCCTCCTTTTGGGCTGTTACCATTCTCTGATTCACCGCGAGCGGTTGCCTTAAAGGGACAGGCCATCTGAACATAAAAGCAAAATACTGAAGATGCTGGAAATCTGAAATAAAAACAGAGAATGCTGGATAAACTCAGCAGGTCAGGCAGCATCTATGGAGAGAGAAACAGAGTTAAGGTTTTGAGTCCGCATGACTCTTTTTCAGAGCCACCTTAAGGGCAGTTCTGCTTCAGCAGCCAAAAAGAATCTCCGTCCTTGGGGGCATTTGTCATCCAGTTCCTGTAAACTGCTTGATAACCCGCTGACCGTCAATCAGTTGCGCGCAACAAGCTTCTCAAGTTATCGACTGAATCTGATTGGTTCTCACAAAATTGCACGCGGCTCAGCATAAACATTAAATGGAATCTAAAGATGGCAAATTTGCAACGCCTTAATGATCCACAATTTCCTTTGCACCAAGAATTGGACAACCCTGGATTCAAAGTTGAAACTTGGCCTCCCATGAACCCTTGCATCCAAAATGTCAATGACCCCTGTCCTAACCAAAGAGACAAGAGCCACCAAGAAAACTGGGACTCGAAATAAAAACTTTAAACAGATTTGGGACTTATTTCAAACCCAAAGGTTTGGCATAAAGCCATTTTTTTATATTGCCATAAATATTTTTCATACATATCCTACTATAATTGTTAAACGTCATGGAGCCTAATCTCTGACTATACATTGGAAAGTGCTCCAGGAATCTTGTTTAATGATGCCTTATGAACGAAGGAACTGACACTAATTTGCTCACTAGTTAAATGCTTGCAGAGAATTATCAATAACTGGTGACATTTTTAATAACATTTAACTTTTCCAGGATAATGAGATGAAAGTGAATGATTGAGTGGGTGCTTCACTCCAAGAGGGGAGAAGAGAGCTTATTAAAGACTGATTCTTTAATCAGCTTAACCACCTTTCAGTCCCACTGCAGGCAGCTCAGATGCACACTACAGCCATTAGTGGAGGGCTATGCCTGCAGATTAGACTCCCCGTTCATCTTAACGGCAGTCCCTGGGCGTAACCTGTAGCGGAGCGAGTTGGGTAACTCTTTGGGAGCTGTTTAGACCTGATCTCCCCTCACTCTAGTTGATTCCAGTAATATTAGGCGCGTATGATACGCTTGCCTAAATGGGGACGAGTGTATTTCAATTAGGAACAAGTCACGAGGATACGTCATATGGGCAGCACGGTAGCATTGTGGATAGCACAATCGCTTCACAGCTCCAGGGTCCCAGGTTCGATTCGGGCTTGGGTCACTGTCTGTGCGGAGTCTGCACATCCTCCCCGTGTCTGCGTGGGTTTCCTTCGGGTGCTCCGGTTTCCTCCCACAGTCCAAAGATGTGCAAATTAGGTGGATTGGACATGATAAATTGCTCTTAGTGTGCAAAATTGCCCTTAGTGTTGGGTGTGGTTACTGGGTTATTGGGATAGGGTGGAGGTCATAGATCATAGAATTTACAGTGCAGAAGGAGGCCATTCGGCCCATCAAGTCTGCACCGGCTCCTGGAAAGAGCACCCTACCCAAGTTCAACACCTCCACCCTATCCCCATAACCCAGTAACCCCACCCAACACTAAGGGCAATTTTGGACACTAAGGGCAATTTATCATGTCCAATCCACCTAACTTGCACATCTTTGGACTGTGGGAGGAAACCGGAGCACCCGGAGGAAACCCATGCACACACGGGGAGGATGTGCAGACTCCGCACAGACAGTGACCCAAGCTGGAATCGAACCTGGGACCCTGGAGCTGTGAAGCGATTGTGCTATCCACAATGCTATCGTGCTGCCCATAAAGGTGTTAACCTTGGGTAGGGTGCTCTTTCCAGGAACCGGTGCAGACTCGATGGGCTAAATGGCCTCCTTCTGCACTGTAAATTCTATGATCTATGACATTGTTCCCACCTTAGCAACACAACCAAAATCTGCCCCGAGCTTCCATCCACGTCACTTTGGCAAGTGGAGGATGTTGTGGCGCTTTATATTTTAAAATCCCCAAATGGGCTTCACTCAGTTGAATGCAATCGATTCCGCCACCCCGCAGTGCTCCGAAAGCTAGTGTTTGAAACAAACATGGTGGACTTTAACCTGGGTGTCGTAAGACTTCTTCCATTGAAATAGTCAGAGCAGGAGACAGGAGGTACTTATTGGCAGGCACGCATTACACTTGATGCCAGTGCACAGTGGTTAGCACTGTTGCTTCACTGCGCCAGGGTCCCAGGTTCGATTCCTGGCTTGGGTCACTGTCTGTGCGGAGTCTGCACGTTCTCCCCGTGTCTGCGTGGGTTTCCTCCGGGTGCTCCGGTTTCCTCCCACAAGCCCCGAAAGACGTGCTGGTTAGGTGAATTGGACATTCTGAATTCTCCCTCCGTGTACCCGAACAGGCGCCGGAGTCTGGTGACTAGGGGCTTTTCACAGTAACTTCATTGCAGTGTTAATGTAAGCCTACTTGTGACACTAATAAAGATTATTATTACTACAACTGAGTGTACTGTCCAGGCTGACATTTCATTGCAAAGCTGCAAAATGAGGTTTGTTGATGCTGCTAATGGGAGAATAGTGATACGCAGTAAGGATGCCAACCCCTTCCAATTGCCTTCATGCTGTATTTGAAGCTGTTCTGTTTGGTGCCTGGCCCTGCGGAGCTCCAGGGAATGGTCTGTGCAATGCCACTCTGTCATCCCTACCATTGGAGCCAGAATATCTTTGCAGGGGATGTGGTGTGTGGTGTGTAGGCTGGGGTGCATCGAATATTGGGCCTTGTTGTCATCAAACTGGTGAGCTGCGGTCACCTACCGAGCATTCAGCTCGCTGGGGAAGAAGCCTCTAATGTCAGGTGGCCGTGGTGATGGTAGCGGCCCTCGGGTAAGTCATTAAAAGGGTGTTGAGAGAAGGTGGTGTGATTTAGAATGAATGCCATTGTTTTTTGTGGGGAGGTGGTTGTGGAAACAAACAAAGAAGGTAGGCGGAATTGGAGAAAGGAAAAGGCTCAGGTTGCAAGGCAGAAGCATTCAGTGGTTATCACACTACACTTTAGTGTAAGGTCAGGAGGATCGCGCCTTTTTTGTGGTGTAGTGGTCCCTTTAAGCAACAACCTGGGGCGGGATTCTCCGATTCCCCGCCGGGTCGGAGAATCGCCCGGGGCCGACGTCAATCCCGCCCCCGCCATGTCCCGAATTCTCCGACACTAGAGATTCGGCGGGGGCGGGATTTGCGCAGCGCCAGTCGGCGGGCCCCCTGTGGCGATTCTCCGGCCCACGATGGGCCGAAGTCCCGCCGCTCTCAACCCTCTCCCACCGGCGGGAATCAAAACACATATCTGACTGACGGGATTGGCGGTACGGGCGGGCGCTGGGGTCCTGGGGGGGGGGGGGCGCAGGGCGATCTGACCCCGGGGGGTGCCCCTACGGTGGCCTGGCCCTCGATCGGGGCCCACCGATCGCGGACGGGCCTGTGCCGTGGGGGCACTCTTTTTCTTCTGCCTTCACCATGGTCTTCACCATGGCGGAGGCGGAAGAGGCTCCCTCCCCTGCGCATGCGCCGGGATCACGTCAGCAGCTGCTGACGCTCCGGCGCATGCGCGGACTTACGCCGGTCGGCGAAGTCCTTTCGGCCCCGGCTGGCGTGGCGCCAAAGGCCTTTCACGCCAGCCGGTGGAGTGGGAACCACTCCGGCGCGGGCCTAGCCCCTCAATGTGAGGGCTTGGCCCCTAAAGGTGCAGAGAATTCCGCACCTTTGGGGCGGCCCGACGTCGGAGTGGTTCACACCACTCCGACACGCCGAGACGGGTAGGGGAGAATCCCGACAAGATAACTATAGCCTATAGACCTAGGTTCGCCCAAATGTAAGATCGACCAACAATACAAAGAAGGGCCTTTATTTGCATTTGCGAGACTCGCACTGCCCACGGCAAGTAGGGACCTTCAGCTGCGAACATCCCACTTGGTATCAAGGCAGAAAGCTCCTCTGACTGTCTGGAGTGCGGTTTAAGCACTGCGCCTTCTTACTCAGAATCAGGAACACTGAAACTGAGTCAGTGGCATTTTCCGTGAACCGTTGGTTAACGAGAGCTTGCTGGGCTGTCAGTCGGGAACCTAAGATCTATCTTCAAAGCTCCCTTAATGCACGGCAAACGCTGGCCTATTCCCAGCGCTCGTTCCTACTGCTGTGAAGGGTGGCATCATAATTCTACAAGTACGCTGAGTTTTCCTATAGTGGTGGGGGGGGGGTTGTGGTAGACACCGGGGGAGCGGCAGAGAGTAAACTTAGAATGTCCCTTCCTCACATGCACTTCTATCAGGGGGACTTCAGAGAGTCAGAGGAATAAAGCAAACAGAATGAGTCCATTAGCCACTGTCAGTCCCAGCACTTCAAACCCCACTGTTTCAATTTCTCATCTCAGTCACTGGGGACAGGATTTTTTTTTTAAAAGGCCAAATATCAAATGTGTAGTCTTTGCTTTTGGTTGCAACATTACTCACACTGCAAGACAGCTTCTTGTTTAGAGGCGTCGCGGTAACAGTCATACAATTTCTGCAACAGGGTGGGGGCCAGTGATAGAACCACATAATCCTATTCCCCTACCTCACCATTGCCCTATACTGTCTCTCTGACTGAGCCCTCCCCTCAATGCCATTCCCCGTCTCTTACAGATCTTCTTCTTCAGATGTTTCCTCTATACGAGCAATCGTAGATTCTGCTTTCTTGGCTGTTTCTGGTTGAAATTCCACATCCCTCAGTTCTTTTTTTTGGGGGGGGATAACTTTAAATTGGAACCCTCCAACTCATTGATCAATGGAAATACTTTCTCCTCCTTCATTTTTTATCAAAATCTCCCATCCTTTTAACCCCCCTATCAGATTGCATTGTCCGAACTAAAATTACCTGCTTCTCTGCACATGCTTCACATCGAAATACTGGAGTTTGTCTCAAGGAGTTTGTCCCACACCCTCTCAATGGCCTTTGCACCCTTCCTAAAGTAAGGCACCTGCCTCCTGCTGGCACGCTTGAGTGGCTGTCCTTCATCTGTCAGCCTTTAGCAACAAGTGTTAGTTGATCAGCTGTGGGAAGCATCACGTTTGAGCCCCATCCTGCCATCAGTCGGTGTCCTTCTTTACAACAAGGGTCAACTGGTTAGTGTCAACGCATGTGTAAGGGACGGCCAAGTATGCATGTTGGTAACCTGGGCTAGTAGGTGGGGTACTTCTCCTTTGAAAGAACAACACGCTCCCTCTCTCCCCCTCACCTTGGGCAAGCAGAGATCCATCCCGATCCAGACTGTGTGTATCGGTGTGTACTACAGACATGGCTGACCAAAGGCTGGCCAACTTAGCAACTCCCTGGCTGAGAGGAGTGGAACTCGGTACAGAATGGAGATGGAACCCGGGACCTCTGGCCTCCTTGTCCACAGACTGCATTTAGTTTCTCACGTGATGGATAATGGAACCAGCAGTGAGGTTGATATGGGGGGGGAAGTTGGGGATAGTTTTGGGGGCCTCGCCACACTGGGGAGTTCTGGCGAGCGGAGCCCCCGCTGTACAAACTGGGGCTATGTGCAACCGCGGCAACACGTTCCCCGTTCAGGCCCTTTATGTATCACTAGTCACGTTGAATAGCCATGGTTCTTGGCACTCACCTGACTTTGACTCTCCAGGGGAAAGCTGGCGTGACAAAAAGTCAGACAGATCGCACTCTTCTGTGGCTAGCAGACATTGTTAGCTCAGGTTAGAAGGGAGATTTGCTTTGCATCTTTGCCTCGCCTGGCCATGCTTAACGCTGGTTCTCCAAGGCCAAAACTGGCAACAACTAACCTCCGTCACCGTGACGAATGTGAAACACTTTCTCTATAAAAGTATTTAGCTTCAGACCTGCATCTCAAGCCTTTGCTCAAAGATTAGAGTTGGACATCGCCACTTTCAGAAGGGGCTGCAGTGGGGCAGCACGGTGGCGCAGTGGGTTAGCCCTGCTGCCTCACGGCGTCGAGATCCCAGGTTCGATCCCAGCTCTGGGTCACTGTCCGTGCGGAGTTTGCACATTCTCCCCGTGTTTGCGTGGGTTTTGCCCCCACAAAGAAGTGCAGGCTAGGTGGATTGGCCACGCCAAGTTGCCCATTAATTGGAAAAAAATTCCTTGGGTGCTCTAAATTTATAAAGAAAAAGAAAGGGGCTGCAGTTTTCTAACTCAGCTTATGGCTTCATTAGACCACTTTCTGGGATGAGTGCATTCTCCAGTCGGAAGCGATTGAGTAGACTGGGCTCATAGTCCCTGGAGTTTAGAAGAATGCGAGGCAATCCAATTCAAACATGCAAAACTCTTCAGGGGCTTCACAGGGTAGATGCTGAGAAAATGTTTCCCCTGGCCGTGGAATCTAAAACGGAAGTCAGAGTCTCGGAATAAGGGGTCGGCCATTTAGAGTTGAGCCGAGGAGAAATTCTTTCACTCGAAAGGTTTTTACCCCAGAGAGCTGAGTCACTCAGTGTGTTCAAAACAGAAATTGATAGGATTTTTGGAGACTCAGGGAATGAAGGGCTATGGTGATATTGCTGTAAGATGGAGGGTCGGCCCCAATCTTGTTGGATGGTACAGCAGGCTCGAAGGCCCAAAAGGCCTAATCCAGCTCCCATCCCTTAGCCTTTGATGGCCTTCTCCATTGAATGTAGGTTAATCACTTGGCTAACAAGCGAATAACACTCCAAAGTGGCCAACCCTTGCTTGCTCTCTTGGGAGACGCTGCAGTCAAAGGTCATGGACCTCCAAATCCTGTGACTCTATCTTTTTAAAAATAAATTTAGAAGACCCAACTCATTTTTTTCCAATGAAGGGGCAATTTAAAATGGCCAATCTACCTACCCTGCACATCTTTGGGTTGTGGGGACGAAACCCACGCAAACACGGGAAGAATGTGCAAACTCCTCACGGACAGTGACCCAGGGCCGGGATCGAACCTGGGACCTCGGTGCCGTGAGGCAGCAGTGCTAACCCATTGCGCCACCGTGCTGCCTGTACTTTTAACACACTTGGAAGGAATGGCGCCTTCACAGCACGAGCTGCCGCGTCGACGGCCAGTGAGCTGCCGCATCGACGGCCCGTGCATTTCAAAGTAGCTTTTTCCATGTGAAGGGCTTTGTGATGTGATGGTGTGTAAAGTTGTTTTCTTCGATGTGCTGTATCATGTTATTAGATTTTGCAGGGTTCCCTCATGAAGAAGATAAAAAAAGAATGCAACTTCATTGCTGAAAATGATGACTTTTGGTTCTTTGTTTTCCAGATGATTCTATATACGAATCGCCCGAACCGTATCACAATAACAATGGCATCACGACCTTTAGGATTTCTTGGTTCATTGTAGCAACAGCTGTCCTCCTGTTGTTTCTCACGTCATAGCACACAGACAAGAAGCGAGCAAAATGATTTCTGCGTAAGTGACTGATACCAAAATGGAGGCGGCAAGAGATTTGACGTGGGTCACGCGGAAGAGACTCCATTTTCTGAGAAACTTTGCCGTCAACACAAATTATTCGAGGGACAGACTTGCCCCATTAATGCTTTCTGAGACCGGGAACTCCAATTTTCTTGTGAAGCACTGCCTTGGGCCCATTTGGGTTTGATATAACGCACCGAAGTATAGCAGCAGGTATCTCTGCGGAGGTCTCCAGACGCAACCCTTCTCAAATGGAATCTATGTTGAAGCATCCTTTCATTCCATTGATAGGCCAAGACTCGAGCAGGAAGAGGCATAGATGACTTCTGGGAGTTTTCAATCATTCCCCCCCCCCCCCCCCCCCCCCCCACTTTAGAGCTGCACCCTCTGTCCACCATCCTCCAGTCAGGCAGCTGCATATTTACATCCTTCTTCGCTTGCTATTGTCTTTAGTTCCACCCCCCCCCCCCCCCCCCCCCTTCCCCAACGAGAAGGTTCAGTTGCATGGATATTTTTGGAGGGGTTAGAGTGAGGGGTGAGCACTTCATGCTGTCAATTTGTTGTTTCAGTCAGAAAGGGTAGGTGTTGGAAGTGTGAGCTGGGGGGGGGGGGGGGGGGGGAATGGGGGGGGGGGGGGGGGGGGGGTTGGAAACTGAGCAGCTCCACCAGGTTCAAATGCGGTTGCTGTGACGTAGTGAATGTTCTTGCGCTGCGATCTGGTCGTTTCCAGCAGCCCGGGTCAAAATGAACACGGCCCGTCTCCCCAAAGCCCGAGCACGTATTGCAAGGGTTGCCTGAAAAAATAGAATAACTTAGTCAGTGAATGAATACTGAGCAGAACGTATCGCTATCCGTTTACAACAAGCCACTTCTCATCAGTGTTTACATGGTGGCTAGGCTAAATTCTTTTGCTGATGCATCGAGCTAATAGGGTTGCCAACTGTGGTTGGATATATTCCGGGAGGTTTCCTCACATAACCGCCGAACCCCCCGATCAGCCTGCCCAGTCAAAATGACATTTTTTTAAAATTTAGAGTGCCCAATTAAAATATTTCCAATTAAGGGGCAATTTAGCGTGGCCAATCCACCTACCCTGCACATCTTTGGGTTGTGGGGGCGAAACCCACGCAAACACGGGGAGGATGTGCAAACTCCACACGGACCGTGACCCAGAGCCGGGATCGAACCTGGGACCTCGGTGCCGTGATGCAGCAGTGCTAACCACTGCGTCACCGTGCTGCCCAGTGAAAATGACTTTTTTTTTAAATGCCATCTCCCAATATTTTTGTAGCTAATGAAACAAAACCGAAATCTGCTGTTAATGCCCCTCAGCCTTTCCTCCCATTGTTGTCTGCCACCGTGCCAAGGAGATGAATCGCTGATTCCTGGCGGACACCCAGAGGGTTGGCAATCCTAGCTGCTTACCTGGTGGAGAATAACTTCAAAAATGATAGAATTGGGATGTCAATACGATGCTTCAGAATTGGAGAAGGGTTTATTTCTGCAGAGTTGAAAATTAGCAGTGGACGGCTCAAAGGCATTTAAATTAGCACAAGTCTTTTTGTTTAAATAAAGGTCACTTCTGAAATTGCAAAATGAATAGACTGGCTGTAAGGTATTATATATGGACCTGCAAATCTGGACTATTGTCATCCAACAATAAATGAGGGTTTCTGCCTCCGGGGCAAAGGTGACACAATTCTCGTAAACTCAGAGGTTATAGTCAGTGGGGAGTACAGGAAGGTTTGCTCCCTCGTTGTGAGGGATTATGACAGCCAGACTTCTTGTGAGGTGCGTGATAGGTTAGAGACTTCCTCGTGGCTGGTAAGTGCGACATTAAGCAAGCTGAAGTCAACAGAAGATGGAAAGCTGCAGCACCTATTTCCCTGTCAGATACTGCGTCTATTTTCTCATCAACTTGGTTTACTGGAATCTTGGAGACTACTGAAGGACTTGTTGTGACAATTCTGCTTCTGTCACGCAAAAGAATATTTTTTATTAACTTGGATTGAGAATACTTTGTCTGTGTTTGTGTGTGTATATATTAAATATATACACCCACTTATATGTATACATATATATATATATAAAATATATACATTGGTCAGTGTTGGCAGTCACACCCCCCCCTCCTGCTCACTCTGCCACACACCAAAGGATTACAGAGATTATTGTTTCATTGGTCACACACTCGACCTTGTTTCCCTGGGTGGCCATCTTTCAGCGCAATGCAGCCGAAATTGACTCCCGTGTTAAATCTCTGTACTTAAAACCAAACAGTCCCTGGTGTTAGTGAGAGAACTGGGCTGTCAGGGCAGAGTGGATCCCAGGGCGTTCTGTTAGGATAAATGTTCTAGAATTTAGTTTTGAGTTAGTGAGGTATTATTTTGAGTTACAGGTGCTTGCAAACCGGCCGGCCAGTGTGAGTGTTTCCCCCTCGTCTTGTTAGCTTTTTCTCTCTGTTTTTTGTTAATAGAAGGTTGTAGATCTGGCAGCTTAGTCGTCAGTTTCGAGTCAGTTTCACAAATGTCGCAAACTCGTGTAGCAATCTGTCTTTATGACGAGGGAGAAAAAGAAGGAAGAGTTGCCTTTATTGAGCGCCTTTCACATCCCCAGGACATCCCAAAGTGCTTCACAATCAGTGAAGTACTTTTGAAGTGTAACCACTCCGCAGTGTAGGGAACGAGGCAGCCAAGATGCACGCAGCAAGTCCCCCAAACAGCAATGTGATAATAACCATTTTGTGATGTTGGTTGAGGGGTACATATTGGCCAGAACCCTGGGGATAACTCCCCTACTCTTGTCTTTTGCATCCACCCAAGATAACAGATGGGGCATCATTTTTTAAAATTATTTTACCTAACAGATACTTTTCACTGTACCTCGGTGCACATGACAATAAACAAATCCAATCCAGATAGCACCTTTGACAGTGCAACGCTCCTTCAGTCGTGCCGCTGGAGTGTCAACCTAAACTTCTGTACTCAAGCCCCTCAAGTGAGGTTTGATCGCACAACCTTCTGACTCCAAGGCAAGATTATAACCAACTGAGCTCTTTCTGATGTGACTAAGAGGGGAATTCTCAACAAATACGAGCCCTGCTACATAATGGGCAAAAATTTCCAGCTCTCCGCATGTAAGATCCCTGTGAGAAAATCATTGGGATGAAATAATCTAAAGGACGACATTCTGTCTAAAAGAATAATGTAAAATATTATTAACATAGGCCCAAAAAGCACTGGGACTGCGGCGCTGAGGACCCGGGTTCGAATCCCGGCCCTGGGTCACTGCCCGTGTGGAGTTTGCACATTCTCCCCGTGTCTGTGTGGGTCTCACCCCAACAACCCAAAGATGTGCAAGGTGGGTGGATTGGTCACGCTAAATTGCCCCTAAATTGGAAAGAAAAAATAATTGGGTCTTCTAAATTTATTTTTAAAAAGCATAGGCCCAAAAAATGAATGTAAGAGTATAGGAAATGGCATTCACAAAACGTGAACAACATTGGACATTTTTTATCACATACGTCTATTTTAATTTTACAAGGAATAGCTGGAAAACCTGCCTTCGGAATGAGTTACGATTTCACCTGGTGAATCAATGGGAGTTATAAGCTCATTGCAAACCTCTCATGTTTTCCATGTTTTTAGGAAGGTTGTTTATGGTCCAACATTCCTCTCCTGAGAACCCCTGTCTAGTTAGATGGGCAAGTTTGCTCTGCGTAAACAGCAGCTTCCTCAGAGGGATATTTCACTCGTCCCACACTGATTTATTTTTCCTGCTTAAAGCAGCAGCTCGTGGAATAGGAGATGCTTGCCTTCTTATTGCACAAAGGGGCAGCACAGTGGATAGCACAGTTGCCTCACATCACCCGGGTCCCAGGTTCAATTCCTGGCTCGGGTGATTGTGCGGAGTTTGCACATTCTCCCCCGTGTCTGCGTGGGTTTCCTCCGGGTGCTCCGATTTCCTCCCACAGTCCAAAGATGTGCAGGTTAGGTGGATTAGCCATGATAAATTGCCACGCGTGTTCAAAAAAGGTTAGGTGGGGTTACTGGGTGTGGGCTTAAGTGGGGTGCTATTTCCAGGGGCCGGTGCAGATTCGATGGGCCGAATGGCCTCCTTCTGCACTGTAAATTCTCTGATTCTATGAAAGCGAGCTAACGTAAGCTTATAGGTAGGAGAGGCACGGAACCCGGTTGTCTTGAGCTAGGGGGAAACAATCTCTCAGACATGACCAATCGTTCCTTGCCCTCACCCTCACGGTGAGCCCAGGCCAGGACCACCAACTGGCTATGTGGTGTCAGATTGGAGGGGTGCTCTCCTGTACCTTGTCCATGTGAATCCTTTGAATGTGTGCCAATGGGCCCTTTTGGCTATGGACTGTGATATACCGCCAGCCTGTCTGTCGCAGTTTGCTGGGCTTTTTTAGATAGGAACCCCTAGCCTATTTGCTTGTTTTTCCCAATCCCTTGCCCAGGAGTCCTGCCCTTGATGAGAATGATCCACTGCAGGATTCCAAACCACAGCCAGGACTTGCATTTCTCTGCTAAACTCACCTGGGTGCACGCACAGGAAACCTGGATAATATCCTCTCAATACAATAACATAATCCTCATAAAGGCCACCAACTAATGTGAGTCCTCGGTCTACTTTCATGGGATGCTGTCTATTCAACCGTGAAGCTATTTTATGCGTTACCCTCAGATACGGCCAAACTTCAAAATGGAGGCGTAACATCATTCACACGTGATGTGGGCAGCAACGGTTTCGCTCATTTCCATTTCTCACACAAACATGGGTGCTCAAATTAATCAAATTCTGGCGCTTAATCTGGTGCGCCATTCAGACGATTCCCCAGGTGATGGAGGGAAAGGGGGGGGGGTGTTGCTGGGCCGTTGCCTTCAGTCCTGGCTCCTGAAGCTGAAGGTGAATCTTGTCAGAATTGTTTACCCACCCCCAGACAAGTCAAACTTCACTTTCACTGGATCCTGCCAGCTGGCACTGGGCGGGGGGAGCATGAAAGATGGGGAGGGGTGGGGTCTTCATAAGTGTGCTCCTGAGTGGCGACGTCAAGACAGTGCAGCCACTCTCGCAAGACCCCAGCTCTCTCGTAAAAGTCCCTAATCCGGTCAGCAAGTGTTTGAGGAACCTGGTTCCTGGACGGGTAACCTGTGTCCTTGTCATTGAATTTGTGATGTTTTGAACCCCTTCCTATTGTGTATAATCTATGTGCTTCAGAGACTGCTGTAAATATTGTATGGGCTTATATTAATGACCAGTTGATCATATTGGGAACTCATATTAGGGGCAGTGCTGAGGAACTTGATGGGTATAGGAATGCTTCATGGTAAAATGGTTTTTAAACAAGATCATCTATGGTTGGAAAAAGCATCAGATCGATTCTGTTTTATCAACGCCATTAAACCTGCTTCTGAAAGGAATGACCCATTTGCTTGAAGGGCCATTGTCCAGGAGTCTGTTTGAACAGCACGACTTGAAAATCGATGGGGGCCATGTCAGATTTCATAAACAGAGCACGATGATAGTGAAGGCCCAACGTTCCTCAAGCCAGAGGTGCGACAGAAGGAACAGACACATGGAAAAGTAGTCTGTGAAATGGATACTGTGAATCCTGGTTGAAATGACAACTAGTGCAGCTATCCCATTGGAGAAGTAGTTTCCACCTCCGAAAACACTGGTGTGATTCCCCCCCACCAGTCAGTGGGGTTTCCCGTCAGTCACATCCTCCACCACTGGGGAACACATGACGGCAGCTCACCATCAGCGGGACCGGGTGATCCCGCCAACGGGAACGACCGGAAAACACTGCCCCAATTGAAATACGTAAATCTGTCAGATCAGGCTAATAGAATCATAGAATCCCTACAGTGCAGAAGGTGACCATTAGGCCCAAACCCCAACCCTATCCTCGTAACTTCACCTATTCTGCACATCCTTGGACACTATGGGGCAATTTAGCACAGCCAGTCCACCTGACCCGCACATCTTTGGACTGTGTGAGGAAACCAGAGCACCCCAGACAACTTCAAATCTCTTTTTCTTGGGGGGGGGGGGGGGGGGGGGGGGGCGCGGTATCGTGGCACAGTGATTAGCACTGCTACCTCAAAGCGCCAGCAACCAAGGTTTGATTCCGACCTCGGTGACTGTGTGAAGTTTGCACGTTCTTCCCGAGTCTGTGTGGGTTCCCTCCGGGTGCTCCGGTTTCCTCCCACAGTCCAAAGATGCGCAGGGTTAGGTGGAGTGGCCATGTTAAATTGCCCTCAGTGTCCAAACGTTAGGTGGGGTTACGGGGACAGGGTGGGAGTTTGGGCCTGGGTGGGGTGCTTTTTCGGAGGGTCGGTGCTGCCTGAATGGGCCAAATGGCCTCCTTCTGCACTGGATGATAATTGTGTGCTGCTCGCTTTTCCAACAACCTTCCTGACCACCCAGTGCGCGTATCTACCTGACATGATCAGTCACAATCCAGAGAAACTCAGCTTTTGATCTGTGCGCGTTGACACACAGACCTGCAGGAAATGAGAATACAATGAGCATTTCAAGGTCAGCCTAAGTGAGTACATGTTGTTCTTCATGAGCATGATCAGAAAACTTTCTCCCAATCCCCTGAGTTATCTGAGACTGAAGACTCCGGTGATTGCCT
Organism: Scyliorhinus canicula; assembly: GCF_902713615.1. Taxonomy (NCBI): domain Eukaryota; kingdom Metazoa; phylum Chordata; class Chondrichthyes; order Carcharhiniformes; family Scyliorhinidae; genus Scyliorhinus; species Scyliorhinus canicula. Next base: position 121,393,740 of record NC_052163.1, on the reverse strand, counting down.
GCTGCTGTTACTGATTCCTGCGCTGCGCCTGCCCGGCTGGTCGAACAGACCCAGATTCAGCTGATCCTGCAAAACCAATATAGGGTTGAAGTTCTTGACTTAAGTACTTTGACCTTCTGAGAATGGAAGTAACAATCCTGTCTTCAAATAGAACAAAACAAATTAGGTTTCCAATTCTCTGCAGCAAATTAAGAAATACGATACACCCTATCCCATGACTGTCGCACTGCAAGGGATGGTCGGCAGCAAAATATTTTATGGAAAATCATTGTTTCTGAAAATATTTTTAAACGGCAGAGGACACTCAATGCTCAAAGGGCGAGCTTGACAAAGCTGCACGTAGTTTACAAGTCTCCTACAATAAGTTAGGTATTTATATATTCTGTGTAAATTTATAATATCGTTGTTTCGCGCAAGGGGTGAACCTTGAATCAGTTTAAACATACAATGTGATTCTCTACCCAAATTTTAAAAAATTATTTAAGCGTATCCCCCTCGTGCACCCACGATTCGTCCAATTTGGTGTTGTGTGCTTGCTTGAGGGAATGGGAGAGATGTAATTAGCAGTGATCGTTGTATATTCTATATATTTGTTCAGAACAATGCAGAGATGCCACTAGATTCCAAATGTGCAGGGGCATTATTTACAGAATTTTATATCAGGTTTAAAACCTCGACACCATGCTTCAACTTTTAGCTTCGAACACCGGGCTACCCAAACTGCGGGTCGCGACCTCACCGGGGTCGCGAGACACGACTCGAGGGTTGAGAGATCTGAGGTAGCAACGGGCGCCTTTTGAATCCTTTTAACGGTGGATGTAGCCTAACCCACCAATGATTCAGGCCTGATTCCTGCTCCCACTGAGGGCCACAAACGTTTCAAGAGTCGGGATTGGGGTAGCAGCCAGAAATTGTCTGGGAAATACCGTTCTAACAGTGTCTCTGGCGTCTGTTTACTCATTTCTGAGTCGACATCCAATCTTAGTCAGACACAGTGAACATATGAAAGTAAAGTCCCAGATGACCATACGCTGCTTTCCCCTGGGGAGGAGGGAGGGGGGAGCTGACTGGTGGTGGTTTAACCCGAGGATCACCACACCTCAGGCGAGGGGAAGGGTTGAGAAGGCGGGGCCTTCATGAATAACCTCAGCCGGTACGGGAATTGAACCTGCGCTGCTGGCCTCACTCTGCATCACGAACCTGCTGTCCAGCCAACTGAGCTAAACCAGCCCCTCCCCCCCCCCCCCCCCCCCCCACCCACCACTGTGAGCATATTATCATTTACTCAACTCTCATAATCAAACACAGACCAGTTCTGAACAGCAGAGTGACCACTAGCACATCACATGATGAAGGCCTCACTCATGCTGCTCATCATGGCTTCTGGCCTCTCTCGGAACGCATTCTGACATCAAATATTAAATTGTCCAGAAGGAAGAGGGCACAAAATTTGGATCGAATTATTTTTAAAATGTCGGTATTCCCTTTAGCTGAGTTATAAAGATGATAAACCTGGCCAGAGCTTGCAGGGTTTTCATTACTAATCGTGCCACTGAGTCCGACTCCATTCCGGGCCTTTCCATGTCAGTCAGACCAAGCCCCATTCAGAAGGAGTAGAAATCTGAGCCAAGAAGCTTTCACAAAAACGTAATTAAGTTTTACACATCACTTGTGTGCTGTAAATGTGATGTTAATCCTTCGATTTTCAGTTGATGTAAGAGGGGAGCGTAAACGCGAAGGCTACCATTTTGCACAGGAGGCTTCCAGACTACAGCTGTGTCGCTCCCACTGCAGGATTGTAAGATAATAAATTTAAATTGAAGGATTAATGTTATTAAAACATTGGGAAGTCAGCCAGAAATACCCCATAGTCAATCTACAGCTGCACCTATGCTGTGTCTTCTGTACAAATATCATCAATTGGAAGATCATAACAAGGATGGCACTGTATTGTGGGCATCGTTTTGTGAACCGTTTTACTCAAGCTTCACTTGGCCTTTGCTGTTGAATCTTGTCTGAGCCCAAATCACATTCCTTTTTAAGGGTGAATTTATTGTAAACTGTAAAAAATATCTACACACAAAAACAGGCTATTTGGCTCCACAGGTCCATGCCAGTGTTGTGCCCCACAAAAGCTACTCCAACCCTGTTTTGTCGTACCCCATCGACATAAATGATTTTCCAGTTCCGCCAGCGTTCTTCAATGTTTCCGGCGCTGCCCATAACGATGCGCTCGACTGGCGGGAGCTGCAAACCCCACCTACTCTCTCTTTGAGAGTCATGTGCAGGAGCCCTGGTTAAGCGATTGCCCTTTGGAAACCTGCTGTGGGGAATTCTCCGTCGGTGGGGCGCTCCGCCCCACCAACAGCGCACCCACACCCGCGGGTTTCCTGACGGTGTGGGTTGGCCCACAATGGGAAACTCCATTGGCCGGCTGCGGGATCGGAGAATCCCGCTGCTGGTGGGAGCGCGCCGGTAAACGGGGCTGGCGGGACGGGCAAACCCGCCCCTGTTTCCTTTTCACCAAAGGCTTTCGTCAAGCTTGCTATTCTGTGTCCTTAATAATAATAATCATCATCTTTATTGTTACAAATAGGCTGACATTAACACTACAATTAAGTTACTGTGAAAATCCCCTCGTCGCCACATTCCGGCGCCTGTTCGGGTACACGGAGGGAGAATTCAGAATGTCCAAATTACCTAACAGCACGTCTTTCGGGTGGAAATCAGAGCACCCGGAGGAAACCCACACAGACATGGGGAGAATGTGCAGACTCCGCACAGACAGTGATCCAAGCAGGAAGCGAATCTGGGACCCTGGCGCTGTGAAGCAACAGTACTAACCACTATGTTACCGTGACGCCATGTGGTACCTCAATTACAACCTCCCAGCTGGGAAATGTTCACACGGGTGAGATTCAGTGATGGCCTCTCCACTTACGTTTCAGAGCAGTAGAAGGAGGGAACAGAAATGGTATTAGTAGTCAGAGCCATCCTAGCTTCCAGACAGCAAGTTATGGAGAATTACATTGAGATTTACAGCATGGTCGCAGACCATTCAGGCCAATGATCTATGCTCCACACAAGCCCCATCCAGGGCCGGCTCAAGGTACCGGCAACTCGGGCAGTCGCCCGGGGCGCCCTGTGCTAGGGGGCGCCATCAGTACTGAGGTTGTAAGATTCTAAGGACGATCTGCGCGTTTGCAACATGTTGCCTCCGCTTGATGGCAGCTACGCATGCTCAGTAGCTGCCCACACACAGCCTGGAGTCACGTGGGGTGCTCCTTCAGCCCCGGCCCCGCCCCCTGTGTGGCCGCCATGTTGATTGGCCTCGGCCGCCTGCCGGTCTGGTTCAGCCGCTGGCGGCTGCTCAGTGTCTGTGTGAGGCAGTGGCTGCACGGAGGGTCCTCGGCAGGAGGAGGGCCACCGAGGGGAGCAGGAAAAGGCTATCCGCAGCGGGGAAAGGTGATGGAGCGCAGTGCTGGAGGCCTTTAAAATTGGCACTTGTAAGGGCGCCGAAGTTCAGCTTGCCCGGGGCGCCAGCAACCCTAGGGCCGCTGCTGGCCCCATCCCACCTTATTTCATCCCTCTATATCAGGGGTGGGCAAACTACGGCCCGCCAAAGGTCTTTATGCGGCCCACCAAGTCATTAAAAAAAAAATTTAAAAAAAATTTTTTTTTTAAATTTAGCTGGCTTAAGCTAACCCACTGGCTTGTGGATCGTCCCACCCGGGGAGGAAATAAGGGAAGAGGGCACCATTGAAATGCTGAGACCTCTGAACTGCCCACGGGGTCATAGTTGCCCGAGATCCAACCCCAGTTTTCCGACCAGGCCCTGCGATTTGGTCAAGATCTCCTCAATAATAACTTGGGGCAGCACGGTAGCATTGTGGATAGCACAATCGCTTCACAGCTCCAGGGTCCCAGGTTCGATTCCGGCTTGGGTCACTGTCTGTGCGGAGTCTGCACATCCTCCCCGTGTGTGCGTGGGTTTCCTCCGGGTGCTCCGGTTTCCTCCCACAGTCCAAAGATGTGCGGGTTAGGTGGATTGGCCATGATAAATTGCCCTTAGTGTCCAAAATTGCCCTTAGTGTTGGGTGGGGTTACTGGGTTGTGGGGATAGGGTGGAGGTGTTAACCTTGGGTAGGGTGCTCTTTCCAGGAGCCGGTGCAGACTCGATGGGCCGAATGGCCTCCTTCTGCACTGTAAATTCTATGATAACTCAGAGATTGAATGATGCCAATATGAAGGATAATGACCGTTGAGTGATGCAATTTGTCCAACTTACAGCATGATTGGCAATTTAAGCACAATGGGGCAAATGGTAGATTAGCAGGAAAGTAATTGGATCAGTCAATCACAAGAAGTAATTTGAATACGTTTTTTATTGGAAAGTTTCAGCTGTTTCATTCATCATTTGCTCAGCAGCCCATGTCAAAATGAGACTTTGCAAATAGTAAGCTGTTTCTAAGTTACTGCCAGTTTTGTTAGTCGTCACAAGAGTCAGCGGTAGTATAATTTAATACAGTAATTGAGAGATTAGTCTTGAGGTTTCTTTGTGAATGGCAAGCGGATAGGACATTGGGCAAATAGTTCTATATTCTGGGAGGTAATCGAGGGGCCACGTCTTCAATGTTCAGTCTGCCTCTCCAGTGCTCAATGCAGAATTCAGACCCAAAGTCTTGACCGCAATCTATCCATTTCTTTTGCCCTCACTTTCCATTCTCCCCACAGTCCTGTCAGCTTGGAGATTTCACTTCGTTTGGGGCCAGGACCTGTGGTTGGTTAGGCTGAGTGGCTATTACAGTGCTGTAAACCCCAGGTCAGAAGCGTGTGCATTTGAGATGCAGCGAAAGCAAGACCATAGTCAGGTGCCATTAACAGTTGCTCAGGATGATGAGGACCAGGCAGTCATTTATTACATCGACTGGAGGCTTTGACTTTGCAGTATTGTGCGGGAAAGGGAAGCCAAGACTTTCCTGTAAATTCTAACATCATTAATACGTCACCTTGAGTTTAACCTACTTGCTGTGAGGCTGAACAAAAAGCAGTTACGGGGGCGCAAAGCCAAATTGACACCCCAGCTGAGAGCTTTGTAGAGTTGCTTCATTTTTGCAAAGGGACCTGTGAAATAATGACATACATTTGGCTCCATGCACTGTAGAGGGGCGGAGGGGCGGAGGGGGGGAGGGGGGGAGGGGGGGGGGGGGCATCTCTCTAATGTACGGATAAAAGTTTCATCTAGACTGAGGGTGGGATTTTCCCCAAAAAATGGCATAGTGTCAGGTTCTGACTGACAACTGCTGCGTTTCTCCCCCAAGAAGAGGAACAGCCCGGTTTTCTCTCCACACCTTCTGACACCTTGAGCGGGATTTCCTGATCACCCGGCCGCGTGTTTTCCAATGGGGGAGGGGTCCCACCAATGGGATCTACCTCTCTTGCCGCTGTCAACGGGATTTCCCAGGAAAACCGTACGCCGGCATGGGACCGGAATTTCCCGCCGGTGTGAACAGCCGGTAAGTCCCGCCCTGTGGCCAAAAGATGGAGGGGGACGAGTTTTGCGCTGTCATTCTTTAGGGGCGGGGCCAATAGATGCTGACAAGCCCAGCCTCTGCAGAGATCGTGACGCCCTTTTTAAAGAGGATCGGGGCACCCCCCCCTTCACCTATCCACGTCGGCAATCTATGCCCCCCCCTCACTCACCATCCATCCGCGCTGGCAATCGTTGCCTCACCGCCCCATCGTTGCCCCTGGCCGCACCCCTTTATGGTGCCAACCTGGCAGCCTGGTACTGCCCTCATTCCAATGATGGCCCTCTTGCGAGAGTTAGCGCCCATAACGGGATTCGGGCCTACGCCGAACAATTCCCGAAAATTGTGGCCTAATTATCCGGGTATGAGCTATCACCATCCACGCACAAATCAGAGCTCACCTGTGCGAAAGACAAGGACGGGCAGGAACTGGCAAAATCTGGAGCGATTTGCTGACCCATTGATTGTTCAAATGTTAGTGATTATTTTAATTGAAAGCAATGTAGGTAACATACTGTCACAACCATTTTAAGATATCTGCTACTTCCCTGGTAATAAAAGAGCACAGTCAGTGTAATAGCACATTGATCGTAACATGGAGGAGAATATTAAAAGCAGTGTATTATATTTTATTTGGAAATAATTGCAATAATCAATAATAACGCCAGGCGTTGCTGTCTGTTTATCTACTTGGTTGGCTGAACAATATGAATTGTTAACATACAATGCTGCCATTTCTGAAACTGAAATGTTACTAAGTGCACTTCCTATTCTGAAAGATCACAGTGAACTACATCTAACGCCTGTCTTTATTAGAATATCTGGAACTGCTTACAAATCAAAGTGCCAGTTCTCCTTCCTTGTACTACATCAAATTCAAATGATTTTCGTTCCAACCTGTTATTGCAAACTCTTCAGCTCTCCTCTGTGTACTCCACTGTGTTAACTCTAATCTATTGCACATTCACATCCATCCCTCTCCCCACCATCATTGTAGAGAGGTACTGAGCAGCGATATTTTCTCCCAGAGGGTGTTTGCGGGTCTGGAACTCACTGCCTGAAACGGCGCTTGAAGCGAAAACACAGGCCGCATTTCAAATACACTTGGTTATACACTTGAGCTATCACGACACAGGCCGGCACGGCAGCACAGTGGTTAGCACTGTTGCTTCACAGCTCCAGGGTTCCAGGCTCGAATCCTGGCTTGGGTCACTGTCTGTGCGGAGTCAGCATGTTCTCCCTGTGCCTGCGTGGGTTTCCTCCGGGTGCTCCGGTTTCTTCCCACATTCCAAAGATACGCAGGTTTGGTTGATCGGCCATGCTAAATTGCTCTTAGTGTCCATAAAGGTTAGGTTGGGTTATGGGGGGCAGCACGGTGGCACAGTGGTTAGCATTGCTGCATACGGCGCTGAGGAGCCGGGTTCGATCCCGGCCCTGGGTCACTGTCCGTGAGGAGTTTGCACATTCGCCCCGTGTTTGAGTGGGTTTCACCCCCACAACCCCAAGATGTGCAGGATAGGTGGATTGGCCATGCTAAATTGCCCCTTAATTGGAAAAAATAATTGGGTGCTCTAAATTTTTTTTAAAAAGGTTGGGTTATGGGGATAGGGCGGAGGCGTCGGCTTGGGTGGGGTGCTCTTTCCAATTTGCAGACTTGATGGGCCGAATGGCCTCCTTCTGCACTGTAAATTCTATGATAATCAATTACTTGAAGCACCATAATCTGTACACCCGCAGGCCAAGGACTGGAAAGTGGGCTGGGACTAGATAGCTTTCGCTTTGGCTGACATAGACACAAAGGGCCAAATGGTCTCCTGGGCTGTAAATTTTCCACATCTCTCAAGTGAACAGTAATGTATTTATATAGTGACAGAACGTGTAGCTGCTGCATGGATTCTACCTCTGGAATCCCCTTGCCTAACCGCAATGTGATTCATCAAAATCTTTCTCTGGCCTTCAGAAGCTTTGCTCGACCCTTCCGTAACCTCTTCCCTCTTGGCTGTCAGTACGTTTCCTTTACACCTCTCTGTGATGTTCTTCACGGGAAGGCCCCTGTACATATCACCGCGGGTGATTGAAAACTCTGCTTCTGCAAAGTGGCACAAAGCAGGGAGAGGCAATAGTTGTAGATACAGCCCCATTGTGCAGGACATCAACAAGATCTCGAAACGTGAAGCCATGATGGATGCGGGAGGATGATGGACCATGCTGGGATATTAAGGGGAATTATGCGAATGTAATTCGGGAATATTTTCATCTGCTATTGAAAAGGGATGAACTCCACTTACTTTAAGATTTTTAGCAGTGCCTCCTTAAAAACAAAGGAATTTTATGTTGTCTTCACTGATGATAGAGCTTAAGATGACACAGTGGTCAGCACTGCTGCCTCACAGCGCCAGGGACCCGGCTTCGATTCCGACCTTTGGTGTGGACTTTGCACGTTCTCCCCATGCCTGTGAGGGTTGCCTCCCAGAGTCCAAAGGTGTGCAGGTTAGGTGGGTTGGCCATGCTAAATTGCCCAATAGTGTCTAAGATTATTGTTATTATAATCTTTATTGTCACAAGTAGGCTTATATTGCAATGAAGTTACTGTGAAAATCCCCTAGTCGCCACATTCCAGCGCCTGTTTGGGTGCACAGAGAGAGAATTCAGAATGTCCAAATTACCTAATGTGCAGGTTAGGGAGGGTTACAGAGATAGGGTAGATGAGTGGGCATAGATAGGGTGCTCTTTCAGAAGGTCAGTGCAGACTTGATGGACAGAATGGCCTCCTTCTGCACTGTGGAGATTCCATCATGTCACACAATAGGATGTTAATCCAGAGATGGCATCAAAGACCAACGGTAGAAATTGGCAAAGGACAGATCAAATTAAATTATAAAATAGATGCAGAAAAACCCGCCCATAGGGTTTGACAAACATTCCAAGCCACTGGAACATCCTTGTGGGATTGAGAGGTGACTGCTGTAGTACCTAAGGTGGTCTTGAAATAGCCTACACTCTGGGGCAGCACGGTGGTGCAGTGGGTTAGCCCTGCTGCCTCACGGCGTCGAGATCCCGGCTTCGATCCCGGCTCTGGGTCACTGTCCGTGTGGAGTTTGCACATTCTCCCCGTGTTTGCGTGGGTTTCGCCCCCACAACCCAAAGATGTAGGTGGACTGACCACGCTAAATTGCCCCTTAATTGGAAAAAAATATGAATTGGGTACGCTAAATTTATTTTTTTTTAAATAAGAAAAAAAATGAAATAGCCTACACTGTAACACACTCAAACTGGCATTAGGCACTGGAAATCGACTGGGAGGAGATTAGATCAAATGCAGTGCAGGGACTAACATGTCACAGGATCTTGTACGATTTGGGGCAGCAGGGTAGCATGGTGGTTAGCATAAATGCTTCACAGCTCCAGGGTCCCAGGTTCGATTCCCGGCTGGGTCACTGTCCTCCCCCTGTGTGCGTGGGTTTCCTCCGGGTGCTCCGGTTTCCTCCCACAGTCCAAAGATGTGCGGGTTAGGTGGATTGGCCATGCTAAATTGCCCGTAGTGTCCTAATAAAAGTAAGGTTAAGGGGGGGTTGTTGGGTTACGGGTATAGGGTGGATACGTGGGTTTGAGTAGGGTGATCATGGCTCGGCACAACATTGAGGGCCGAAGGGCCTGTTCTGTGCTGTACTGTTCTATGTTCTATGTTCTATGAAGTATTGTTTCTCCATCATTACTACTTTGTTCACGACACATAGTTGTCAACGGTTGCATCTAGATTTCTGCCTGTGCAACACCGCTGAATACATTTGTAAAAGTGATCCATAGATCATAAAGCACTTTGGATGTTACCCGGTGCTGTTTGATTCCTGTTCCATTGTACAGTACAGGCCGGTAGGGAGTGTCTCTCTCCTGGGGGCTCTCGGGAGGCTGGATTGATAGTTAGGCTGTGCGCCGGTTGGAGCATTGTGAATACCAATTGGATCTCACTGGGTGTGTTGCCTATGACTACGTAAACGTCCTTGGCATTTAGCTTGACTCATGCCCCTCACGCGTGGTACAAGGGTTACATGGAAGGCACTCTCTGTGTGCTAGACAACCATTTGCTACAAAGGGACATCACATTGAAGAACTTCTCCATGTTTAACCTTGGCTTGATCCAGAACATTATTTGCTCGGTTACTTTGCATATTGTGCTGATCTACATGGCCTGAATGATCTAATTTCCACTATTGAAACAACTTCTGAAGGCTGCACAGGTTTGGCCGCAGGCAACCATACCGTTAATTAGGTTCAACAGCAGTGCTTTTCCCTTCAGTGTATGTTGCCTAGACCACCATCAGATGGGCTATTTGTACACTTGACAGGAAAGAAAGGAGAGAGATCCACCCTTTCATATTGCTGGGGACTCTGCTTCAAATCCAGCCCGGACCAGATGGAGCAAAATCTCTCTTTCTCTCAGGGCTGTCAGTGGTCTTATCTGAAATGAGTTTGGGCAGTTCTTAACGTCTCATACGTGTGATTTCATGTGTGAAGTTGCTCTGGGACTTAGCTTAATCCACTTCCCAATGAACCTGAATCTGTAGGAGAACACAATCCTCCTCTGATTCAACAATTTGTAACACCTTCACTGCAGTCTTGCTCACGGTGAATGCAGAATATGGGAAGCGCCCACACTGACCTTGGGAGTCTATGTGAAAGGGAGAGATTTCTTTTCTCTGAGACTGGAGCAGAGATTTTGTGAATGACCTCCGCTGCACTTTGTTTGCAGAAGCGGTTGGCAAAGCCTCTGCGTTTTCCTGCGCTTAAATATTTTCTCTTTTACTTCACACAGAAATAAAGAGCAAAGTGATGCCTGTCATGTTAAAAGCTTCCCACTTTCGCATTGCAGTTGTAAAAGCAACCTATTTGCATCAAAGTTGTACAGTGTGGCTCAATGGTGAGGCAGACTGGTGGTCATGGAACACCAGAGTGGTTTACATCCAGATTTCATCCCTGTGATCGAGTGAAGGTCGCGATGGAGCTACAGCACTTCACTGGCAGTGCTGAAGATCGGTAACTCACTCCAAGCTGTTCCTTCACAGATCTTAGTGGCTGAGGACCCTCTCTTGTCTTAGGTTTTATAACTGGTTGCATTTCCCTCTGAATACTTAGTGACTATTTGTATGAAAATTGCACTGCTTGTTATTTCAATGGACCCACTTATTGCAAACTGATTAATTCCTTCATTGATAGAGAAAGAAGCAAATTCACCCTGAAGTGCAATGTGGTAAAGATGCATTCTTCATCTTGTTTCTCTTGTGAGTCCGAGTCCAACCACCATCAGGAACAGGTCCATAAATGCCGGAAAGGAACGGTCTGCCGATTGGCATATGGACGCGAAAGGTAGTTCAACAAGTGAGGTCAACCCCATCTCTTTTGTTGACTTCCCTTCCTCGTTCAGAGTGCACAGAAATTGGTCTCGTCAGGCAGCGTCAATTGAGCGACAGCGAATCAGAGCCTGCTTTACCCTCTGCACTCACTGACTTCAACGGGACAGAAAATCGAGCAGAGTGCACAGCTGGCTCTGATTTGCTACCCATCATTTTAGCGGCACTGCCCACGGCCCTTTTTACCCTCTGTGGGGTTGTTTTTTGAGCCAGTTGCAGAAGGTGCATTTTGCAAGTTGGGGCCATTGGATGGGCCGTCTCTCAAAGACTAGAACGCTGCCTTTGCCCCGTCACATTCCAACAAGCCATTTTGCCCGTTCACCTGAACGATGGGGGGGAGGAAGCACCGCCTTTGCCGCGGGAGGAGAGAGGGGGGGGGGGGGGCACCGCCTTTGGCGCATTCTCCCAGTGTTTGCGTGGGTTTCGCCCCCACGACCCAAAAGATGTGCAGGGTAGGTGGATTGGCCACGCTAAATTGGCTCTTAATTGGAAAGAAATGAATTGGGTACTCTAAATTTATTTTTTTAAAGTTGAACCTGCAAATTCTTTATCCATCCAGCTTGGGTACTGGGCCGTGGCTCCGATAGTCAACAGAGGCGGGGAGGCGCGAGGCAGACAACTAAATGCAAAATCTGCAAGTGGAACCATGCATGAAAACCTTGCACTCATTCCCAGGAGTGACCACATTTTCCTGCTTAACTTTGCCCAGTCGTTCTTGGGAATGACTCACCACTACAAACTCCCAGGTCTCTCAGACACTGTACCAACGTGAAGTCCGGCTCCTGTTAAGTTGGCCTTTGCCTTTTTCCAGTCTGGTAACCATTGTTTCAATCTTTTTTTTAAAAATGACCTTCAATTGGAATTGTTCGTACATAATTAAACGACACATCAGTGAACATGAAAATGGTTCTCTACATGATCTTTGCTGGGATCCAATTTAATCTTATCACAGTTTCTATTCAGTGGGCTGTACTGTATTTCTTACTATATGTCTAAACAGCAACGTAAAACAACTCACATATACCTTCAGACTTGACGTCTGGACAATGGTTTCTTACAACATGATCAATATTCTCTCTCCAAGGAAGAGAGTTTGACTGTATTCATTGTAAATAATTGTTGATGTAATAAAATATCAATAAACTCTTTTATAGCTGCAACTATTGTGTCAATAATGTGACAAACAATAATAATTATACATTACTTAAGATTTGCCTTAACTAATCAGGGTGGCGAGACATGGCTAACTGATTCGGACGTGACACCAGTTTACCTCAGGATAGACAGAATCAACACACGCCAACCTGATGCAGGGTAAAATTAAGGTCATCTACTAGAACATTCCATCATGTGTTCACTCTGTCTCTTTAAAGGACGGCATCTCTGACAAAGCAGCACTCCCTCTGTGCATCAGCAGAGTGTTAGTTCAGATTTGGCTTGCCCACCGCCCAGACCAGGCCTGTGCTTGGGCAAGCAGCAAAAAGTGGAAAGGTAAGTTTTCAAGGGAAGTTCCGGGACGTGGTATGAGAGTGGGACGGGAGGCGCAAAGGGAGAGCGGGGTGTGGGGGCCTGGAGTGAGACCGGAGCTTGAGGGCCCAGAGCGAGAGTTGGGAGGGAGGACCAAGAGGGATAGCAGGGCGGGAAAGCCTGGATCGAGTGCATGGTGAGGGCCCATGAACGGGAGCGGGCCGGCAAGGCTTGGAGTGAGAGCCATAGGCCTGCAGCATGACCACAGAGCTTGGGGAAAGATTTGGGGGCCCAGGCTGGTAGTGAAAGGCCTGGAGTGAGATCCACTAATGTGTGACAGAGAGAGGAGCGTGTGAATGTGGGAGGGGAGAGTGTGTATTTGTGAGAGAGACGAGTGCGTGTATCTGCATGTGTGTGGGTGTATCTGTATGTCGGTGTGTGTGTCTATGTGTGTGTGTGTGTGTCTATGTGTGTGTGAGTGCCTGTGTGGGTGTGCCTCTGTGTGTCTGTGTGCGTGAGTGTATGTCTGTGTGTGTGTCTTCACATGTGTAGGTGTATCTATGTTGGTGTGTGTGTCTCTCTGTATTTGTGTGTATATGTATGTCTATGTGTCTGTGTCTGTCGGTGTGCCTCTGTGTCTGTGTGCGTGAGTGTATGTCTGTGTGTGTGAGAGTAGTTTCTGTGTGTGAGTATGTGTGTGTGTGTCTCTGTGAGTCTATGTGTGTCTGTGTTTGTGAGTGTAGGTGTGTGTGTCTGTGTGTGTATGTGTATCTGTGTATTTACATGTGTGTGTGTCTACATACGTGTGTGTCTGTGTGTTTCTCTGTGTGTTTGTGTGTGCCTGTGTGTGTGAGTGTATATGTGTGCGGCTGTGTGTGTGTGGCTGTATGTGTGTCTGTGTCTGTGTATATGTGTCTCTGTGTGTGTGAGTGTGTGTGAGTATGTGCGTGTCTGTGTGTGTGTGTCTGTGTGTGGGTATCTGTGTGTGTGTCTGTGTGTGTGTGAGTGTCTGTGTGTGGGAGTCTGTGTGTATCTGTGTGCCTGGGTGTGTGTGTATGTGTGTGTGTGTTTCTGTGTGTGCCTGTGTATGTGTGTGTGGGAGTCTGTGTGTATCTGTGTGTATTTGTGTGTGTGTCTGTGTGTGTGGGAGTCTGTGTGTATCTGTGTGCCTGGGTGTGTGTATGAGTGTCTCTGTGGCTGTGTCTGTGTGTGTGTCTCTGTATGTGGGAGTCTGTGTGTATCTGTGTGTATTTGTGTGTGTATCTGTGTGTGTGTGTAGGAGTCTGTGTGTATCTGTGTGCCTGGGTGTATGTGCCTGTGTATGTGTGTGTGGGAGTCTGTGTGTGTTTGTGTGTGTATCTGTGTGCCTGGGTGTGTGTATGAGTGTCTCTGTGGCTGTGTCTGTGTGCGTGTCTCTGTATGTGGGAGTCTGTGTGTATCTGTGTGCCTGGGTGTGTGTATGAGTGTCTCTGTGGCTGTGTGTCTGTGTGTGTCTCTATGTGTGTTTCTGTGTGTGTATGTCTCTATGTGTGTGTGTGTGTAGCACCATCCCAGTCTGAATTCTCACTCTCCCTCAGTGCCAACACACACTGTCACCTCTCAGGCTCTAACATTGCTTATTTATTATTCATTTTTTAAATGAGCTCCGTGTTGCTTTGACAATGTGTCTGTGTGTTTTTGCTCATCAGGTTGTTTCTCTTCACACGCCAGCTTGAAAAATAAATCATGTTTAATGTTGTCCCGGACATTGGCTGGAATTCTCCGGCTAGCGGGATTCCCTTTCCCTGCAGTGGGTCTCCCGGCGGTGTGGGGTGCTTCCAATGGAAATTCCCATTGACGAGTGGTGGGAAGAGAGCAACCCACTGCCAGCGAAGGCCGGGAAGACACGGCCGGGGGAGCAGAGAGTCCCACCCCTTATCCTTCTGAAATTTAATTGTCGACCCCTTGAGTGAGAAAATAATTGAGATGTGGCCCCCACGCAGAAAGTTTGGACAAGCTGGTTAAAATTACCAATTCAAGGTCCTGGTAACACAGAGGACTGAATTTTGCCTTGGCACGGTGGAACAGTGGTTAGCACTGTTGCTTCACAGCGCCAGGGTCCCAGGTTCAATTCTGGCCTTGGGTCACTGCCTGTGTGGAGTCTGCACTTTCCCCCCACCGTGTCTGCGTGGTTTTCCTCCGGGTGCTCCGGTTTCCACCCACAGTCCAAAGATGTTTAGGTTAAACGGATTGGCCCTGCTCTGCAGGAATGGCTGCTCCTGGGGCAACACCACCACATGCACTCCACAACCTTCCTCCCTCTCCTTGCCTGGTCCTCCCTGACAGACCCTGACCCCTACAGGCCCCACTCACCTGGCTGTGAGGCTGCATGGCCCTCAACGTGTCCTCGTCTACCAGGTGCAGCTCCAGCAGTGGCCACTGCTCTAGTTGGCGCTCTTGAGGCACCAGCCCTCTGATCGAGCAGCTATCTATTTTTTTTATAAATGTAGAGTACCTAATTCATTTTTTTCCCAATTAAGGGGCAATTTAGCGTGGCCAATCCCTGAACATCTTTGGCTTGTGGGTGTGAGACCCACACAGCCATGGGGCGAATGTGCAAACTCCACACGGTCAGTGACCCGGGGCTGGGATCGAACCCGTGTCCTCGGCGTGGTGAGGCAGCCGTGCTAACCAGTGCCACCGAGCAGCCATCTTTAATCGGGGTGGCAAATTTAATTGGCTGCCAGTGAGAAGATACCACCTGAGAACCATCTGACTGCCGAAGCAGGTTGGCACAACAATGAGACCCCCCCCCTACCCCTGCCACCCCCATAAAACCCAACCTTGAATCTCCTAACCCAAAGACATGGGGCGAGATTCTCCGCACTCCCGACGGTACGGAGAATAGCGTGGCTCGTAAAATTTTACGGCCACGCTGTTCCGACGCCCTCCCGCTATTCTCCCCCCCCCCCACGCCCAACTCCCGACACGAATCGCTGCCGCCGTTTTTTTACGGCCGGCAGCGATTCACAGCTGATAGATGGGCCGAGTTCCCAGCCCTTTACGGCTGTTTTTACGAACGGCAAACACACCTGGTCTGGCCGTTCGTAAAAACGGCCGTAAACACTCGCATTTTATAACCATGGCACCGATTGGCATGGCAGTACCACGGCCGTGCCAAGGGTGCCATGGGCCCGCGATCGGTGGGCACCGATCGCGGGCAGCGGGCCCGATGCCCGCGCACTATTTCTCCTTCCGCCGCCCCGCAGTATCCATTCGCGGGGCGGCTGAGGGGCAACCCGGCCCGTGCATGCGCGGGTTTCGCGCAAATGCGCGATGACGTCATCCGCGCATGCGCGGGTTGGAGTCTTCCAATCCGCGCATGCGCGGCTGACGTCATATGACGCGTCAGCCGGCGCTAACTCTGGCAAGCGGGCTTAACGAAATTCGTTAAGCCCGTGATGCCGGAGCTTACGGCGTCGGGCTGCTAGCCCCGACCGGGGACCAGAATCGGTTCCCGGTCGGGGAGGGGGGGGCTGGCGTCAAACCCGCCCGGGTTTGACGCCAGCCTTACGATTTCTCCCCATATGGGAGAATCTCGCCCATGTTGTGCCATGTTGATTGAAGAGGACAGAATGGTGACTGAGTGCATTCTTACTTACATCACAAGAAGAAAAGCCCCCAAAACATAGTTGACTATTTTAAACATGAACAGGCAGAGAAAGACAAGCTGACCCTCAAACGTGCCCCATGCACAAGACAGCTGGAGGACCGTGACCCAGATATTCCATCCCCACTTCCCCCTCCAGTCCCGTCTCATCCCACTCTGCTGGGAGGAGCAAAACAACAGTTAAAACAGGGGAGCGAGAAAGGAAAAGACATTTGCACTCCAGTCGGGCAGTGAGGCGTCTTGGCCAGTGTAATAAACACTTAGCTTTGGCCCATGGATGTGAGCCCAGCCTGAGGATAACACAATTAAATTATTTTCTCCATGTTGGTTTTTAGTAAGGTCAACTGGAAAACGAGTTTGGAGCAGCGCAACAGGAATGGACCCACAAAACCGCTCATAATTTGACACCCAGGTGATAATCTCAGACTGGTAGGAGAATTAGAAAAGTCACGTTGGTGTAGTTATGGCAGCCATTAGCAAAATAGGGTTATTTTACATCACTTTAGAGTGACTGGAAAAATTGGATTGTCCATTCCATCTATTGGATATTTTACATATCTTCGAGCAATGCAGAGGTGACACAAGTCATTAAGTGGGCATCAGGATTTATTGACCCAGGGCAGCACGGTGGCGCAGTGGGTTAGCCCTGCTGCCTCACGGCGCCGAGATCCCAGGTTCGATCCCGACTCTGGGTCACTGTCCGTGTGGAGTTTGCACATTCTCCCCGTGTTTGCGTGGGTTTCGCCCCCACAACCCAAAAGATGTGCAAGGGTAGGTGGATTGAACACGCTAAATTGCCCCTTAATTGGAAAAATGAATTGGGTACTCCAAATTTATAAAAAAAAACAGGATTTATTGACCCTGCTTTAAAATATCTCTGCAGTCATAAAGTGTCTGCACTTATTTGTATGGCTCAGCTTCAGTAGCTTCTGCGGTGTGTCTTTATTTTGCTCTGAGTCAACACCCAGGCATAACCAATCAAGCTCAGTGTACACAGATCTGTTTACCAGCCTCACACAATCAAGCACAGAACAATTGTACTTGGAATCTCTCTTTTTTAAAATAAATTTGGAGCACCCAATTCTTTTTTTTTCTAATTAAGGGGCAATTTAGCATAGCCAATCGACCCATCCTGCACATGTGTGGGTTGCGAGAGTGATACCCACGCAGACAGGGGGACAGTGACCCAGAGCGGGGGTCCTCAGCGCCGTGAGGCTGAACATGACATCTCACTGGATTTTCAACCAGGGTGCAGCAATGTATTCAGATCTCTCACTCTTCCCCCATTTACCGACTGGAACGATGGGGGGGCACTGCAAATTTAAAATAAAATCTGAAACCAATTCACATAAGTTCTGCACAAAACACACTTGAAATGGATTTGTTAAAGTATCGCAACAGATGATCATAAGAACTAGGAGCAGGAGTCGGCCATCTGGCCCCTCGAGCCTGCTCCGCCATTCAATTAGATCATGGCTGATCTTTTGTGGACTCAGCTCCACTTTCCGGCCCGAACACCATAACCCTTAATCCCTTTATTCTTCAAAAAACTATCTATCTTTATCTTAAAAACATTTCATGAATGAGCCTCACCTGCTTCACTGGGCAAGGAATTCCGTGGATTCACAACCCTTTGGGTGAAGAAGTTCCTCCTAAACTCAGTCCTAAATCTACTTCCCCTTATTTTGAGGCTATGTCCCCTAGTTCTGCTTTCACCCGTCAGTGGAAACAACCTGCCCGCATCTATCCTATCTATTCCCTTCATAATTTTAAATGTTTCTATAAGATCCCCCCTCATCCTTCTAAATTCCAACGAGTACAGTCCCAGCCTACTCAACCTCTCCTTGTAATCCAACCCCTTCAACTCTGGGATTAACCTAGTGAATCTCCTCTGCACACCCTCCAGCGCCAGTACGTCCTTTCTCAGGTAAGGAGACCAAAACTGAACACAATACTCCAGGGGCGTAATTCTCTCCCCCCCCCCCCCCCCGGCGGGTGGGAGAATCACGGGGGCACCAGGCGAGTCCCGCCATGCCGCCCTGGCACCCGCACGCGATTCTCCCACCCCCCCCCCCCCCAACCGGTGTGCCGAGATTTACGGCTGGCCGCTCGGAGAATCGCCGCTCACCGTTTGTAACGGGCGAGCGGCGATTCTCCAGCCCAAATGCGGCCTGCCCAATACGTGTTCATGCCGGCGCCGACCACACCTGGTCGCTGCCGGCATGAACAGCGCAGGAACGCTGCGGGAAGTCCTGTGGGGGGGGGGGGGGGGGGGGGGGGGGGGGGGAGAGGGGGGATCGAGCACCTGGGCGGCGCTCAAAAGAGGTCTGGCCCGCGATCGGTGCCCACCGATCAGCGGGCCGGCCTCTCTGAAGGACGCACTCCTTTCCTCCGCCGCCCTGCAAGATCACTCTGACATTTCTTGTGGGGAGGACGGCAACTGCGCATGCGCGGGTGACATCATTTACACGGCGCTGGCCGCCTAATTTACTCGGCACCGCTTTTACGTGGCGCCAAAGCCCGGCGCGCGTAAATGACGCAGTGCCACTCCTAGCCCCCCGGGGGTGGGAGAATAGGGGGCGAGGAGCGGCCTCCGATGCCGGAGTGAAACACTCCGGTTTTCACTCCGGCGTCGGCACTTAGTCACCCGTTGGGAGAATCCCGTCCCAGGTTTGGCCTCACTAACACCTTTTACAATTGCAGCATAACCTCCCGAGTCTTAAACTCCATCCCTCTAGCAATGAAGGACAAAACTCCACTTGCCTTCTTAATCACCTGTTGCACCTGTAAACCAACTTTTTGCGACTCATGCACTAGCACACCCAAGTCTCTCTGAACAGCGGCATGCTTTAATATTTTATCGTTTAAATAATAATCCCTTTTACTGTTATTCCTACCAAAATGGATAACCTCACATTTGTCAACATTGTATTCCATCTGCCAGACTCTAGCCCATTCACTTAACCTATCCAAATCCCTCTGCAGACTTCCGGTATCCTCTGCACTTTTTGCTTTACCACTCAACTTAGTGTCGTCTGCAAACTTGGACACATTGGGCGCGATTCTCCGCCCCCCTACGCCGGATGGGAGAATAGCGGGAGGGCCTCCCGACATTTTTCACGCCCTCCCGCTATTCTCCCCCCATGCCTGACCCACGCCACGAATCGCCGCTCGCCATTTTTTACTGTGAGCGGCGATTCTCCGAGGCCGATGGGCCGAGCCGTCACGCCCGTTTCAATATGGCAGCAAACACACCTGCTCGCTGCCGTCGTGGGGCATCTGGGGGCCCGATTGGCACAGCAGTACCACGGCCGTGCCAAGGGGGGCATAGGCCCGCGACCGGTGCCCACAAGCGTGATGCTTGTGGGGAGGACGGCAACTGCGCATGCGCGGGTGACATCATTTACACGGCGCTGGCCGCCTAATTTACTCGGCACCGCTTTTACGTGGCGCCAAAGCCCGGCGCGCGTAAATGACGCAGTGCCACTCCTAGCCCCCCGGGGGTGGGAGAATAGGGGGCGAGGAGCGGCCTCCGATGCCGGAGTGAAACACTCCGGTTTTCACTCCGGCGTCGGCACTTAGTCACCCGTTGGGAGAATCCCGTCCCAGGTTTGGCCTCACTAACACCTTTTACAATTGCAGCATAACCTCCCGAGTCTTAAACTCCATCCCTCTAGCAATGAAGGACAAAACTCCACTTGCCTTCTTAATCACCTGTTGCACCTGTAAACCAACTTTTTGCGACTCATGCACTAGCACACCCAAGTCTCTCTGAACAGCGGCATGCTTTAATATTTTATCGTTTAAATAATAATCCCTTTTACTGTTATTCCTACCAAAATGGATAACCTCACATTTGTCAACATTGTATTCCATCTGCCAGACTCTAGCCCATTCACTTAACCTATCCAAATCCCTCTGCAGACTTCCGGTATCCTCTGCACTTTTTGCTTTACCACTCAACTTAGTGTCGTCTGCAAACTTGGACACATTGGGCGCGATTCTCCGCCCCCTACGCCGGATGGGAGAATAGCGGGAGGGCCTCCCGACATTTTTCACGCCCTCCCGCTATTCTCCCCCCATGCCTGACCCACGCCACGAATCGCCGCTCGCCATTTTTTACTGTGAGCGGCGATTCTCCGAGGCCGATGGGCCGAGCCGTCACGCCCGTTTCAATATGGCAGCAAACACACCTGCTCGCTGCCGTCGTGGGGCATCTGGGGGCCCGATTGGCACAGCAGTACCACGGCCGTGCCAAGGGGGGCATAGGCCCGCGACCGGTGCCCACCGATCGCGGGCCCTGCGTCCGTAACGGACGCACTCTTTTCCCTCCGCCGCCCCGTAAGATCAAGCCACCACGTCTTGCGGGGCAGCTGAGGGAAAAGACGGCAACTGCGCATGCATGGGTTGACGTTGTCCAATCTGCGCATGCACGGCCGACGTCATCGGCCGCGTCAGCCGGCGTGATGCTTGACGTGCGGCCTTGACGACCGTCGACAAGGCCGCG
Source organism: Scyliorhinus canicula (assembly GCF_902713615.1). NCBI lineage: Eukaryota > Metazoa > Chordata > Chondrichthyes > Carcharhiniformes > Scyliorhinidae > Scyliorhinus > Scyliorhinus canicula. The sequence goes on along the minus strand of NC_052163.1, from coordinate 121,373,178 downwards.
CCGCCGAGACGCATGGGGCCGCGCTCCTAGCCCCGCCCGGGGGGAGAATTGGCCCCAGAAGTGGGCGTGAAGTCTGCCGTGGGTCATGGCCTGTCCCACGGCAGCCTTTACGATTCACCGCATTTGCGGAGAATCTCGCCCATTGGTCCCCAACTCCAAATCATCTATGTAAATTGTGAACAATTGTGGGCCCAACACTGACCCCTGAGAGACACCACTAGCTACTGATTGCCAACCAGAGAAACACCCATTAATCCCCACTCTTTGCTTTCTATTAATTAACCAACCCTCTATCCGTGCTACTATTTTACCCTGAATGCCATGCATCTTTATCTTGTGCAGCAACCTTTTGTGTGGCACCTTGGCAAAGGCTTGCTGGAAATCCAGATATACCACATCCATTGGCTCCCCGTTATCTACCGCACTGGTAATATCCTCAAAACATTCCAGTAAATTAGTTAGGCACGACCTGCCCTTTATGAACCCATGCTGCGTCTGCCCAATGGGACAATTTCCATCCAGATGCCTCGCTATTTCTTCCTTGATGATAGATTCCAGCATCTTCCCTACTACCGAGGTTAAGCTCACTGGCCTATAATTACCCACTTTCTGCCTACCTCCTTTTTTAAATCAGTGGTGATTGCGTTTATAATATAATATCCTCAAATGTAAAGCGCTTTACAACAATTTGAAACATTTGGTCAGAGTTGGGGGATGGATTAAACCATGGAGAAAACCACACTGGATAATGATCCTGTCCCTGTTTTATTGCACAGTAAAGTCAATCTGAACTTGGCGTCATCTGCGAACGTTCTGTTTATTCAAACAAAATGAGCAATCTTTGTAAACCTAGGTGGCCTTTACATTAATTCTACAGCACTATGTAAACTGTCGCATAATGATTCACATCTGTGGATTATGACTATGATGAATGCTCCAGTATGGTTCCTGGCTCTCAGAGAGCTGATTGAAGCATTTACTGCAGTCAAGAGTTTTAATCGATATTTCCTTGCACTGGAATACTCAGTGCATTGTGACCACAGAGGAGCCAACATGCGAGGCCAAAAGAAACCAGTTATTTATTATAGTGGCGTACACGGGTCCCAGCCGGGATTCCCCTGCTCCGCTCCCACTCGGGCCCCCGCAGTCAGAAACTTCCAATGCCTGAGCTTCCGTATCAGAGCCGGAATCCTCCACCTCCTTCATTTCTGCTGTGGGTCGCCATTGCGGAAACTCCAATGCGGAAACTGCCAGGGTTTGGCTGAATCGAAGCTGGCTCCACTGGATGAGCTTTGCATATAGCTGGCCTTCTGTTGCGGAGATGATCGAGATGTCTCTTCATTTCCTGGTCCTGGACTGGATTGGATTGGATTGGATTTGTTTATTGTCACGTGTACCGAGGTACAGTGAAAAGTATTTTTCTGCGAGCAGCCCAATAGATCATTAAGAACACGGGAAAAAAAGGGAATAAAAGAAAATACATAATAGGGCAACACAAAGTATACAATGTAACTACATAAGCATCGGCATCGGATGAAGTGCACAGAGTGTAGTGTTAATGAGGTCAGTCCATAAGAGGATCGTTTAGGAGTATGATAACAGTGGGGAAGAAGCTGCTTTTGAGTCTGTTAGTGCGTGTTCTCAGACTTCTGTGTCTCCTGCCCGATGGAAGAAGTTGGAAGGGTGAGTAAGTCGAGTGGGAGGGGTCTTTGATTATGCTGCCCGCTTTCCCCAGGCAGCGGGAGGTGTAGATGGAGTCCATGGATGGGAGGCAGGTTTGTGTGATGGATTGGGCTGTGTTCACGACTCTCTGAAGTTTCTTGCGGTCCTGGGCCGAGCAGTTGCCATACCAGGCTGTGATGCAGCCAGATAGGATGCTTTCTATGGTGCATCTGTAAAAGTTGGTAAGAGTTAATGTGGACATGCCGAATTTCCTTAGTTTCCTGAGAAAGTACAGGCGCTGTTGTGCTTTCTTGGCGGTAGCGTCAACGTGGGTGGACGAGGACAAATGTTTAGAGATGTGCACCCCTCGGAATTTGAAACCATCTCCACCTCGGCCCCGTTGATGCTAACAGGGCTGTGTACTGTACTTTGCTTCCTGAAGTCAGTGACCAGCTCTTGGACCCAAATCTGGTTCTGTTTGTTGAACTACCATGCCTGGAACCCACTTGGCGCCATCTCCGAAGTTCCTGACGTAGACTGCCTCACATGGTATGAATTGTCGGGCCTGTTTACGCCCGTCTGGGCAATACCCTTATTGCTCTTAACTGCAGCGTATTTTCCTGCCAATATCTGGAAATACAAGGCTGAGGCAGGTCTGAAACGTGCGGCTGATCAAAATTTCTGCCGGTGTTATATATCCGGCCAGGCACATACCGAGGGGGCCCGAGGTCTGCTTTTTCAATCCTCTACATGTGTGATTACAGACCCACAGCAATGTGGTTGCCATAGAGATATACAGCATGGAAACAGGCCCTTTGGCCCAACTTGTCCATGCCGCCCAGTTTTTACCACTAAGGTAGTCCCAATTGCCCGCATTTGGCCCATCTCCCTCTATACCCATCTTACCCATATAACTGTCTGAATGCTTTTTAAAAGAGAAAATTGTTCCTGCCTCTAAACATTTGCACCGCTCGTTCGGCTAGCCCAATTGAAGCTGGGTGTCATGGGGCCCATGCAGATGTCTTGCACCCCGTTAGTCTTCATAAAACCCCCAAACTCCTCGCTAGTAAATGGCATGCCGTTGTCGGTAACTAACACTTCCGGGATTCCGTGAGTGCAAAACGAGAGTCACCTTCGAAGTCGAGGGCGACATCCTGTGGAACTCCAGTCATTTTGAAGGGAAGGGTAAAACTACGGGAAGTAAAATGGTTAATAGAAGCAAAGCAGCAGGTTAGCACATGGCAAGGTGGGTTCAACTACATCGAAAGTGAAGAAAGAAGATAACATGAAGAACTCAGGAGATGTTATTAATGGAAAGCATGGTGGCGCAGTGGGTTAGCACTGCTGCCTCACGGCGCTGAGGTCTCAGATTCCATCCCGGCTCTGGGTCACTGTCTGTGTGGAGTTTGCACATTCTCCCCGTGTTTGCCTGGGTTTCGCCCCCACAACCCAAAGATGTGCAGGGTAGGTGGATGGGCCAGGCTAAATTGCCCCTTAATTGGAAAAAATGAATTGGGTACTCTAAATTTATTTTAAAAAACAAAAAAAATTAATGGAAAGCGTTTGGATTCAAAATGAAGGTATTAAAACTGGCATAAAAGCACTTTACCTGAATGCTCATAGCATTCAAAACAAGATAAATGAGTTGACAGCACAAATCATCACAAATAACTATGATTTAGTGACCATTACAGAGACGAGGTTGCACGGTGGTCACGACTGGGAAATGAATATCCAGCGGTATCAGACTATTCGGAAGGACAGGCGGGAAGGTAAGGAGGTGGTGTAGCACTGGGATGACATCAGGGCATTAGTGAGAGATAATATCGGTTCTATAGAGAAAAAGGTTGAATCCATTTGGGTGGAAATTAGAAATAGTAAGGAGAAAAGGTCATTGATAGGTGTAGTCTCTAGGCCACCAAATAATAACATCATGGTGGGACGGGCAATAAACAAAGAAATAACTGATGCATGTACAAATAGTACAGCAATTATAATGGGGGATTTGAATCTACATGTCGATTGGTCAAACCAGGGTAGGTCAAGGCAGCCGTGAGGAGGAGTTCATAGAATGTATTCACGATAGTTTTCTCAAACAGTATGCAATGGAACCTACGAGGGAGCAAGCTACCCTAGATCTGGTCCTGTGTAATGAGACAGGAATAATTAATGATCTCATTGTTAGGGATCCTCTCGGAAGGAGCGATCATAATATAGTTGAATTTAAAATTCAGATGGAGTATGAGCAGGTAAAATGCAGTACCATTGTCTTGTGCTTAAACAAAGAAGACTACAATGGGACGAGGAAGGAGTTGGCTAGGGTAGATTGGGAGTAAAGACTTTGTGGTGGGACAATTGAGGAACAGTGGAAGGCTTTCAAAGAGATTTTTCACAGTGCTCAGAAAAGGATGGTAGGAAAGGGGATAATCAGCCATGGATATCTAAGGAAATAAAGGAGGGTATCAAATTTAAAGAAAAAGCAGACAATGTTGCAAAGATTAGTGGGAAACTAGAGGTTTGGGAAATCTTTAAAGGACAACAGAAAGCCATGAAAAAAGCTATGAAGAAAAGTAAGATAGATTATGAGAGCAAACAAGCTCAGAATATAAAAACAGATAGCAAATGTTTCTACAAATACATAAAACAATAAAGAGTGGCTAAGGTAAACATTGGTCCTTTAGAGGACGAGAAGGGGGATTTAATAATGGGAAATGAGGAAATGGCTGAGGCATTGAACAGATATTTTGTGTCAATCTTCACAGTGGAAGACACAAATAACATGCCAAAACTGTTGGCAAGGAGGCTAAGGCAGGGGAGGACCTAAGGTGAGAATGAGGTAGTGTTGGGCAAGATAATGGGGCTAAAGGTGGACAAGTCTCCTGGCCCTGATGGAATGCATCCCAGGGTACTAAAAAAAGTAGTAGGGAAATAGCAAATGCGCTTGTGGTAATTTAACAAAATTTGCTCGATATTGGGGCGGTCACGGCAGATTGGGAAACAGCAAATTTGACGCTACTGTTTCAAAAAGGATGTAGACAAAAGGCAGGTAACTATAGGCCGGTTAGCTTAACTTATGTAGTGGGGAAAATGCTTGAATCTATCATTAAGGAAGAAAAACTAGGGCAGCACGGTAGCATGGTGGTTAGCATAAACAGGGCCGTCTCAAGGCACCGGCAACTCGGGCAGTTGCCCGGGGCGCCATGTGCCGGGGGGCGCCAGAGACTCGGGTCCCGCGCATGCGCAGTTGGGCCGGTGCCAACCAGCGCATGCGCGGTGGCCGCCCTCCCCCAAGGCGCCCCCGCTCTGTCCGCCCCACCTCGGTCCGCCCCCCCGCTCAGTCCGCTCCCCCCCGCCCCCCCCTCGGGTCCGCCCCCCCTCGGGTCCGTCCTCCCCCGCCCCCCCCTCGGGTCCGCCCCCCCCCTCGGGTCCGCCCCCGCCCCTCGGCCCCGCCCCCCATCCCTTGGCCCCGCCCCTCAGCCCCGCCCCCCGCCCCTCGGCCCCGCCCCCCCCCACCCCTCGCCCCCCCCCCCCAAGGGCGCCGAAGTTCAGCTTGCCCGGGGCGCCAGCAACCCTAGGGCCGGCGCTGAGCATAAATGCTTCACAGCTCCAGGGTCCCAGGTTCGGTTCCCAGCTGGGTCACTGTCTGTGCGGAGTCTGCACGTCCGCCCCGTGTGTGCGTGGGTTTCCTCCGGGTGCTCCGGTTTCCTCCCACAGTCCAAAGATGTGCGGGTTAGGTGGATTGGCCATGCTAAATTGCCCGTAGTGTCCTAAAAAGTAAGGTTAAGGGGGGGGGGTTGTTGGGTTACGGGTATAGGGTGGATACGTGGGTTTGAGTAGGGTGATCATGGCTCGGCACAACATCGAGGGCCGAAGGGCCTGTTCTGTGTTGTACTGTTCTATGTCTATGTCAAATAGCGAGACATTTGGATCCAAATTGTCCCATTGAGCAGAAAGGTAGATCATGTCTGACTAATTTTGTGGAATTCTTTGAGGACTTTATGAGCGCAGTGGACAATGGAGGACTGGTGGATGTGGTGTCTCTGGATTTCCAGAAGGTATTCGGCAAGGTGCCACATAAAAGGCTGCTGCATAAGATAAAGGTGCACGGCGTTACGGGTAATGTATTAGCTTGGATAGAGGATTGGTTAGCTGATAGAAAGCAAAGAGTGGGGATAAATGGGTGTTTTTCTGGTTGGTGATCAGTGGCTAGCCGTGTGCCTCAGGGATCAGTGTTGGGTCCACAATTGTTCACAATTTACATAGATGATCTGGAGTTGGGGACCAAGTGTAATGTGTCAAAGTTTGCAGATGACACTAAGATGAGTGGTAGAGCCAAATATGCAAAGGTCACTGAAAGTGTTCAGAGGGATATAGATAGCTTAAGTGAGTGGGCAAGGGTCTGGCAGATGGAGTTGAATGTTGATAAATGTGAGGTCATCCATTTTGGTAGGAATAACAGCAAAATGGACTATTATTTAAAAGGTAAAAAATTGCAGCACGCTGCTGTGCAGAGGGACCTGGGTGTCATTGTGCACGAATCGCAAAAGGTTGGTTTGCAGGTGCAGCAAGTAATTAAGAAGGCAAATGGAATTTTGTCCTTCATTGCTAGAGGGATGGAGTTTAAAAGCAGGGAGGTTATGTTGCAGCTGTATAGGGTGCTGGTGAGGCCACTCCTGGAGCACTGTACTTTGGTCTCCTTGGGCAGGATTCTCCGACCCCCCGCCGGGTCGGGGAATAGCCGGGGGTCGGTGTGAATCCCATCCCCGCCGTCCTCCAAATTCTCCGGACACCCAAAAATCGGCCCGGCGTGAATCACGCCGCCTACCTCGGAGAATGGAGGGGACCGGCGCGACTTAATGGGCCCCGGGGCTGCCCGAATTCTCCGGCCCGCGATGGGCCGAAGTCCTGCCTGTTTTTTGACAGTCCTGCCGGCGTAAATTGGAGTAGGTCCCTTACCGGCGGGACCTGGCGGCACGGGCAGCCTCCGGGGTTCTCGGGGGGGCACGGTGGGATCTGGCCCCAGGAGGTGCCCCAATGGTGGCCACGCCCGCGATTAGTCCCACCGATCTGTAGGCGAGCCTGTGCCGTGGGGGCACTTTATTGTTCCGCACCGGCAGCTGTGGCAGTCCACCATTGTCGGTGTGGAAACAAAGCATGCGCGGGGATGACGCCAGCACACGCTGGTACTCCTGTGCATGCGCCAACTTGTGCCAGCTGGCGGAGGCACTTTGGCGGCGGTTGGCGTAGCGCCAAGCTCCTTTCCCACCGGCCGGCGGGGCGCAAACTACTCCGGGGCGGGCCGAGCCCCTGAAGGTGCGGAGGGTTCCTTCGTGTGTGTGGCGCACGGAGGCTGTCCGTGTGCCACACCCAGGCTGTCCGTGCGCCACACACAGGCTGTCCGTGCGTCACACACAGGCTGTCCGTGCGTCACACACAGGCTGTCCGTGTGCCACACCCAGGCTGTCCGTGCGCCACACACAGGCTGTCCGTGTGCCACACCCAGGCTGTCCGTGCGCCACACACAGGCTGTCCGTGCGTCACACACAGGCTGTCCGTGTGCCACACACAGGCTGACCGTGCGTCACACACAGGCTGTCCGTGTGCCACACACAGGCTGTCCGTGAGCCACACACAGGCTGTCCGTGCGCCACACACAGGCTGTCCGTGCGCCACACACAGGCTGTCCGTGCGTCACACACAGGCTGTCCGTGCGTCACACACAGGCTGTCCGTGAGCCACACACAGGCTGTCCGTGCGCCACACACAGGCTGTCCGTGCGTCACACACAGGCTGTCCGTGCGCCACACACAGGCTGTCCGTGCGCCACACACAGGCTGTCCGTGCGTCACACACAGGCTGTCCGTGCGTCACACACAGGCTGTCCGTGCGCCACACACAGGCTGTCCGTGCGCCACACACAGGCTGACCGTGCGCCACACACAGGCTGTCCGTGCGTCACACACAGGCTGTCTTGGAGCTAAAACAGGCACCAGCGCAGGCCCCAGCACTGCAAGTACCCAACTCAGACCTCCCTTTTGTATTAGAAGTCGTGGCCATGGTCAGCACACTTGCAGTTGTATTTCTGCAGGAGCACCAACGGGAGGCTCGGGCCAACGGCCTATACTTCCCAGCTCCTAACCCCAGTCAAGCAGAGTTTCTCGGTCTGCGAAACACACCTTTTAGCGGTTCTCTGGGCAGTGCAACGTTTTAGTTATATTTGCGGCCTAAACCCATTAACCATTCTCATGGAGAACACCCCATACCGTTATTGTTGGACGGTTAGATCAAGGTCGCAACGGTTGGTCAAAATCTTATAGCGCAGCGGACCCTCATGCTCCAGGGTTACAACATCGCGGTGAAGCCTCTGACTTCCTAGTGGACAACTTGAACTACGGAGGGAACCTCATGAGTGCCGGGTCATGGCAATAAGTGACCCCAAGGGGCCATTTGTGCCAAATCACAAGGGGGGAGGGTTCAGGGATGCAGACAAACAGGCCTTGAAAATATTTATTGATGGATCCTCCATGGTGGAGGACAGAGAGACAAGGTGTGGTATCTATGTGTAAGAGCAGCAAGACAAGCCCATGAGGGCGATAACCTGAAAGCATCCCACACAGATGAGTGTCGAGGCTGCAGTGCTTCCAGGCGACTTGGACAGCATGTATGTCTGCAATAGTTTAACTGACTTCCTGCCACTGGGGGAAGCAAGGAGATTAATCTCGACAGGCAGGAAATCTTTACTGTCTGATCCCAATTAAAATTGATGTTTCACACAGCCCCAAGGTCGATTATGGCATCATCAACGTCAAGGCCCATCACAGAACTTCCCCAATTGGAAAAATGGATCGAAGAATTGGTCAAGCAGGGCGCCCGGAGGGGAACGATGGCAACCCCGCCCTCCCCCGCTCCAGACTAATCAATGCCGTGACTGTCAGCTAGACTAAGGCCGAAGACCTTAAACAGGCCCAGAGCAGTGACCAGGACCTGAAACAGGCAGGAGGGCATCTGCCTCCTCTGACAAAAAATGGGTTAGTCCTTAAGGATGGCCTATACGGGGTCTCGACCGGGGACATCAACCAAATCGTTCACCAAAATCATGGTATCCAGGGCCACCAAAGGGCAAGGGTCATAGGTGAATGAATTAAGGGATTGTGCTGGTGGCCAGACATAGACAAAGACATGCGGCATTCCGTCGATAACTGTATTGTCTGCGGACAAAACAAGTCCGACAAATATGCCCACAAGAGAGAACTTAGGCACAACTGACCCAGGAACTAATTTACAAATTGATTCCATCGGTCTCCTCCCACCCGGCACGGTGGTTCCAAACACACCCTGGTCACCATTGACACTTTTCGGAAGTGGGTCAAGGCCTTTGCCACTCTGACCTGAACGGCCAAGGACATGGCAGATATCCTCGTGCAGCAAACCTTCACTAGGTGGGGTCTCCCTCGCAGTATAGATTCGGACGAAGGCACTCTGTTCACTGCTCAAGTGCTGCAGCGGGGTAATGAGGTTATTTGGCATCCAACAAAAATTCCGCATAGCGTATCGTCCTCAATCCAGCGGGATAGTGGACAGGATCGACCGCATCCTCAATGAAATGATCCCCAAGATGGTGCAGCGGAACAACCATAACCTGGAACAAGTCCTGCCATTTGTCCTCATGACAATGCGGAACTCAGATTCCAGTTCCAACTAGTTCACCAACCCACGTGCTCAGACACGGCGACCTATGGGAAGGATTGAACGCCTGCTTGTGCTGGACCCATCTGAACCCGTGCTCCCGGCTCCAAGGCATGAGGTCGCAGTTAAACCACTACTGTAGAACCTTCAGACTGCACAACTGACAGCAGCTGTTAAAATGGGGAAAAGAAGGAAGTACACATTGATGGCAAGGCGACTCCATCGCGTATAAATTTGGGCAGAAGGTAATTTTCCAAGTCTGCCAGCCCGACATGTTTCTATCCCCCAGATACGCGGGACCCGACCCGGTGGCAGATAAGGCGGGACCATTCGTTTACCGGGTGCTGATGGATTCTGGGAAAGCCGATTGGTACCTCACACAGATGAGGAAGAATTTCTTCAGGCAGAGGGCGGTGAATCTGTGGAACTCTTTGCCGCAGATGGTTGTGGAGGCCAAATCACTGAGTGTCTTTAAGACAGAGATAGATAGGTTCTTGATCAATTAGGGGATCAGGGGTTATGGGGAGAAGGCAGGAGAATGGGGATGGGAAAAATATCAGCCATGATTGAATGGCGGAGCAGACCCGATGGGCCGAGTGACCTAATTCTGCTCCTATGTCATATGGGCTTATGTGAATCAAATGAAGGCATTCGGTTCCCAAAGTAACTATCACCAGTACCATCTCACTCGAGCGCATTGAGGCAGTAGACCCTGACCCCTAACCCTGGGGTCCAGACCTTGACCCCTTGTTTCTAGTCACATCTGCCATGACTCTGCCATCGCCAATTGTAAATAAATATACAGTGTTCACTTTGAATGTGTAAAATGTAGGCCCTACGGCTGACCCCTTGGTCTCTTACACTCCACCACATTTCACTCTTCCGAGAAGGCAGCCTCCACAGTGCTCGATTTAAAAGATCCAATATCAAAATCCCAGAATGTCAGTGTTTGGACAATGATACGACAGAACTGAAATTCACTACTGCAGAAATGACTGAATCTGTCACTACAGAACCGTCAGTACCAACAGAGACAGATACTGAGTTGGTTTCACAAGATGTTCCACCAATAAGTGAACTGAAAGACACCAATCTCAAAGAGTCAAAATCTTGAATGTCAGATAGTACCTGAACGAGACAGATGTCCGCCAATCAGACTGTCTTTCTGATGTATATATGTATAAATAACATGTTGATGTAATGTCATGAATATTGTGTGGTTTATGTGTTTGAAGGAAAGTCATAGAATCATAGAATTCATACATCATAAAGTTTACAGTGCAGCAGGAGACCATTCAGCCCATCGAGTCTGCACCGGCCCTTGGAAAGAGCACCCTACCTAAGCCTACACCTCCACCCTATCCCTGTAACCCCACCTAACCTTTTTTGGATACTAAGGGCAATTTAGCACGGCCAATCCACCTAACCTGCACATCTTTGGACTGTGGGAGGAAACCGGAGCACCCGGAGGAAACCCACGCAGAGATGGGGAGAACGTGCAGACGCCACACAGGCAGTGACCCAAGCTGGGAATTGAACCTGGGACCCTGCTAACCACTGTGCTACCGTGCTGCCCATCATTGACAGAAAAGTAGTAAAGAGGGAGGGGCTCTATGTATTCAAGTAACACTATTGGCTGGTAAAATGTCACGTGATACGCAGTGATGTCAGCGGAGCGTTTCGCGGGTTTTTGGGGGAGTTCACCATATTGTCCTGTAGAAGCAACATCTCTTAATAAACAGTGCACTATGTTTTGACGAACTTAAAATGTGGCAACTCGATTTCTTTTTCTCTTTGCGGCTAACAACAAACATACAAAAGCCAGGTCAGTGGACCCCATTGGTTTTCAAGTCTCATAAAGACTCCGACCTCCAGATATTCTTCATGTGTGTCAGGAGCCGATCCCAATAATGGGAATATAATAATCTTTATTACTGTCACAAGTAGGCTTACATTAACACTGCAATGAAGTTACTGTGAAAAGCCCCTAGTCACCACACTCCGGCGCCTGTTCGGGTACACCGAGGGAGAATTCAGAATGTCCAATTCACCTAACAAGCACGTGTTTCGGGACTTGTGGGAGGAAACTGGAGCACCCGGAGGAAACCCACGCAGATACAGGGAGAACGTGCAGACAGGACGCAATGGCAGTGACACAGGAATTTGAGCTGCTATTGGGCAATTCTTCGTATGGTGAGGTGAGTGCTGAGGGAAACTGGCTGGTACATGAATTACAGACACTGCAAAACTATTGGCAATGTTCTCATTTTCTTCTAAAAATATGTAAGGCAGGTCAATCAGCCTTTTGATAGGGACAGCAACGTGTCTTCGTGAAAGGTTTCCATGGTAAATCAATGCAGTGTTTGGGATAAAGGTTTGCGAGTTCTATTGGAGATGTTAACTTGCTTTCAGTGCCTGTTTTCCCTTCAGACTTATCCATCTCTTCTTGGGTTTGCCGACAATTGAAATGTGAGGAAAGGAACACTTCCCCCTTTCAGGGCCCCTTTGGGGTTGCCAACCTCTCGGATTGACCTGGAATCTCCAGGAATTACAGATTATTTTCTTGACTTGTGCTGTGAGTAAAGAAGAAATCCCGGAGAAGAATCACTGAAAAGAACCATCTGGTGGTTAATACTCTTCGTTTATTAGTTATATAAAATATTGGAGATGTGAGTAAAAGGATGGGCCAGAATGGTTGTGCACAGGAGACCCTGCCATCAACCTCCAGGAATACATTTAACTGGAGTTGGCAACCCAAAGCCCAACATCACCTGGTGTAACGTGGCCCGATTCATAGTAAATGTCCCTTAGCCACAGAAGAGAATCATCTTCCACAGCGATAATTTATAGCCATCTCCTGTACCCTTCTACGGTGTCCCTGCGGTGTCCCTGATTATCAATCTAACGCCCATCCGTGTTGCCATCCCACCAGAAGCTGGGTTGGGAGCACCCAATCTGATTGCAGTCTGGGCTGGATTTGAACTCAGAGCTTCAGAGGCGTAAAGCCAGTGTCAAAACTCACCACACCACCCATCGCTTTGTTTTGCCAGACAGTACTCAAAAAATAGAAAGACCAGCGGCTTTCACAATGCCAGTGTGTCTGAAAGGGCTGTGCAGCTAACAATTTCCGATTTAAAGTGCAGTCACTGAAGACGCAACAGGAGCCAATTTGCACACAGCATAGTCCCAAACCATAATATGGTCATGACCAGATAAAAGCAAATTATGGCGGATGCTGGAACGAAACGAAAGGGAAAATGCTGGAAAATCTCAGCAAGTCTGGCAGCAACTGTAGGGAGAGAAAAGAGCTAACGTTTCGAGTCCGATGACTCTTAGTCAAAGCTAACAGACAGAGAGAGTGGGAAATATTTATACTGTGGAGTGAGAGTAAAAGATGAGTCATAGCCACAGAAGCCCAGGGAAACCGGGTGCTAATGGTCACAGATACCAAGGGGAAAGAGTGTTAATGGCAGTCCCCAGAGAGGACAAAAGATGTGAAAGGTCAAACAGCAGAGAAACTAACATCAGAGGATAAACTGTAGGTGCGGGGGGAGGGGAAGAAGGAGGCAAAGAGGAGAAAGGTGCAGGAGGAAAGGTTGATAAGGTTGTGGGGGGGGGGGGGGAATTAAATATATATTAAGAAAGAAATGGTAAAAGACAGTTAAAATTAAATGAAAACAAATGGGTCGAGGTGGGGCTGATGATCTGAAGTTGTTGAATTCAATGTTCAGGCCGGAAGGCTGTAGCGTGCCTAACCGGAAGATGAGATGTTGTTCCTCCAGTTTGCGTTGCGCTTCACTGGAAAATTGCAGCAGGCCAAGAACAGACATGTGGGCATGGGAGCAGGGTATTTTGTTAAAATGGCAATCAACAGGAAGTTCAGGATCCTGAATGCGCACAGACCGAAGATGCTCAGCAAAGCGATCACCCAGTCTGCGTGGGTGACCAGATAATCTGTGTCAGAGATGTTGACTGAGGGACAGGCATTACCCAGGGCACCACGGCTTAGCTTCCCTATTTCATCTTATATTCCAGCTCCAGATGTTTCTTTAAGGTTTGCCTGTTCACTAAAAATGGTATCAGAGACGATTAGTCGTAAAAAAAACATTTTTTATTTACAGATCTATACACATCTCGGAACCCTCCACCAGGGGGTAATTCTGTTTCCCGCCAGATTTGGGGGCCTCACGGTAGCATGGTGGTTAGCATCAATGCTTCACAGCTCCAGGGTCCCAGGTTCGATTCCCGGCTGGGTCACTGTCTGTGTGGAGTCTGCACGTCCTCCCCCTGTGTGCGTGGGTTTCCTCCGGGTGCTCCGGTTTCCTCCCACAGTCCAAAGATGTGCGGGTTAGGTGGATTGGCCATGCTAAATTGCCCGTAGTGTAAGGTTAATGGGGGGATTGTTGGGTTATGGGTATACGGGTTACGTGGGTTTAAGTGGGGTGATCATTGTTCGGCACAACATCGAGGGCCGAAGGGCCTGTTCTGTGCTGTACTGTTCTATGTTCTATGTTCTATGTTCTATCTTCGTCTCCTAATCAGGTGACATTACATCATTGGTTACATCATTGGTTACATCAGTATCTGATACTTCTGATGTTAACCCTTTACTCTCCATCCCCTGGTCTTCTTTGGCAGCACATATGCTAAAAAATTGGAACGATACAGAGAAGTTGAGCATGGCCCCTGCGCAAGGATGACACGCAAATTTGTGTGGGTAGCACGGTAGAACAATGGTTAGCACTATTGCTTCACAGCTCCAGGGTCCCGGGTTCGATTCCCAGCTTGGGTCACTGTCTGAGCAGAGTCTGCACGTTCTCCCCGTGCTTGTTAGGTGAATTGGACATTCTGAATTCTCCCTCTGTGTACCCGAACAGGCGCAGGAATGTGGCGACGAAGGAATTTTCACAGTAACTTCATTGCAGTGTTAATGTAAGCCTACTGGTGACACTAACAAAGATTATTATTATTATTATTCTTTGAAAGTCGTGCCATGGGATTCATTACTGTTGCCTAAGAGGACAATTTAACATTGCACCCAAAGACAGCCGGGCGGGATTCTCCGTCCCTTCCCAATGGCGGGATTTTCCGGTTCCACCGAGGTCGGACCCCACTGTCGGCTACCCGACCACGGGACGGGTGAGCCATGCAAGACGCCATTGTCTTTGGCGGGGCCGGTAGATCCCGCCAACGGCCAATGACGAGCCGCCTCCACCGCGGGAAAATGTGCCGCGGGAGTGGGGGGTGGGGAACGTAAAATTCCGGCTTTAATGTCGGACAGGAGCAGCACACCCTCATTTCTGTTCTGGAGCTCAGATTCCGTCCTCAGGCATCTGGAGTGGGACATGAACCAAAGATGGAAATGCCGCTAACTGAGCCACGTTGGACACAATGATCTGGATTTTTCTTTAGCCCCCCCCATCCCCACACTCTGGAACAGAGGCAGGTGGCCTGTGTGCCAGTTCCACGGCTGTCTCCCACCCTGAGACATTTCACCGCAAGCAGCAGGACCCCAATTCATCCGGTTAGTGGCCAATAAAGGCCTGTTGTCGAAGGCAGACTTCGATCTTTCAGTCAGCTTGCAGGTCTTCACAGATGGGCAGGGGACAACTGGGTTGGCCTCCTGGCTACAGATCCAGCGAGCAGCACTGCTAGAGATTTAGAGGCCCTCCCAGCCTGTGTGGCTTTAGCTACAACTGCAGGCCACACAGTCTCCAGAGCTCACCTCCCCCGTCACCCCAATACTTTGAGCTGCTAACTATTAACATCAGAATCGCAAACCCTGAACCGTTCAGTTCAGACTGTGTTGCTGTGATTTACATACTAAAGGGTAATATGGTAGTTAGTGACAGCGATGTTAGTTTAATACAATCCCTCAATTGATAAATTTAATAATCTATTACTCCGCGTAATTAGATTGCCCTATTTTTCTTGTCTAGTTTCTTATTTTGTTTTAATGAAGTGTCAGATATGTGTGAACTGGGTGCTCAGTGTATAATGACAGGGTGTCTGATGACTCCTTTTAAAATTGAAAATGCATTCAGTTCACATTCATTTGTGTCTCATTTTCTGACTGAGTGAGAATCCTGCTTTCTTGGTCTGAGCATTGTCTGCATTAGATCAAGGGGCAATGAGGATATTTGAGCATTCGTCACTCCAGGCCCCGTGGCAGGCTGCCTGGGCCAGAGTCCTGGAATTCCCCTTCTGAACCTCCCCACCTTTCTTTCCCCATTTAAGGTGGGGAGCATCACGGCAGCACGGTAGCATTGTGGGTAGCACAATTGCTTCACAGCTCCAGGGTCCCAGGTTCGATTCCGGCTTGGGTCACTGTCTGTGCGGAGTCTGCACATCCTCCCCATGTGTGCGTGGGTTTCCTCCGGGTGCTCCGGTTTCCTCCCACAGTCCAAAGATGTGCTGGTTAGGTGGATTGGCCATGATAAATTGCCCTTAGTGTCCAAAATTGCCCTTAGTGTTGGGTGGGGTGACTGGGTTATGGACATAGGGTGGAGGTGTTGACCTTGGGTAGGGTGCTCCTTCCAAGAGCTGGTGCAGACTCGATGGGCTGAATGGCCTCCTTCTGCACTGTAAATTCTATGATAATCTATGAAAGATGCCCCTTTTAAGGCCCATCGCATTGACCAAATCTTCAGTCACTTGTCCTCATATCTCGCGCCAGTTAGTGTCAAATTCTGTTTGTTAGCTATTCCTGTGAAGTCCCCTTGGCACGCTTTGCTGCATTAACTGTGCTACAGTATCTAAATGCAAATTAATGTTGTTGTCTATTAGCCTGTTGATTGAATGGCCGTTTCCCCTTTTCTCAATCGAGAGCGGAAGGCCCAAAGCCTAAGGGGCTGGACACATGGCTGAAAGAGTAGGAGAAGGGGGCAAGGTAAGTCAAGACATTTGGTATAAACCTGTACATTGTCGGAGGGAAGGATAGATCTGGAAATGATTTTTGCAATTCTGGGAAAAAATTAAATAGAATTCAGGACACCTATTTTGGAAAATAATGCCCTCATCTGCAATCTTGATGGTGAAGGGGGCATTGGTTGTGTTTCTATTACCTGTTCTCATAGCTGCACGGTGATCTTGAGGAGAAGTCAGGTTATTGAATCGTTAGAAAAACAGCCGATCATGTGATATGAGTGTGGGAGCGTTTCTGCAGGGTCCAGCTCTACCCATCTCTAAATCCATCTTTTCATCTAGTACATATTTCGGGCACGATTTAACCAAATGGGAACTAAGTCCTTCGGTGAGCGTGTTCAGTTGGGTGTTCCCCAGCTATTTAACGTGCCCCCGGTTAGATATGGGGCCTCAACGGGGAACACGAGGCATAGGCCGCATCGTCACTGAGGAGCTCCGCTCGCCCGAACTCAGTTTAGCGGAGGCCACGGTAGCACAGTGGTTAGCAAAGTTGCTTCACAGCTTCAGAGTCCCAGGTTCGATTCCCGGCTTGGGTCACTGTCTGTGCGGAGTCTGCACGTTCTCCCCGTGTCTGCGTGGGTTTCCTCCGGGTGCTCTGGTTTCCTCCCACAGTCCAAAGACTTGCAGGTTAGGTGGATTGGCCAGGATAAATTACCTTTAGGTTCGGTGGGGGTACGGGGATTGGATGGAGGTGTGGGCTGAAGTAGGGTGCTCTTTCCAAGAGCCAGTGCAGACTCGATGGGCCAAACAGCCTCCTTCTGCGTTGTAAATTCTAGGATTCTATGACTCTATGATCAGGACGCTATTTTAAAATGTTTGGAGTCCCCATCGCAACCCCCAACCCCGACCCGCTATGGGGGGGTCCCCAGGACCCCCATATCCCCCAACATCCGCTCAGCCTGATTGTCACCGTGCAGACAAAATGCCAACATGGCACCCTGGCAGGGCTCCTGCCAGCTGGCAATGCCACCTGGGCACCTTGGCAGTGCTAGGCTGGCACCCAGGTGGTATGCCCAGGTTTTCGTAGGTAGCACTAGCAGTGCCAGGGTGCTACCCTTCCCCGAAGGCAAGCACTATGGAGGCCTCCGAACCCCTGGGTGACCGCCATGAGTGGCGTTCCGTTGTGGGACCAGTACTGAATAGCGATCGCCCAAAGTCTCTGAGGCAGAGATAGATCCATTGGGCGCCTCGGGAAGCTGCTCAAAATGGAATTCAGATGCCTGGACCACTCTGGCGGTGCACTGCAGTGCCTCCCACAGAGGGTCTCCCGCTTTGTGGTGGTCTGTTGTGCCCTCCGCAACCTGGCACAGCAGTGGGGCAAAATTCTGGAGGAGGAGGAGGAGGAGGAGAAGGTGGGGGGACATGCGGCCTCATCTGAGGAGCAGGAGGTGGATCGGGAAAGGGGGGAATCTGGAGGATGAGCCGAAAGATGGAGGACAGACTACGGGGAAGATCTGGCATGCAAGGAGGACAAGGAGACTCTTACTGTTAGGAGGATTGGGGACCTGTTCATCGACGGGAAGTTTGCGAGCCTTAGGGAACTGGAGGAGAAATTCGGGCTCCCCCCGGAAATATCTTCAGATACATGCAAGTAAGGGTGTTCGTTAGGCGTCAGGTGGGAATTCCTGCTGCTGCCGGCGCGCAGGGTTTAGGATAGCGTGCTATCGGGGGTGTGGGTTGGAGAGGGCAGGATTTTGTTAATTTATCAGATGATACAGGAGGAGGAGGAGGCCTCGGTGGACGAGTTAAAAGGTAAGTGGGAGGGGACTCTAACTGTTTCCAGATTCTTGTCGGATGTGGCTTTGTCCGTCAGCTCAACTGCCCCTCCCCCCCATTTCCCTCTCCCTCATTTCCCCCCAACATTATAGCCCAGCCCCCATCACATTGCCTCCTCCTCGACCATCCTGTGCCTCCCCCCAGGGGTCTGGGAAACATCAATCCAGGATGATGGACCTGTGTCACCACTGTCAGTGGGGTTGGGGCAAGGGTTGGTTTCGCACAGTGGGCTAAACTGCTGGCTTGTAATGCAGAAGAATGCCAGCAGCGCGGGTTCAATTCCCGTACCGGCCTCCCCTAACAGGCGCCGGAATGTGGCGACTGTGGGCTTTTCACAGTAACTTAATTGAAGACTACTTGTGACAATAAGCGATTATTATTATTACATGCAGGCCCGCTGTGAAGATGAATGTGAAAGAGGCTTCACATGTATCAGGTATGAAATAGTTTAATGGTGAACATTTTACTGTGACAGATATCCATTCCCCCCCCCCAGCAACAGATAGTGATCTCACCAGTGCCCACTCAGTGCTCCTCACTCTTCTTGATCTTTTGAGATCTACTGCTAAATCCAAGTGTGTCCTCAGGTTGTACATCAGCGTGGAGGCAGTCTGCTGCCTTCCATGCCCTGTAGCCTTTGATACCATTGGCAGAAATTATCTGGAGGGCCTGGAGCCGTAGGGCCCCGGCCAATTTACCGGTGTCACAGGCATCATCACCATGCCAACCTGTTCTTCCCGCTGCCCTTGAGGTGCGCCGGTGTTGGGAGAACGGGAATCCTTTTAAGAAATTTACTCTTTTTCCAATTAAGGGGCAATTTAGAGTGGCCAATGCACCTACCCTGCTCACCTTTTTAGATTGTGGGAGCAAAACTAACCCAGAGATTGTGCAAACTCCACAGGAACAGTGACCCGGGTGCAGGGATTGAACCCGGGTCCTCGCCGCCATGAGGCAGCAGTGCTAACCATTGCACCACCATGTGGCCCGGGACGACGGGAATCATAAAAACTGCTGTAGTCTCCTTGGTGGCGGGCCCCGGGTTAGCCTCCAACGCTTCCTCCTTCCTAAGGGTGCCCGTAGGGCCCTGGCGGACTCCATGAGATGGAGGGGCAGCTGGAGTGAGCTCCAGCAGCCTCTGAGCCATCTGGCTCTGCCAGTCCTGGAGGCCCCATCATGGCTTGCA
Source organism: Scyliorhinus canicula (assembly GCF_902713615.1). NCBI lineage: Eukaryota > Metazoa > Chordata > Chondrichthyes > Carcharhiniformes > Scyliorhinidae > Scyliorhinus > Scyliorhinus canicula. Next base: position 121,353,947 of record NC_052163.1, on the reverse strand, counting down.
CCCTGGTGCTGCCGCCCTCAACGATACCGTGTAGCACGAGGAGCAGGTCTGCACGCTGCCATGCTTGTGTATTGCCGAGGAGTGAGTGGTGAGGGAACATTTAAAAGCAGCTCCCCCTTGCTAGCAGTGAACAACTGAGGGACGCGTTGAGTGAATCAGACGGCGAGTGAGCCAGTAATATTGAGATTCTTGTGGGCCTGATCGTTGGCACCAAGCTCTGTTGAATATGGGCCGCGATCTCACCAAAGCGGCCACTCCGGAACTCCCCGCCAAATGCGCCCCAAATCAGACTTTAACTTTTAATCGTGGCCCATATCTCTGCACATTGATAAACATTTTGAATTCTGATTGTAGGTCAGCTGCATCCCAATTCAAACTGTGGAATTTTGTGGACATTTTGACAGCATCTCTTTGACCTTCCTCCTTGTTTTATTCAAGTTGTTGTTCAGCAACTCCCAAAGCTGCTCGTTATAATCACGACCTTCCCTGGCCCGATTTTGATGATGGTTTTGATTGTTTTGTTTTTGTTTGACTTTCCTTCGCTCGCTATCGACCCAGCTCACTCACCTTTCCTCACTGAACTAACCTGGTGCTGGTCTCAATGCGCCGTCTCACTCTCTGAACTGACGGGCAGTGCACTGCAATCTCACTACAAGAGCCCCACCTGCTTCCCAGCTCTAGTTTTGAGCACTATCTCGGCCTGTGTCTTCAGAGCTTTTCTGTGCTGTCTCCACTCTCCTACTTCAACACTCCGGTGTCGCAGACTCATTGCAGTCTGACAAAAATGTCAAGGGTTAGGGCGGCATGTAGCACAGTGGTTAGCACTGGGACTGCGGCGCTGAGGACCCGGGTTCGAAACCTGGCCCTGGGTCACTGTCCGTGTGGAGTTTGCACATTCTCCCCGTGTCTGCGTGGGTTTCACCCCCACAACCCAACGATGTGCAGGTTAGGTAGATTGGTCACGCTAAATTGCCCGTTAATTGGAAAAAAAAAATAATTGGGTACTCTAAATTTATTTTTAAAAAATTGTCAAGTGCCGTCCCATGCCGTGTAGCACTACCTCAGACTGTTCACTACACTCCATCATGCTGCCAGGGTTTTGGCTGCAGCTGAACACCATGGGGGCGATTCTCCAGCCCTGCGCCGGGCCGGTGAATCTTTGCACCGGGGCCACGATGTCCCGATACCGGCGCGCGTTTCTCCGAGGTGCGGAGAATCGGCGCCATTTGGGCCGGCGCATTTGGCGCGGTGCCGGCCACGGGCTGCTGGAATCGGTGGGGGCCGCTGATTCTCCGAGCGGCCGCGCCGATACGACAGAGTCCCGCGGGCGCCGTTCACCCCTGGTTGCTGCCGGTGGGAACTCTGCGGGAACGGTCGGGAGGCAGCCTGTGGTGGGGGGAGGAGGGCTCCTTCACCGGGGAGGGCCTTCGATGGGGTCTGGACCGCGATCGGGGCCCACCAATCGGCGGGCCTCTCCCCCACCCAGGCCTACTTCCTGGCGTGGCCGGCCCCTGAACACCGACCCCGTGTTGGTCGGGACCGGCGCGCAATAGAAGTCCCCCGCGCATGCTCAGGTTGGCGCGGCACCGATTTGGCACCACGTCAGGAGGCTGGAGGGGCGTGAACCGCTCCAATGCCGTGCTAGCCCCCACAGTCGTACGTAACCGGACCCGGGTCGCGCCGTCGTGAAATGTGATGACGGTGCGAACTCTTGGGCCCAATATTGGAGAATCGCCCTCCATGTTGTGTTTTATTATGATTATAAAGGCCGCAGCCACTGATAAGGGATTGTGCCAACACATTTTGGGTTAATCTGTTTAAATAAGGCGCAATAGAACATCTATACGTGGATAGAATAGAACATAGAACAGTACAGCACAGAACAGGCCCTTCGGCCCTCGATGTTGTGCCGAGCCATGATCACCCTACTCAAACCCACGTATCCACCCAACACACACACCCCCCCCCTTACATTTTAGGACACTACGGGCAATTTAGCATGGCCAATCCACCTAACCCGCACATCTTTGGACTGTGGGGGGAAACTGGAGCACCCGGAGGAAACCCATGCACACATGGGGAGGACGTGCAGACTCCACACAGACAGTGACCCAGCCGGGAATCGAACCTGGGACCCTGGAGCTGTGAAGCATTTATGCTAACCACCATGCTACCATGCTGCCAAATACTTGAAGACATCAGTAGCAGAGCTGTGTGTTCTGTGTTCTGCTCACAGGCCAAATGAAACTGAGGCTGGATCACATTCCCTTCTTTTTTTAAATATAAATTTAAAGCACCCAATTCATTTTTTTTAAATTAAGGGGCAATTTAGCATGGCCAAACCACCTACCCTGCAGATCTTTGGGTTGTGGGGGTGAGACCCACGCAGACACGGGGAGAATGTGCAAACTCCACACGGATAGTGACCCGGATCGAACCTGGGTCCTCAGCGCCATGAGGCAGCGGTGCTAAACACTGCGCCACTGTGCCACCACACACTCCCTTCTGATGATGGCATGTTGCTATCCCTTAAAGGCTGGAGTTGCAAATGTTGCTGGACATGCACACTCTCAGGGAATCTTGCGCACACGTGCAGTCATCAGCTCACTTCAGACCTGGCGACGGAGGGATGGTCATTGAGGAAGCAGCTGAAGATGGTTGGGCCCAGGACACGACTCTGAGGAACTCCTGCAGTGATGTCTTGGAGCTGGGTGGGTCTCAAAGATTTGCCTCCAATAACCACAAGCATCTTCCACTGTGCCAGGTGTGACTCCAACCAGTGGATATGTTTCCCCCGATTCCTATTGGCTCCGGTTTTGCTAGGGTTCCTTGACGCTACACTCGGTCAAATGCTGCATTGCTGTCAAGGGTAGTGTTGCTCGTTGTGCTTTACTTAATTTGCTCTGTTTAATCACCTTGCTCGGGAGTCGCCAGATATCTTTATGATACCACCACGAGGTTCAAATTCAAGTGTTGATCAATAACTCAATACACCAGTTAGTAAGGTTCAAATCAAAACACATTTATTATATACACAGTCAATCGGTACTCGTGTATAAAATACTACTCACTAGACTATCTCTAACACTAAAAGGCCAATACTTAGCTTTGGAAACTGGCCCACCAGGTCAGGGGAACAAATGGCCTTTTGTTCGATTCTGAGTCTGCAGGCTTCCAGCTGGTATGGACTAATGGTTAGGAGCGCCTATCTCGTAGCGTGCGTTGACTGGACACTTACTTGGTTGGTGCAGCTGCTAGGCAAGTCTCTCCGAGTTGAGAGTCACGGTCGAGTTCTTTGAGAGCTGCCAAGAAGAACGAATTGAACTTGGGGACTCTATTTTATAGTCCCCAGGGGCTTCGCGCCCTTTTGGGCGGACCCCGTACCTGGTTCCAATTGATTGGACCATGTTCCAATCAATTGATTTGATTTCCCCAATACTGGAGCTGTTCCCTGATCGCTAGGCGGTTCCTATATGTCCGCTGGCCTTCCTTTGTCTTGGCTCCCGCTGGCGCCGAGGAGTCTGGTTTGGTCTTGATTATTTCAATGTATCTAATTGTTCCTGGGGATCGCTCATTAATATGTAGATGGCTTTTGGTTTCGGTTCTGTCTGGGTTCTGCAAGTCTTAATACACAGGAAACCTTGCACCTGCTTGTTTTCCTGTCCTTGGCCATTTCTCCCTGCATTCTTAGCGGATCTCCATTTCGGAATCGGGAAGTGGCCAACCCAGCTGGCTGCAGTAGTTACCCTCTCCTCATTTGGTTCAGCTCCAATGTCCACATTTGCACCGGTTGTAATGAGACCAAGAACTGATAATACAGTGTTCCAGTGAGTAGCATTGCTTCAAGATTCTCCGACCACATTATCAGCCTCAAAGAATGATAAATAGCTGAAATAGTGGACAAAGTCTTTGAAGTCAATGAAGAAGGTATTAGTCTGAGCAACGGTGGGTGGAATTCTCCTCAGCGGATGATGCGTTGACCATGTTGAATAATTTTTATTGTGAACGTTGGATGAACTGCTTTTCCAAATAACATTTCCTGACCTTTCCTGCAGAACATAAAGGATATTATACATTGTCCAGGAGGCTGCAGAGCATTTCTGCAACACAATTACGAGGTGATTTTTCACAAATGTACGCTGATGTCAGAAAAAAGTGGTTATTTCTATCACAAAATAGCCCACATAGATGAAAATGATGGAAAATGGGAGCTAATTATTTTCATTATTCCTTCAGGCACAGACTTCAAATCAAAACCAAAGAAAAATAAAAGCTTAACCACCAGGATGAATATTTCAGAATGCTGTTGCCTGGCTCCCCTGATGGCTCAGCCAGTTAAGGCAGCATACATCTGAGCAGTTCTCCATAGCAAGGCCCCAGGCTTGATCTCGGGCCTGTGCTGACCTCAATTAACATAGCAGTGAGGCTGCTTCAATAAATATCAGAGCCGCCATCCCCATCTTGCATTGTGGTGGTATCAGCCTTGAATTCGTATTGTGACTTCATTATATTTATACAGTGGGAACCTCTTCTCCAAAAGGTTATGGATTCTTTAATTTAATTTAATAATCTTTATTGTCACAAGTAGGCTTACATTAACACCATAATGAAGTTACTGTGAAAATCCCCTGGTCGCCACATTCCGGCGCCTGTTCGGGTACACAGAGGGAGAATTCAGAATGTTCAATTCATCTGACAGCACGTCTTTCGGGACTTGTGGGAGGAAACCGGAGCACCCGGACAAAACCCACGCAGACACGGGAGAACGTGCAGACTCCGCACAGGCAGTGACCCAAGCCGGGAATCAAACCGGGGACCCTGGCGCTGTGAAGCAACAGTGCTAGCCGCTGTGCTACCACGCCCCCCCTGGGGTTAATTGGAGACAGATAGATTTTTTTTATTCGGGTAGTGTAGCAAGGAAGAGGGGACAATGGCAGAAAATTTCTCACATAGGAATTAGGAGATGGTGCAAGCCACTCGGCCCCTCGAGCCTGCCTCGCCATTTAATAAGATCATGGCTGACCTGATTGTGGCCTCAACTAAACATTCGCTCTGACCCCTATAACCTCTGACTCCCTTGTCAGTCAATAATCTATCTACCCCCCTGCCCCCCCCCCCCCCCCCCCCCCCCCCCCCCCCGGCAGGGTCACTGCCCGTGCGGAGTTTGCACATTCTCCCCGTGTCTGCGTGGGTCTCACCCCCACAACCCAAAGATGTGCGGGGTAGGTGAATTGGCCAGGTTGAATTGCCCCTTAATTGGGGGGAAAATAAGAATTGGGTACTTTAAATTTATTGAAAAAAAGAATTTATCTACCTCTGCCTTAAAGGGAGTCACTGACGCTGCCACTACTGTCCACTAAGGTAGAGTTCCAATGACTCATGACCCACCTAATAGAAAACAATCTTCACACCTTTGTCTTAAATGGGAGAATTCTTATTTTGAAAATTTGTCCCCCTGTTCTAGTCCCCCCCAAAGAGGCAGCATCCACCCTGTCAAATGCCCGCAGGATCTTAAATGTTTCAACAAGATCGCCTCTCACTCCTCTAAAATGGATCCAGGAACCCAATGTCCTCTGTACTTCACACCTCTGCTGTCTCTCTCTCTCTCCATTTAATAATTTGCTACTTATCCATTCTTCCTGCCAAAGTGGGCAAGTTCACATTTTCCCACATTGACACTCCATCTGCCAATTTTGTTCCCACTACTTAACCCATTTGCACCCCTGTGCAGAATCCTTATGTTCTTCTCAAACCCCACCCCCCTCCCATATGTACAGAAAGAAATAAATTAGCACCCGCCATCAGGGCCGGCTCAAGGCACCGGCAACTCGGGCAGTCGCCCGGGGCGCCATGTGCTAGGGGGCGCCAGAGACTCGGGTCCCGTGCATGCGCAGTTGGGCCGGTGCCAACGAGCGCATGCGCGGTGGCCGCCCTCCCCCAGGGCGGCCCCCCCGGTCTGCCCCCCCGCTCGGTCCGCTCCCCCCGCCCCCCCCCCCTCGCTCCCCCCCCCGCCCCCCCCTCCCCCCTCGGTCCCCCCCCGCCCCCCCTCGGGTCCTCCCCCCCCCCCTCGGGTCCGCCCCCCCGCAGCCCCGCCCCCTCCTCGGTTCCCCTCGGTCCCCCCCGTCCCCCCTCGGTCCCCCCCGTCCCCCCTCGGGTCCGCCCCCTCGGGTCCGCCCCCCGCCCCCCCCTCGGGTTCGCCCCCCCCCTCGGCCCCACCCCCTCGGCCCCGCGCCCCCCCCCCTCCCCCAAGGGCGCCGAAGTTCAGCTTGCCCGGGGCGCCAGCAACCCTCGGGCCGGCGCTGCCCGCCATTGACATTGAGCAAATATACACGCCCCTTCAAAGCAAAACAAAAAGACGAATCCCCCCCCTCTGGGTTGCTGCTGCTGTTGGCCTTTTTCTACCGTTCTGCCAGGAAATCTAGGAATGGTTGCCACCTCCCGAAGAACCCCTGCACCCATCCCCTTAGGGCAAATTTCACCCTCTCCAATTTAATAAACCCTGCCATGTCATTAATCCAGGCCTCCACGCTTTGGGGCCTTGCATCCTTCCACTGAAGAAGAATCCTCCGCTGGGCTACCAGGGACGCAAAGGCCAGAATGCCGGCCTCTTCCGCCTCCTGCACTCCCGGCTCCACTGCAACCCCAAATATTGCGAGCCCCCAGCCCAGCCTGACCCTGGATCCCACCACCCTCGACATCGTCCTCACTACGCCCTTCCAAAAGTCCTCCAATGCTGGATATGCCCAAAACATATAGCTGTGATTTGCTGGGCTCCCTGAGCATCTAACACACCTGTCCTCACTCCCAAAAAAATGGCTCATCCTTGTCCCGGTTATGTGAGCCCTATGCAGCACCTTAAATTGTATGAGGCTGAGCCTCGCGCAAGAAGAGGAGGAGTTCACCCTTCCTAGGGCGTCCGCCCACGTCCCCTCCTCGATCTCCCCACTCAGCTCCTCCTCCCAGTTACCCTTCAGCTCCTCCACCGAGGCCTCGTCCTCCTCCTGCATCACCTGATATGTTGCTGAGATCCTCCCCTCTCCAACCCACACCCCCGAGAGCACCCTGTCCCGGTCCCCGCGTGGCGGCAATAGTGGAAACTCCACCACTTGCCGCCTGACAAATGCCCTTACCTGCATATACCTGAAGGTGTTCCCCAGGGGAAGCCCGAACTTCTCCTCCAGCTCACCCAGGCTCGCGAACTTCCCATCCACAAACAGGTCCCCCATCCTCCTAATACCTGCCCTGTGTCAACTCAGGAACCCGCCGTCAATTCTCTGCGGGACAAACCGGTGGTTCCCCTGTATCGGGTACCCCACCGAGGCCCCCACATCCCCCCTGTGCCATCTCCATTGCCCCCAAATTTTGAGTGTAGCCGCCACCACCGGGCTTGCGGTATACCTCGTTGGAGGGAGTGGCAGTCACCAGCGCCTCCAGGCTTGTGCCCACACAGGACGCCATCTCCATCCTCTTCCTAATCACAGAATCATATCTAACAGTGATGTGTTGTGATCATGTTAAGTTTGTAATTCCTGTTTTTGTCCAAATGAATGCCTGATGAAAAGCTCTGTAAACATGCCTCTCATTCCAGCAAAGCCATTAGCTGGAGATGATCCATTGAGTCACTGGGCGGGATTCTCCCAATGGAGTAAAAACCGGAGTGTTTTACTCCGGCGTCGGCGCCCATTCCCAGACCCTGATTCTGGGGCCTCCTTGGGGCTGCCAGGGGTGTGGTGCGATTTGTGAGGGCGGGGCCTCAGAGACCTCGTGCCGTGTAAAAGACGCGGTGCCTTGGGTCCCGCACATGTGCAGTTGGGCCAGCTCAATCCTGCGCATGTGCAGTTGGACCATACCAGCCTGCGCTTGCGCAGGGAACTTCTCACGCGCGCCGGCCCCGACCCACCATGGGGTCGGTGTTAAGGGGCCGGCCGCACCGGTAAGTAGTTCCGGGGGGGAGGGGGTAGAGGCCGGCCCGCTTGTCGCTGGGCCCCGATCGCGGGCCAGACCCCATCGGAGGCCCCCCGGGTGAAGGAGCTCCCGCCACAGGCCGCCCCCCCACCGACGTTCCCGCAGAGTTCCCGCCGGCAGCGACCAGAGGTGAACAGTGCCGGCGGGACTCTGTCGTGTTGGAGCACCCGCTCGGCCCATCCGGGTTGGAGAATCGGCGGCTCCGTCGATTCCAGCGGCCGGTGCCGCGCCAAACGGCCGGCGCAAATGGCGCCGAATCTCCGCACCTTGGAGAATTGTGCACCGGCATCGGGGCGTTGTGGTGCGGTTGCGGCGATTATCCAGCTCGGTGCGGGACTCGGAGCATCACCCCCTGGGTCCCTGTGTATAAATGAGCCATGTTACGAGCCAATCTGATTATCTTAAACTGGTTGTTAGTGTAGCTATTAGCGCACTCAGGATTGTTCAGCAAGTGCTGTCTAATCACAGAATCCATCTAACAGTGATGTGTTGTGATCATTCGATGTTTGTAATTCCTGTTTTTGTCCAAATGAATGCCTGATGAAAAGCTCTGTAAACATGCCTCTCATTCCAGCAAAGGCATTACCTGGAGTTGATCCATGGCGTCACGACCTCATAGAATGGTGATGCATGTCTGAAGGTCTGAATGGCCTCCTTTTAGTACTAATGTTCCAAAATATCTTCTTACTAAATTCCTATTATCCTCCCATTCCCTCCTCTCTTTTCCTCAAGATGTCGGTTGTTGGTGAGGTTTGCCTTCTAGTGACCATTCCCGAGTGACCACATTCTATAAAAGGAAACTGTAGCTCAGTTGGTAACACCCTGGCCCCTGTCAAGATGATTACAAGTATCGGAAGAGCTACAAGTCCCCCTTTGGAGATTTCAGCACCAAATCCTTACTGAGAGTCCAGAGACATACTCAGGGAATGCTGCAGGATCTTTGGGATAAAGTGTGAAACTGAGATCCTGGCCGGGATTTTCCATTGCGAATCCGCCCCGCTACCGCTGCGAGCGAGGACGGAGAATTTGGCCGTGCCATTCGCTGAAACCGGGATTGTCTGCTCCCGTCGCTTGTCAATGGGATTTCCCATTGAGACCACTCCTCGCTGCTGAAATCCGGGGGGTGGGGTACACTGCCAGCGTGAAAAGGTAGGTGAATGCCGCCCCCCTGTCTTCCCTCGCAAGAGGAAATAAAAAATCCCAGTGTCGTATTTGAAGAAGTGAAGGGGAGGTGTCCTTGTCCATAACTATCGCTAAAACGTCCGAATGGCTCGCCACATCCACTAGGGGCAGACACACCACGGTGGGGCCAACACATCTTGTCCATCGAGACCAAAACGCCAGAGAGAATATAGTACAAAGAGAGGACAATAGATCGAGAAAAGGCAGAGAGAAATATTATGGAGAGAAAGAGGCAGAGAGAGAGATAAAGAAAAAAAACAGGAAAATATAAACAGAGACAAGGGAACTTAATGGATTTCTTAATGGAAAATCGTGCTTGACTAATTTGCTGAAATGTTTTGAGGAGGTCATTGAGAGGGTTGACCAGGGCAAGGTGATGTTCATGGACTTCTAAAAGGCATTTGATACAGTGCCATAAAACAGACTTGTGGGCAAATCTAAAGCTCCTGGAACAAAAGGGGCAGTGGTAATGTGGATATAGCATCGGCTGAGCGAGTGATGACTGGTTAGGGTTTGGCATGTGTAATGTTCTCTGTGTGCACGGATGGCAATGTCTTTGTAGTTGAAGTAATCAGAGATCATACGGCTTTGTAAATGAACACATTTGTAAATTAACTGTTTATTAACTAACTAGAATACTTAAGGGTTTCTATGATGTCAACTATGGTTACAGTTGGATACTATGGCTAAATACAAATAACTGATTAACTAGTAATAATTACGATCCACTTTCTGCCTCGCATGTGTCTGTGTTCCAGTAACGCTCTCCTGTCACCACGCCACCTGTGGTCAGATGCTGGAATTGTAATCTATACATGCAGGCAACTAATGTTTGTATACAGCTTGGTTATTGTATTGTGTACACAGATGATAGTTCATTTATCAGCACAGCATGCACTGCCTGAGAGAGGAGGCAGATTTATTCAAAGCTTTCAAAAGGGAATTAGGACAGATATCTGAAAAGGAAGAATGTGCAGGGTCACGGGGAGAAGGTGGGGAATGGAAGGGGGTGAGTTGCTCATTTGGAGGGCCAGTGTCGACATGATGGGCCGAACAGCCTCTTTGTGCACTGTTCCGATTCTGTGATTCTGTGACATGTTGCTCATCGATGATCCCAAAAGCGCTTTTTATTTTCCACAGAGAGCAAGATTGTTGCGGGTTGGAAAGGGACCTCAAACCTAATCTAAGAAACCATTCAGCCCCTCAAGCCTTTGCAAAAGATATCCAATTAGCCCCAACGGGAAAAAAGTATTTAATTTGTAACAGTCAAAGTGAGAAAGCATCCTTTGCGTATCACTGTTAATGAGGTTCACCCACCGCTGAGAAGAACACTGCGTATAGTCAGCTCTTTTACATTCTGACCTCAAGGTCAAAGATGGGAGTCCCACTGCTTCACACTGACCAAAAATGTGCACAGAGAGGCGAGTTAATAACCTTGTGCATAGACTGAGTCTGAAAGCATGACAGCACAAAGTAATAACTGCTAATGCATCACTGTCCCTAATAATTACTTGTGGTACAACATTCCGCACTTAATTGACGAGTCCCCATGCTGTTTTAATCACCGCGCTCAAGCTGCGGTTCAGACCCTTCCTGTTCCCTTCACAGGGGAAGTCATGTCATCTCAGGTTGTCCGTTCTACTTGCACAACCAGGGAAGTGCCTCGAAGATCACTGAGCTCAGTGGAGCAGATTTTAATCTCCTGCGCTGCACGTACACATAAACAGCAACACATGAGCTCTGCTGATGGAGCCTTGTGGCAGTGTCTGGTTGAGTTCTTGCTCTTGCTCCTAAAGAGCTGTCATTGTTGGGGCGGGGTGGGGGGGGGGGGGGGGGGGGTACCCCTTGTTGATTTGATTCAGTTCTACAGTGGGTAACAGGTGGTTTCCAGTACATCAGAGAAACGGGTTGTTCCTTTTGCCTGCTCCAAAATAAGTAAACAATTTATATTCTGTTGGAACTGTAATAACTTTGCCAAATAACAAAAAAAGGTGGCTGCTGTAGCTTACAGCACTTTAGCCCAAGACTGGGGACCTGTGGGGTGCCCGACCGGGTTGGAGCAGCGGGTTTTAAGCACCGGCTATAAATTGCCTATTGGGCGCGCTACCACTCGTTTAATGGGAAATGAAGCCTTAGGGGAGATCTATTGACGATCCTCTGTGTCCTCATGGCCACCATAACAATAACGGAGCCTGATCCCATCCTCATGGGCCTTCTACATGAATCCATAAAATCCATAGACTCCCTAAAGTACAGAAGGGGACCATTCAGCCCATCGGCTCTTCACCGACCCTCTGAAAGAGCACTGTACCTCGGCTCCCCCCCTCCCCCCGCCCTATTCCCGTATCCCCATCTATCTTTTGGACACTAAGGGTAATCTAGCATGGGCAATCCACCTAACCTGCACAATTTTGGACTGTGGGAGGAAACCGGAGCAGCCGGAGGAACGTATAAACGGGGAGAACGTACAAACTCACAGAGACAGTCACGCAACCCAGGTCCCTGGCGCTGTGAGGCAGAAGTGCTAAACACTGTGCCACCGTGCCACCCTAGGGTCACTGTGTTGCAACCTAGGAGTGGGAATTGTGACTGCATTTTATCTCCTCCCTCCAGCCTCAACTGCCTGCACTTCCCCGCATCAACATCCTAACCCACAGGTGCTGAGGACAATTAAACACATTGGCTCCAAATGTAACCACGAGATATAAGGTAGCACAGTGATTAGCAAAGTTGCTTCACAGCTCCAGGGTCCCAGGTTCGATTCCCGGCCCAGGTCACTGTCTGTGCGGAGTCTGCACATTCTCCCCGTGTCTGCGTGGGTTTCCTCCGGGTGCTCCGGTTTCCTCCCACAGTCCAGAGATGTGCAGGTTAGGTGGATTGGCCTTGATAAATTGCCCTTAGTGTCCAAAAAGGTGAGGTGGGGTTACTGGGTTACGAGGATGGGGTGGGCTTAAATGGGGTGCTCTTTCCAAGGGCCGGTTCAGACTCGATTGGCCAAATGGCCTCCTTCTACAATGTAAATTCCATGATTCTATGATGATAAGGAGTTCATTCTAACCTTGTAGTATGCTAATGAGACTGTATACATCATCACAGGAAGTGATGCAATGTTTCATGGTCTTGCTCTTATTGAACCTCGTGGCAAGATGGAGGTGTTTCTCAATAAATTTAGTGTGGTTATTACCGCAGCAGAATCTGTAAATATTCTGTGTTAGGACAACAAGATCAAGAATATTACATGGCGGCAATGAGAGAAAGAACCAGCATGGAAAACTCTGCCATTACAGGAAAACTTTGAGCGGGTTGTAGGCCTCAACCAGGCAGATGCGTGGCTGAATTGGCACTGTAGGTTAGCCAGATATTGCACTGCATTGGCCCTCACTGTGAAGCGCAGCGACAAGCAAGTCAGTATTCGCTTGAATGTGATGGATGGCTGTGCAGACAGGTGAGGTATCAATGAAAAAAGAAATACACTGGGCCGGTGGTGACGTGATGGGCTGAATGGCCTACCATTGCATTGTAAATTCTATGAAAAGCACTCGATGCCTACTTCAATGCGTGAAACAATACCATTGGCGAGCGGGCTAAATTTAACAAGCATGCCCAAGGGTAAGGGGAAAGTATTGACGTGTTTATAAATGATCAGTATAGAGTTGCAGAGGACTGTGAATATGGCAGCTTAAAAGATGACCTAATCAGGGACAGAGTGTTGTTGGAGTCTTGGCTGAAGCACTGTCTGACCACTTGCTGTCGAGAGATGATTTAACCTTAACAAAGGCAATTTGACTGGGCGGACGAGTTGAGGTCAGGAATCAAAATCGATCGGTGATTCGGAACGATGGAAAGAACCATACTCAGAAAACAACAGGCACAGTGGGGTAGGTTTTTAAAAAAAATTTAGAGTACCCAATTCATTTTTTCCAATTAAGGGGCAATTTAGTGGCCAATCCACCAACCTAGCACGTCTTTGGGTCGTGGGGGCGAAACCTACGCAAACACGGGGAGAATGTGCAAACTCCACACGGACAGTGACCCAGAGCCGGAAGCGAACCTGGCACCTCGGCGCCATGAGGCAGCAATGCTAACCACTGCGCCACTGTGCTGGCGTGCAGTGGGGTAGCTTAAATGTAAAAGTAGGTGATGGTCGAAAGCAGGGGAGACAGGAAGGGCATCCATCGACCGCCCCAGCTAACTCACCGAAAATCGGAATTGCCAAGGCGGCTGAATGTCACTTCCAGGTTGTGTGTTGCAACAAGAAAGCCACCCAGAATAAACACAAAGAGAGGCCTTGGAAAGGTGAGAAGATCTGTTAATGATATTGAGATGCCTTTCCTTGAAGAGACCCGAGAATCAAGCAAATGCTATTGGGAGTGCTGATATCTTAGTCGAGGGAAACAGGGTACACTTCAAGTTGGACAACTTGACAGTTCAGGTTTACGCCGATGCTGACCTGTGGTTGGAGAAAAGTTCTCTTCCGCCAACATGCATAAAACTACATGGGCCAGGAGGTCATAGGGCAACTGAGTGCAACCTTTTAATATAGAGTCCAGAAAATATAATTGAACCCTTAAATGGGCGGCTCAGCTCGCACAGGAAAACCTGCAGCGACTTATATCTGATTTGGAGAGTGGAGGAGCTGCTGAGCCTAGAAGATTAGTCCGTAAACCTGAGAGATTTTCAGTTTCCATGGCTGCTCACAAGGCCAGGAAAGCTGAAGACAACGTCTCACCTCACCCTTTGTCCCAAAACAAAGGCAAATATGTCTGTTTGCTCCCAGAAAAGTCCCTCATACACTCTTGCCAAAGGTAAAGAAGGAAATTGACTCGATGCTGAAGCAAGGGGTTATTTCACTTGTCACAGGAGAAACGAGCTGGTGCTGAGGGATGGTCCCAGTGCCAGAATCCAATGGATCGATCAGAGGTTGAGTGGATCTAACACAGTTGACCAAAGCAGTTCATTCGCAAGGTTCGCGGATGTTTATCCTCTGTCATCTGTGAACGAGAACTGAGCAAAATTGGGCAAAGTTCAATCATCATGAAGGCCAAGTAAATAGTATTTTTTGGCCACTACCCTCAATGAAGAGACCACATTGCTTGCAACCTACATTCCATTATTTGGGAAACTTTGCTCAACAGATTACCAGCGGGCATCACATCAGCATCAGAAATCCTCCAGAACACAATGTTTTTTTTAAATTTTAGAGTACCCAATTCATTTGTTTTCCAATTAAGGGGTAATTTAGCGTGGCCAATCCACCTAGCTTGCGCATCTTTTGGGTCGTGGGGCTCAACCCCACGCAAACACGGGGAGAATGTGCAAACACCACACGGACAGTGACCCAGAGCCGGGATCGAATCAGGGACCTCGGCGCCGTGAGGCCGCAGGGCTAACCCACTGCGCCACCGTGTCGCCCTCAGAACACAACGTTAAGTATCCGAAAAGGGCTGAATGGAGTGTGTCGCGTGGCTGATGTTCTGATCCATGGATTCACCAGGCACGACATGCAAGTGCGAGCTGTGCTATGACGTTTATAGGAAGCAGGATTTACACTCAACAACAAATGCAGATTCTCACAGCTGACTCAAGTTCCTGGGGCACACAGTGTGGGTGGGTCCGGTGTCAAAGTTGATCCATGGACGACGAGGGCAATCAATGAGTTTCCAGTTCCTTGCAACATGACTGAGCTCTAGAGATTCAAACTATGACAAACCCAGTCAAAAAACCCACCCAACCTCGCTATCATCAACGAACCAAGGAACCACTACATCAGCTGTTATGTCCAGACAATAAATGGTGTTGGGAGGAAGCGCAACATCGATCTCTGGAGGAAATCAAAGAGATACTGATATCTTCCAAAAGATATGACCCAGAGGGTCATCTGGACTCAAAACGTTTGCTCTTTTCTCTCCCTACAGATGCTGCCAGACCTGCTGAGATTTTCCAGCATATTCTCTTTGGTTTGTTTTCAGTGATGTTGACTGAGGAATAAATATTGGCTGGGCCACTGTGGAATACTCACATTTGAGATAGTGCTGTGGGGTCTTTCATCGGGCAGAGGATAGAATACCTTACCCAAAGTCAGTCAGTAGGGAAGAGACTTTATTGGTAAGGAGAAGTGGGCTAGTATAAGTTGGGGAATGTTTTCTCCACATGATCTATTTTAGTTAGTTTGCTTAAAGTTACTGTGAATTTAAGTTTACTGTGACTTTAGATGAATTAAATCTATTGTCAATTGAAATGACAGTGGGGCAGCACGGTGGCGCAGTGGGTTAGCTCTGTTGCCTCACGGTGCCGAGGTCCCAGGTTCGATTCCGGCCCTGGGTCACTGTCCGTGTGGAGTTTGCACATTCTCCCCGTGTTTGCGTGGGTTTCGCCCCCACAACCCAAAGATGTGCAGGGTAGGTGGATTGGCCACGCTAAATTGTGCCTTAATTGGAAAAAAATGAATTGGGTACTCTAAATTTATAAAACAAAATATTAAAATGACAGTGACTATATTCTATGTATTTGCCACATCTATCTCACAATAAAATTAATTTTTCATGAATGTGATGGCAGTGCCTGAATAAAATATTCTTTGTTTTAAAAATATTTCCCAATTCACAGTTTTGCTCTCAAAAAAAAAAGTCTCAAATGAGCTGGAGCTCATTCTCAATGGTCTTGATCATAAATCCAAGTCCCCAAACTTCCTGCTTTGGAGGACTGCTCAAACAAATGGCCCAATCAAACCCCCATGACTAATTCTGTGCAGGTTATATGTTCTCAATCTCTTTGACACACGCAAACTGCAGGTGAAAATCCAACGGCGAAAGAAAGCGTTCACATACTGAGCAATGAGAAGGAAGGTCGTCGCCAATTGTGACCTCAAAATAGAGCAGTAATGTCCGCCACATCACTAGAGTGAAGAAACAACAGGAAATGAAAGATGTCAATTAAGGGGTTAAGGAATGTAGGAAAATGTGGCCAATTTGCATTGAACAAGGTCTCATAAGTGGCATTAAGTGGGCGGCACAGTGGCACAGAGGTTAGCACCGCTGCCTCACAGCACCAGGGACCAGTGTTCAATTCCAGCCTCGTGCGACTGTCTGCTTGGTGTTTGCATGTCCTCCCTGTGTCAACTTGGGTTTCCTCCGGGTGCTCCGGTTTCCTCCCACAGTCCAAAGATATGGACGTTAGGTGAATTGCCCCTTAGTGTCCAAAAGGATAGGCGGGGTTACGGGGATAGGGCGTGGGCCTGGGTGGGGTAGGTGCCGGCTCGATGGGCCGAATGGCCTCCTTCTGCACTGTAGGGATTCTATGGTCGATGATTAATGGTGACGCTGGGTGAATATTGACAAGGACGGGGAGGTGGAACTCATTTTCGGAATGGTACTGTTGGATTTTTCCTGCACATGAGCAGCAAAAACATCAGTTTAACATCACAACGACACAACACTTATTTGTATCGCTGTACATCTATTTATCAGCACTTTTGGAAATTGAATTTTCTGACATGGATACTGAAATTCACCTTTTGGAACGTTTTTCTATGTTAAAGGTGCTATATAATGCAGGTTCTTGCTGTCTTTGGTGCTTTTGTGCTAAGGGGCAGCGAGGGAGACCCCCCCCCTCCGACCGTGTGTTTCAGGAACACAAACCCGTAATATACTTGCTGACGGATCACGTTTGTTGTCAGTGGTGAGGGGGCAGTAGTCACAATACTGAGCCCTACCTATCCGGTGTTGATGTGCAGCTGTACATTTTCAGGCTGATGTTGAAACTGTGCTGTGCCAGGCTAGAGTTACAGCGTGTCGTCCTCCATTTCATTCCAGTGTCAGTAAAGCTTGACCTTGCAGCTGGGTTGCCAACCCTCCAGGGTTGTCCTGGAGTCTCCCAGAATTAATCATAGAATTTACAGTGCAGAAGGATGCCATTCGGCCCATCGAGTCTGCACCGGCCCTTGGAGAGAGCACCCCACTTAATCCACTAGAAACCAATGTGAGGAAAAATTCCAGGGGTGTTTAAAAATAAAAGTGTCCTTAACATCTCCAAAATTAATAGCTGTTCGACTGGGTGTGGTTGTTGGCGTTGGAAGGTCATGCAACCAAACCTTCAGGAACGCATCATAGCAGAGTTGGCAACCTGTGTTTGGATTCATGCCCCGTGCCTGCAGCTTTAGCATCAAACCGACAGCACAGGGACTTAAATCGGACAATGTTTCCAACCCTGATCCTGAAAGGCAAGTGTGGTTGCGGGTTCGCCAACCTCAATAACCCCACGGTTAAATAGCCCACTCAGGGTCACCATCAGAAGTTTGCTAATGGCAATGCCTCAGTCTGAGTCAATGGGCGGAATTCTCCGCTCCCGCACGGCATCAGGAAGGCCGTCGTGAACTCGGCCGAGTTTCACGACGGCCTCGGAGGCCGCTCCTCACACCCTATTCACCTCCCCCCCCCCCCCCAGGGGGCTAGGAGCGGCTTTCCGTACATCTCGGCCGCGCGCCGAGAATGACGCGACGGCGGCGCCTAAGTGACGTCAGCCACGCATGCGCAAGTTGGCCGGCTCCAACCCACGCATGCACGGTTGCCGTCCTCCCCTCCGCTGCCCCACAAGACGTGGCGGCTTGATCTTGCGGGGCGGCGGAGGGGAAAGAGTGCGTCTCTTGGAGACGCCGGCCCGACGATCGGTGGGCACCGATTGCAGGCCAGTCCCCTCCTGAACACGGCCGTGGTGCTCACTCCCCTCTCCGCCCCCCACAAGCCACAAACAAAACTTTGGCGCCATATTCACGACGGCAGCGACCAGGTGTGGTTGCCGCCGGCGTGAACAGGTCGGGAACGTCAGGCCGCTCGGCCCATCCGGGCCGGAGATTCGCCGGTCGCCGTGAAAAACGGCGAGCGGCGATTCCTCGAGCGGGGGGGGGGGGGGGGGGGGGGGAGAGAATCGCGGGGGTGCCAGGGCAGCGTGTCCTGAGTCGCCCGGCCCTCCCACGATTCTCCCACCCGGCGTGGGGAGCGGTGAATTCCGCCCAATGTGCTTCTCGGGATTGAGTGGGGTGGCCGCGGGTACGGAGAAAGGAATGATCTGCCGTCATATTTAATAAATGGCAATCTGCAGAGACACTTTTCTGCTCAAACTGCAATGTTCCTCTGGAATGCCAACCAATGCCAGCTGCATATGACTGGCATCCTGACAGCTCCCTGATGCGCCCCCTACTCACAGCACTCACACACTCTTTAGAGAAATTAACGTGCGATTCTGCAAGCTCGCCGAATCTCGATACTCCGAAGGGTTATATGTTAAATGATCGAATGTGTTTTCAAAATTAATTTCCTTTCATATATTGCTGAGCACATAATCCACATTCCTAATGACATAATGGAAATGGTATGCTGTTAATTAAAACCCAGGTTTGCAAGAATGCTGGACTGTGTTGTCACACAGCAGAGTGAAAGACAGATTGCTCCTCTTTTTTTAATAATAAGAAAAGCCATCTGGGTGGATGGGGTGACAATTATACATTGCACATTGTCAGGGAAAGCAAACATGTTAATGAGCCAATTAAGAAAGCAGAACTTCAATTAACTCCTGCTCACAGATTTTTCCCCAACAATTGACACAGCAAAGGTAACAATTATAAGATGCACTGTTGATATATAAAAAAAAGCCACACACATTGTCAAATTTCAGGAGATTATTAAATTAGCTGTGCAACGGATAATGAATGGGGTTAATCTCTCGCCTCTTTGGCTTTGACCCACGGTCTGAGCCATTTGCAGATAAATTGGGTGAATTATGGCAAAATCTTATGTAAATGAATGGTTTGTTAATCTGCTGGGTTCCTTTAATTTAACGGCGCTGTGGGTTAAATATTTGCTGTTGGGTATTAGCATCGAGTTGTTTATGTATTAAATTCCTTTAGTAGAATTTAGAACATACATAGAACAGTACAGCACAGTACAAGTCCTTCGGCCCATGATGTTGCACCGACCATTTATCCTAACCTAAGATCAACCTACCCTACACCCCTTCAATTTACTGCTGTCCAGTTTATGCTGATTTTCGCAGAGAACATTAACCCATTCATGTCAACCAGGCTGATTCTCACCTCAATTTGGGGTGGAACGGTGCAATTATGCTTGAATGTCACCACATTGGCCGTTACAAGCCAAGCCTCCTCTGCGGCTGTACAGAGCCTTGGTTCGGCCACATTTGGAATATTGCGCACGATTCTGGTCACCACACCACCAGAAGGATGTGGACGCTTTGGAGAGGGTACAGAAGAGGTTCACCAGGATGTTGCCTGGTCTGGAGGGTATTAGCTAGGAGGAGAGGTTGGATAAACTCGGATTGTTTTCACTGGAGGCTGAGGGGCGACCTGATAGAGGTTTACAAAATTATGAGGGGCATGGACAGAGTGGATAGGCAGAGGCTTTTTCCCAGGGTGGAAAAGTCAATTGCTAGGGGACGTAGGTTTAAGGTGCGAGGGGGAAAGCTTAGAGGAGATGTGCGAGGCACGTGTTTTACACAGAGGGTGGTGAGTGCCTGTAACGTGCTGCCGAGGAAGGTGGTGGAAGCAGGTACAATAGCGATGTTTAAGAGACATCTTGACGAATAAATAAATAGGATGGAATAGAGGGATTCCAACCGCAGAGTGCAGAAGGTTTGAGTTTAGACAAGCATCGTGATTGAGACTAATCTCCAGAATGCTATGATGAGGCAACTTGGGACAAAAGTCGAAGATCCATTAAATAAATCATCATTCAATTGGGTAATTAACAGCATGTTGGCTGTCCATTTGGCGCGTGAATCTGGTACACCGGGGTATGCCAGTTGACCAATGGTGGGAGTTTGTGGGTGGTGCCATCGCAGGCAAGACACCTTGTGATGACTTCGGGCAGCTAGAGTTGATAGTATCTCACAACACAATTTCAACATGTTGGTTATCGATGAGCGGTAAGTGCTCTGAGCAATGGGTGATTGTCTATCAGATGTTCTTACTGCATCTTGGGCTTTTAATGCAACATTGTGGGCAACAGCAACTGTGAAGTACTTCATTGGTGATGAAAGGCACCATAGTAATGCAAGTTATGCCTTTCATTGTGGCACCATATGTTACATTGGGGAATGTGTCAAAGTTTGCAGCAATCATTATAAGAAATCATATTGCGCCAAATCACTTACTGTAGCTCGTGATATTCTTAGTTTTTTTAATATTTAATTTTTATTTTTTCCATTTTTATAAATTTAGAGTACCCAATTATTTTTTTCCGATTGAGGGGCAATCTAGCGTGTTCAATCCACCTACCCTGCACATCTTTGGGTTGTGGTGGGCGAAACCCACGCAAACACGGGGAGAATGTTCAAACTCCACACGGACAGTGACCCAGAGCCGGGATTGAATCTGGGACCTCGGTGCCGTGAGACAGAAGTGCTAACCACTGCGCCACCGTGCTGCCCCGCTAGTGATATTCTTAAACAGAATTCTGTTGATGCTGTATTAAAAAAGCACAGTCATTGTGGATTCTATGCTTAGCGGCTCACTTCCTGACTCCCCCGGTACTTGATCCCCCCGCCCCGCACCAGGGCGGCTGCAGACTCAGTCTGCAGCCTCTACCCAAGGTACCCGACGGTCAATATGTGGTTAGAACCACGACGTCGGGAACTCGGCCAGTTTTGCCAGGAGAATCGTGGGGGCTGGGGGCCTCTGTCAATGGCCCACCAGCCGCGCAATCCGCACGCGAGCAATTCTCCGGGGACCAGAGAATCGCGGCAGTGGCGCTGGCTACGATTCTCGTATAACCGGGGATTCTCCACCCCAACACCGAACGCGATTCCGGCGCGGGGCTGCGGAGAATCGAGCCCCTGGTTTGCTAATAATCTTCATTTTAATGAATAAGTGCAGCTACAACAACACTCAAGAAGCTCAACACTGTACAGGCAAAATGATGGCCTTTTTCAGCCCTTCGTCCACTAACCAAAACATCCACCCCATCCACTGGTGCACCGTGACTGCAGTGTGTAGTGTAACCATCACGATGGTGTACCAGATTCACGCAACAAATAGAAAGCAGTGTGTACGAAATACAGGATACACACTCCATGGTTTCTTCGGCATCACCCCCCCCCCCCCCCCCCCCCACCCCTCCCTACCCCACATCTGTGACCTTCACCATCCATAAAGACAAGGGAAGCTGGTGCATGGAAGCCCCCAAAGTCACACGTCATGTGAGTTCGGACATAGGTTGACCGTGTACTCATTGTCACCGGGTCAAAATACTGGCACTGACTACCAGATTGTGGGAAGACTATCACCACGTGGATATTTATCAGAGGGAAAAGGCACAACATCACCTTCTCAAGGGCAACTTGGGGTGGGCAATTAATGTCGACTTTACCAGTGATCGCCATGTCAAGAGAATGAATGTTTGAAAAATGGCTTCTTGCTTACGGATGCCGAATGTGCTGACACAATTCATCCTGTCACTTACAGGCCATTGGGTTGTGTTGCGGCTTCCCTCCAATCCTCCTAAAATGGCGGCCCAGTAGACTCTATGACCAGATATACAAATTTATGCTTTGCTGTTTGTGGTAGTTGATCACAAATGGAGTGGAAACAGGATTGACTTAATTAGTTTCTGGAGGCATGGCTCAGGGAAGAGATGTAAAATAAGATCAGCCAGGGTTCATGTTCTTGACTGTCAACTCTTAAGCACACCACACCACACCCTCACCCTTAGGACAGGATTAGCCCTGCCCATGAATGGCCTGCTGGTGCAATAGCTAAACAACAGTCGGCTCCTACAAGTCAAATGGCTCCTTCGTGAAGGGCCAGAGTGAGTGGAGGGAATTCATCCCCTTCAGGTGAGGAGAGGGAACATTTTGCAAGGACGAAATACCTTTTGCTTGAGTGTGATATCCTTTAAGACTTTTGTTTCCAAATGAGCAGTCAGCAAGCATTTCAAGTTCAAGGATGCTGGCATCAAAAACGTGATGGCATCAAAACAAAGAGACCTTACTGACCTTGACATGTTTGCATACCATGTGTCCACATTGAGTGCCTGAATAATTAAACTACTCAAATCAGTAAATGTCTGGGTCAGTGCAAGTTGGTACTTCATAAATATAAAGCGACATTAATTCCCATTATTTTCTGTGACACTGTTAATTTAATATTTCCTATGACATTTACAAAGGCATTGCTGCTAATATTGCAATGACACGTAAAGGTGAGCCAGAGAAAAACTGGCCAAAAAATGATGCAGTCTCTCAATAGCAGAGGAGGTGCTCCTCACTTCCCAGTGCAGCCAACTCTGACAGAAGAGACAGGTTCCTGGAATAATGTGCGGCCTGGGCTATAACGTACACGCACAGCTGGCAAAAGGCCAACTCCACAAACACCTTGAGGTAACTTGCAATAAATACAAACCCCTGGGCTGATTTTATGATACCTGTTTGTGAAAATATGAACTGAAACAAACTGTGCGATGGGTAATGGAGAATGAAGGTGCTGACTCCTAGTTTCTCACATGCCAAATCCCCCTGCCGACAGGGTCCGCGGGAGAACTTGCCCTCTGCTACTTGCAGAGAAGTTCTGAATGCAAAAGCATTTCGAGCCTGTCACCTTTCAGATGTCAGATTCCAAGTGTTGCTGGTTTCATTCTGAGCCAAGTGGCCTGAACCACAGTGGGTGTCCCAACTTTCTCCCGAAGGTCCAGCCTCCGAGCTCATCACTGACTGCGGTTCCGACGGGTTTCGGAAGAAAAATCCACAGCCATGGAAAGGAGGAATGATGGTGAAGGGCAGTCGAGTGAAAAGGTGCCCTTGAAAGTTCGAGCCGTACATACATGGCGTCTTGGGGCACGTTCTGCAGGACATCTAATCTGCCTTATTGACCAAGGTTGCCACATCTACTCTAGCTCGATTCACACCTGTGTCACTCCATCCCTCCCTCGGATTCTCCTCACCTTTATAATCTGTGAGCCTTTCAGAATCCAAGCTTGGTGCCATCTGTGACTGTTTTTTTAAACTGGCTGGTCCTCTGTGATCGACATCTTACAACACCAGGTTAAAGTCCAACAGGTTTGTTTGGAATCACTAGCTTTCGGAGGGTAGCTCCTTCCTCAGGTGACTCACTCACCTGATGAAGGAACTACGCTCCGTAAGGTAGTAATTCCAAACAAACCTGTTGGATTTTAACCTAGCATTGTGAGACTTTTTACTATGCCCACCCCAGTCCAACGCCGGCATCTCCACATCATGGCTTTGTGATAGATACATAGAAATAGGAGCAGGAGGAGGTCATTCAGCCCTTCAAGCCTATTCCGCCATTCATTATGATCATGCTTAATCATCCAACCCAATAACTTAATCCTGGCTTCCCCCATATACTTTGATCGACTTTGTCCCAACTGCGATATCTAACTGCTTCGTGAAACGATACAATGTTTTGACCTCAATTACTTCCTGTGGTAATGAATTCCACAGGCTCACCACTCTCTGGGTGAAGACATTTCTCCTCATCTCTGTCCTAAATGGTCTACCTCATATCCTCAACTGCCTGGATACCACCACCATCGGAACAACCTTCCTGCGTCTACCCTGTCCAGTCCTGTTCGAATTTTATAGGTTTCTATGAGATCCCCCCTCATCCTTCTGAATTCCAGTGAAAACAATTCTAACCAAATCAATATCTCACACATCTGCCCTGCCTTCCCAGGAATCAGTCTGGTGAACCTTCGCTGCACTCCCGCAAGACGAAGAACATCCTTCCTGAGATATGGAGACCAAAACTGCGCACAATATTCCAGGTGTGGCCTGGCCAAGGCTCTGCATAATTGCAGCAAGACATCCCTACTCCTGCACTGTAATCCTCTCGCTACGAAGATCAACATACCATTTGCCTTCTTTACCGCCTGCTGCCCCAGCATGCTTACCTTCGACGACTGGTGTATGAGGACACCCAGGTCTTATTGCACGTTCCCCTGTCCTAATTTATGGCCATTCAGATAATAGTCTGCCTTCCTGTTTTTGCTACCGAAGTGGATAACCAAATTATACAATATGGGTCCAGTCCATTTACTTGGGATTCTCAAGAATAGACTGTTAAAGGCTCCCTGGGATCTTTCTCAGTCACTCCAAGGAATTAGTTTGACTTGTGCTGACACCAGATGAAGGTTATTTTTTGTTTGAGCTAAAACTAGGCGCTGCAATTTACAGCTGAAACTTTCGATAGGGCTGTATCTTATGCTTTAAAGCAGATCCAGGACTTGTCACCATATGAAGCCATGGTGCTTCACGTTGACTTCTTCAAGCATTGTCAATGTTACCCAATGAGCCAAACAGCTTCCTTTGGATTGCTCACCTTCTTCCCAATTTCGAACTTGCGTCTCTTGGCACCTGACTTCCTTGCGGCAACTGACCTGTTAATCCCCTGAAATTATCTTCAACTTCAGAACTGCATTAGTGCTCACTCTATTCCTCGCTTCAGTGCATTTATCGACGGGGCCTATGACTTCCTGAAATCTCTCTATCCTCGCCACCCTTTTTTATTTTCTTATTAGCTGCTCGTTCAAAACTCCCAAAAGTGAGATTCTCTCAGCAAATTTAGGGCTGTCGGGGGCGATTCTCCAAAATGGAGACCAAGTGTTCGCGCTGTCGTGAACGCCGTCGCGTTTCACGACGGGGTGAAACGGGCGCGGGGACGACCGATTCTGTCACCCACAGGGGGGCCAGCACGGCGCTGGAGCGGTTCCCGCTGCTCCAGCCTCCCTTCCCGGCGCCAAATGGGTGCCGTGCCAACCTGTGCATGTGCAGTTGGGCCGCGCCAACCCGCGTATGTGCGGGGGACTTCTTCAGCGTGCCGGCCCCTACGCAACATGGCGTGGGGGTTCAGGGGCCAGCAGCGCAACAATGTAGGCCCGAGGGCGGAGAGTGCAGACTCGATGGGCCAAATGGCCTCTTTCTGCACTGTATGTTCTATGTTTGTTCTAATTTTGCTCAACACAAACGTAAGACTGATGGGTCTGTAATTCCCAGGGGTTTCCCTATTCCCTTTCTTGAACAGGGGAACAACATTCGCCTCCCTCCAACCATCCGGTACTACTCCAGTGGAGAGCGAGGATGCAAAGATCATCGCCAACGGTGCAGCAATCTCTTCCCTCGCTTCCCGTAGTACCCTTTGGTATATCCCGTCAGGCCCAGGGGAATTATCTATCCTGATGCTTTTCAAAATTTCCAGCACATCCTCCTTCTTAATATCAACCTGTTTGAGTCTATTAACCTGATTCACACTGTTCGTAAGAGCAACAAGGTCCCTCTCTCTAGTGCATACTGAAGCAAAATATTCATTGAGGGCCTCCCCCATCTCCTCAGACTCTACACTATCCACTATCCACTATCCCTGATCGGCCCTACTCTCACTTTGATCATCCTCTTATTTCTCACATAAGTGTAGAATGCCTTGGGGCTTTCCCTAATCCTTCCTGCCAGGGATTTTTCATGTCCCCTTCTAGCTCTCCTAACTTTCATCATCAATCATGAGGCTTCACTGCTTTAAGTGACTGGGGTTAATTTCAGCCACGCAATTTATGTTACGTAACTATCGTCCACTCACTGCTTTTTTCCTTGAGAAATAATTCCAAATTTGTTGGGAAACTTTCAATCATGGGTCCCATTTGGTGTACTTTTCAGAGACTGTTTAAACGGTCTGTGTTTGTTGAGTAAATAAACTCTGTTTACTGTTGTTGGTAACTACGCCATGTAAATAGGCTCTGTTTGTCGTTGTGGGTAAATAGAGTCTGTTTGCCATTTGGTGAGTAAATAGACTAATCCTTCCATCGCTTCCCCAAAGGGGAAAAATGTGTGTGTGTGAGTGTGTGAGTGTGTGTGTGTGTGTGAGTGTGTGTGTGTTTGTGAGTGTGTGAGTGTGTGAGTGTGTGTGTGTGTGAGTGTGTGTGTGTGAGTGTGTGTGTGTGTGTGAGTGTGTGTGAGTGTGTGAGTGTGTGTGTGTGTGTGAGTGTGAGTGTGTGTGTGTTTGTGAGTGTGTGAATGCAGGCACATGCGACGGTGAAGGAAATAGACTGCTGAGTCAATCACCTTTGCAAGTAAATAGATTCTGTTGGATGTTTGGTGAGTTGATTCTATTTGCTGTAAATGGTTTCTGTTTTTTATGAACAAGTAGACTCTGTTTGTTGTTTGCTGTACAATTAGATAAGCAAATTGATTCTGTTTGCTGTAAGCCTTCCGTAAGATCTGTCCCATGTGTAACTCATTGGAAGACGCAATGGATATTTTGAATGCGGGACCATCCGTGTTTACATTTGTATTAGACTAGAATAGACAAACATATGAATGAGAGCAGGGGCCAATGCAATTTCCACCCTGATAGTGGAAGGGAGCAGCAAAGATGTCAAGATAAAGAATGTGCTCAGGTGTGGCCTACAACTCCGTGCTCACTTAAGATGCTCAATGTGGATCAACGAGACATTCCTGAAGAGCATTAAATAGCGCTATAACCTCCATTCTAACCCATGTTGTGTTTTCTCACGAATCACTTTTGCTGCAGTAAACATCAGTTGTTAAGTTATGTTTTAAATAGCCTTCTGTCTGTTTGATTTTAACGAGTTATTTTGGGTAGTCTGGTATTGATTTACATCTACTCTGTGCTCAGTTCACTCAGAGAATGTGCCGTGAATGGGATATTTTGTTGACTGCGCAAAAAGTTAATCTGTACCAATTGATTCATTTTTACGCTTGAATATTCCATTGATTATTAAAATGACTACTTGAATATTCAGAGCTGTGGGCTTCTTCAGCATTGCTTTTAAATTGCTGAGCACACATGATGCTAACTAAATAGAACAAGGCGAAGCCAATTCACTCTGACTGTCGTTTATTTGTTCCATTCGCTTCCTTCCTCTCCCGATGTTGCTGACTTCTGCTCGCCTGTGTGGGTTGATTCCATGATCCGTGTGCTCGCAACCCACCGAGAATGTTTCTCAGGAAAATGTGGGCATGCGCGCTGTGATTTTCCAATTGTTGTTTGACAGAAAATAATGACAGGACGTGCTTCTGGGTATGACTGCTAACTCTGTGCCCAATGCAATACCCACTACGGATGCGAGATTTGTAACACCAATCGCAAAGAAGACTGATGGGAATTTGTGAAGAAATAAAGATTATAAAGCATCATGGTGAGCACTATTGCTTCACAGCACCAGGGACCTGGGTTCGATTCCCGGCTTGGGTTATCGTCTGTGTGGAGTCTGCATGTTGTCCCCTTGTCTGCGTGGGTTTCCTCCGGGCGCTCCAGTTTTCTCCCACAAGTCGCGAATGACGTGCTGTTAGGTAATTTGGACATTCTGAATTCTCCCTCTGTGTACCCGAACAGGCGCTGGAGTGTGGTGATTTTCACAGTATCTTTAATGCAATGTTAATGTAAGCCTACGTGAAAACATTTTGTCGATTGTTTTTGTCCCAATTTCCTGGGCACATTTAGGGAGTGATGTTTCAGGGCACACGAGCACCAATTTCTTAAAGGGATCCTGATTCAGATGCAGGGCCCTATTAACATATTTAAATTATGCGTCTGCTAGCTACTGGTTGCGCCTGAGGACAGCTACATGCCCATGCTGCCATGGCACTGGGCGCACTTCTGGTGCAGAATGTTGCCCTGCACAATTCAACCTTATGTGTCCATTTTGGACCTGGATAATGTACGGAAATGTATAGTAACATCTACCTATGGACCGAAGGTAGCTAGTGTAAGGAATTTCTCAGCTCTGAAGTAGGGTCATATGGATTTGAAATGATGGGCACGATCTCCTAGCCAAGCACCGCCTGGAAAGCAACATGCTGTGGTGCAACGTGGTGGGTAAATTATGGGAGACCCCACTCCCAGAATCTACCCAGCTCGCCACGCCTCGCGGGATCTTATGGGGAGGGGGGATGAGGGGGGGGGGGGGGGGGGGTTGGGGGGGGGGGGGTCGCTCAGGTAGCCTCTTACATTGATTTGGGGCTTGGGCAGGCAGGTTTCGGGGGATGCATCGTGGCCTGAGGAGATCAGGACGCCGTGCCCGCTTCTCCCTGCACTGAGGGGGTTCAGTGAGCTGGGCTCCTCAATGCAGGAAACGGGACTGCGTGCAGTCTCGGTCGTATGGACCCCGCTGAGGCCCCTTTTCTACCCGGAGTCAGGTTAGGTAGCGTCGTATTTCTTGACTCTGCGAGCACTGGGAAACACGTGGCAAAACATGCTCACTTATGGGACATAGTTCCCATTTGGTTAAATGGCGCCCGTTAACTCCATTTCTCAAGGTGGCACTGGGACTGCGGCCCTGAGAACCCAGGTTCGAATCCCGGCTCTGGGTCACTGTCCGTGTGGAGTTTGCACATTCTCCCCCTTAATTGGAAAAAATAATAATTGGGTACTCGAGTAATTTTTTTGAAAACTCTGTTTCTCTGTCTACAGATGCTGTCAGACCTGCAGAGTACATCCAGCATTTTCTGTTTGTAGTTCAGATATCCAGCATCCGCAGTATTTTGCTTTTATTAAGGTATTTCTTTTTTTTTACAAATTAAAATACCCAATTCATTTTTTCCGAATTAAGGGGCAATTTAGCCTGGCCAATCCACCTACACTGCACATCTTTTGAGTTGTGGGGGCGAAACCCACGCAAACACGGGGAGAACGTGCAAACTCCTAAGTCTCTACAGAGACTTGATGCAGAAGGAGACCCCTTTAATAAGCGCTTGAGAAAACATTTTGTCGATTGTTTTTATCCCAATTTCCTGGGCACAGTTAGGGAGTGATGTTTCAGGGCGCGCGGGCACCAATTTCTTAAAGAGATCCTGATTCAGATGCATGGCCTATTAACATATTTAAATTATGCGTCTGCTAGCTACTGGTTGCGCCTGAGGACAGTGACCCAGAGCCCCCCCCCCCCCCCCCCCCAGTTTTCAATCCTTTTGTGAATCTTCTCATTGCAATAGGTTTCTGCACATCTGGACCATGTTTAGCAAGTCAGACATTATCTTTGTTTACGAACAGTTTGGTTCTGAGGGCAAACACAGTGCGCTGACCACGAGGTTGACTAACTGCTTGGCTCCGCAGGATATCTTCCTGTCTGACATCCGGCTTCCTCACAGGGTCTGCTGTATCCTTTTGGCTGATTCCTGCCGGGTTTTGATTGGTCAGGTAGCACCTGCAAGCCTTGGCCTACCAAATTTAATTGTGGTTCCATTTAACACAAGCTCAGGCTACCCTACACCAACATTGCTTTGGGCAGGGTAATGGGGGGAATGTTCAAAATTGAGGAGGAAAGCTTGTTACATCCAACAGTGGGACACAGTATAGGATTATAGGCAGGATGGGCTGAATGTCCTCCAACTGCGGTGTATTGACATCCTGAGGGTTACCATTGACCAGAAACTTAACCGGACTATCCATATAAATACTGCGGCTATAAAAGCAAGTCAGAGGTGAGGAATCCTGATTCCACAAAAACATTTTAAAAATATATTTTTATTGGAATTTTTAGATTTGATATCAAGGGGGCGATTCTCCAATATTGGGCACAAGTGTTCACGCCCTTGTGAACGCCGTCGCGTGTCACGACGGCGCGAACAGGGCCCGGGTATGACAGGTGGGGGCCAGCACAACGCTGGAGCGGTCATCGGAGCCCCCCCCCCCCGGTGAAGGAGCCCCCCCTCCTCCCCCCCACAGGCCGCCCCCTGACCGTTCCCGCAGAATTCCCGCCGGCAGCGACCAGGGGTTAACGGCGCCGGCAGGACTCTGTCGTTTCAGCGCGGCAGCTCCGCCGGAAAATCGGCTGCCCCGCCGATTCCAGCAGCCCGCGGCCGCGCTGCGGCAAACGCGCCGACGCAAATGGCGCCGATTCTCCGCACCTCAGAGAATCGCGCGCCGGTGTCGGGGCTTTGTGGCGCCGTTGTGGCGATTCTCCGGCCCGGCACGGGGCTCCGAGAATCCCACCCCAAAACTTTCCAGAACAATATAAAAACAAAAATAGTAACCAAAACGATAACAACACCAACACAGGCATCATACACTGCCACCAGGTCTGTGTTAGTCCCAGTACTATCATTTCCTTATTTACGTTAGTATCGTGAAACCTCCCCCTTATTGAGAATTTTGTTTTTTCCAGTTGCAGGAACCCAGCCATGTCTGAGAGCCACTCGGAGACTCTGGGTGGTGATTCCGATTTCCAGCCCACCAGAAGTCTCTGCCTGTCGATCAGTGAGACGAAGTCCAAGGCGTTCCCCCCCCCCTTCCCTGTCCAGAGCCCTGGGTGCTCTGACACCCGAAGACTGTCACAGATGGGCACAGCTCCGTCTTCACCCCCACCACCCTGGACATGGCCTCGAAAAAGGCCGTCCAGAACTCTGAGTCTGGGGCAGGATGTGGGTGTGGTTGGCCAGGTCCCCCTTACAAAGAACAAAGAACAAAGAACAAAGAAAAATTACAGCACAGGAACAGGCCCTTCGGCCCTACAAGCCTGTGCCAATCCAGATCCTCTATCTAAAACTGTCGCCGATTTTCAAAGGATCTGTATCCCTCTGCTCCCTGCCCATTCATGTATCTGTCCAGATACATCTTAAATGCCGCTATCGTGCCCGCCTCTACCACCTCCGCCAGCAATACATTCCAGCCACCCATGACCCACCATGTGTAAAGAACTTCCCACGCATATCTCCCTTAAACTTTTCCCCTCTCACCTTGAACTCGTGACCCCTTGTAATTGAGTCCCCCAATCTGGGAAAAAGCTTCTTGCTATCTACCCTGTCTATACGTCTCATGATTTTGTAAACCTCAATGAAGTCCCCTCTCAACCTCCGTCTTTCTTATGAAAATAGTCCTAATCTACTCAACCTCTCTTCTTAGCTAGCGCCCTCCATACCAGGCAACATCCTGGTGAACCTCCCCTGCACCCTCTCCAAAGCATCCACATCCTTTTGGTAATGTGGCGATCAGAACTGTACTCCGCAGTATTCCAAATGTGGCCGAACCAAAGTCTTATACAACTTAACATGACCTGCCAACTCTTGTACTCAGTACCCCTTCCGATGAAGGAAAACATGCCGTATGCCTTCTTGACCACTCTATCCACCTGCGCAGCCACCATCAGGGTACAATGGACCTGAACACCCAGATCTCTCTGTACATCAATTTTCCCCAGGACTTTCCCATTGATCGTATAGTTTGCTCTTGAATTGGATCTTCCAAAATGCATCACCTCGCATTTGCCCGGATTGAACTCCATCTGCCATTTCTCCGCCCAACTCTCCAATCTATGTATATTCTGCTCTATTCTCTGACAGTCCCCTTCACTATCTGCTAATCCACCAATCTTAGTGTCATGTGCAAGCTTGCTAATCAGATCACCTATACCTTCCTCCAGATCATTTATGTATATCACAAACAACAGTAGTCCGAGCATGGATCCCTGTGGAACACCACTAGTCACCTTTCTCCATTTTGAGAAACTCCCTTCCACTACTACTCTCTGTCTCCTGTTGCCCAGCCAGTTCTTTATCCATCTAGCTAGTGCACCCTGGACCCCATGAGACTTCACTTTCTCCATCAGCCTACCATGGGGAACCTTATCAAATGCCTTATTGAAGTCCATGTCAATGACATCTACAGTCCTTCCCTCATCAATCAACTTTGTCACTTCCTCAAAGAATTCTATTAAGTTGGTAAGCCATGACCTTCCCTGCACAAAACCATGTTGCCTATCACTGATAAGTCTATTTTCTTCCAAATGGGAATAGATCCTATCCCTCAGTATCTTCTCCAGCAGCTTCCCTACCACTGACGTCAGGCTCACCGGTCTACAATTGTCTGAATTATCCCTGCTACCCTTCTTAAACAAGGGGACAACATTAGCAATTCTCCAGTCCACCGGTACCTCACCCGTGTTCAACGATGCTGCAAAGATATCTGTTAAGGACCCAACTATTTCCTCTCTCACTTCCCTCAGTAACCTGGGATAGATCCCATCTGGACCTGGGGACTTGTCCACCTTAATGCCTTTTCGAATACCCAAGACATCCTCCCTCCTTATGCCGACTTAACCTAGAGTAATCAAACATCTATTCCTAACCTCAACATCCGTCATGTCCCTCTCCTCGGTGAATACTGATGCAAAGTACTCGTTAAGAATCTCACCCATTTTCTCTGACTCCATGCATAACTTTCCTCCTTTGTCCTTGAGTGGTCCAACCCTTTCTCTCGTTACCCTCTTGCTCCTTATATATGAATAAAAGGCTTTGGGATTTTCCTTAACCCTGTTTGTTAAAGATATTTCATGACCCCTTTTAGCCCTCTTGATTCCTCGTTTCAGATTGCTCACACTTATCCTCCACCTCCGGGAGGAACCCGCTCCTGCGCGTCTAAGTAAGGTACGCTCTGTGCACCATCTTGAGCTGCACCAGACTTAGTCGGGCGCAGGAGGAGGTGGAATTAATCCTGTGCAGTACCTCGATCCAGAGCCCTCCTCCCCAGTTCCTCCTCCCTTTTCCATCTGGTGTCATCCAGTGGGGTCCTGATCTTTTCTACAACTCGTCCGCTGATGTCACCACATTTGTTGCCCTCTAACTAGTCCAGCCCTACCATTGTGTCCAGGAATGTGTCCGGAACTCTGGGGGAACGTTTTTATCTAGTTCTGGAAAAGTCACACAGCTGCAGGTACCTGAGCTCATTCCCTATCGGCAGTTGGATCTGGAGTCACATGTAGGCCAGACCAGGTAAGGACGGCAGATTTCCTTCCCTAAAGGACATTAGTGACCAAGATGGGTTCTTCTGACAATCGACAATGGTTTCATGGCCACCTTTAGACTTTTAATTACAGATTTTTGTTGAATTCAGATTTCATCATCTGCCTAACCGGATTCGAACCCAAGTTCCTTGAACATGACTCTGGGTCTCTG
This sequence comes from Scyliorhinus canicula, assembly GCF_902713615.1. Classification (NCBI taxonomy): domain Eukaryota; kingdom Metazoa; phylum Chordata; class Chondrichthyes; order Carcharhiniformes; family Scyliorhinidae; genus Scyliorhinus; species Scyliorhinus canicula. The sequence continues at coordinate 121,320,875 of NC_052163.1, read as the reverse complement.
GATTACAAGTCCAGTGACAATACCACAACAGCACACTGCCTCCCCATCTTGTTCCATGTTCTTACTTTGGCCACTACCACCGAGCTCCTGGAGTGTGTGGGTAGGGGGCTGGGAGTGGTATGGTGGCCAGCGCTCAGAGAGACGTCCCAATGGAGGAGGCCTCCGCCATTCGGACCCAGTCTGCCTCTAACTCCCTTAGCCACCCCCTCAGCCTCTCCGCGTTTGCCGCCCAATGGTAGAATAGGAGGTTCGGTAGGGCCTGGCCCCCCACATGTCGCCCTCGCTGTAAGATGGTCTTGTGTACCCTCGGAACATTCCCCCCTGTGGTGGTATGATTTGCATAGCTGTCTGCCATTGGTGCAGAACACTGGCTTACCATTGGCCCTGGTCGGTCATGTGCCTCTCGAACGATTGGTTGAGACCAGTCATGTGACGGCTCCCTGATTGGTCGAGAGGCTGAGTTAACCCCGCCTCCAGAGTGAGCTATAAATACCCAGAATGCCCGGCGGTTGTCCATTTACTGTAGTCGACCGCAGGGCTAACTTCTAGCTTATTAAAGCCTAACTTTTGTACAGCAACCCGTCTCGCGTTCGATTGATGGTTCATCACCCCCCAGGCGAAGGCCAGGATTAACTTGCCGCTGACTCCCCAAAGCCTGTCCACAATCTACAAGGTGCAAGTAAGGTATGTGATGGAATACTCTCCACTTGCTTGAATGCATGTAGCTCCAATAACGCTCAAGAAGTTCGACAACATCCAGGACAAAGGAGCCTGCTTTTGAGTGGCACCCCATCCACAAACATTCACTCCCTCCACCACTGACACACAGTAGCAGCCGTGCCTACCATCTACAAGATGCACTGCAGGAACTCGCCATGGGTTCTTGACCAGAACCTTCCAAAGCCATGACCTCTGCCTTCTAGAAGGACAAGTGCAGCAGATACCCGGGAACCCCACCACCTGGAGGTTCCCCTCCAAGCCACACGCCATCCTGACTTGGAAATATATCCCCGTTTCTCCACTGTTGCTGGGTCAAAATCCCGGATCTCCTTCAGTGCGGTTGTACCAACTTCACATGGACTGCAGCGGTTCACGAAGGCAGTTCACTACCACTCTCTCAAGGGCAATTAGGGATGGGAAATTAATACTGTCCCCACCATCCGAGCCCACATCCCTTGAATGGACTTTCAAAACAAAAAAAATAATTCTATAATTACACAACCCTGCAAAAAGTTCACTTCAACTTGAATTCCGAAGAGGACTTTACTGTGACAAGAATTAACTTTAAAAACTCCCCTCACACTAATTAGAAAATTAATTGATGCTTAAATCGACATTGCTTTCCAACAGATGCCATTGATGCCGCAGAAGCTGCAGTCAACACAATACCATTTGAAACAAAGTAAGAACTGCGCACAAAAGTGTCTCCATTACAGTAAAGTATCGCTCAGATTAAAGCTATTAACATGTGTTTTCATTTGACCACCTCCGTCTCTTTTAGTCTGGGAGACGTGTGGGCTCCTGGAGTTTTAACCACACGCATGTTCAGAACTTGACAGAACATAAACCACCCGGATTTCGTCATGGGACATCGTATAAACGGACTGAAGAAAAAAATCATGAAGGATCACAACCAGTACAGGGGGAATATCAGATTGCACCTATCCAATGACCGACAGCCAATTGGGGTGCTGGAACCTCTCTGAATGATGTTAGTACTGGCTACACTGTTGGGCCTCTGATTTCCTAATTGAACCCAATAGTCCCCCCTCAACCAATATCACTAAAACCGATGTAATGGAGCATGACCATACTGCTGTCTGTGGGAGTTTGCTGTGCGCAAAATTGACTGCTGTGTTTTCATTGGCTGTGAAGCACTGTGGGATCCCGCCTGGGGCTGTGAAAGGCGTTATATAAATTCACATCTTTCTTCCTCTCATTTGCTTAATTTTCGAATCATGCCAAGTTAAATTTACTGATGCTCACAAGGGTTAAATGTGCAGTCGAGGCTTTTACGGCATTTGCGCCACCCCATAGAAACATTGAAGCAGGAGGAGGCCGTTCGGCCCTTCGAACCTGTTCCGCCATTGTTAGCAGTTTCAAATTCCTAGAGGTGCACATCTCCAAAAATCTGTCCTGGCCCACCCACGTCGATGCTACCACCAAGAAAGCACAACAGTGCCTATACTTCCTCAGGAAACTAATGAAATTCGGCATGTCCACATTAACCCTGACCAACTTTTACAGATGCACCATAGAAAGCATTCTATCTGGCTCCATTACAGCCTGGTATGGCAACTGCTCGGCCCAGGTACGCAAGAAACTTCAGAGAGTCGTGAACACCGCCCAGTCCATCACACGAACCTGCCTCCCATCCACTGACTCCATTTACACCTCCCGCTGCCGGGGGAAAGCGGGCAGCATAATCAAAGACCCCTCCCACGCGGCTTACTCACTCTTCCAATTTCTTCCATTGGGCAGGAGATACAGAAGTCTGAGAACACGCACAAACAGACTCAAAAACAGCTTCTTCCCCACTGTTACCAGACTCCTAAATGACCCTCTTATGGACTGACCTCATTAACACTACACCCTGTATGCTTCATCCAATGCTGGTGCTTATGTAGCTTGTGTTGCCCTATTATGTATTTTCTTTTATACCCTTTTCTTCCCATGTACTTAATGATCTGTTGAGCTGCTCGCAGAAAAATACTTTTCACTGTACCTCGGTACACGTGACAATAAACAAATCTAATCCAATCCATTCATTATAATCATAGCTGATCATCAAGTGTAATACTGTACCCTGATCCCACCTTCCCCACCCCATACCCCTTGAGCCCCAAGACCTATACCCAATTCCTTCTGCCAATGTCAGAGAGGACGGACTAAAGATCTCCCCCTACCGCCAATAGGAATCCACCCCTTTACAATCCAACATGGGTTTGAAATAAGCCAGTAGGCTGTTGTAGTTTTGATGCTGTGTCTGTGGCTATCTAATTTCTACCATTAAATTCAAAGGCTCTGCAACAGAAAATGTCAAAATCATGCTGTTCAAATGATTCTGAAAGGGAAGCACGGTAGCATTGTGGATAGCACAATCACTTCACAGCTCCAGGGTCCCAGGTTCGATTCCGGCTTGGGTCACTGTCTCCTCCCCGTGTGTGCGTGGGTTTCCTCCGGGTGCTCCGGTTTCCTCCCACTGTCCAAAGATGTGCAGGTTAGGTGGATTGGCCATGATAAATTGCCCTTAGTGTCCAAAATTTCCCTTAGTGTTGGATGGGGTTACTGGGTTATGGGGATAGGGTGGAGGTGTTAACCTTGGGTAGGGTGCTCTTTCCAGGAGCCGGTGCAGACTCGATGGGCCGAATGGCCTCCTTCTGCACTGTAAACTCTATGAAAATGGTCACAGCCACTATACATGGTGCTGTCACATGACGAAACTCGATGATTCACTGGTCGAATTTACATAATCTTGATAATGCCAGTTTCTGCGTACATTACTTTCAATTTAATGGGACAGAAGCAGAACTTTATTTGCTCATCTTTTCTACTCAGGATGTTGCCATAAATTTGGAATTTTCCTGGGTAAAAAGGAACCGGTGGAAAGAAAGGAAGGGAGAACTGCCTTACTGTAGCATCTCGGAACACCTCAGAGAGATTCGCAGCCAGTCAAGCGCTTCATTGAAGTGCCGTCACTGTTCTGATGTCAGAAGCATGTGGCAGCCAGTTTACCCAATGAATGGCCGCTAAAGGGCTGCTATTTGCCCGGTTGCAATTTGTAGATCGGCAGTGGATGCTCAAGGAAGCCCGGCAGATCAGCCTTGGGCGGGAGGGGCAGGGCGCCTCCCTCACGGGCCCTCTTTCTCGATCAGGGACGCCAGCCAAGGTCTGCCCCAGTGTGTTCGTCCACCCTGGCCCCTCTGCCCCCTCTGTCCTCTTCCCCGAAGTGTAGAAGGTTTTAGATGGGCAGCATGGTCGGCGCAGGCTTGGAGGGCCGAAGGGCCTGTTCCTGTGCTGTACTTTCCGTTGTTCTTTGTTATTTGTACGCACTCAGCGGGCTGTGAATCTTTGAAATTCAGACACCCGAGGGGGTTCAGCGATTGAATACATTCAACGTGGAGATCGATAGACTTTAGCAACTAAAATGGAATGAACGGGATTGAGCTGTGTTTACTGGACTAATACAGTACCTGGGATGGATGTGTTGTCTTACAAGGAAAGGTTGGACAGACTTGTATCTACTGGAATTTAGGAAAGTAAGAGGAGAGCTGATTGCAATGTATTAGATCCTGAGGGACTTCGACAGGGTGGATGTGGAGAGGATGTTTCCTCTTGTGGGAGAATCTGGAACTAGGGGGTCACTGTTTAAAAACAAGGCGTTGTTCATTTAAAACAGAGACGAGGCAAAATGTTTTCTCTCAGAGGGGGGGTGAGTCTCTGGAAATCTCTTCCTCAAATGCAGTGGAAGCAGAGTCTTAGAATATTTGTAAGGCAGAGCTGAATAGACTCATGCCAGGCAAGGGGGTAAAAGATTATCGGGGATAGGTGGGAATGTTGAATGGCGGAGCAGGCTTGATGGGCCGAGTGGCCTACTCCTGCTCCTAGTTCATATGATGGTGCATTCAAAGATGGAGCCTAGGGGAGCAATGTGAGTTTATTGAGTGGCAGAACAGACTTTGTGGGCTGAATGGTCTATTCCTGCTCCTGAGGAAGAACCTCTCCCCTCAGAGAGTTGTGAACTTGTGGAATTCTTTACAATAGATATATTCCGAAGGAGCTGGGTGTGGCACTTGCGGCTAAAGGGATCAAGGGGCATGGAGAGAATGCGGGACTGGGGTACTGAATTTGCATGATCAGCCAGGATCATATTGAATGGTGTCGCAGGCTCAAAGGGCCGAATGGCCTACTCCTGCACCTATTTTCTATGTTTCTATGTTTCTTAGGTTCTTATGTTAACTTGATACGTCCCTGCAATTTCTGATAATCTTTTATCAGTAAAAGATACTTGTGTGGAGACGTTACACTCGCCTCAATGTGATAGTGAGGGGAAGCAGACAACATTGCGAGGACAGCGAAATCCTCCTGCTAAACCTCACTGTCACCTAACCTCACCCCCGCACCCCCACCCTCCCCATCCACATCTCCAATAAATTTGGATATGTGCTGTCAGATTGTGGGAACTGACCCAAACGGTAAATCTTTAGATGGTCCCAGAATTAAGCGAATGATAGATGAGTGCATTCAAGCAAAGGTCAGGTTTAAATCTACTAAACACAACTCACATGTAATCCCTTCCAGCCTCAGGCACCAGCTGACCCTTGGTTGTGACATTCACAGCACAGCTCCCATGTAACTGAAGTTTCACATGGAGAACTGTATAATGTAATTGGACAGCAACAGATTTGTGTGTTCAACTGTTGGTTTTCTAATCTGACACGTTACCTCATAAGCAAGTCACGACACGCGCACACCCTCACACAGCGCTGTGTCAAGCAATTAGAGACAATGGGAGCCAGGACTGGAGATCTCAGTAAATTATTGACCAACTCATTTACTTTTATGGAACCCACTCCAAATGAGCTGTCAAGCTGTAGACTACTGTCTCGCAGGTTTAACCGTTTGAGAGCTGAAGTAGTTTTCCTGACCATTTTAAAGTACTTACCACAATCGAATCTTAGACCCTTACAACACAGAAGGAGGGCAGTCAGCTCATTGTACCTGAGTCGATTCACTGAAAGATCTTTCTAATTAGCCCCGGTTCCCTGCTCTTTCACCATATCTCCGCATACATAACATACATCATCACTTCATTAAATCAAGGTAGGGCTGTAAAAGTTTAGTTGCACACATTGGCAGTACATGCTCCTGTCCAAAGGCTCTAACCCGTGAATGAATCCCTTTGGCAAAATAGCGAATAGGGGAATTGCACACGTCAAGAGTCCCAGGTTCGATTCCCCACTGGGTCACTGTCTGTGCGGAGTCTGCACGTTCTCCCCGCTTCTGCGTGGGTTTCCTCCGGGTGCTCCGGTTTCCTCCCACAAGTCCAAAGATGTGCAGGTTAGGTGGATTGGCCATGATAAATTGCCCTTAGTGACTAAAAAGGTTAGGAGGGGTTATTGGGCTACGGGGACAGGATGGAAGTGAGGGCTTAAATGGGTCGATGCAGATTCGATGGGCCGAATGGCCTCCTTCTGCACTGTATGTTTTATGTTCTAAGACATCCCATTCATTGCCAGTTAACACATGCCGCACTCACAACCCGAGGAGACCTTAAATTTGATTGGGCGCTATATTCAAAGAAGAGTTCTCCTGCTGGCCTGACCAACATACCTCCCCTATGGGTCGTTCAACTCCCCAGGAGGCAAAATGCTGCAGATGCTGGAAACCCGAAATAATAACGCAGAAGACTGGAAACACTCAACAGGTGTGGCGGCCTCGCTGAACAGGGAAGCAGAGATGATGGGCGGGATTTTCCGTCTGTTTCTGCCAACGGGTTCTTCTGGTTTCTGCTGGACAAATTGGCTCGACAAATTGGCAGCGGCTATTTCAATGGAGAACAAGGGAGTCGTTCCCAGTTTCCTGGCCAACATTTCCACTCAACCAACATCAGTTGAACAGATTATCTGCTCGTTGTCAAGCGTGCTGTGTGTAAATTAATTGATGCACATCCTACATTACAGGGGTATTTAATTCACTTCCAAAGTATTTTGTAAATTCTGGTATCATGAAGGGGTTGTAGAAATGTAAACCTTTCTTTGATACCTGCTTTCCAGCTGAGGCCATCGGATTCTGATCGGGAGCTGGAGACTGATCCGCCTTTTTTTTCTTCATCTAAACATCTTCCTGGTCTCGAATTCCAATTGTGGTGATGCCAACTTCACCAGCTTGGCTGAGATCAGCCATCTCAGATAAGGGTTAAACCTGGTCCCTTCCAGGCCAGGTCTCGTATGATTTACTCCTACATCAGCCTAGAGGTCCACCAGGTGAGGGAGCAGGAGCAATTCTCAATCAACCTGCCACCCAATCAGTAAAAAAGCAAAGTCGCCACAGTACCAGATGACCACAGGCTGCTTTCCCCTTTGAGGAGGGGAGCTGACTGGTGGTGATTCAACCTGAAGTAAAGTCACCTCAAGCGAGTTTGAGAAGGTGGATAACTTCAGCTGATACGGCAATTGAAGCCGTGCACTTGGCCCCGCTCTGCATCACAAACTAGTCGGCAGGTAACTGAGTTAAGTTGGCCCCCACCTAATTGGTATCAAGCAGATAATAAAGCTCTTGAAGCTTTGCATTGGATACGTCTAGGAGTACAATTATGCATGTTCGCATGACATTCTGCGTAGGGAAAATGTATGCTCACATACGCATAATTACAGTGATTAGAGTTAGTATAAGTACAAGGTAGTTTAGTTTTTAAAATTGTGCTTACTCTACAGAAACAGACTGAGGGGACATGTAAGTAAACTTAACAGTGCTTCAGGACACCTTGCTTCCTGGCCATCTGGAATCTTTGTGTGGAATCTGTTGGGATAAGATGCAAATTGTGCAAAAAACCTGCTGTTTGTTTAGGAAGTTGTGAATTCTCAATTGCAGGTGTTCCTGTTAAATTCCCGTTATTCCTCCGTCATCTTTTAATTCATTAGCACAGCAGTTCAATGTTTTTTCAGAAAATATACCCTATTCATAAAATCTGTAAAAGTACGTTATATCACAGGTCAAATTTGACATTAGCGACAGCGTAACGTGTTTCGTGGCAGTGGCCGGAATTCTCTGGCCGTTGGGATGGTCTGTTCCCACCGGCAGCGCATCTCTGCCCACGGGTTTCCCGGCGGCATGAGTTGGCTTCCGATGAGAAATCCTATTGACAAGTGGCGGGAGTCGAGAATCCTGCCGCTGACGAACGGCAGGCTGCCAAGAAACACACGGCTTGGGACCGGAGAATCCCACCTAGTTTCTCGTGCCTCACTGTGCTTTGCTGTTACAGATCGTAGTTACAATATATATTGCAGCTCAAGGGTTCCAGCACTTCAGTGTACTACGGCAGGACGGTCTTAGATTGTGAGATTTCCTCTAACATTACAAGCTATACAATTGGAAGTTGCTTTTCAGCCAACTTAAAATTCAATGTTAAAAGACAATGGAAAATAGAGAGTTCACTGTTTATGAGTCCTTTGCTGGTATCGAGGGTTGAAGCAGAATCTTTCCACAGTGGTATTGAAAATTCAGTGGAGTTTCAGCCCATGTAAACTGCAATTTCTGGAGACAGTCTCTTTTTAAAAAACATGACCCGTCCTTTCCTAAGTTGATGATAATTTGCACCTGAGGTTCCTTTTGGTCGAAATTCTGCATCTCCGTGCTGGATTTCAAACTAATTGAGGTAGGGTTTTGAACTTGGTTGCGAAGGGTTCTTGCAGCACAGTGGTTAGCACTGTTGCTTCACAGCACCAGTGTCCCAGGTTCGATTCCCGGCTTGGGTCACTGTCTGTGCGGAGTCTGCACGTTCTCCCTGTGTCTGCGTGGGTTTCCTCCGGGTGCTCCGGTTTCTTCCCACAGGCCCCGAAAAATGTGCTTGTTAGGTGAATTGGACATTCTGAATTCTCCCTCCGTGTACCCGAACAGGAGAGCAATTTGATTGCACTGTTAATGCAAGGCTACTTGTGACAATAATAAAGATAATAAAGATTATTATAAGAGGAAAGGGAGAGTATTACTGCCTAATTGGCAGATTTCCCGTAGACTATTGCTCAGAACTTGTGTGCTGCACTTAAAGAGATATCAAAAATTATTATTCTAATCATATGACTTCTCTCCCCATAATCATTTCAGAAGGTATTTGCTTAACTCATGTCTGGACATACTTTGCCAATGTTTTATGGCTGAGATGATTAGAATCTGTAATGTCCCAGTCATTAACTCCTGAGTGATCCATTGTCTATCTTGAGGAGGTCGGAAGGACAGTTTTCCAAATTATTATTGTCCCAGTAGGTTTTCTGTCTCAGCTTGAGAGGAGCTTTATAGAAATCCAAATCAGGGGTCCGGTACAGTTTAGGTAAATCCTTTGACGTAGTGCTTGACATAAGTAGGTGTGAAATTCTATGGGAGGGCATCTTGGCATGGCTTAATTGTATTCCATATTGGAGCCTTGCAGAAAACTGGCCAACTTGTAATACCATTTATCAGGTGACTTGTGGCTGCCATCTTAAGCCAGTGTCTTTGCCTGCTATTAAAAAGGTCTTTTTAAACAGTTCAAAAAATGATTGATCAGTCGATGAAATCAAAGATGAATATCCCTCACGTACAAGTCACATTATCGTGACAGATCATAAATGACAATAGCGCCCACGCTTCAAAAGTTTTTAAAAAAATTTTGTGTACTTAGTTCTTTTTTTTCCAACTATGGGGCAATTTTTCATGGCCAATCCACCTACCTAGAACATAGAACATAGAACAGTACAGCACAGAACAGGCCCTTCGGCCCTCGATGTTGTGCCGAACAATGATCACCCTACTCAAACCCACATATCCACCCTATACCCGTAACCCAACAACCCCCCCCCCCCCCCCCTAACCTTACTTTTTAGGATATTACGGGCAATTTACCTACTCTGCACATTTTTGGTTGTGGGGGTGAGATCCAGGCAGACACAGGGAGAATGTGCAAACTCCACAAAGACAGTGACCGGGGCCGGGATTGAACCCAGGTCCTCTGTGCTGTGTTAACCACTGAGCTACCGTGCTGCCCACCTACACTTCAAAAAGTACCTGCTCGATTATGAAGTGCTGTGAGATATCATCAGGATTTGAAAGGTGCTATATAAATACAAGTTCTTTTTTTCATAACTTTTCAAATATTCTGTATATTACATGGACTAAAGAGCACAGAAACAGGCCATTCGGCCCAACTTACCTGTGTTGGTGCTTATACTCCATAGTTGCCTCCCATATAGTCAGCCTTTCAGCTTAACTTCCTGTTCCCTTTACTCTCATGTACTGATCTAGTTTCCTTGTGGAAGCATGTAAGCTTACTTAAATCACTACTTGTGCTGACAAACTTCACATTCTACCTGTTCTGTAAGTTAAGCAATTGTCCTTACATAGAACAGTACAGCACAGAACAGGCCCTTTGGCCCTCGATGTTGTGCCGAGCAATGATCACCCTACTCAAACCCACGTATCCACCCTATACCCGTAACCAAACAACACCCCCCCCCCCCTTAACCTTACTTTTTAGGACACTACGGGCAATTTAGCATGGCCAATCCACCTAACCCGCACATCTTTGGACTGTGGGAGGAAACCGGAGCACCCGGAGGAAACCCACGCACACACGGGGAGGACGTGCAGACTCCGCACAGACAGTGACCCAGCCGGGAATCGAACCTGGGACCCTGGAGCTGTGAAGCATTTATGCTAACCACCATGCTACCGTGCTGCCCCTTATTACCCTATTGGATTTATTATTAACCGTTTTGGAATTATAGCCGCTCATTTTGGATTCCCCCAGAAGTAGAAACATTCTCTCCACTTCTAGCCTATCCAGCCGAATCATACAATCATTGAATGTACAGTGCAGAAGCAGGCCATTCGGCCCATCGAGTCAGCACTGGCCCTTGGAAAGAGCACCCTTCCTAAGCTCACAACGCCACCTTATCCCCGTAATCCAGTAACCCCACCAAACCTTTTTGGACACTAAGCAATTTAGCATGACCAATCCACCTAACCTGCACATCTTTGGACTTGTGGGATGAAACCGGAGCATCCGGAGGAAACCCACCCAGACACGGGGAGAACGTGCAGACTCCGCACAGACAGCGACCCAAGCCGGGAATCGAACCTGGGACCCTGGCGCTGTGAAGCAACTGTGCTAACCACTGTGCTACCATGCTGCCCTAAAGATTGGGGGTAATATACTTACATGGGTTGGAAATTGGACCCGTGCCGGGGAGGCAGCAGTGCTAACCACTGTGCTGATATTTTATAGAGTTTTTAAATTGGTGTCCCTTGGTGGGATTCGTACCCAGGTCCCCACAGCATTTCCCTGGGCCTCTGGATTACTAGTCACGTGACAATACCATTGTGCCACTGCCTTCCCATTCATATTTTTAAAAACACGTCTGAGTTCGCCTCAAAGAACAAAGCTTCAAACTCTTCCAACCTTTCCCCGAAAAGATTCACCTCTCAGTTCTGCTGTCATCGCTTTTGCTTTACCTGACTTGCTTCCAAGCCTTTTTTATTGCAAGGAGGACAGGTGTGTGTGCCTGGTTCTCCGAATGTGACCTGATCAGGGTGCTTCACAAGTTTAACGCAACCTCGCTCCTTTTTCCCTCGCCCTTTGTCGAAAAAGAAATCTCCGTTCACGAGCGAGGAGTTGTTTCCTCAGACTGGAAGTGCCCAGCGCTGTAAATACAGACTCCAAGTGCGTCTCCCCTTCACCTGCCTGTCTCTTCATCAGTGGCTTGGTGAGAAACTGTGATGCTTCAGTGAGATTACGTTGCGCTATCTTCATGCTGTGGAACCGGAGAGGTTGTCAGTTGTGCAGCAGGCTTGGAGGAGAAGGTTGAGCCTCGCTGCGTGCCTGACATCCCCTCGGCTCCACAGGGACCGAAAGGAGACGAAAATAAAGAATGTCGGAAAAACTGAAACGAAAACAGAAAACGCTACCAATACACAGGAGGTGTGCCTGTATCTGAGAGAGGCTGAGAAAGAATTACTAAACTGGCCTGCCAAGATAATGCATACATTGACTGAAGCCTCAAATATTTTCACAGATAGCAAGAAGCCTGTGAATGATGTGCAGAAGAGATTTATGAGAATGGTTCCAGGGATGAGAAACTTCAGTTATGAGGATAGATTGGCGAGGTTGGGGACTGTTACTCCTTGGAGAGAAGACTGAAAGGAGATTTGACAGAGGTGTTCAAAATCATCAGGGGACAGGACAGATGAGATGGCGAGAAATTGCTCTCTCGCGGAAAAAGATCGAGGCACGTATTTAAAGTGATTTGCAAATGTGATGTTTGAGTGTAACTGTTTCACACAGCGAGTGGTTTGGGTCTGGAATGCACCTCCTGGATGTGTGGTGGAGGCAGGTTCAACGGAGGCACTCAAGGGGGCATCAGGTGATTCTTCGAATGGAAGCAACGTGCAAGGACACGGGAAAAGTGCAGAAAGTGGCACCAAGTGGCAGCACAGTGGTTAGCACTGCTGCCTTACAGCTCCAGGGTCCTGGGTTCAATTCCGGCCTCGGGTGACTGTCTGTGCGGAGTCTGAACGTTCTCCCCGTGTCTGCGTGAGTTCCCTCCGGGTGCTCCGGTTTCCTCCCACAGTCCAAAGATGTGCAGGTTTGGTGGATTGGCCATGATAAATTCCCCCTTAGTGTCCGAGGTGGGGTTTCCGGGTTAAGGGAATAGGGTGGAGGCATGGGCTTAAGTAGAGTACTCTTTCCAAGGGCCAGTGCAGACTCGATGGGCCAAATAGCCTCCTTCTGCACTGTAAATTCTGTGATCGTATGAAGTCACAATGCTCATTTTGAAGGCCTGACATCTTGGGTCAAATAGCCTCCTTCAGCACCGTAACAATTGTATTAATAATCAAGGCCTAGTTTTAAGGCCAATTAAATTGGATATCTTAAAGTAAAGAATTGGGCACTTTAAAAACCACCATCTGCAGAATCATGCAGAACCGAATATACAGAACTCAAAACAAGTTGCCGGGGTCTGTCTGAAGCAGGCCCTGAATAACCCATCAAGTAATTATCATTGCTACTTGAGATGGTCTATTGTCCACAGTTCCTGATATCCCCTTAACTAATAGTCGCTCCTACTTAAGATGCATTGGCCTATTGTTCACAGTTCCTATAACCCATCAAGCAATCATTGCTCCTCCCAGGGCCGGCTCAGGTGTCCCGTTAACAGGTCATCAACCAGACCATTGGGCGCTGAGACCCTGCCTCCTGAAACTCCATTGGCCGTTGGCCAAGGGCAGGTGGAGAAAGGAAGTGGGTGGCGACAGGGGGATAAAACATTAGGCATTTTCCAGACATCTGGAAAAGACTCGAGGCTTGGTGTGTGAGGTGACCCTGACCAGACCAGAAGGAAGGAAGCAAGCAAGAAACAGCCAGTGAGAATCACCTTTACAAAGAAGAACCAGAGGGACATGTTCTAACATGTTCTATTATGGTTGATAATGGAATAGCGTAGATGGGCTTTAGATTGGTTTCACAGTTCGGCGCAACATCGAGGGCCGAAGGGCCTGTACTGCGCTGTAATGTTCTATGTTCTATGGACTCGAGGATCGGATCTGCAGCTTACCAAACCACCTTTAAGGGAAGTACAGTCGAATCCTGGGTGTTTCTTGTATGCATAGTGGATAATTTATGGGTTAACTATATTTAATAAAGTGTGTTGCATTATATCTGTGACATACTTTGTTCTCCTCATAAATAAAGACACCTGGGTAAACTTTAATTAAAGAGCAGGTTGAAATAGCTGAATTGGACAGATCCAATACAATTCTGTAATTCTGTGATAATACCGAGGGGAGGTCGCAAGTTGATCTTCCACCCTTAAGCCCTGGCGTCAAGTCCAGTCAAGAATTCAAGGGACTGAACATATCCCCATGCGGCGAACTAACTTGGAGCAACCTCCACCCACTTCTCAGCGAGGTTAAACCCTGAACCATTTGGAAATCTCATTCCAGCCAGGCCACAAGATGGTTACTGCCAGAAATGGAAAAAAATATCACATTGGTGCAGCTGGAATCGCTCCTCTGAGGTTGAAGGAAAATAGAGTGAAACAGTTACTTTCCTCTGCACATTGCCATCTCCTTGGTGAACTGAAGGCCTTTGATTTTGATACTGGTTCCTTGAAGTCAGTCCGTGCTCCTATTTCTGAGCCATTGGTGTCAATTTTTGCACAGAATGAGAGACTCTCCATCGAAGCCAAAATGGCAGCAGAGACCCTGATGCAGGATCCCTGCCCCCGAACCCGACCCCCGCTATTTTCATGGGGTGAGGGGGGAAGGGGAGGTTGCAGAAATGGGGGGAGGGTTATACTTTGCACATCCAGGGTTCACGGAGGCAGCTGCCTTCAGTTTGGATCCAATTTTGACGAAATGGGCTGTTGGTAACATGACTTGCGCACTTTGGACTTATCAGGAGACTGTCTAAAGTTAGCAGAGTTGTTTGAAGAGTACCCATTCCGAAAGGTAGGGTACCCTTTTGGAGAGGCAGGGTACCATTTTGGGAGAGATCCGGGGGCACCTTTGGAAAATATGTGCCCATTTGGAGAGGTAAGTTGATCTTTGGGATTGTTAAAAGTAGAGAAGAATTTGAGTAAAAGTTCAAAAAGCTCATTGAAATTGTTAAGGGAACTGGCAAAGCTCATTGGAACTGTCCAGCAGTCAAGCAATTTAAATCTCCTGGCCTTTAATGTTTTGTAAATGTTTTGGAATGTAGGGTAAAAAAATCATTGTTTGCTATTTCATTATCTTTGTTGACATAAACCTTTTTTCTTTTTTTAAATAAATTTAGAGTACCCAATTCATTTTTTCCAATTGAGGGGCAATTTAACGTGGCCAATCCACCTAACCTGCACATCTTTGGGTTGTGGGGGCGAAACCCACGCAAGCACGGGGATAATGTGAAAACTCCACACAGACAGTGACCCAGAGCCAGGAGCGAACCTGGGGCCTCGGTGCCGTGAGGCAACAGGGCTAACCCACTGTGCCATCGTGCTGCCATTGTTGACATAAACCGGAGGGTTATCATTACAGGATTTGGGCTGCAAGGCTGCTTTCATAAACTATCATTATCACAGCGACATGCCTGCCAGTTCACATTTTGAATGGTGGCTCCATGTCGTAATAAAGACTTTGATGTGGGGCAGAGATTATGTGCGAAATTCTCCCAACGGGAGACAAAGTGCCGACGCCGGAGTGAAAACTGGAGTGTTTCACTCCGGCATCGGAGTCCGCTCCTTGCCCCCTATTCTCCCACCCCCAGGGGGCTAGGAGCAGCGTCATGTCAATTACGTGCGCCGAGCCTTGGCGCTGCGTCAAAGTGCGCCGCGAAAATGATGCGGCCGGCGGCGCTTAAATGACGTCACCCACGCATGCGCAGGTTGGCCAGCGCCAACTCGTGCATGCGCGGTTGCCGTCCTCCGCGCGGGCGCCCCGCAAGACATGGAGGATTGATCTTGCGGAGCAGCAGAGGAAAAGAGTGCGTCCTTTAGGGACGCCAGCCCACTGATCAGTGGGCACCGTTCACGGGCCAGACCCCTACTGAGCACCCCCTGGTGCTTGATGCTCCTCCCCCCCCCCACAGGCCGCACACGCTGCGTTCACGCACTGTTCACGGAGGCAGCGACCAGGTGTGGTTGGTGCCGGCATGAACCCGTCGGATTGGGCTGGCCGCTTGGCCCATCTGGGCTGGAAAATCACCGCTCGCCTGGTAGAAACAGCGAGCGGCGATTCTCCGAGCGGCTTGTTGTAAAACACGGCACGCCGTTTTGGGGGGGGGGGGGTGGGAGAATCGCTTGGGGTGCCAGGGCGGCATGGCGGGAATCGCCCGGCACTCCCGCGATTCTCCCACCCGGCGTGGGGGTCGGAGAATCACGCCCTATAAATGTTTGTTTTCATAAGAGATTAAGTGGTTGAAGGAATTTGAATGTAGCAAAAGTTTTAAAAAAAAAAAATCAATGTGAGTGTTTCTTTATCCTGAGGGTCCTGCGGTCTGCCCATAGAAATGAAATGATAATGAAATGAAAATCGCTTACTGTCACAAGTAGGCTTCAAATGAAGTTACTGTGAAAAGCCCAGAGTCGCCACATTCCGGCGCCTGTTCAGAGAGGCTGGTACGGGAATTGATCCGCGCGCTGGCCTGCCTTGGTCTGCTATAAAAGCCAGCCATGTAGCCGGTGAGCAGCGATTCTCCCCTGGCCGATAGGCCGATTTCCAAGGCCTTTACGGCCGTTTTCACAAATTTTAATACACCTGCTATACATGTTCGTGAAAACGGCGGCAAAGTGCCGTTCTGCACAACCATGCCACCGATTGGCACGGCCAAACCACGGCCGTGCCAAGGGTGGCATGGGCCCGTGATCGGTGGGCACCGATCGCGGGCAGCGGGTCCGATTCCCGCGCACTCTTTCTCCCTCCGCCGCCCCGCAGGATAAGTCCGTGGGGCGGCTGAGGGGCATTACGGACCGCGCATGCGCGGGTCTGATGCATATGCGCGGATGATGTCATCCGCGCATGCGCGGATTGGAGTCGTCCAATCCGCGCAGGCGCGGCTGACGTCATCATATGGGTCAGCCGTCGCTAACTTTGGCGTGCGGGCTTAGCGAAATTCGTTAAGCCCGTGATGCCGTAGTTCATGGGGCCGCGATGCTAGCCCTGACCAGGGAGCAGAATCGGTCCCGGGAAGGGGCGCGGAGGCTGCCGTGAAACACGGCCGTTTTCGTGGCAGCCTTCACGACTCTCCGCCTTTGCGGAGAATCGCGCCCGAGACCTGTGTACTTCATGAACATGCCTCCACGCGCTACTCCTGCATCCAGGCTGCTGAAACGGCCGGCAAGCCACTTACGAGGCAGAACGGGTCCAAATGATTAAATCTTTTCAGGCTCTGGATCTGAACGATGGTGGCCATTTCGCGCGCTTTTCACGGAGTCCCGCGCTTACACGCAGCGAGTGTGCTGACGTCATGGACCGCATCGCGCAGGTGCATGCAACGCTGGATCGCCCCGCGCATGCGCGGTGGCGCGACGAACGTCCCGACGCTTCGGCGTGTGGCAACTGCGGCTCCGCCCACTTAAAGCGGCAATGTCCCGCGAAGTCCCGACGCTGCCTACAGTGTGGCAAACGAGGCCACTACGCTGCAATGTGCAGATCTTCCATGCCTGCTGTTTTCAGGAGTTCCACCCAGGCCCACAGAGACATCAGGGCTATCCAGCCTGCCGTCAATGAATGTACTCTAGACCTTGATTCTGACTGTGCCTGCAATGACCCACAGGTCCCGTTCCAAATCTGCCTACGAACAGGATGTCCCCCAGGCGTGGCACTGAACCCATCCATGTCCACAGCGTCAGCCAGAATGATGAGTGGTGTGCCACCCTTACGGTCAACCAGAGTTCGTCGCCCACCTCAGAGACTGAACTTATGAACTCTGTACACACGTGGACTCTCTGAAATGTTTTTTTCCTATATCCTTTATTGTTGCATTTGTTATCCAGTGATTTGTAAATAGATTTGTTGGTTGTTCCAGTTCATGGTAGTCATCTGCACCAGGCACCTTCCTCTGTAAATAGTCCTGTTCCCTGTATATATCTTTGTACATATGTCTTCACACCTCACACGTAGCTAGGTACATTCTCCACACACCCACACTATTTATTATCACATGCCTATACCAACATTTATTTGTAAAAGGGGGGATGTCATAATATACACCAGTATATCATGGTGCAGACACACACTGATGGACACACACAGGGACCAATCAACATGTACAAACACCGCAGCCAATCACCAGCTAGAATACACACACTATAAAGGCAGAGGGCACCACGGTTCCCGCTCATTCTGGGTGCTGCCTCTGAGTGTAACAAGAATTCATCCAGCCCAGCACGGACTCACACCACATTCTGAGAGAATCAACTGGTTCGGACAAGGTTTAGGTCTCTAGTTTAAGTTAGCATCACTTACACCCACAGTCATCGTGTGTTAGTTAGTTAGAAGTAGTTAATAAAATTGAATTGAACCTTCATCAGTGTTGGAAGTGTCTGTTCATCTCTCAAGTCTACACTTCAGGAGGGGTCTTTGATAATGCTGCCCACTTTCCCTAAGCAGCGGGAGGTGTCGACAGAGTCAATGGATGGGAGGTGAGTTTGTGTGATGGACTGGGCTGTGTTCACAACTTTCTGTAGTTTCTTATGGGTCTTGGGCCAAGCAGTTGCCATACCAGGCTGTGATGCAGCCAGATAGGGGGCGGGATTCTCCGACCCCTTGTCGGGTCGGAGAATCCCCGGGGCGCCGTGCGAATCATGCCATGTCGTTCTGACGCCGGGACGTGATTCTCTGCGGAGCGGAGAATCGGCGGCATTGGTGCCGGCGTGGTCGGCACGGCATCGGTGCCAATGCGCATGTGGCACCCAGTTGACATCAAGATCAGCAGCTGGAGCGGCGTGGGCTGTGCTGGCACCCTGTGGCCCGGAGAATTGGGCGCTGGAAGGCCTGTTGACGCCGGAGTAAAACACTCCCGTTTTTACGCCGGCATCAACACTTAGCCGCGCGATGGGAGTATCCCACCCAGGATGCTTTCAATAGTTCAGTTGGACATGCCAAATTTCCTTAGTTTCCTGAGGAAGTATAGGCGCTGTTGTGCTTTCTTGGTCGTAGCCTTAACGTGGGTGGACCAGGACAGATTGTTGGGGGCAGCACAGTGGCACAGTGGGTTAGCACTGCTGCCTCACGGCGCCAGGGTCCCAGGTTCGATCCCGGCTCTGGGTCACTGTCCGTGTGGATTTGCACATTCTTCCCATGTTTGTGTGGGTTTCGCCCTCACAACCCAAAGATGTGCAGGGTAGGTGGATTGGCCACACTAAATTGCCCCTTGATTGGAAAAAATAATTGGGTACTCTAAATTTATTTTTAAAAAAGGATAGATTGTTGGGGATTGCACATCTAGGAATTTGAAGCTGTCAACCATCTCCACCTCGGCCCCGTTGAATCAGACAGAGGTGTATGCAATGTTTTCCTTCCTGAAGCCAATGACCAGCTCTTTAGTTTTGCTGACATTGAGGGAGCGATTGGTGTCATTACACCACTCCACTAGGTTCTCTATCCGTCTCCTGTATTCTGACTCATCGATGTTCGAGATCCGATCCACTACGGTTGTGTCGTCAGCAGACCTGTAGATGGAATTGGTGTCAAATTTTGTCACACAGTTGTGTGTGTACAGGGAGTATAGTTGGGGGCTAGGTACGCAGCCTTGTGGGGCCTCGGTATTGAGGACTATGGTGGAGGAGGTGTTGTTGTTTATCCTTTCTGATTGTGGTCTATTGTGACTGAGCCCTGGGTGGGCGGGGAGGGACGTGGTGGGGGTGGGGGTCAGGGGTGGGGGCGGGGTGTGGGGGGCACAGTTCTTGTTCATTGGCATATCAGAATATCCTGGGTCTATTGTCAAAACCAGCTTTCAATCGATGGTAAATAACAATGTAAGCAATGTTTCAACTAGGAACATATATCCTTAAAATTACCCCGCAATGTCTGTGTGGATCTGTCTGGCACATTTTCACTGCCCTCCTCCATTAAACAGAACATATGTGGTTATCTTGTCCGAACCTGCCTTTATCAGGATTAGCAATGCAATATTCTTCATACTCCATTGAAAGGCTCCTTGAAACTCGAATAGGGATTATTCTATGCTCATTATATTTTCACTGCAAATCTTCTTTACAGAGAACATTACTGTCATAATGAGATACCTTAATACTGCATTAACACATGAAAATCATGTCTTGATTCTATTCTTTTTCTGTACCTCATATATATAAATGTAATACAGCTTCTTAAATAGCTTCTGCTGTTTTTATTGAAAATCCTTCTTATTGGAAAGATTTGCTCAGTGGGTCTGAATCTACAGCTAAGGATTATCCCTAATTTGTTTCCCATTGGCAGTCAAGTGGAAACCGGCTACAGAATGGCTGGCGTCAAATCAGATAATAAGGTGCGGGGGGGGGGGGGGGGGGGGGGTTTGGGAGTGGGGGGGGGTTTGGGAGGGGGGGGGTTGGGGGGGGGGTTTGGGGGGGGTGGGTTGGGAGGGGGGTGGGTTGGGGGGTGAGGGACCCTCTCTCAGGCTGTAGTGAACAGTCGGGGCACAGGACAAGGAGCTTTACTCTGATCCAGACTTTCCCTCCAAGGTCAGAAGAGCTATGAGCTGGCGCCAGGGGCCCGTGGGGGGGGGGGGGGGGGGGGGGTTGGGGGGGGGGGGTTGGGAGGGGGGTGGGTTGGGGGGGTTTGGGAGGGGGGGGGTTTGGGAGGGGGGTGGGTTGGGGGGTGAGGGACCCTCTCTCAGGCTGTAGTGAACAGTCGGGGCACAGGACAAGGAGCTTTACTCTGATCCAGACTTTCCCTCCAAGGTCAGAAGAGCTATGAGCTGGCGCCGTGGCGATGTCGATCACCCACCCCACCATACTTTATAACACGGACCGAGGGGTTCTAACACGTGCGCGCGTGAAAGGGTGTCACAAATCCCCATGCGGCGCAATGGAAGTGAAGTTCGGTGCGGGTCAACCAGGGTGAGATTCTGTCGCTCTATATGACAGGCACCCCAGGGGCTCCTTGATTTGGGGTGGGGGGGGGGAAGCGGATGGGGTGTGGCTGCATTGGGCCGAGTGTGCAGGCCTCCGGGTCCAGGGGCAGGGTTGGCAGGACGTTTGCCTCCATGCACCGTCACTGTGTTGTATTAATTTTTAAAACGAGAATAAAACAAACAACAGCTTTCCAGTCCTCACCCCCACCCACTCCCCGTGCCCCGTCCATGTTAACCTCTGCCGCCACATGCCTGTCTATCCAACCGCATGACCCCTCATACCCCTGAGGCAAACACATGACTCTCTACCCAGTCAATAGCCCCTCATACCACCAGTGCTCTCACATCCTCATGACCCTTTATAGCCCCGAGGCCAACTTACTGCCAACTCACGCCCCTGACTGACCACCATTGGCCCCTTTAGGGGAGACGCAGTGGTATTGGACTGGGACTGGGGGTTTGGGCTTGGGTACGATGCTCTTTCCAAGAGCTGGTGCAGACTCGATGGGCTGAATGGCCTCCTTCTGCACTGTAAATTCCATGATTCTACGATTCTATAAGACCATAAGTCACTCGGCCCATTGGATCTGCTTGACCATTCAATCATCGCTGATATGTTCCTCATCCCCTTTCTCCTGCCTTCTCCCCATAAACCCTGATCCCCTTATTAAACAAGAACCTCTCTATCTCCATCTTAAAGACATTCAGTGATTTGGCCTCCACATCCTTCTGCGGCAATGAGTTCCACAGATTCACCACCCTCTGGCCGAAGAAATCCTCCTCATCTCAGTTTTAAAGGATCGTCCCTTCAATCTGAGATTGTGCCCTGAGGTTTTAGTTTCTCCTCCAAGTGGAAACACCCTCTCCACGTCCACTCAACCCAGGCCTCATTCTGTAAGTTCAGTATTCTGTCAGTTTCAATAAAATCCCCCCATTTCCTTCTAAGCTCCAACGAGTACAGACCCAGAGTCCTCAACTGCTCCTCATACGAAAAGCTCTTCATTCCAGGGATAATTCTTGTGAACCGATTGCTATGCTCCATCCTCTGACTGGGGGCTTCTCGCCCGCACGCCAGCGGGAGGATGCTAATGGATGCACATGGGTCCTAATGATCCAATTACATCCACAGAATGGGCCCGACACCAGAGTCCCCAGGCCCTAGCGATTCTCTGGGCTGGGGGTCACGTGGGCAGAGTTCAGCACAGGTATCACCAAACGTGAACCTGACATAGTGGACCTCCCGGTGGGCAACGGGGAACTCCTTAAGGTAGCTGCCCCAAAGTCCATCCGTGCCCCCCCCCCCCCTCCACAATGTACAACTTGCTCTCCCCTACTAAATGGGTCTCTGTGGGGGTCACCTCTAGTTGGGGTGTCTCTGTGGCGAGGGTTCCTTTAGTTAGGGGGTCCTTGTGGGGGGCTTCCCTTTTGAGGGGGTCACTGTGGGTGGCCTCCCTATTAAGGGGCTCCCTGGGGGATCTCCCTACCAAGGGGGTCCCTGTGGAGGGTTTCAGGGATTCCTATTTAGGGGGCGCCGGGGAGGAAGGGGTGCGGATCAGATCACCCCCCCGACTGGGGAGAAGGGGGAAACCCAGAAAATCCAGGGATGTTACGACCCAATCGCACGTAGTCACATGCTCCCACTGGCATGTGGCCTGGAATTTGATCAGCGGGGGTGGGGGGTGTTCCATGGCTTCTGGGTCAGCTCCGGATCGATTTAGCCCCGCCGCCCTATTCTCCGTCCCATCAGGGAACACACACCGGGAGAACTTTGATGGAAAATCCAGCCCCCTATGTTTTCAAGAAAGAGTTAAATGTAGCTCTTGGTGCTGAAGGGATCAAAGGATATGGGGAGAGCACGGGAACAGACTACTGCATTGGACGATTGGCCAGACCATAATGAATGGCGGAGAAGGCTTGAAGGGCCAAATGGCCTCCTCCTGCTTCGATTTTTTATGTTTCTATTACCACATAATAATACATTAACATAAATATATTTATTTGTTAAAATATTACTCATGGCAATTTGACACAAGTGGATTAACCAGTGCAATTAAAATAGCATGCAAAGGAATTTCAACCCTTTTCACGCATTCCTGGGCAGCCGCACAACCTCAACCCTTTAAATCTCTGCTGCCAGTGATGTCTTGGCTCACACCAGGTCTCATTGTTCCATCACCCCTATGCTCGCTCGGCTACATTGACTCCCAGTCAACAATACCTCAACATTAAAACTTTGATCTTTGTCATCAATCCCTCCGTGGCTTCACTTCTCCCTCGCTCTTTAATCTCCTCCAGCCCTACAACCAATCCTGCAAGATGCCTGTGTCCCTCCTGTTCTGGACCCCCTAAGCATCCCAGAATTTAATTCCTCTTCCATTGGTTAACCACGCTTTAGTTGCTCTGGAACTCTGATCCTGAATCTTGCTGCCTCCCTATCTCTCTTTTTTGATTTAAGACTCTCTTTAAAACCTCCCTCTTTGACCAACCTTTTGATCACCTAACATCTCGTCATGTGGCTTCCTGTTTGATAATATTCCTGTGACGCACCTTTGTCTTACTAGTGTTAAAGGCACAATATATATTCAAATATTTGTTGTTAATTATTGATTGTAACGGAGGGAGTCTTTAGCTGACTGGTGGCATTGCAATACTCCCTCTAAAGGTGAAGAGTTCCAATCCAGATCACCCTCAATGAGTGGAGACTAGAACGTGGTCTCTTAGTAAAGGGTTGACAGCGAGCAAGTTACTTGCATCTGGGCGAAGTGGCCACTGATTCAATTGTAGTATTCGTACCTCTTGAGTCAGATTCTTTCAGTTCCATTTGAGTTCCATTATAGACAACACAAGAGAGTGGGGACTGCAGCATTTGCTCTGAAAAACTGGTAGACTTGGGCCCATTCAGCACATGGGCCCTTCCTTCATTGCAAAGGGTAAGTGGGGCTAGTCAGCCTTGTTCGAAGCCCACCAGGAAAAAATAATCCAAGGAGAAAAACCGTGGAGATGACAGCTAGAAAACCATCTCAGCCACTCTCCCAGTTATTGGCTAAAGAATCTCATAAGTGAGTCTTGGGTTAAGGTCCTGCCTGAGGGAGATCATTGTGGACAAATGTTATTGCACAGTAAGAGGCTAAATTCCATCAATTGCAATCTCATTGAAACCAACTTGCATCTATTACCATTTCACAGCAAGAAAGTGGCTATAATTAATTACAATGATGCAGTAAGCAAATCGTCTTTGTTAATTACAAGTGTACAGTAGGTAATTACATTTAATTAATTACATGTACTAGACTTTATCAGTTACAAGTCTGCAGCACTGTAATGAGGCTGGTCAGTTTTGAGTGTACCATTGATTTAAAAAAAATATAAATTTAGAGTACCCAATTCATTTTTTCAATTAAGGGGCAATTTAACGTGGCCACTCCGCCTACCCTCCACATCTTTGGGTTGTGGGGGCGAAATCCACGCAAACACGGGGAGAATGTGCAAACTCCACATGGACAATGACCCAAGGCTGGGATCGAACCTGGGACCTGTTATGGGCGAGGGTTTAGAGAACCCCAAACTGTATCATGGAGTTCACCTGACCCACAACCTTTAATAGATTGTGGTATAGGGAGAACACGGCCCATCTACAGGTGAGGTAAAGCAGAAATGGAAAAGTATTTTTTAAAAGCAAAACAATGTTTATTCTATGAACTCAAGTTAACCTTTTTAAAACATACAGTGAACATCTTAGCAACCATCAATTCAAATAAAACCCCCAAAGAATACATCACTAAGTAATCCTTTAAGCTTTCCTTTTAACATCCATACGACTTTAAAAAAGAACTTTAACAGAAGCACATCAGGTTAAAGTCACCACTGAAAACATTTATAATTCTGAATTCACCAAATGGTCAACAGATAGTCTTTTGATGGCAGAGAGATCAACAGTACAGCTGTTCTGTCTGGCTTCAGCTCCCACACTGAAAACGAAACTAAAACACACCCTGCAACAAACAGCCTAAAATGAAAGTAAAAAGCTGACAGGCAGCCCAGCTCCACCCAATCTCTGACATCACTGCAGTAATGAACACCCATTACTTAAAGGTACTCTCACTACAGATATTTATATACACACCCATTTATAAACACCCATTTCTTAAAGGTACTCTCAAATGACAGACCTCAATGCCATGAAGCAACAGTGCTAACCACTGACCCACCATGCCTCCCCGGGGTATACCATTGACGCCGGTTACAGGTACGTATTGACATGGTGAGTCTGGCTTACACTCGGCTAAAATAGTTACTGCCCAGCAACAAACATTTGTTCAAATTCTTCAGGGTTACCTTTGAGGTGATAGGAGGGTTGTCTTTGTGAGGTTCTATTTTTGGAAGTTTAGAAATTAAATGCGTCTAAAAGTATGTCAAATCAGATCTCGCAGCAGCATAGAACAAAGATTACATCGGACCTCCAGCTCTATGACATCGATTGGAAGAGGCTGATATATTCTGGGTGGCTGTATTGAACGGCAGTAAGAATCCCATTTATTAATCAATCTATGAGGTTAGCGTGAGCCACCGATACTATTGTTGCGACCTAGCTCTCACCTCCTCGCGGTCAACCCCTCAACCTCTCCACCCCCCTCTTCACCCTTAAAATCCTTTGCAAAACTTTGATCAATCTTCTAGTCACCCCTCCTAATATCTGCTTCTGTGGTTTGGAGTCGATTTTACGTTGAGAGGCTTGGCTCGTTGAAGGTGCTACGTTATTTTGGTTGAGGACGTTGCTGACCTCTGTCCTCACCTGACAACCACCAGAGTCACTCCCTAACCTCAGGGCACTGAGCCTAACTGTACTGCGCCAACTTAACTGCTCCTTTCTGATAAATCACCCATGCAAAAGTGTGAATCGATATGCTCCCAGTGCCAAACAACATTGATCAGGTTTTGGGAAGGGAAATAAGGATCAATATGGGAACAGGGCCACTTGCAAGTTCCTCTCCAAGCCACACACTATCCTGATTTGGAAATATATCACTGCTTCTTCACTGTCACTGGGTCAAGATCCTGGAACTCCATCCCCCCAACACGGGAAGAACGTGCAAACTCCTCACAGTCAAC
Organism: Scyliorhinus canicula; assembly: GCF_902713615.1. NCBI lineage: Eukaryota > Metazoa > Chordata > Chondrichthyes > Carcharhiniformes > Scyliorhinidae > Scyliorhinus > Scyliorhinus canicula. The sequence continues at coordinate 121,295,461 of NC_052163.1, read as the reverse complement.
CTTGATCGAAAGCGAACCCCTGACTCTGGCACTGTGAGGCAGCAGTGCTAACCACTGTGTCACCGTGCCTGCCCCCAGCTGCCCGACCAGCTTCCTGCCATGGTCCCATCGCTGCGTCTTTTTCATTCCGGGTTATTTTATGTAATATATACCTGGGTTATTTTGGTGAGTCAGTGTTAAGCATCCAAACAGAACAACAATCGGCGACTCTCATGCCAGTGAAAGCAGTGAGAATCGGAGAGACAGACGCAATGTGTATCAGTAATGCTGACTTGCTTAATTTAGAAATAACACAGACAGTTGCGGTCAGACTGAGAGAGAGAGAGACAGTCACACCATCAATACTGTAAAGAAATAAAACTGCTTTAAATATTTAATTGCAACCTTTTTTTTCTATTTCTATTGATCTGTAGAAGGAATCAGCTGCTGACAAAGGGGTTGGCAGTTTGAGGAAGATGGATTAACAATAAGCTTTAAACCATATTACTTTCTGTAAAATTTCAAAAAGGTATCGGTTAAATTTAAATTAGGCAAAGGGCCAAAATGATGAACAAAATTGTTGGAGATATATGAACCACCCTATGTCTAAAATGCCACGTTGTTTAGTAAACCGTGTATATTTCTTCCGACCAACGTCGTCCCCATATTCTCTGAGGCCACTGAATGCTCCGGATACAGTTTCCCAATGGCCCTCCACACCGACCCCAATGCCCATTATCCATAGACATTGGAACTAGACAGAAAGTACAACACAGAAATCCTTGTCCTCTCCTTTCACTCCACCAGCCTCCGCACTCAATGGATCATCCTCCGCCATTTCCGCCAACTCCAGAATAATGCAACCCACCAAACACATCTGCCCCTGTCCGCCTCTGTCAGCACTCCAGAGGGATATTCCCCTCTGCGACACCCAAGGGAGTTCCTCGTCTCTCCTAACCTCCGCTTCTTTCCCTACAGCACCTTTACGTGCAAGAAGGGGTGGTCACAACTGGCCTTTCACAGAATCACAGAATCGTTACAGTGAAGAGGGAGACCATTTGGCCCATTATGTCACAATGGTTAGGTGGATTGGCCGTGCTAACTTGCCCTTAGTGTCCAAAAAGGTTAGATGGGGTTATCGGGTTACAGGGATAGGGTGGAAGTGAGGGCTTATGTGGGTCGGTTCAGGCTCGATGGGCCGAATGGCTTCCTTCTGCATTGTATGTTCTATGTTCTATGTTCCCTCACAGCTCTCTGAATGAACAATTTCCTTAGAGCCATTCTCTCGCCCTCTCCCCATATCCCTGCACATTCGGCCTTTTCAAGTAACATTCCCTTTGGGATGCTTCGAATGAACCTGCCTCCACCCCACTCTCAGGCAGTGCATTCCAGACCTTAATCACTCGCATGTGAAAGCGTTTTTCTCAGATCAATTCTGTTTCTTTTGCCAATTACTTATGATTCTTTTACGAGGAGGAACAGTTTCTCTCCACCCATTCTGCCCAGATTCCTCCTAATTTTGAATACCGGGCAGCACGGTGGCACAATGGTTAGCATTGCTGCCTCACGATGCCAAGGTGCCAAGGTCCCAAGTTCAAACCCGGCTCTGGGTCACTGTCCGTGTGGAGTTTGCGCATTCTCCCCGTGTCCACGTGGGATTCGCCCCCACAACCCAAAAATGTGCAGGGTAGGTGGATTGGCCACACTAAATTGCTCCTGAATTGGAAAAAATGAATTAGGTGCTCTAAATTTATTTTTTTTAAATTAATAATTTTGAATACCTTTATTAAGTCTCCTCTCAGGTTTATAAGAGATAGGATTTATAATCATCTATAAAGGAATAATTTGATTAGGGATAGTCAACACGGTTTTGTGAAGGATCGGTCGTGCCTCACAAACCTTATTGAGTTCTTTGAGAAGGTGACCAAACAGGTGGACGAGGGTAAAGCAGTTGATGTGGTGTATATGGATTTCAGTAATGCGTTTGATAAGGTTCCCCATGGTAGGCTATTGCAGGAAATACAGAGGCATGGGATTCAGGGTGATTTAGCAGTTTGGATTAGATATTGGCTCACTGTAAGAAGACAGTTGATGGGAATACTAGTGGTAACTGAACTCCAGGCTCAACATTTCCCATCAACCACAAGGATCTGTTTTGGGACCACTGCTGTTTGTCATTTTTATAAATGACTTGGAGGAGGGCGTAGAAGGATGGGTGAGTAAATTTGCAGATGACACTAAAGTCGGTGGAGTTGTGGACAGTGCGGAAGGGTGTTGCAGGTTACAGAGGGACATAGATAAGCTGCAGAGCTGGGCTGAGAGGTGGCAAATGGAGTTTAATGCAGAAAAGTGTGAGGTGATTCATTTTGGAAGGAGTAACAGGAAGACAGAGTACTGGGCTAATGGTAAGATTCTTGGTAGTGTGGATGAGCAGAGAGATCTCGGTGTCCATGTACATAGGTCCCTGAAAGTTGCCACCCAGGTTAATAGGGTTGTTAAGAAGGCGTACGGTGTGTTAGCTTTTATTGGTAGAGGGATTGAGTTTCGGAGCCATGAGGTCATGTTGCAGTTGTACAAAACTCTGGTGCGGTCACATTTGGAATATTGCATATAATTCTGGTTGCCGCATTATAGGAAGGATGTGGAAGCATTGGAAATGGTACAGAGGAGATTTACCAGGATGTTGCCTGGTATGGAGGGAAGATCTTATGAGGAAAGGCTGAGGGACTTAAGGCTGTTTTCATTAGAGAGAATAAGGTTAAGAGATGACTTAATTGAGGCATACAAGATGATCAGAGGATTAGATAGGGTGGACAGTGAGAGCCTTTTTCCTCGGATGGTGATGTCTAGCACGAGGGGACATAGCTTTAAATTGAGGGGAGATAGATATAGGACAGATGTCAGAGGTAGGTTCTTTACTCAGAGAGTAGTAAGGGCGTGGAATGCCCTGCCTGCAACAGTAGTGGACTCGCCAACATTAAGGGCATTTAAATGGTCATTGGATAAACATATGGACGATAAGGGAATAGTGTAGATGGGCTTTAGAGTGGTTTCACAGGTCGGCGCAACATCGAGCGCCGAAGGGCCTGCACTGCGCTGTAATGTTCTATGTTCTATGTTCTGGACTCTACATTGGGCTCAACAACTTTAGATCAAAAAGCCTGCATCCATCTTGTTCTATATGTTTATTTTCTTTTTTGTTTTTTCTTTTTATATCCGTTCAGATGCTTTTCTCATTTGAACGTTACCTTTGTTCCTTTAACACATCCATTACCAGAGGTGGATTTTCATGTTGTGGAGCCCCGCGTTCAGCTTCATTTCAAAGTCCATTCCCATCCCGCGTCCCCGCCCCATTATGACTGCTGATCCGGACCGGCTGGTTCATCACAGGGGCAGCACAGTAGCACAAGTGGATAGCACTGTTGCTTCGCAGCGCCAGGGTCCCAGGTTCGATTCCCCGCTGGGTCACTGTCTGTGCGGAGTCGGCACGTTCTCCGAGAGAAAAGAGCTAACGTTTCGAGTCCAATGACGCTTTGACAAAGGGTCATCTGGACTCGAAACGTTAACTCTTTTCTCTCCCTATAGATGCTGCCAGACCTGCTGAGATTTTCCAGCATTTTCACTTCCTTCCTCAGCCCTGGCTGGGCCGAGTTGCTCCTCACCTGCTCCTCTTGCTGCTCTCTGGAGGCTGACCGGCTGGCTCACCTAGGCCCATGGCTTTCATCCACGCCTCGCCTCACTGCTGCAGGTTGGCCTTCCCTCAGCCCTGGGTTAAGAAATCTGCTGGCTGCGCCTATTTTCACAAAAATTAAACCCAGTATCTTCTGCCTTTGTCCCTCCTCGCCTAGTCTCCCCTCATTCCTCGAACGTGCGTGTCTCAATGTTTGGACCAGTCGGTTTCCCCGCTGTCATGGGTCTCGTTCAATCAGATTCTGATGTTGCGCTGCATGGCCTTCTGAGCGGCTCAACAAATCCAAATCAGCAAAGGCAGAGCTATCAGGCTCTGATTGGTGCCCACAGACCCCAGCTGGTGCAGCCCCACCCCCCAATTGGACATGTGGACAAGGTGGTGAACTGAAATGGCAAGAGGCAGGGAGGTTGGGGTTTGCGTCTTGCTTGCGGACTGAACATTTTCTGTTTTTATTTCAGATTCCCAGCATCTGCGGTATTTTGCTTTTAATTTCGTGGTTGAAATCAATACTATTCGTAACCTTCTCAGGAGTCGCTAATACATTTGTGCGCCATATGAAGTTTGTGTGGGGAGGGGAGAGCTGGCTGCTGATTCATGAACAGCAGAGGCAGGCTAGCTTCATGATCATGTTTCAATATTAATGGTTACTAAATATAGGTACTGCGGAAGTAGAAACTAAATTTCACGTCTTGCTGTTTTGAACACTGTCCATTAATGCCAAGGTTGTACTTGTATTAACAACCCCCAGCTGCCGAATGCCGCACCCAAATATATATTTGAAAACAGCGTGGCAATCCTGACTGTGGATGAACTATGCCCATGACGACTTAAACGGCCAACATTACTAACCAGCTCTTGAGTAAATCTACGACTCCATCTCCCACTGCTCTGTTCAGACCAGCAAGCATAGACAGTGAGAGAGAGATGGGGAGCCAGCAAGAGTGAAAAATTATTGGAGAATAAAATGCGGCAAAGAGACATGCAGCGACAGTGTTAGATACAGAGAACAGAAAGATGGAGAGAGAGAAAGAAAGAGAGAAAGAGGGAGAGAGAGAGAAAATAGTGAGAAAAAGAAAGAAAGAGAGAAAGAAAGTGAGAGAGAGAAAGAGAGAGAAAAAGAAAGAGAGAAAGAGAAAGAAAGAGAGAAAGACAGAAAGAAAGAATGAATGTGAGATAAAGCACATGAACTAAAAAGAGAGAGGGATAAAGACACATAATTAAGCACAGGCTGTGATATAGAAACCAGAAAAGAAAATGAAGAGGACGTGCCAGCAGAAGAATTGGAGAGAGAGAGATTAAGACAGGGAGAGAAATAAAAACAGAAATGAGAGAGAGAGATAGTAATGTTGCTCTCTGTACCAGTATGTTATTACATAATGTCAATCCTCGACCTGATCTAAAGCTTCCTTTGTCTCTCCTCTGGATAAAAATGACACAACAATGTGGATGAAAGTGCTACACCTTTATTGAACCACGAAGCATTTGATCATATTCACAACAATACCAGTTGCTTAGTTCTCCTGTGTACCGACGTCGATCTCAGTGGTCAATCCGATGACAAAATCCTTTGTGCGTCACCTCTGAGCAACTTGCAAAATGGTTCCAAGCTCGTGGTTCCGTGGGATCGCTCATTTTCATCACCTATATCTGAGATCTTTCCACTCATGGCGGCAGCGTGGCACAGTGGTTAGCACTGCTGCCTCACAGCGGCAGGGTTCAAGTCCATCGGCAGGACTAGAAGTTCCCACCCATTGTAGCTGTAGGGTGGAAGTTGCAATTTCAGGAATGCTGGGCGCTCTACATTAATTTGTTCGCATGGTAATGCTTCATGTGCGAACCAGGTATGGTGAAATTCTGGCCAAGTCAGAAGTTAGGGGCTGGTTTAGCTCACTCAGCTAAATCGCTGGCTTTTAAAGCAGGCCAGCAGCACGGTTCGATTCCCGTACCAGCCTCCCCGGACAGGCGCCGGAATGTGGCGACTAGGGGCTTTTCACAGTAACTTCATTGAAGCCTACTCGTGACAATAAGCGATTTTCATTTCATTTCAATAGTGACCCAATCTTTACCCCTCGCCCCCTGGTGCTAAGGACAATTCTGGTGGCCCTATTGCCATTTTGCTGGAGCCCATAACTCAGCAAAGATCGAGGTCCTTCATGCCTTTATTCCGTTACAACATTACAACAGTGACTACACTTTCAAAGTTCTTTAGCTGTAAAGCAATTTGGGACATTGAGATTGTGAAAGGCGAAATAGAAACGTAAGCTATTTTGCTCCATTTCTTATGACAAAGGTCCATACTGGACATTGGGATACCAGACATCCTTCACACGTGACATTCCTGGAACACACTCCGAGCCTTTGTTACGCTGCCAAAGTGGAGAACAGATGTTCTGGTATCACACACATCTAGGCCTGTCATTTACTATACTCTGTGTTCCCTTCACTAAAAGTCTTTCATTAACACAAGAACAAAATCGATCTATCTCCCTCTTTCATCATCTGGTTATTTTCTTAGATGGCTCTGTCTTTCTCCCTATCACTCTGATCTGCGGGCTCAGGTTACAATTCAGGCTCACATCACATTACAGCTGTTGCTGCTCCCATTGCTACTAATGTACCACATTTCGGGACAACATTTTTGAACTAACTTTGGAGTGATTAAAAATGGCCAAGATCAATACCAAATTGTCTCCTGTCTCAAAATCACTGGAGTAAAACTTTCGCACTCAATACATACTCTACTTCAAACCGCTCTCGACCCTTCCGACAGACAAATAGATGGAGAGAGCAGCTCAGTGAGCCTTTTCATTGAAGGGGTGAGTCAATGCTGGTTTCTTCCGATCTCATGTCAATCCCGTAACAAAGAGGCAGTCTGGCCATATGTTATATTAACGGGAGGGTTACGGTACAGGGTAGTACAAAAGGATGTAAAGAAGATGTATGGGCAGCACGGTAGCATAGTGGTTAACACTGTGGCTTCACAGCGCCAGGGTCCCAGGTTCGATTCCCTGCTGAGTCACTGTCTGTGCAGGGTCTGCACGTTCTCCCCATGTCTGCATAGGGTTTCCTCCGGGTGCTCCGGTTTCCTCCCACAGTCCAAAGATGTGCAGGTTAGGTGGATTGGCCGTGCTAAATTGCTCTTTGGTTAGATGGGGTTGCAGGGTTATGGGGATAGGGTGGAGGCGTGGGGTTAAGTAGGGTGCTTTTTCCAAGAGCTGATGCAGACTCGATGGGCCGAATTGCCTACTTCTCCACTGTAAATTCTATGATATCTATGAAGAGAAGCAGGTACATTTTATGTAGTAACTCGTTAGTTGCATTTTAAAAGCTTGCAGACTCCAGAGGAATAAGGAACTTGCATGCATGCAGAACTCTGAAAATCCCAGAGTTCTCTGCGTCAATGGAGTCATTCTTTGAAGTGTAGTCACTGATGGAGTAGAGGGAACATTGCAGCCAATAGATGCACTGCAAGCTCCCACAAAACAACAATATTGCAATGGCCAGGCATTCTGTTCAAATGATGTTGGGGTTGTTTGAACGTTGAACAGGACACCAGGGACAACTGCGCTGCACAGAATTTGCACTCAAGTATTTGGTGTGGGGGGTGGTTGAACCCACAACCTTTGAACTCAGAGGCACCTGTACTACCAAATGAGCCGCAGCTGGCTGAGGCACATGAGACTGTTTTGAGGTTCTGCAGTTCCTGCTGTGACAGGTTGGCATTTCGATTTGTTACCTCGACACAGAACTAGGAGTTCTGAATGTGAGACGGTCACCGATAAACCCAATGGACAATTCGGGAGAAATCTCTTTGCCCAGAGAGTGGTTAGAATGTGGAACCCACTATCACAAAAAGTGGTTGCAGCAAACAGCATCAATCCAGTTATAGGGAAGCTAAATAAGTGAGAAAGTGATGTCCCTCTATATCCCATCTAATCCATGACTGATTCTGCACAATATGAACTGGCCAGGTGGTTGAGCAAGTTGCTACAACCAGTTCTGAGCAAGTTTTCCACATACACAGTGAAGGATTCCTTCACCTTTGCGAAGGCCTTATAGGCCTTGCATATCAGTAGAAATGTTGGCCAGGATTCTCCGGACTGCCAGCCGTTTTTTCCTGGGCGACGCGCACTCGTTGGCAGTGGCATTCTCCATTCCCGCCACTTGCTGATGGAATTTCCCATTGTGACCACACCACGCTGCCAAGAAACCCGCTGGCGTGGGTGCGCCACCAGCTCAATGGAGAACCCTGCCGGCGGATAACCCTGCTTGTGTCTATGTGCTCATTCGACATCATTTAGCCCAATGCACCGTTCAAATTTTCACCATGTCACCGTCTAGACACACCGCCAGTGTCTGAATCCATATTCATTGAACCTTTGAAATCAGCAACTCGTGCAGCTGAGTTTGGCTTTAATGATACCATGTATGCGCAAATAGATGGTGTTACCATGGGATCACTTCTTGGACCATCTCTCATCAACTTCTTTGTCAGTGTCCTCGGGCTCCTCACCCCCCTTAGCGGGGAATCCTCGTTTTCAGCTGGACTCATGCCTTCGACAAAATGACCCTTAACCTCCTACCCCCTGCCTATTTCCACGAGGGAGATGATACGTTTGCTGTATTTGAATCCATGTCAGAATTTCTTTACACAGCGTAGTGGACTCCATTCTGCTCCACCTTTGAAATGGAGCAGTCAAAGCAGCTCCTATCCTTGGCCTGCTGGTTGAGGAAACTGCCAGTGGGCTCCCCACTACTGTTGACCACAATTCAACCAGCCTTGATTGGGATTGCTAAAGTTCCACATGGTATAGGATTGATATAAGGCACATCAAAGCCACTCCTGCGGGATAATGATTATCCCGGTCAGATCATTACTCGCTGTTTATCAGGGAAACTCAGGAATGGGCCTCAGGCCGTCACTTGTGTTCCTGAAAAGTGTCCCATCTATCTCGGATTGGGGTTGTCGTTACCCGCATGAGATCTACGGGCTTGGAGCAATCAGTCTCGCCATGAGTCCAGCTGAAAACGAGGATTCCCCGCTAAGGGGGGTGAGGAGCCCGAGGACAATCATGATTGAGATCTGTATAAAGTCGGCCAGGCATGGACCCGACAGAAGACCCGGCTGGGATCTGATGTATATTGTGAAAATAATTGCTTTACAATAAACCAAGTTTTCTTCAGACAATCGTGGTTTTGGACCCGTTTGTGGCCTACTCAGAGGGTCACCTTAAAAATTTTGAGCAACAGGCGAAGCGAGGTGTTTCACGCAACTACAATGCCATCGCAACATAAGTGGTATTCGCCACTAACAGGACGCTATCATCAAGCCAAAAAAACATACTGCTCCTCAAATGAGTAGAGTGGTGGTATAACCTGCCTGCTTACCACTGGCTGGGGACTAATGACAATCCCACAATCCTATGGGAGTATGAGCTTCCCCAATGAGGGGGGGGGGGGGGGGGGGGGGCGGAGAATTCATTAGCAGACTCTCTGCATAAATAGAGCTGGCCAGTTTGGAACCAGCAGAGAGAGAGGAGTGAGCAGCAAGGGAAGGTGCTGCTGCTGTTGTATATATATGTTATTGTAAATAAATGTTATTTCTTTGTATCCTTAAAACCCATGCTGGATTCTTCGTGGCCCACACAAAACATGGTAAACGAATTTCAGTGCCAGTGTGATGCCAGGTATGTCGGCTGTATGTCCCAGCGACTGGTGGATCATAGCCACTATCATGTCCTTTTGACAGTTCACAACAGGCTAAGTACCGACCGTGTCCAACCAGTCCATGCTTGCAAAATTCAACATTAGATGTGATTCTGCGATTGAACAAAACCTGCTAGGCAATCCTCCTTGTGCAAAGAATTACACTGACAACTAATTTAAAGTGATGAGTCAGGATTGAGGAGTGACTCATTTTCACGTGTTAGAAGTTGTACATATTCACACACAGGACCCTGTCCTTTGCAGACAGAAGGAGCATGTCTACACATTACGCCTTTTCCAACTAAACAAAAGCTTAAGGGACAGCCAGCCCCTGCTTCATTCCCCATGGCAATGCTTTGTCCAAACAGAATCGACCTGCCTGGTTTGAATTTGTACAAAAGCTGGGCAATTAATTGTTCCCTGGTGCATTCTCCGTGGTAACACGTCTACCAATCAGAGTCCACTTGCCAACCAATCAGCACTGTCTTCATATGCATATAAATCACTGTTCCCTTTACAATTGGTATTCTTGCAAACTGTCCTGATGAGTACAAAACAAAAAGCTTCAACAGCATGTACCTTTTTTCAGGGATGCTCAAAAACGTTTGGACGCAGCATCAGGAATGCACTGATAAAATGTGACAGAGGCAGGTTTGATCAAAGCTTTCAAAAGGAAGTTAGACTGTTACCTGAAAGGGAAGAATGTGCAGGGAGATGGCAGGGGAATGAATTACTCATTCAGAAGACAGGGGCAAACATGACCAGCTAAATGGCCTCCTTCTGCACTGTAGCAATTCTGTGATTCTGAGGTTAGATGAAGTAATGTGGGAAAAAGCTCATGTGGAGCATAATCACTGGCCGAGGCCGGTTGGATCCAATGGCCTGATTCTGTGCTATAAGTTGTTATGATCCCAGTTGATGTTATAACTGGACGGGAAGATGCCAGAATGGAACAGTTATAACGCGCACCAGACTTACAGGGTTGGAGCAATCAGTCTCCCCATGAGTCTCACCAAATACAAGCTCCCCCACTAAGGAGGCGAGGAGCCCTAGATCATCACGTTTACTTTCTGTATAAAGTCAGCCAGGTTTGGAACCAACAGGACCAATCCAGGGGGGTCTGACTTATCTCGTATTACAGTAAACCAAGTTTCCTTTCCACTAACTCAGTTCGGACTCATTTGTGATCTACAACAGGAACCCTGGATCAAACGACAATGGGCGGGATTCTCCCTTGCCCGAAGTCGCGGCAGGCGCCTGGGTCTGGGTCGCAATGCTCCACCCACTCCAAATTGGTGTCATTGTGACATGCGACGCATGCAGTTGCAAATGCATTTGCATATTGTTATCGGGCCCACCCGCGATGCTCTGTCTCCGATGGCTGAGTTCCCGATGGCATGGTCCACGTATGGTCTCAACAGTCGTGGCGGCTGTTGTACGGCAGTTTCCAACACCGCCATACTTCGCCGACAGTCGTGCCGCTGGCCAGGGGGCTTCTACCAGGGCTGGGGGGAGGAGAGCGGTGTGGCCAGGAGTTGGGCTGTGGGGTCGGGGTGGATGGGTACGCGGTCCAGCACAATCAGCGCCATCCTTTTGGGCGTGTGTGGGAGGTATAAGTGTACGCGCGGCTGCAGCGTGTCAGCCCTGTGCGCGTCCATCACAGACCCTGCAAGTCCCCCACCGTTTTACGCGTGTTCTGCGGGTGTTTCACGCGGCGCCGGTGCTAGCCCCTCTCCGGTAGCGGAATTGGTGTGGGTTTGGCGCCTCTTTTTCCATCGTAGGACTGCATGGATCCTCTGTTAGCATCAGCAGTTAGATGCAGGAATGGAGAATCCATCCCAGTAACTTTTACTTTTTCATATAAAACGTGAAGGAACTGAATCACAGGACCACTAATTAATTTCAACAACAAAAAATAAGCATTTAATAAATATGTTAAAATGTTATTGTGATACAGAACTCCATTACTCCCCCTTAGCTCAACAAATATACACAGATTTAAATATTGACAAGCATTACTATGTACTCCTTAAGCTACAATGGTCTTATTAACACAAAAAGTCCATTTTAAGCATACAAAATGAATGTGGTCAAATGCACCCATTCAACTCTGAACCCAAGTTAGTTTCTGCGGATGCCTCCTCAGAATATCCCCATATGATGATCACATGAGAGTTTACAAACTCTACTCCCAAAGACTTGCTTTACCCTCTCTCTTCTTTAAAATCTTCTCTCATGATAATGCTCTCCCTCAATGATTTGCATTCCAAAATTAAGTCCAGGTTTTAAAAATGACTATTTTAAACCAAGCTTCTGCTCCACTTCTAACAGCGAATCCAGTCCAGTATTTTATCCCCCCTCCACCTTTTAGGTTTCCTTTGTCTTAACTGCATTTACACAAACTCTGAGATCCAGCCACCGATCTCCGTGGTTATTTCAACTCACGTTCGACAAGCTGTAGTAAAACCTCACACACCTGAAAATCACTTCAGATGTCTTTCTGCTGTCTCAGCCTTCATCGCACCTCGGTCTGTCTTTACTGAACTGTGTTCTGTTCTAGTACCTTTAACCTCAGCCTTCTTGAAAACATTTTTCATTTCTCTAGTTTCCATAACCACCTGCTCTTCAGTTCTCAGCACTTGTTTTCTTGACCAATACGCCGTGGTTATGGCTTTTCTTCCAGCAAAGCTGAGAGAGGCGCTCCCTCTCTAGCCTTCTGAACCAACTGCTTCTAGCAGAGCTGTGAGAGTTGCCTTCTCTCTCAATACCTATCCTCAACCACATCAAATTAGCTGAACTAAAACTTAAAAACTTCTCCATCTTACAAGGCCTCAGTTGCAAAGCTGCGACTTACCCTTCTCCAGGCTTCTATTTACTCTTCACACTGTAGCCCTCTCTAAGCACAATAGAAACACATTTGGAACTTAAAACAACCCCCACACAAACAAACATCTTTGTCCAGCATGAATCTAACTATAGGTTTTACCCTTCCAGGCACAGAAACATTAAATGAAACCCACTTTAAACTATACCTTATTTCTAATGCTTACCAATACAAATACAAACTCCCTTGGGAGTTTGGTGAGCTCAGTTGACTGGACGGCTGGTTAGTAACGCAGAATGATGCCAACAGCCTGGGTTCAATTCCTGTCCCGGTTGAAGTTACCACAAAGGGACCAGCCTTATCCCTCACTTAAGGTGTGGTGATCCTCAGATTAACTCTTAAAGGGGAAAGAAGCCTCTGGGTGACTTTCCCTTTCATAAGTCCATAAAACTACCCTTGTTTTTCCCACAAAGTTCTATTTGTCGAGTATTTTTGAAGCGTTGTCACTGTTACAATGTAGGAAGCACAGCAGCTAATTTGCTCACTACAAGCTCCCACAGACAGCAATGTGATAATGGCCAGATCACCTGTTTTGGAGTTGTTGATTTGATGGATAAATATTAGCTGGGACATCATCCAGGAAGGACGAGAGAATGTATGTGCAGGAGGGTACATTTGCTGCTCTGGTGAAACAAAACAGGAGAAATGACCATACTTGTGCCAATTTTGACAGGAAAGATCTTTTTGATGCAAGTGCCAAGTTCAGAGCAATTGGACACAACAATTCTGACTGTAAAGCTGACGCTCCATCACACATCTGGAAACTCTCGATTTTTCATCCAAACCCTTCTGTTGCTGTTCTTCTTTATCCATGCCCGAATTATCCATTCTGAAAGCACGTTTGCAATAATCGATTCAAGCGCAGTTTATTCAAATCAGTCACAGTTGTTGTCCTCAGTCTATTTACTGAACTTATGTGTATGATTTATTGGTGTGGGCATTTGATTTTGACAGCAGATCCTCGTTCTAACTTGGGAAAGACTGCCGTCTTTCACAGACGTGTGTTTAACCCTGTGAAGACCAATGGGAAAGTTTGTTTTATCTCTGCCTCTCAATTGCTAAAAGTCAAAGCAAAATGCATGTGTGGAATATTTCTGATTTCTCCGCACATTCCAGTGACTGATTGCACATGTTGCAGTCTGTGGCTGCCCTTTGAACTGCGCGATTCAGTAATAAATCCAAAAATGAATTCAGGGGAAACTTCTCTACTCAGGGGATAACTCACTGCCACAGGGAACAGTTGCAGTGAACACAGATCATAGAATCATAGAATTTACAGTGCAGAAGGAGGCCATTCAGCCCATCGAGTCTGCACCAGCCCTTGGAAAGAGCACCCTACTTAAGCCCACACCTCCACCCCATCCCCGTAACCCAGTAACCCCACCTAACCTTTTTGTACACGAAGGACAATTTAGCGTGGCCAATCCACCTAACCCGCACATCTTTGGGCTGTGGGAGGAAACCGGAGCACCCGGAGGAAACCCACGCAGCCACCGGAAGAACGTGCAGATCCGCACAGACCGTGACGAAATCCGTGAATCAAACCTGGGACCCTGGAACTGTGACCCTAACCACTGTGCTACCGTGCCGTCCACGGATGCTTTTAAGGTGAAGTTAGATGGACAGACGAGGGTGAAAGGGCGAGATAGTTAAGTTAATTGGATTGGATAAAGAGAAATGAGAGGGAGTTCAGATGGAGCATGGATCAGTTGAGCTGATTGTCCTGTTTCTATGCTGTATACAAAATGTAATTCAATGCCCTGTACACGATGCAAAGTTTGTATGTTCCTCATTTCAAAAAAATAATGCCGGCTTTCAGCTACCTAACGTCTAGATTCTCTGACCCTGAAATAATGCTGTGCAATGCTGGTTACCAATCACAGAATCACAGAAAAATACAGCGCAGCAAAGTCCCTTCGGCCCATCGAGTCTGCACCTGATCTGCCAATCCTAATCCGATTTGTCAGCACCTGGCCCACAGCCTCGAATGTTGCAACATGCCAAGTGATCATCCAGGTATTTTTTAAAGGATGTGAGGCAGCCCGCCTTTACCTTCTTCCCAGGCAGTGCATTCCAGACTGTCACCACCCTCTTGGTAAAAAGGTTTTTCCTCAAATCCCCCCTGAACCACCCACCCCTCACCGTGAACTTGTGTCCCCTTGTAACTGACCCTTCAAATAAGGGGAACAGCTGTTCCCTATCCATCCTGTCCATGCCCCTCCTAATCTTGTACACTCCGATCAGGTCACCCCTCAGTCTTCTCTGCTCCATCGAAAACAACAATGCTTGGATGAATTCCCCACTCTGTTACTTCAGCAGAGCCGGGCTATTAACAGAATTATTCAGTGGTTAACATTGCTGTTAAAGGAGCAGAAAGAAGAGCTTCAGTAAAATAACCTCAATCGTTTATGGAAACATACTGCACAATCAAACCTCCTGACCAGGAAGCGGGGGGCACGGTAGCACAGTGGTTAGCACCGTTGCTTCACAGCTCCAGGGTCCCAGGTTCAATTCCTGGCTTGGGTCACTGTCTGTGCGGAGTCTGCACGTTCTTCCCGTTTCCTCCAGGGGCTCCGGTTTCTTCCCATTGTCCAAAGATGTGCAGGTTAGATGGATTGGCCATGCTAAATTGCCCTTAGTGTCCAAGAAGAAGGTTAGGTGGGGTTACGGGGGTAGGTTGGACGTGTGGGTTTATGTGGGGTGCTCTTTTCAATGGTGCCGACTCGATGGGCCAAATGGGCTCCTTCTGCACTGTCAATTCTATGATTCTATCATTCCCTGAGCAGTGGCTCTCCCAGGAGCACCACTGTGCTGATATAACCACTCTCTCCACTCGTCGCTATGGTTTGGTGGATACATTCTCTGCTGGGTGTAAGCAACCTTGCAAGGTTCTCTCCCAAACTGTGCGAAACAGTGGTTGCCCACCTGAAGTGCAGTAAATGTGGCCAAAATGGCGAGGATGTGGGGGAATGAAATTGCCGGAGCTTTGCACTCCTGATTTCAGAGGATATCAAATGAGGACAAGGTCACGTTATGCTATCACAATAAAATAATCCACCCACTTTGAAGGAGCAGGAAAGGAAAATAGCCAACAAAAAGGTAATCGAAAACAATAAGCTGCAGCAATATGTCCCAGCACAATCCACATCCTTTCGCAAAAGAAGTGGAAAATGAGAGGAAGAAGGGAGATTATGTGACTGGTAATCAGAGATTGAAAGATTAATCTCACATGAACACAGTGGTTTTGTTTGCTATAGGTGTTTTTGACATTTGAGATCTGTACCGAGGGAGTGCTCCGCCATCCCACTCCAGAGACGTGAGCGTAAACGTTTAGGGGACACTCCTGTGCAGTGAGAGGCACTGTCGAAGGTACTGGGCGGGATTCTCCATTCCTGTGGCTAGGTGCCGGCTCAAATGGAGAATCCGTGGGAGGTTCACATCAAAACAATCGGCGCAACCTCTCACCGATTCCGCTCCGCGAATGGATACTGCGGGGCGGCGGAAGGAGAAAGAGTGCGCGGGCATCGGGCCCGCTGCCCGCGATTGGTGGGCACCGATCGCGGGCCCATGGCACCCTTGGCACGGCCGTGGTACTGCTGTGCCAATCGGTGCCATGGTTATGAAAAGCGAGTTTGTGACGCCGTTTTTACGAACGGCCAGACCAGGTGTGTTTGCCGTTCGTAAAAACGGCGGAAAGGGCTGGGACTTCGGCCCATCGAACAGCTGTGAATCGCTGCCGGCCGTAAAAAAACGGCGGCAGCGATTCGTGTCGGGAGTTGGGCGGGGGGTGGGGGATAATAGCGGGAGGGCGGGAAAAATGTCGGGAAGGCCCTCCCGCTATTCTCCGACCCGTCGTGGGGGTCGGAGAATTTCGCCCACTGTCTTTCCAACGAGATGTTAAATCAAAGTCCTGTTTACCATTTTAGGTGCATGCACGCGACCCAGGTCATGATTCGGAAATGAAGGGAGACCTCCTGAGACTCTGGTCAATAGTCGTCACTCAATCTGCAAAGTGTTTTTGGAGAATTGCCGACGAGTTATATAAATGCAAGTTATTCCTGCCTTTACCAGTGCTCCAGGAGCTGAAAGTCAAGAACAGAACAGTCTGACTTATCTGTTTCCAATTTATTCCTGCTCGGCCAGGATCAGCAGTAGCAGAATGATTCTGACTGGATGGGGGCATGTGACCTCTCTGTCAACATTCACAATGTAATGCTGTTTACTGCCAGCGATAAACAAACACGCTTGAAGGACAAGATTGCCACTGTTAGACTCTTCCTGTCCTGAATGGAACCAAATAACCTCCCGGGGGTGGCGGGGGAGGGGGGAGGGAGGGGTTTGACCCACATGACTAGGCCAAGAACCGACAAGGCTCGTCAAGTCTGCTGCTGCCAGGTTTAAATGTCAGGCAGCGCTGGACTCAATCTCATGACCAAGGGGATATAAAGGAAACAACCTCACGCTGTCCCACCATGCACGGCACAAGCAGATTAATAGAATTAGATTAACCTCTTCGACCTGATAGTTAACCATAAAATCTTCCCGCTCATTCTAACATTGAGAATGAATTTGGGATGCTGCTTGACACACAAAGTGCATTCGAAATCTGAAATTCTTTCCTCCTGAAGGCTGTTAACACTGGGACAGTTGGAGGCCATTTGTTGGGGAAGGGTATCAGGGATGTGGATTACTAGCGGTAAATGGAGCGGAGGCAAGAGGTCAGCTCGGATCTAATTGAATGGCGGAGCAGGCTCCAGAGGCTGGATGTGGCTTACTCCTGCTCCTGTGAATGCAGCACAGGAAGCTTAGACGGCAGAAAAACTGAGAAAGCCAGCGACGTGGAGGTAACCGATTCGAAAGCATGTCTTTGCAGCTATTGTTTTTCAGTCGAGGTTCCAGGAGAGCTAATTGCAGAGGAAGAGGCTGTGTCTTTCCTTCCCTCAGCCAACACCACAGCCACTCGATGGCTTGGCTCAATGCCATTTGTGGAACCTTGCTGAGCACAAAATGGCTTGCCGCTTTTGTTCCGTAACAACAGTGATTGAACGTCAAATTAATTCATTATGTGCACTCCTGGCGGCCGTCCCACATGTACTGACCATGACCTGAGATCATCCAAAAAGCATTGCTGCCCAACGTCCTGACCCCCGCCAAGCTCCGCTCACCAATCGTGCTCCTAATCAAGCGATTTTAAAACGTACATCCTTGTTCTCAAGTCTCTTTTTGGCCTCGTCCTCATTCCCTCCTCCAGCCCCAACAAACCCTCTGAGATATCTGCACTTATCTAATTCTGGCCTCTTTAGCATTCCTGATTTTGATTCCTCCATCATTGGTGATTGTTCCTTCAGCTATCTAAGCCCTAAGCCCGGGTGTTCCCTCTCCACTTCACCTTCTGCCTTTGAGGAACTCCTTAAAACCCACCTCTTTGTCCCAGCTTTCGGTCAACTGGCCTAATGGGCGGGATTCTCCGGCCTCGCCCGCCCGACGACCGGAAATACCCACCCAAGGTCAATGGATCTTTACATGGTCCGCACGCTGCCCGTGGCAATCATGTGGCGGGCGGGGTGGACGACTCCAGCCCAATATCTCTCTCTACGGCTTGATGTCTAATTTTGTTTGATAACACTTCTGTAATTCATCTTGGGGACATTTTATTACATCAGAGGCTGTATATAAATAGACAGAGCAACAACAACTTGTATGAAATCCCACATAGAAAGAGACACATTGCGATGTAAATACAAGTTTGTTCTTTCTTGTAACCAGCAACGAATCTTAACCTTTTACCTGATTTGTTAATTTAGTCCCCCTCCTTCAGAGTACAGATCATATCCAGGCAAGAGACCAACTATGGGTGGGCAATAAATTCAGGCCTAACCAGCGATGCCCACATCCTGTAAATGAGTTGAAAAAATGATGGCGATAGTCACCTGGACCCACTTCTTACATAACCCGCCGTTACAATTTACATGGGGGGGGGGGGGGGCGGCACTCATGGTGCCCTCTTCATTTTGTTCTCCCCCTCATCCTCTGGGAAAGCAATGGCCCCCATCTGATTTGATACAGTTGAAAGACATAACCTACCCTTAGGTGGTCACCAATCAAACGTGGCACCAACCACCTTGATTTACTCCACTTCTTCTAATGTCCAGATTTGTGCAACAGCATAGTTTCAGAGGGGGCAGATACCCTTTGCTACCTTATCAAAGTGACCGTTCTTCATGTGTGACTCTCCACAGTGAGCGCTGCCCAGTTATCAGATCCTGTGGAGCATCACAATTGAAGTTATTTCTATCATCCATTCTCCAGACTTCACTGCTTTGTAACATAAATCCAATTGGGAATCTTGGCTAACTTTCTGGACCTCATTGGGTTTAAGGCCAATTGTAGCATGTTAATGGCCACCTTATGAAGACCAGACCACAGCCCTCCAATTCCCACCCCAGCTACTCCTCCATATTGACTACCAGCTTCATTTAATCCTGATTCGAAATTCCTGAGCCAAACCAATTTCTTCCAATTGCCGACATCCACTAATTTTTCAGGCATGTGGGCTTCGCTGGCTAGGCCAGCCCACCCCTAATTGCCCTTGAGAAGGTGGTGGTGGGCTGCCTTCTTGAACCGCTGCAGTCCGTGTGGCGTAGCTATGCCCAAGGTGCTGTTAGAGAGGGAGTTCCAGGATTTTGACCCAGCAATGTGAGAACCAACATCGATATATTTCCAAGTCAGGATGGTGCGTGACTTGGAAGGGAACTTGCTGGTGGTGGTGTTCCCAGGTATCTGCTGCCCTTGCCCTTCTAATGGTTGTCGGTTTGGAAGGTGCTGCCTAAGGAGCCTTGTTGACTTCTTGCAGTGCATCTTGTAGATGGTACACACTGCTGCCACTGTTCGTCGGTGTGGAGGGAGGGACTGCTTGTGGAAGGGGAGCAATCAAGCGGGTTGTTTTGCCCTGATGCAGTGAGCATCTTGAGTGTTGTTGGAGCTGCACTCATCCAGGCAAGTGGAGAGTATTCCATTAGACTCCTGACTTGTGCCTTGTAGATGGTGGACAGGTGTTTGAGGAGTCAGGAATGAGTTACTCACCACAGGATTCCTAGCATCTGACCTGCTCTTGCACCCACAGTATTTATATTGATTGTCCAGTTCAGTTTCTGGTCGATGGTAAGCCCCAGGATGATAATAGCAAGGATTCAGTGGTGATAGCAGGGTAGCAGTGGTAACATGGTAGCACAATGGGTATCACTGTTGCTTCACAGCTACAGGGTCCCAGGTTCGATTCCCGGCTTGGGTCACTGTCTGTGTGGAGTCTGCACGTTCTCCCTGTGTCTGCGTGCATTTTCTCCGGGTGCTCCGGTTTCCTCCCACAAGTCCCGAAAGACGTGCAGTTAGGTAATTTGGACATTCTAAATTCTCCCTCTGTGTACCCGAACTGGCGCTGGAATGTGGCGACGAGGGGGCTTTCACAGTAACTTCATTGCAGTGTTAATGTGAGCCTACTTGTGTTACTAAAGATTATTATTAGTGTAATGCCATTGAGTGTCAAGAGGCGATGGTTAGATTATCTCTTGTTGAAAATGGTCATTGTCTGGCACTTGTGTGGCACAAATGTTACTTGTCAGGCCATGCATGGATATTGTCCAGGTCTTGCTGCACATGGACTGCTTCGGAGTCACGAATGGTGCTGAACTTCGTGCAGGTTGTGAGTGAACATCCCCATTTCTGACCTTGTGGTGGGAGGAAGGTAATTGGTGAAGCAGCTGAAGATGGTCGGGCCTAGGACACTAACCTGAGGAACTCGTGCAGTGATGTCCTGGCGCTGAAATGACTGACCTCCAATCACCACAACCATCTACTTTTGTGCCGGGTATTACTCCAACCAGCAGAGAGTTTCCCCCTGATTCCCATTAACTCCAGTTTTGCTCTATGGCTAATCCAGTTTCTGGAGCTCCTGGATGCCACACTTCACCTCTGGGGTTCAGCTCCATTGTCCCTTTTCAATCAAGGCTGTAATGAGATGAGGAGCTTTTAAAAAATAAATTTAGAGTACCCAATTATTTCTTTCCAATTAAGGGACAATTTTAGCGTGGCCAATCTACCTCGCCTGCACATCTTTGGGTTGTGGGGGTGAGACCCATGCGAGGTGAGGATCTGAGTGACTCTAGCATTTCCCAAACTGAGAGCCAGTGTGCAGGTTATTGCTAAACAAACTGTTGCTGATCCCTTCCACCACTTTGCTGGTGATCAAGAGTAAACTGAGGGGTGGTAATTGGCTGGGTTGGATTTGTCCTGCATTTTGTGTACAGGACACACCTGGGCAATTTCCCACCTTGCTGGTTAGATGCCAGTGTTGTAGTTGTACTGGGTTGGGGGGAAGGGGGGGTTGTGGGGAGGGGGGGGGGCAGTGGGGGCAGGTTGTGGAGCACAAGTCTTCAGTACTATTGCCGAAATATTGTCAGGGCCCAGAGCCTTCGCAGTATCCAGTGCCTTAGGCTGTTTCTTAATATCACATGGAGTGAATTGAAGCCGAGTCTTGAAGCATTTGCCACAATCATCAGCCAGAAGTGCCAAGCGGATGGTCCCAGCAGGTCCCCAACATCAGACATGCCAGCCTTCAGCCAATTTTATTTCTGTTTGTCTAAAACATTCCGCACCAGGTCACAGCAAAGTACCTCCTTTCCACTCCCTGTAGCTCTGGTGGTTCCCAGATGACAAGCCTTGGTTTGTTGAACAAAGAACCCTTCATTATTACAGCACCCCATCAACTTCATTGGTAAAGGACACTTGCAGCTATTAGGAGTCTTGTCACTTCATCCATCCCCACAACGCAAACTTTAATTCCCAACATTCATGCTGACCACAGATCGATCGAGACATACCACAGATTCACCATTAGTTCAATTTTAAAGTTTCCGCTTCCTATTTCCACACTCCCCCCGCCACCCCCCCCCCCCTCCGCCCCCGACCAACCTTATCCCCCACCATGACATCCGTCCTTGTCTGTCAGCGCTCATTTGATCATAGGAGAGACACAGGCAGACTGTGAGGCACGGCCATAGTGTGCAGCAAAGTGTACTTTCAGGCCTCATTAAAAAAATGTCATATTGAGACCAGAGCCATTCTGTAGCGATCCATTCCGTCACAATTAGAGCTGTATGACACATTCCGTGACAGCAAAGGCCAGTGCTGGTGAGCAGTGATTGACAGGAGATACAATGATGAAGCTGGGCTGAGTCCCAGAGGCGAACGTTTATCTGATGTGTCAGCAAAGGTCAGAATGAAAGATGTATTATAAACATGTGGAAAACAGCAGTGAGGTTTTACATTGCTTTTTTTGGGGGGGGTGGATTTTGTTTCCTATGAGGCTTTTATGCGATGAGCTCTAAATGACCTTTGTGGAATGAAACAGATTCTGATTTAACTTGCTTTCTTTCACAAGAAGCGAGGTCAGGTAGAAAGTCAATAGGAGTACTGGAGTATAACTGCAACAAGCAACATTTCTGAATACACGGATTGTGTTTTGTTTTGAAGGAAGGCATTTAAGATTAGGGCAGGAAAATGGTAGCACTAACTAGCCTAGGGCCAAAAAGCTCAGCGATGTACAAGGAGCACCAGTGTCTTTATTCACCTAACTCTCCCGTGGTTACTTTGAATTTTTTTTCTTTCCGACTCTGAATCCTTTGTGGTTGTGGCTCCATTCTGCTCTCCACTTAACTCACTTCCGAATTGTGCCAATGGCGCTTAAAACACACCTGCACTCGTTGTGCAAGCTTGCGGCTTGTCGGCAGAAAGCGGTGCAGCAGTAATGTCACATGACAGAGGCTGAGACTAATGTTTTGGGGACCCAGGTTCAAATCCCAGCACAGCAGCTAGTGGAGATTAAAATTCAATAGAAAGATCGAGGGCGGGATTCTCCGACCTGGGGGGGGGGGGGGAGGGGGGGGCAGGGGGGCGTGAATCCCGCCCCGCTGCTCTGACACCGGCTGCCGATATCTCTGGTGTCGGTTTTCGGGCAGCGTCTGGGATCGCGCCGCGCCAGTCGGAGGCCGTTGACAGCGGCCCCCCCCCAGCAATTCTCCGGGCCCCAATGGGCCGAGCGGCCGCCCGTTTTCGGCCAGTCCCGCCGGCGTGAATTTGACATGGTCCATCCCATAGGGACCTGGCTTGGAGGGCAGCTAGCAGAGTCCTCGGGGGGGCGCAGAGAGATCCGGCCCCGGGGGGGGGGGGGGGGGGGGCCTCCACGGTGGCCTGGCCCGTGATCGGGATCCACCGATCTGCGGGCGGGCCGATGCCATGGGGGCACTCTTTCCCTCCGCGCCGGCCTCTGTAAGGCTCTGCCATGGCCGGCGTGGGGAAGAAACGCCCTGCGCATGCGCCGGAATTCGCCGGCGGTCTGCATATGCGCCAACTTGCGTGGCCCATGGCAGCCCTTCGGTGCCGGATGGCACGGCGCTAACCCCTCCGCCACCGGCCTTGTCCTCGGAAGTGCGGAGGATTCTGCAACTTCCGGGTGGCCCGATGCCGGAGTGGTTCGCGCCGCTCTTGGAGCCGGCATCAGGCTATCGTGCCAACTGCGGCAGAATCCCGCCCCTAGTCTCAGTAATGGTAACCATGATAACTATCATTGATTGTCGTAAAAAACAAAAGATTCGCTTCTGTCCTTTAGCGAAGGAAATCTGCTGTCCTTGCCCGGTCTGGCTTACATCTGACTACGTACCAACAGCAATGTGTTGGCACTTAATTGTCACTCAGGTCAATAGCAATTAGGGATGGGATAGAAGTGCTGGCCTTGCCAGGGCTGTAGGTGAAAGAATTTTTAAAAAATTAATATCTGGGCCTCACGGTAGCATGGTGGTTAGCATCAATGCTTCACAGCTCCAGGGTCCCAGGTTCGATTCCCGGCCGGGTCACTGTCTGTGTGGAGTCTGCACGTCCTCCCTGTGTGTGCGTGGGTTTCCTCCGGGTGCTCCGGTTTCCTCCCACAGTCCAAAGATGTGCGGGTTAGGTGGATTGGCCATGCTAAATTGCCCGTAGTGTAAGGTTAATGGGGGGATTGTTGGGTTACGGGTATACGGGTTACGTGGGTTTAAGTAGGGTGATCATTGCTCGGCACAACATCGAGGGCCGAAGGGCCTGTTCTGTGCTGTACTGTTCTATGTTCTATGTTCTATCTCCCTACCATGCTATAGGGAGTTAACTTAGTTAACTTTATCCTACATTAACACCGTGAAATCTGGCATCTTCTCCCAAGTATTGGCACTGGACTCAGTTTGTCGAGGGCTCCTCATCACATCCTCAGGATATCCCGGTAGCAGAGGTCCCAATGCAGTGGAGAATCCAGCGTCAGCCAAAGTAGGGGATTGCCGCCCTTCTGAAACTCCTGTCCCCTGCTGGCAGTGGCATTGAGGTTAGAGCCCCGGGCTAGGCGCGGATCACTGGTCCACTGGGCCGGGATTCACGTGGGCGACAATTGCGCACGTATTTTCCAGCAAGGCCCTGGCGCAGGTTGCCACCATGCGCATGCGCGGCCATGTACCCGGCAATTCTCCGTCCGTGGGCCAACATTTATTACCCACCCCCAATTGCCCTTGAGAAGATGGTGGTGAGCCGCCTCCTTAAGCCGCCGCAGTCCATGTGGTTCAGCAACAGCCACGGTGCTGTTGAGGAGGGAATTCCAGGATTGTGACACAGTGACGGTAAAGGATTGGCGATATATTTCCAAGTCTGGATGGTGAGTGACTTGGAGGGGATCCTCCAGGTGATGGGGTTCCCATGCTGATGCTACCCTAGTCCTTCTAGATAGTAACAGTTGTGGGTTTGGAAGGTGCTGTCTAAGGAGCCTTGGTGAGTTCCTGCAGTACACCTTGTAGATGGTACACACTGCAGCTATTGTGTGTCAGTAGTGAAGGGGGTAAATGTTTGTGGCAGGGGTAGCAAACAAAACAGGGATGGTGAGTTTTTTCATAAATTTAGAGTACCCAATTATTTTTTTCCAATAAAGGGGCAATTTAACGCGGCCAATCCACCTATCCTGCACATCTTTGGGTTGTGGGGGTGAAACCCACACAGACACGGGGAGAATGTGCAAACTCCTTACAGACAGTGACCCAGGGCTGGGGTTCGAACCCCGGTCCTCAGCGCCGTAGGCAGCAATGCTAACCACTGTGCCACCGTGCTGCCCTGTGTTGAGCTTCTTGAGTGTTGTTGGAGCTGCAGTCAGCCAGACAAGTCAGGAATATTCCATTACACTCCTGACTTGTGCTTTGTAGATTGGGGACAAGCTTTTGGGAAGTCAGGAGGTGAGTTACCCACTGCAGGATTCCTAATCTTTGACCTGCTCTTGCACCCACGGTATTTATATTGATTGTCCTGTTCAGCGTCTGATCAATGGTGACGCCCAGGATGACAATAGCAGATTCAGCAATGGTAATGCCATTGAGTGTCAAGCGGTGATGGTTCGATCATCTCTTGTTGTAAATGGTCATTGTCGAGCACTGGTCAAGTGTAACCCCTCGGATGTTGATAGTGGGGGATTCAGCGATTGTAATGCAATTCCATGCCAAGGGGTAATTATAGTTAATGAAATGCTTTTCGAAGTGTTGGTGTTGTTGTATGGCCAGGAACGCGCAGGAGTGGGGGAGGGGAAGGTGTCGGAAAGTTATAAGGAGCTGATGGACTGAAAGGGAGCCCCGATAGGGGAGGTGAATCGTAAGTGGGAGGAAGAGTTGGGTAGGGATTTGGAGGCTGGGCTGTGAGAGGATGTCCTGAGGAGGGTTAATGTGTCCTCGTCATACACTGGGCTTAGCCTTATTCAGTTTAAGGTGGTGCACAGAGCACATATGACTGTGGCTCGGATCAGCAGGTTTTTTGAGGGGGTGGAGGATAGATGTGGGCGGTGCGTGGTTGGGCCCGCAAACCATGTCCACTTCTGGGCATGTCCAAAGCTTGGGGGATTCTAGCAGGGGTTTGCTGCCATTATGTCGGAGGTTCTGAAAGCGAGGGTGGTCCCGAGGTGGTGATTTTTGGTGTGACAGAAGACCCCCAGGAGTCCAGGGGGTGGGAGAGGCCGATGTCTTGGCCTTTGTCCCACTCGGAGATGGATCTTGCTAGGATGGAGGGATTCGGACCCCCTCAAATCGGGGGTATGGGTGAGTGACCTGGTGGGGTTTCTCAGGCTAGAGAAAATAAAGTTCACCTTGAGGCGCTCAGTGGAATGGTTTACCCGCAGGTGTCTGTGCGGAGTCTGCACATTCTCCCCGTGTCTGCATTGATTTCCTCCGGGTGCTCCGGTTTCCTCCCACAAGTCCCGTAAGACATGCTCGTTAGGTAAATTGGACATTCTAAATTCTCCCTCTGTGTACCCGAACAGGCGCTGAATTGTGGCGACTAGGGGCTTTTCACAGTAACTTCATTGCAGTGTTAACGTAAGCCTATGTGTGACAATAAAGATTATTATTATTATAAGATTTCTCATGAATTAGTCTTCTTGATCGGCTTGTGGTCATCAGCATTTCTGACGGCTTGTGGTCATCAGCATTTCTGACAACAGAACTTGATGCAGGAGTCTAACATTAATCTTAATAAGAACAGAAATTCACCAAAGGAAATAGAAAGCTCCAATTATTACTCTGTATCGGTGCTGTGGTGCCAATCAGTATAGGAACTGCATATTTAATAATATGCCAACCTCAAGGTAATGAGAACTGGAGGACAACGCCATGAAACAAACTTTGCAGTAAACACCATTCAGCCAAAAGTTATCAACAGGATCATTTCTGCTGCATTTGTCATTTCACTTGCGTTTAAAAAACACATCTCATATGAAACCACTGTAGATCTTTAACTCAACTGATTGCACAACACTGTTAGGAACTCTGTTATTTACAGATTTTTTAATGGGTGTTTGTGAGCCATAAATTCATCAGGCGAGAACATGAATTGTAACACCACACCGCTTCCCGTCCTGGATTTATCACAAGTCAACTGGCTTGACATCAGCAGGCTCCCTGGTCCAAGGAGGCAGTGAGAGAATCGGCAGACTTGTTCAAAGAGGTGACAACAGCACAAACAATCCACCAGCAGCACAATGTCCAGGCAAATCGGACTCAGATGGGAAAGTGTATTTACCGGAGGATATTTTAACTCTGGAAACTGCATTCTTTTTTCCATTTACACGAACGGTCTCTTCAGTTGAATGGAATTAAAGCATAAATCATTCCATTAGCAGTCGGAAGGGTTTAGCCTGAAGATGGGGATTTAGATGGAGTAAAAAACTGGAAGTTTGAAGTTGACACAAAAATAAAGGACTTGTGACTTTTATTGGCTGGTTTGGCACAGGGCTAAATCGCTGGCTTTTAAAGCAGACCAATGCAGGCCAGCAGCACGGTTCAATTCCCATACCAGCCTCCCTGAACAGGCACCGGAATGTGGCGACAAGGGGCTTTTCACAGTAACTGCATTTGAAGCCTACTCGTGACAATGAGTGATTTTCATTCATTTATGGTGTCTTTCACAACCTCACGACATCCCAAAGCACTTTACAGGCAATGAAGCGCAGTCTCTGTTACAATGTTGGAACATTGGAACACTTGCGCGTTCGCACATTGAGTGCTCCAGTAAAATATTACATTTATGGGCCGGGTTTTGTGACACGGCTGATAATCTGCCGGATGTGGAACTGTAAGCCACAAGTTTGCTTGGGGTTATTTTAAGTATATCAAGGTCAGAACTTTACGTTGATCGAGCGGTAGCATGCCCGATCTGGAAGGCTCCCTGGTCCTTGGAGGCAGTTGTCACGAGTAGGCTTCAATGAAGTTACTGTGAAAAGCCCCTAGTCGCCACATTCCGGCGCGGCTGGTACGGGAATCGAACCGTGTTGCTGGCCTGCTTGGTCTGCTTTAAAAGCCAGCGATTTAGCCCAGTGAGCTAAACCAGCCCCTATATATGAGATGCGTTTTTTAAACGCGAGTGAAATGCCAGATAAGATGTCAGGCTCGCGTGCAGCATTATGGTCATTGGGCACGCGTCAGACTCCCGCGTGCACCCACGGGCAATTAAGCCTTTTAAAGAGGCAATCATTGAAAATGTTATGTGGCCGTCCATGTTTGCAGTCGATGGGCAGGCTGATCGGCCAGGTGACCTTCACGTTTTCGCAACAAACACATTCCAGGATGAAATATTCAGGGCGGGATATAAAATAAAAGAAGACATTCGAGGGACGAGGTGCTTTGCGGTCTAATGTCAGGTGCTTGAATTTGCAGTGTGCAGTGCAGACACAGTTTCATTTATACGGTCCTGCGGCTCTCGGAATCTTCACAGAGCTTGCCAAAAACACCCACCCTCACTGGGCTCGGCACCCACCCTCTTCTCGCTCATCCCTGCCAGTGTACCTCAGCACACGCCTTCCTCAGCCTCAGCACCCGCCCCATGCCATCTGCCAGTTGATTGGCGAGCCGATGCGAAATCGCAGTCGAGTCTGTCATGGAAATTATAATAAAGACAAATGCTTCGAGCTTCGATTCAGGAAGTTTATTTGACACAGGTTTGTGGAGAGGGCTGTGTTTGGCTAAATAGCCATTCCACATTACTCTGAATTATACAAAGGAAAAAACATTCAGCACCAATCCCGCCCCGCCGCTCCGACGGCGGTGCCAAATTCTCCGGCGCCGGGTTTCGGGCGGGGTCGGGGTTTACGCCGCGCTGGTCGGGGGCCATTGGCAGCGGCCCTCCTGGCAATTCTCTGGGCCCCGATGGGCCGAGCGGCCATTGTTTCCTGGCCAGTCCTACCGGTGTGAAATGGACATAGTCCATCACGGAGGCACCTGGCTGGTAGGCCAGCTAGGTGAGTCCTTGGGGGCACCAGGGGGATCCAGCCCGGGGGGGGGGGGGGGCGGGAGCCCCCACGGTGGTCTGGCCTGCGATCGGGGCCCACCGATCTGCGGGCGGGCCTGTGCCGTGGGTCACTCTTTCTTTCCGCGCCGGCCTCTGTAGGGCTCCGCCATGGCTGGTGGTTCTGTGCATGTGCCAACTCATGCCGGCCCTTTGGTGCCGATTGGCGTGGCGCCAACCCCTCCGCCGCTGGCCCGGAAATGCGGAGTGTTCTGCAACTTCTGTTCGGCCCGACTCCGGAGTGGTTCGCGTCGCTCTTGGCATCGGCGTCGGGCCATTCGGCCTGTTGTGGGAGAATCCCGCCCATTATCTTTATAGTGTGAAATAAACAGCTCTAAAGAAATAAAACCTTGGGAACATACACCAGAGGAAATATGAATGTTTTGCCCTTGGTTTAAGAACAATTCTCGTACGCATTTTTTATCCTTCGGGAGGACAATGTGTTATCATAATAAGGCCGAGAACAAAATATTAAGCAGTATTTGTTTTCCGTCACCTGACCTTCTACATTTTGTTCAGAAGGAGTGTTAAAAATATCGTCAAGCAATCCCATCATGCTTTCGAACAAAGAACAAAGAACAAAGAAAAGTACAGCACAGGAACAGGCCCTTCGGCCTTCCAAGCCTGCGCTGACCAGTCGAAACTAAAATCTTCTTAAAGTGCCGATTTCTTTAATAGCAGCTAGATATTAATGTATGCTCTAAGTGGGCAACTAATCCTCACATTAATTTCCCTTCCACAGGGTTCGATTGCAGCTGGAAGGGCATATCGTACCCGCTTCCGAGCCCGACAATCGCGCGTACCCAACGAGCGCAAGGTTCAGGCCCAAGTCTTGAGAACTGATGAGTGACAAAGCCTGATGTTTGGAAGTCGTAGAGGCATGCAGAACACAATAATAAAATATAGGTTTAAATATGTCATTTTACACCTGTCATTCCCCACACGGTAAACTCGAAATCTCTACTTTGCCATTGAATGAAGCCCAAGTTCCTCCACAGAAAGGGACAGAATAAGGCAGGGGGAATTGCTTTCAATCACCACAGTAACGTGGCCTCGGCTGCGCTTGCAAGATGTTGGGAAAAGATAACATTATTTATTAGACAATAAAACAAACTAGGAAAGCAAATAAATACTGTGTTGGTGCTAACGTTGGAGAATAAAGTGATTCGACACTATTTAAAGATGAAAGTAGAGACCACACAGGCGTCGCAAAATAAGGGTCAAATATTTTAGTGTGCCGTAAAAGGACCAACAATTCGGCAAATGGATACTGAATAAAAACTGATGATGTTTCATTGGAGGTGTCTGACTTGATTGGATAGACTGTAGTACAAATAAAATAGTACGGGAAGGAAGAAAGGGAGGCCAGCTAGTAAGGGGCAGCACGGTAGCATGGTGGTTAGCATAAATGCTTCACAGCTCCAGGGTCCCAGGTTCGATTCCCGGCTGGGTCACTGTCTGTGTGGAGTCTGCACGTCCTCCCCGTGTGTGCGTGGGTTTCCTCCGGGTGCTCCGGTTTCCTCCCACAGTCCAAAAGATGTGCGGGTTAGGTGGATTGGCCATGCTAAATTGCCCGTAGTGTCCTGAAAAGTAAGGTTAAGGGGGGAGTTGTTGGGTTACGGGTATAGGGTGGATACGTGGGTTTGAGTAGGGTGATCATTGCTCGGCACAACATCGAGGGCCGAAGGGCCTGTTCTGTGCTGTACTGTTCTATGTTCTATGTTCTAAGGTTGAAAACAGTTAGAGCGAAAGAGCCTGGCAGCTGGAGCTGTTTTTAAGCGCTTCACTTACCACACACGCTTCCTGCAGCCACGAAGGTGGCTCCCCAGGGTCAGGAGTCCGAGGTGGACCCACAGCTCCATGCCAGTGAGGACTGGAGGGACACTCTCATCCCCAGGGTGGGCCACAGGCTCAAGCCTGCCCTCCTGAACACTGGCTGGGAGTTGGTGGTAGAGGCAGTCTCACCAGGAGGAGACAGAAGGTGATCGGGAAGGGTGGGGATCACTGGTGAAGCCTCTGCCCTGAGAGGGACAGAGAACCAGGGAAGATTCCAAAGGTCACAGTGTATTTATCCTCTGGTTGCGAGGGAGCTCTGCTGACCCCCCTCCCCGCTCCCCCCCTCCTCCCCCCCCTCCCCACTCCCCCCCCCCCCCCCCCCCTCCCCCCCCCCCATACCGCTTCCTCTGCAATGGAGCTGTGTTTCTGAGCAGCAGCAACTCCTGGTGAGCCCCTGAATGAGCTTGGCCACGCCCATCCCCATGACGATACAGCTGGGGTAAGAGAGTGTCCAGAGGGGCGGCCTGGGTTGGTTCTCAGATGACCAAGGGCTTCAGAGCATTTAAAGGACACAGGCAGCACTCAGCAGTGTGAGCAGCCAGGAGTCTTTCAGTAGCACCAATGGGCTGGGTTTAAACGACAGACTGCAGTAACGGTTGTCTGAGCCGAGGACACCCTAATCCCGAGGGGGACACCCTTAGTCCATGGACTTGGCACCGAGACGCTCCTCGCTACTGCTCCTGTAACAGGCAGCAACCCCCCAGCAAGTTTTCCATTGATTTTCAGTGTTTATTTAGCCTCCCGCTCCCCCTCCACATCCATGGCGCCCGGTCCCCTGTTTGTAAATATTTGTGGGAATTCTCGCCAGCGAAACCTCTGCCTGAACGGGGTGGAGTATCGTGGAAGGGCAGAGAATGAAGTGTCTAACCTGCTAATCACATTTAAATGCATGTAAATGCTGGCTTTGCATGCTCTCACCAGGGTTGGGGACTGGAGCATGGTTCCGGAAATGGCATTGGGCACAAACCTCGATCCGCGCATGACGCCCGATTCTCCGCCTGACCGCGATTCACGTTTCCAGCGTCACGAGGAGGAGAATCCAGCCCGGAGCCTCTTTGTGCAGCATAAACCTGTTGGAACACTGCGGTATATTAACTGGTGAAGCATAAAGCAGTCCAGGCGACTGCTGATATTTGGTCGGACCTGTTGCTTCTGTTCTAGACATACTTCCTGTTATATTCGTGAAGCAGATGACCGTTACAGGTCAGTAATGAGGGAGGTCTCTGTTCTGCCTCACCCCTTTCATTCTAATCATCCTGGTCTCAATTCTGATTGCAAAAATTGATTTTCAAAGTTTTAAGTGCAATGCCTACACATATTTGAAAGAGCCAGCAGTTCTTTAGCTCACTGGCATGAGCTCGATGGACCAAGTGGCTTCCTTTGATATTCACCTTTTTTGTGAATTGAAGACTCATTGGACCCTCTTTTACCCAAACCCATTGACCTCCAAATGGAGCTCTAATTGCACCCTTCAGTCTTCCCTTCCCCTTAAAGCGTGCCTGCTTCGAAATACTCAAGCTTGGAGTCGTAGAAACTACTTTTTGATTTATCGCCCATTCCCTCCCCTCCACCCTCGTTGGCATCCAGCACGATAGGTCTTGGCCCTTCATTGAGGCTTCCCAGTAACAATTCTTATCAGTTTTGAAACAAACACAGTGTGAGACAACAAGGAATGACAAATCCACTTTAGTGCTAAGGCGCTTGATACCTCACTTAAAAGAAAAAGTAAATTGTTTATCATGTAGTTTACATTATTGCTGTAATTGGGTTTCTGTGACTCTGATAGCATTGACTGTGATGTGAATTTCTAATTGCGAGTCCAATATCCCTTTGTATTCATTTAGTTTCAGTAATGAATAGAAATTATTTACTAAATATAATCATATCACAAGCTAGTATAAATGTGACAGATTTAATTAGACTAATGCATTTTATATTACCCCCAAGCCTTTCATGTGTCATAGGTCTTCTTCTGTGGATAATAAAAATGTTTAATTACTTTATTTACCAGAAGAGGTGCTTTTGCAAGCTTGTTTGTACTGCAAAGTACCAAAGATGAAAGAGGATCACATCGCTAGTGTCTGTTGATGTGTTGTAGCTGGAGCGATGATTCAAAGCGGAATATTTTGATGGGTTGAGGCATGCAAGGACAGAGGTAATGTGCAAGGGCACATCTTCCCTGTGGAATGGTCTATAAAGCGATTCCAATGAAAGTAAGAAACTCAACTATTCCCAAGCTCTCCTACTACTCAGTCAGGTCTGATAAGTCAGGCTTTACAAGTCGCTGGAGGTCATTGTTTTGCGCAGAACAGGAAAGCGCTCCTTTTAATCGCTGAATGGGCTGAGAATCCGAGAGGCTTCCTCTTGTGGGGCAATCTAGAACGAGAGGCCACCGTCTTAGGATAAGGGACGGCAGACTTAAAACAGAGATGAGAAGAAATGGCTTTGCTCAAAGAGTTGTGATTCTGTGGAATTCGCTATCCCAGAATGTGGTGGACGCCGGAATTGGAGTAAATTTAAGGAGGAGATGGGCAGATTTTTAATTGGTAAAGGGTTTGAAGGGTTATGGAGACCAGGCAGGAAAGTGGAGTTGAGGTTGAGAGGAGATCAGCCATGATCGTATAGAGTGGTGCAGTGGGCGCGAGGGGCTGAATGGCCTACTCCGACTCCTAGTTCTTATGTTCTGTTCTTAAGGTGGGAGAGTTGCACTGCAATTAACGCTGACCGCTCGGGGGATTATAAGGGGGAAAAATATCAGGCAGGGTCAGCTGAATTGGTTGCTATCCAGTGACTCCTGTTTGTGAGCGTCTGATAAGGCCAGGATCAGATGTGTCCGTCACCTGCCTTCAAATCAAGCTTGCTGACTACTCATCCTCAAGGCTCACAGGCGAAGAATTCCTTCACCTCACAATCTAAACTCTGCCTAAATCAGATTGAGCCACCAGTGTATTATTTCTTGGGAAGAGTTTTCTTTTTCTTTGTTCGTGATATCAGTTTTTAAAAAATTCTTTCTTTCTGTGATTCGAACGCTGCTTCTGGTCAACCTTTCGCACTTCAAGGGCCTCATCAGGTTGTCCCTTCAGCCAGTCAATGGTCTGTGGAGCGGGAAGAGAAGCGGTAAATAGGATGGTCAGTGTTTCTTCATTGCGTTTAATTGTACACTGATGAAGGGCATTAACTGGGGAGACTTACGCTCCTTTATAACCTGAGTTCCTTTTGGACAACCCATCTAAGCCATTCCACTCTGCCGAAGGGGTTTCCTGTACAGGCTGCACCCTCCACATTGTCGCCTTCATCAGTTGTTTTGACAACCTTGATGTTCCGTTCTGTTGTCTGGAGAAGAATGGCCCCCTCTATGCTGGTCTCTGTGTCGGAGTCCATCCTTTGTCCGTCAGGAATCTGGCATGAAGGGTGAACGTGGTATGTCGCAGTCCCATGCAATGGAGGTTTAAGCTGATTTGGAGATGCCATAATTTATGTAGCCTGGAGGAGCCTGTGTTTCATATTTACGTAGCGTGTCTGAGGGTGTAGCCCCTCACCCATTATCTGAGGGGGCTATACCTCAATATCTGCTCGTCATTCAGTCCCATGCTCCTGATCCTTGGCCACGCAGAGAACACTGGCACATAATTTACTTTGTCATCGTCCAATCCCGAGGTCAAAAGGTTGCCCTCATCACCAATGGGATGGCCAGTGCAGATGACTGCTGGTCAGGCCACAGGCTCACCCACTCCTCTATATCAAATGCCACCAGAATCAGTGGAAGATTAAGAAACAGCTGCCTTCTCCCAGTCTCTGAAGAATTCCTTCCGGAAAGCCGTTGTGGCTTTCAACCAAACCGTGGAACAGCAGACATGATTTTCACTGCTAGGCAACTTCAAGAGAAATTCCGGGAGAAATATTAACCATTCTACATGACCTTCATCAAGGTTATTGACTCAGTCAACTGGGAAGTGCAATGGAAGATCCTGGGGTAAATTCTCCGCCTCCCCAGCTCCGTGTTCCTCAGCGCCGTGCCATTGCCGGCAGTGGGATTCTCTATTCCCGCAGCAGGCCAATGGGATTTCCCATCGTAGCCACCCCACTCCGCCGGGGAACCCACGGGCGGAGATGCACTGAGAATCCCGTCAGTGGAGAATTCACCCCCTGTCAAATGCTGGATGTCCAGAAAATACATCCACATCCTCCGACTCCTCCACCACAAGATGCTGACAACATTCCTCACCGATGGAAGTAAGACATAAACCTTTGAGGCCAAGACTGGGGTCAAGCAGGGATGTGTCATCGCCCCACCCTTTTCTCCATCTTCATCGCCACCATACGATACCTTGTCAAGAACACGTATAATGGACATCGTCTACACGATGGCCGAGAAAAGTTTCAACCTCAACCGGTTGAAATCCAAGAAGAAAACAACACTGACATCACTTGTGGAACTTCAGTAAGTGGATGACCTTGCTATCTTCACTCTCTCGGACGAGAATCTCCAAGCCATGCTTGACACCTTCGTGGAAGCATAGCGAAGAATCGTCTCAGCCTCAATCTTAATAAGATTCAAATCCTTTACCAACCCACCTCAGGTCAAGGTCTAGTTTCTCCCTCCATCAAGATCATCAGAGAAACCCAACCAAACGGGGAACATTTCTCCGACCTGGGGAGCCACCTCTCATCTAAGGCTGACAGTCATGCGGAGATCCAACATTGTATCCAAGATGCGAGTGCCTCCTTCAGACACCGGAGAAAGAGAGACCTTGATGACCGCGACAATCATGCTGACACCAAGATCCTTGTGCATCTGGCAGTTACCTCCCAACCCTTCTACACGGCTCAGAACTTGGACTACGTACTGACGCCACCTGAAGGCCCAGGAGAGGCACCATCAATGCTGCCTGAGTCAGATTCTACACATCAGCTGGGAGGACAGGCAAACTAACATCAGCGGCCTTGAAAGAAACAAAAGAACCAGCACAAGGTCATGATCATCCTAAACCAACTCTGCTGGGCCGGCTATGTGCTGAGGATGTCAGAGTCCCAATTCCCAAATCAAGTCATCCTTGCCCAGAATGAGGAAGGCTCCCCAATAAGAGGTGGACAAAGGAAATGCTTTAAAGACACTCCGAAGGCTTAGCTCAAAAAATGTGACCCAGATGTCAATGCCTGCGAGACCCTTGCTCAGAAGTGACCTAGTTGGAGGAACCTCCAAATAAGTAGAACACAATTCTTTGAGGACACTCAATGGAAAGATGAGGCCCAGAATAGGAGCCTGAGAATGGAATACCAATGATCTGGGGCCCAAAGATCAATCCTATTGCCTGGAAACACCTGCCAATTGTGAGGTCGAAGATGCAACTCCAGGAGCTGACTGATCAGCCATACAGGTACTCACAGAAGACATGATCAGTAATACAGTTTCTTAAGTGGACAATCATACTCGTTAGCAGGTGATCACCGAAGAAGGAACCTTGTGCTCCTTTGTAACCAGAGTTGCCTTTTGGGAATCCCTTGGTGATCTCTCTGCAAGGGAGTCCATCCGTTGACCATCAGGTGTCTGGCATGAAGGGTGTTGCATGTGGCAGCCCGTTCAATGGAGGTTTAAGCCAACTTGCAGACTGCTGTAATTTCTGCAGCCTGGAGGAGCCTGTGTTTCATATTTATGTCGAGTGAGCGAGGGTGTAGCCCCCATTACCTGAGGGGGCCTATATCTCAATTTCTGCTTGTCCTTCAGTCCCGCGCTCCTGATATTTGGCCACCCAGTACGTATGAGGTTGGGGGCATGGGTCGATCAGAGGACCTTCTCATTGCACAGCTCCCAGGCCTGATCAAGATGGTCATTAACAAGTCTAGGCGATGGGCAGTCGAGACAATTATTCAACCAGACTGCCTGACTCGCATCTAGGGCTACATTCGCTCTAGGGTGTCTCTGGAGAGGGTGCAAGTGGTCTCTACCAGTATGCTTGGGCACCTGGGGGGGAGGTGTGGGGTGAGGGTTTTGGGGGGGGTGGGGGGGTGGGAGAACTGGAGTGCATCATGAACCCCAGGAATGGGTTGGCGGGATACTGTGCAACCCGCCATGCATTTCGTGACGGCCTAGGTGGCCCGCCATTGGCTGACAGCGGGATGTTCTGATCTCGCCATTGTCAACGGGGTTTTGAATTGTATGCCCCCCTCTCCATTGGCCAGCATGTGGCAGCGGTGCGTTGTCAGCGGGACAGGAAGATCCCGCTGCCGTGAATAGCCAGAAAATTCCAGATGTTAAGCTTCCTTTTGTTATAGTGGGCCAGTCACGCCTCTTTTTAAAAAATTTAGGATATCCAATTCTTTCCAATGAAGGGGCAATTTAGCATGGCCAATCCACCTAGCTGCACATCTTTGGGTTGTGGGGGCGAAACCCACGCAAACACGGGGAGAGTGTGCAAACTCCACACGGACAGTGACCCAGGGCCGGGATCGAACCTGGGACCTCGGCGCCGCAAAGATGTGCCTCTTTTAAATAGGGTGCTTAATTTTTCATGGGTTACTGAGAAGGAAGGATAAGTAGGAACAAACTGAAACTGTGATGGTTTGGTTAAGAGGTGCATGTTTGTAATGTGCACCTCTGTAAATAAAAGTGTGTGTAGACTGGCTCCAGTTCTACCCTTCACCACTGGACTTTCTGGAATCTAACACGGTGGAGAAAGCGACACAATATAATAAAAATGAGACAATAAGATTAATAATTAATAAAAATTCTGCTTGAATGAATGCTCCTCTGAAGTAAAACCACTCCGTTAGCAAGCGGATACCCTGCTGGCATGTCTTCTGTTGACCCAGGTCAGCCGTTGATCCCTGGTTTAGGCTAGCTGAAGTTTCACTCGGCAGTCTGTTTTGAGTGCAGCTGACAGATTTGCTAATCTCTAATGTTTCAATAGAAGCCTGCATTCACCAAGGCTAATTGGTCATTGTTTGAAATCAGTTTGTTGAAATTCTTTGACACATTTCCCCCTTAAACATATTCTCGTGGGCCTTGTAGCTGGTAATAACACATACAGGAAGATTAATGATAATTAGTCTGGAAGTTATTTGTTCCATATGGAGTGGAATGATTGGGTAATTCATTTTGTGCTTTCTCAGATGCAATGCACAAACATGTATCTCTGGGTATCTCCACTTCAGGCACCACCGCATTTGCTCTATTCCAACAATGGTTTGTGTCATTGACTGCAGGCACACTGAATGGGTTGTTCCTCAGCAGATTGCTAAACAGGGTCTCACTATCAGTACTGTTCGAGCAATCTGTCACGATGGCTAATGCCTAGTGTTCAACATTTTTACCGCAGATCCTTTTGCACGTGATTTTTTAAAATGTTGATGTAGAAACAGGCTCCATTGCTCAGGGCTGTTGCTGTGTCAGACATCAACAAGCCTAGACACAGCGGCGTAAAAATTTCACCTCAGATGGGAGAGCGGGACAGGCTATACTGTACTGACCCCACTCCCCCTGTCCCACTACGATACATCCGACATTAAGTTTCAGTTACTTCAATGGACGTGAATCACAGCTGCAACATATAGAAAGCAACAGTTAGATTTCACTGGTTCAACACTGCCCCCCCCCCAAGTTGAATTTGAACATATATATGAACAAGGGTCAGGAGGAGGCCATTTGGCCCTTCTAGCCCTGCACCGTCATTTAATACCATCATGGCCGATCTGATAGTAACCTCAAATCTGCATCCCACCTACGCCCGATAACCTATCACCCGCTTGCTTATCATAAATCTATCCATGTCTGCCTCAGAAATATCCCAAGACTCCTGCTTCCACCGCCTTTTGAGGAAGAGGCCTCCAAAGACTCGCGATCCGCTGAGAGAAACCATTTCTCCTCATCTCTGTTTTAAATGGGCAACCCCTCATTTTGTGGGAAACATAGTGGTTAGCACTGTGGCTTCACAGCGCCAGAGTCTCAGGTTTGATTCCCGGCTGGGTCACTGTCTGTGCGGAGTCTGCACGTTCTCCCCGTGTCTGCGCGGGTTTCCTCCGGGTGCTCCGGTTTCCTCCCACGGTCCAAAGATGTGCAGGTTAGGTGGAGTGGCCGTGCTAAATTGCCCTTAGTGTCCAAAAGGTTTAGGAGGGGTTATTGGGTTACGAGGATACGGTGGAAATGAGGGCTTAAGTGGGTTGGTGCAGACTTGATGGGCTGAATGGCCTTCTTCTGCACTGTATGTTCTCTGCTTTATGTTCTAAACACTGACCCCTCTCACAAGAAGAAACATCCTCTCCACATCCATCCTGTCCTACACCTAATTGACATGTGTCCCATGGGGCGAGAGGGCATCTGTTCGAGGAAGATCTTGGCGTCCGTTTCGCACTCTCTGAGTATGTTGCAGACTGAAATTGATAGACTTTTGGACTCTGTAGGTTTGAAGGGATCAGGTGGGAAAGTGCAGTTGTGGTTGAGGAGCATCCATGCATCTCACAGAATGGTGGAGCAGGCACACGGGATGCTGCAGTCTAGATCTGCTCCAATTTCCCATATCCTAATAATCAAATTTCTTCTTTGTCCCGAGTTTCTTGATGATTTACACATTAATAATGGCGTTAAGCATGTTATTATGTTAAGCAACAGAATCTGTGTCTCGCGAAGGTCACTGGCTATCTGTAAGGGGTGAGAGTTATGGGCAATTTTCTATTTTCCTCACTTCTTGGAATCGTAGAATCCCTGCATCACAGAAGGTGGCCATTCGGCCCATAAAGTCTGCATCGACCCTCCGAAACAGCACCTTACCTAGGCCCGCTCCCCCGCCCTATCCCCGCGACTCCATAACCCCACCTAACCTTTGGACACTAAGGCGAAATTTTATCATGGCCAATCCACCTAACCTGCACATCGTTGGGACTGTGGGAGGAAACCGGAGCACCCGGAGGAAACCCACGCAGACACAGGGGAGAACGTGCAGACTCTGCACAGACAGTGACCCAAGGCCGGAATCGAACCCTGGTCCCTTGTGCTGTGAGGCAGCAGTGCTAACCACTTTGCCGCCTGAGCAGGGACTGGCGAGACCGACTGTGGCGGGACGCACACTCCTGCCCCACAGGTGATGTAACACACGTCATTCCCTCGCAATGATGTTTAGCACTTTTTACCTCGGCTGCGAGACACAAAGGTGAGTATCCAGCTCCCAAGGACGGCAGAAATGAAGGGAAAGGGTACGCTGCATTCCCTTATCATAATCAGCAATGACTGCACAATATACACTTCCCACCATTGCCCATGGAGCCCAAACAACTTGTCCTGCTGTCTCACGGATGATTACCAGCATGCCAAGGAGACAAAGATAATGACTTTAATCCATGTAGCATATGAAATGGCAACCAGCTCACTTGTGTGCTGGATATTCTGCATCCAATGTCTGTCAGGAGTGCAGAATAATGGGAAGTGGAGCAGACACACGCTCGATTGTACAGCGCTGATAATCTACAGCCTGCAGTTCCGAAAAAAACGTAGCCATACATATTTAAAAGTCTGGTTTGGGGATTTTGAATAAACGTTATTGTTTTGTATGTTGAAGGACAAACTGGTATTAATTTATGATCAAAGGACCTTCTTATGTCATTAAAAGCTGGAACCCAATGTGGCTTTAATTCCAAGAATGTGTCTTTGTCGGTGGCACAGAGTTACTCAAGTGAAGTTCACGAGTTGAATCAAACCTAGAAGCAGCGGTGTAAATCCACAAGGGTTTTTTTTTAAATCTCACTTCTCCTTGGTAATGCCTTGCAGATGTGAAGATCAGTGTTTTTTGTGCAAGGGCAGGCAGGAACAAAACGAAGCCGGGGAAATCGACCGATCTTCAGATCTGTCTTTTCTCATCACAAATTATTTTCCTGCATGACAGATGAAAAGGCCAATTAAGCTTTGATGCTGTGATTAAATGCCAAAGGGGAAAACACAAGATGAATTCATCCCTTTAATGCCAAAATGAAAAAAAAAACTCCAGCGCCCATTTTCGTTTGGCAAAATGTAGACGTGCAGCCGAGGGCTCCCATCTCCTGTCGTGTCCCTTCCTAATTGTATAAGTTGTGGTTTGACTCTTTTTAAGTCAGGGTGCCCAAGATAACAGAGGCAAGATTGTTTTCCATGTGTGTCGGTGGGAGGGGGAGCATAGGATGGGGCAAGGCAGACTTTGCATATTGGTTGCAACCTCAATTAAGTCTTGTTTATTGTTATGTTTGGGGCGGCACAATGGTGCAGTGGTTAACACTGCTGCCTCACAGCTCCAGGGTCCCAGGTTCAATTCCAGCCTTGAGTGACTGCCTGTGTGGAGTCTGCACATTCTCCCCTTGTCTGTGTGGGTGTGGTGAACATATTGCATTAACCATTCGCCATGTGTCACTGTATCACGCTGTTGCCCATGTGAGCTCCACCTATGGACCATTGTACAATATTACCTGGAATGTATCATGTTGGTGCCTTTGTGGGCTCCGCCCCTGGCTCCACCCCTTGAGGGGAGGTATAAAGAGCAGCAGCCCTGTAGGCAGCTCTCAGTAGCAGAGCAGTCGCAGGCAGGCACTGTTCTAGTTGTTTAAAGCCACAGTTTACATCTACTCTCTGTTTCGCGTAAATTGATGGTCGCATCAGTGGATTTCCTCCGGGTGGTCTGGTTTCCTCCCACAGTCCAAAGATGTGTATATTAGGTGGATAGGACATGCTGAATTGCCCCTTAGAGTGAGGTTACGGCAGGTGATAGGGCCTCGGTAGGGTGTTCTTTCAAAGGGTCGGTGCAGACTTGATTGGCTGAATGGCCTCTTTCTGTACTGTAGGGATTCTGTTCTATGATAATTTAATAATTGCAACATTGTAAATTCACAAGTCTCAGCAGTCTCACCCCCGACCCAGCAACCTCCATTCACAAGAGACACTGGACACCTACAGGGTGATTTTCAGAACCCACGTTCCTGACCCGGAGCTTTGCCCAGAGCAAGCGCTCATTGCGAAGTTGGGTGCTTGTTTCCCCGTTCTTTCTGCCCCTGGCTGGCAGGGTGAGACTTCTGAAGCCTTGTTTCTTTTTCAACCAAAGGCAGACCCCAAACCTGCCTTTGCTCCATGTGTTTATTAGGGTGTAGACCACTAGCAGGAGCCATGGCGCGTTTTCTCTTCCCCAGATCAGAGGGTTTGAGGCTGATTGTAGACTTCCTACTACCCTCCACTGCCCTTACAGGAGTTTATTTTTCTAATTTCCAAATCTGATTTTTTTGGGGGGAGGGATTTGATTTCATTTATTATTGTCACAGGTATGAGTACACAGTGAAAAGTATTGTTTCTTGCATGCTATACAGACAACGCAGGGAAGGAAGGAGAGACTGCAGATGACCATAACTCTGATGACCAGATTGCCATTTTGGTATCAATGCTGAATTAGCGTCGTCAGCGAATGGTCCTGTTTCTAAAGATAGAATTCCATGTAATTCCACTTGCATCAATTTGACCTGGTGCTATCTTGTCTGTGCCTGTTGTTCTGCTGCTTTCGAACCTGGGACCCTGGTGGTGATTGAACCTGAGAGTCACCACACCTTAGCCGGGCGGTGCGGTAGCACAGTGGTTGGTACTGTTGCTTCACAGTGCCAGGTACTCGGGTCCGATCCCTGGCTTTGGGTCACTGTCTGTGTGGAGTCTGAACATTCTCCCTGTGCCTTCTGAATTCTCCCTGAAGTGTACCCAAACAGGCGCCGGAATGTGGCGACTAGGGGATTTTCACAGTAACTTCATTGCGGTGTTCATGTAAGCCTACTTGTGACACTGACAAAAATGTATTAAACAATTGAACCCGCGCTGCTGGTCTTGTTCTGCATCACAAACCAGCTGTCCAGCCCACTGAGCTAAACCATGCTTGAGTAAGATGCTGTGTGGATTTTGTTTGAAAATATTTTTATTGCACTTTTAACATGTTATGTGACAAATTCACAGGGCCAAATAAGACCAACACATATATGAGCAAAAGAAGGACTGTAACAATAGTCTCCCTTAACGAAGAAATTTCTTTTCCAGATTTTACATTGCCAGACTTATTTACAATGGTTTATATACGTTGTGATTCAGGCCTTAATTTGCCAGAAAATTGATCTCTTATTGTTTCCATCCCCTCTGCCTGTCTCCCATGTTTGTCTTGGGTGCATTCGTCCTCCCCCCCCCCCCACCCCGCCCATGACCTGCCCCCCCCCCTTCCTTCTCTTCCTTGTTCCGGGACTTGCTCTGTGACCACCCCCCCCCCCCCCCAACCGCCACCCCCTCCGTACTATATTGGTTGCTGGCCACAAACAGGTCTTGAAACAAGTTGCCGACTGGCTTCCACATCCTGTGAAAGCCCTCTTCCGGCCCATGGATGGCGAACTTTATCATAGATTCATAGAATCTACAGTGCAGAAGGAGGCCATTCGGCCCATCGAGTCTGCACCGGCTCTTGGAAAGAGCACCAAACCCAAGGTCAACACCTCTACCCTATCCCCATAACCCAGTAACCCCACCCAACACTAAGGGCAATTTTGGACACTATGGGCAATTTATCATGGTCAATCCACCTAACCTGCACATCT
Source organism: Scyliorhinus canicula (assembly GCF_902713615.1). NCBI lineage: Eukaryota > Metazoa > Chordata > Chondrichthyes > Carcharhiniformes > Scyliorhinidae > Scyliorhinus > Scyliorhinus canicula. The sequence continues at coordinate 121,252,913 of NC_052163.1, read as the reverse complement.
TTGGACTGTGGGAGGAAACCGGAGCACCCGGAGGAAACCCACGCACACACGGGGAGGATGTGCAGACTCCGCACAGACAGTGACCCAAGCTGGGAATCGAACCTGTGACCCTGGAGCTGTGAAGCGATTGTGCTATCCACAAGGCTACCGTGCTGCCCTTCTCCAGCCTGAGAAATTCGGCCGGGTCGGACAGTCAGTCTGTACCTTGGCTGGTGCTGCCGATCGACAGCTGAGCAGGAGTCCCCAGGGGGCAATCAAGGAGACAAAAGCATGGGCGTCAGCCCCCCTCCCCACGAAGGGGGTTGCTCTGATACCCTGAGGTCTGCCACTAGTGAGCACGGCTCTAACCTCACTCCCACAACCCTGGGCATGACCGCAAAGAAGGACGTTCAATACCCAACAAGTTTGAGGCATGCCCAGAACAATGTAAGAAGTCTTACACCACCGGGTTAAAGTCCAACAGGTTTGTTTCAAATCACCAGCTTTCGGAGTACTGCTCCTTCCTCAGGTGAGAACAGCGTGGGTGTGGTTGGCCGGACCTCCCTGACACCATTCGCATTTGTCCTCCACTTCCAGAAAGAACCCACTCATTTGTGTTCTCGTTAGGGGCGCCCTGTGCACCACCTTTAGTTGGGCATGTAGAGATGATGTTTGCCCTGTGCAGTGCTTCGATCCAGAGTCCTTCCCCTATCTCGCTGCCCAGTTCTTCCTCCCACTTTTTTGTTGTTGTCCAGAAGTGAACGTATATCCTCCATACATGTCCGCACAGTCCCCCTCCCTCAGGTCTCCCGTGTTCAGTAGTCTTTTTAATCCTGAATGTCCTGGAATATGGGGCTACATTGTCGCTTCCTTGCGGAGAAAGTCTTTGACCTGTATGTACCTCAGGCCGTTCCTTCTCGTGAACTGAAACCTCTCCGTGAGTTCCCCTAGGGTCACCACTCATCCGTGTAGTGAATGCACGTTTATAATGCTACGCTGGAATTCATAAAATGTTTGTGTCGTTCCAACTCTCCATTGTATCCCTTTGTTTGCATATGTGGTTGGATGTTAATTGGACCGAGTAAAATTTCTTGGGGACAACGAGCGACATTCACATGAATTACTAAGAGTTATAATTTAACACTTGGGTTGAAATAGTGAGACCGTTATTGACGTGATATTGCTATTCAACATGTGGCATCTTAAATCCCAGACTCGGTAACACAATTAATTGGATGCAGTTGCCCCAAGTGACAATCTCCTCTTGCCTGAGATCTGTGAAATGTACAATTAATGTTTTGCAAAAGAGTCACAATTGACTTGATCTGAAATGTGCTCCATTCAGAACTCAATAATCCTGGTTACAGTGGAGTAAAGCTGAAATGTGGCTGAAGCCAGCCGCTTGGAAAATATATGGCTAAGGTCATAAATTCCCTGCATGGTATTTATAGCAGCTGCTGTGTGCAGTGTGTTATAGTTTATTAAGTTTGATTCAGTTTTGCCTGAGTTATTTTAATGTTGCCCGCTGTGAGTGCCGAGGACGCAGCCTCACGAATCAGCCGGGAATGGAGGAGGCAGGCAGGGAAGCAGCCTACACGCGGGTGACAGCTGAGACACTCAGAGCTCCCTGGGATTGTCACCATCCATACGGAACAACTGAACCATGCGTGGAAAAGTAGAATTCAATTTATCAGGGGAATAGTGAATGATACTGCATGAGGAGGGGGGGGGGGGGGATGAGCATTCGGCCCATTAAGCTATGTCAGCTTTTTGAAAGAGCTATGCAATTTGCCTCACTCTCCCTCCACTCCCCTCCCCCCCCCCCACCTCCCGATTTGAAAATGAATGAAAATCGCTTATTGTCACGAGTAGGCTTCAAATGAAGTTACTGTGAAAAGCCCCTCGTCGCCACATTCCGGCGCCTATTCGGGGAGGCTGTTACGGGATTTGTTTTCCTTTCCAATCATTTATCCAATTCCTCTTCTGAAAGATATTTTTGAATCTTCTCCTGCCATCCTATCACATACACACCGTACTGGGTTAAAAAATCCTTTCATCCTTTTATCTCTGAATCCGTTGCCAATCACCTTGAATTTATGTCCTTTGGCTATTGCCCTAAGGCAATAAGGAGCAAATGGCTCCTTATTTACTTTTTTAAAAAAAACATTCCAGACTTGGAAAACCTCTATCAAATCTCTCCATCTCTGCTCCAAGGACAGAAATAGGCGGGAAATAAAGAAGGGTGGGGTTTTCCAGTCCCGCCCTGTGGCGTGGTTACCGCTGACGGAGATGGCACGCTATTTGCTTCCGGTCCCGTCGATGTCTATGGAGATTTGCATGGCTTGCCTGTCCTGCTGTCGGCGAGCCTGCCATGGGGGGGGGGGGGGGGGGGGGGGGGATTGCCTACGGCGGGGCCGGAAGATCCCGCTGGCAGAAAGGTCCGGAAAAATCCCGTCCTTTAAAGACTGTCATTTCAACAGCACTTTTCGTGATCAAAGCGTTTTGAAGCCAATGATGCAAGTTTGAAGTGTAATCACTGTTGTAATGCAGGGGGCGTGGCAGCCAATTTATTCACAGCAAGCTCCCACAAACAGCAATGCGGGAATGACCGGGTAGTCTGTTCTTTTCAATTGTTTGGACCTCAAGCACTGGAGTGGGATTGAAACCTGGAAGCTGTCATGATATGCAAACATGCAGCTAATGAACACATAGAATAGGACACGACCAATGAGCAGTCAGGACACTCAGGGGTGGTATCTCACTATAAAAGGGGATGCTGCACTCACAACCTGTCTCTTTCCACACACCAATAGCTACAGAGTCAGACAGGGTGTATCCTCAGCATCACACCCCAGCACGTGGCTTAGAGCAAGGCTGGTTCAGTCAGACTGAGTTACTACATTGAGATTAGCAGAGAGTCCAACTCATTGAGAACTGTGCTAATAGTTCAATAAAACACATTGAACTCACTTCAATGTCTGGCGTATCTTTTACTCAAAACTGCATCAAGGGGCAGCTTGTGTTATTCCAAATTAGATAACACAACAGAACCTAGAGACGCAGAGGCAGGCGTGCTACATATTGGGTATATCGCCGAGAACAACGCCAGCTTCTTTCATCCCTTCATAGAACTGAAGATATTCAGGTACAACTTCTGGCTGAAATAAGTTTTTTAAAATAAATTTAGCGTACCCAATTATTTTTTCCAATTAAGGGGGCAATTTAGCGTGGCCAATCCACCTATCCTGCACATCTTTTGGAATGTGGGGGCGAAACCTACGTAGACACGGGGAGAATGTGCAAACTCCACACGGACAGTGACCCAGGGCCGGGATTCGAACCCGGGTCCTCAGCGCCGTAGGCAACAATGCTAACCACTGTGCCACCGTGCTGCCCTGGCCTAAATAAGTTGAGGAGCATTTAATGTGTCCTGTACTCCACGTATTACCGTAACACTGCACTAGTTGTAAACAGGGTAGTACCATTATATAAATTATTTTTAAAAATAGATTTAGCATACCCAATTCATTTTTTTCCAATTAAGGGGCAATTTAGCGTGGCCAATCCACCTACCTGGCACATCTTTTGGGTTGTGGGGCAAAAGCAACGCAAACACGGGGAGAATGTGAAAACTCCACACGGATGGTGACCCAGAACTGGGATTGAACCTGGGACCTTGGCGCCGTGAGGCAGCAGTGCTAACCACTGAGCCACCGTGCTGCCCTGTGCCATTATATAAATAATGCATGTAGGGCTATGACGTAAATATGCTCACCTTTTGTGGGTCAACGTTGCCAATTGGAAATTTCATTCCCTCCCCAGTAAATTCAGTAGTGAGAGGCTCAATTGCCTGAATGGTCTCTTTCTGTGCTCTGTCATTCTATGGAGCTGGTTTCTCCATGCCCCCAGCCGTGTGTTTCTCGGCGGTATGCCGTTCGCCTGCGGCGAGATTCTCCACTCCCGCCGCTTGTCGAGGGGATTTCCCTGTGTGAAGCCACCCCACACCGCCGGGAAACCCAACGGCGAGGGAATTCCAGCCTCTGGTTCTGTGCTAAAGTAATGGCCACTCGACGGACCTCTCGTGCCGCGACATGCTTCACTCGAGTGGATTGACAGCAATGAAGTCTTGCAGTGCGAGGTGAAACTTCCGGCCAAATCACCATTTCCATAATGCATTCCATGCAGGAAGAATCCTGCAAGAAGTAATATCCCATCGTACATGTAAAATAAAGACAGAGAAAGGAATATAAACATATAAATATCTCAGAGGAGCCAGTATTTATGCTGTGTAAATATTATTAATAATGGCATTCATCAAAAGAAAGGCAAAACCTCCCAGGTGGTGGAAAGATCCCATTTTTCACCATCAAGTGAAACAATTTCTCTGTCACTAAGGAATGTCAGAGCATCGCCTTAATTGACAGAAGTTGTCTCCAGAAGTGCAGCTGTCTTTCACTGTGGCTATTAAGCCTCAGCTTTGCAAGAAATAATTCATTAGCTCTTTTCTTTGCGGCTTTGGCCTGCATCGTGTTCCTTGCGATGAGGAGGGCTACGTGTGGTGGTTGGGTTGCGAAGGGGAGTGGGGTTTGGGGGGTGGGGTGGGGGGGGGTGCAGGTAGCGTTGTTTCTTACAGATAGTGTCAACTTACTCAACCAACCACCTTTGTTCACACAACAAGGCACAAGAGAGCCTTGTGAGGCAGCATGACATAACTAAACGGAAATGCGGGTCAGCGAATTGGCCCCATTAGCTCTGCCTCCGGACCACACGCCCACCTGGGAGCTTCACCCGTTGCCCCTCAGATACAAAAGGGCAACACAAACCTGATAGCTAAATTAATACAAGTTCATCGCTTCAACGGCAAATGCATTTAAGCCAAGAGCAGAGTCATTAAGTAGATGGGTCAATCATCTCATATTAAAGCTGTAGACTGCTTTTAAGACTCTGGGCACTTAGGAAAACCAATTTGATGCCATAGCAATGACTGGAGAGACTTAAAACACCACTCGTGGCTCTTCCAGCCTGAACATGCTCTGTTCAAATTGTCAGCTTAAAGTGTCATCATAGAGAGAGAGAGAAATCTTTTTCACATTTACTTTAAACCATTCATCATGTCCTACTTTCTGTGTTGTAAAAACTACTGTGAACAAGCAAGGGCTGGAAGGATGCCAGAAGAACTAAGTGGAAGCATTTGGTCCCCTCACCATTTTCAACTTAATTTTTAAAATCTCCTCTTGAGATCCTTCTCAGCATCGTGACAATATAGGCTCAATCCTTCACAGGTGCTGTTGTCGCAGTGAAGTGAAACCACAAGCGGCCCCTGGTTGGGAGTTGATTGAACATATCTTGGACGAGGGTAAGTGAGTGAGTAATTCGATGGATAAGCTGCCATGGTATCAGTCAATTATATCTGTCAGCTAAGGCTGATCAAGCCAGGTCACTTTTCTCCAGAGCTAATAGAACACTATAGAACCCGATCTGATAATAGATGACCAGGCAGTCGGCAGGACCCCTGTTGAGGCCTGCAGATTCTAATTCAGCTCATGAGCCGTCTTTGGACTCATGGAAGAAAATCTTCCTCGCTAGCGAGGGACAGTCAATAACTACGAAGCACATGAGGTGGAAGGATTTCGAGTATTACACTGACAGAGGTAGATGGGGAAAGATGGAAGGAGGTGTGAATACAGCATAGACATCGGCATGGTTGGGCAAAATGGCCTGTTTCTTTGCTGCACCTTCTAAGTAACAAGGAACTGTGCTCCTACAAAGTGGCGGGGTGCTTGAGGGTGTGAGGTTTGGATGTGGGGGCAGGGGGTGGTTGCGGAGGGGGTGCTGGTTTCAGGGCTGGCACCACAGAGTGGAGAGCATGCAACAATATCAATTCTACAAACTGTGCTCGCTTCAAGGGGTGGCACGGTAGCACAATGGTGAGCACTGTTGCTTCACAGTGCCAGGGTTCGACTCCCGGCTTGGGTCATTGTCTGTGCGGAGTCTGCACAAAGACGGGCTTGTTAGATGAATTGGACATTCTGAATTCTCCCAAACAGGCGCTGGAGTGTGGCGACTAGGGGATTTCACTGTAACTTCATTGCAGCGTTAATTGTAAGCCTACTTGTGCCACTAAGAAAGATTATTATTATTATTAGGATGGATCACCCTTCAAGGATGCATCACTCTTTAGATTTGAACATAGGTGAACTTATCCTTATGTCTCTTTCTTAGATAGTGAAGTTTGTCATGTTCTTGTGCTATGGCCGGTAGGAATGATGCACAATAGAACATCCAGTTCTTGACTAGTTAAAGTATTTTATTATAAAATAAATGTGTTGTAAAGATAACTACAAGAAATATATTACAAACTACTAATACTGATAAACTATCCTTGAGCTACTGCAAGTATGATTATCCACTAACACAACTAACTCCCAACTCCTCCAGGTACAGAGTCAGTCACGTGGTAGATTTACACTGCCACCTGCTGGTTGGAGGTCATGTTCATCATAATACACATGATTGCTTATATATATCATCACAAAGTTGACTGTAACTGCCCCACACTTCACTGTTGCTCAGTCTAAAATCAGATAGGTCAGTGCCGATCAGGGACTAAGTTTCAGACTCCCTGATTGGCGTAGCACAGCACCACACAACATTGTCGACTTAGCCACTGAACAATGGGCCATGGGGCTAAAGCAACATTACTGCAATTAATGGGGTCCAGAACCTGGTATAGATTTGGACAGAACTGTGATTCTGGGACAAGCTGTGTGTGACAGCAAGCAACAGCCTTCCGCACTGGATTTCCCTTGGAGGATTGTGTCAGCGATTGTGACTTTCTCGCCCTCGTTTATATATTTATGGAAAAACAGAATAAACTCTGCCCTCAAATTCGGCGCTAATTGCAACGCTGGCCCACAAGGAGAGTTTGGAGAATAGAATTGTTGTACCAATGCATGGGACCATAGTGTATGATTTAACTGGAGCAAGCTAATGGGATGTCTGGACTGCATCAATGCATGATTTATAACGCTGATTCACCAGATGTTTGAAATAAACAGGAGATTAAATAAAAGGACTTTGAGATATCCTGGAAATGGTTCAGTGAAGAGTTAAGAATATGACTATAGCAGGCAGTGGAATTTTACCCGTGCCTCAGCCTGGTTTTGCGAGAGCAAGCATCTTTGAAGTGACTTATGATAATCATAAAACCAAGGACCTGCAAGAAGGGTGCAAAGAATGAAAATATTTCATTCTTGCTGTTTTGGTTATGAGAGTATATTACCAGTGTGTGATTGGCTGATAAAAGCAATTCTGGCTGTGTGCTCAATATCCACCCACGGGGAACTTGAAAGAACAGAAAGAAACAGATAGAAACAAGGGGAGCAGACATGGCTCAGTAAGTAAGTGCGGTGTCGAGACTGGAACTTAACCATATGGACGCGGAAGGGATCCACGTCAGTCCCTTCTCAGTGCTCAGCTTGCTGATCCCACTCGGCATAGCAGCTAGAGGCATTTTACTCTAATAGCTCAGGGTGAAGGATAGCAACGGGTAGAATCATCCAGGTTTCCCATTCCTGTTCCTCTGATATCGCCCCCCTTTTTTACTTCACCTTGACTGTGATTCCCATTCTCACAAAATAAGTTGGTACTGTAGTGCGCGATTTAATGGCCACGGTGTGCCCAAAAAGCAGCTCACTGTGGAGCAGAGTGGCCCCCGGCTTGCAATTCCGCGTTAGATCCCGCGATAGATCTCGCGAGATGTTGCGATGTAAATCCACCCATTATGGGCAGGATCGCTTTACAGTAAATCTGCACACTACAGTGAGACAGCTAATCTCATTTTAACGTGCAGATTCCAGAGATACCTGAAGAGTGGGAACAATCTCCCTTGCCTCAGAGACCGTGGACAAGCGCCATTCAGTGTTGGTCTCCAGAAACGGGCACCAGACGGAACGGCACTCATGGGGGTCTCCCTCGGAATTGGAGGTCCCTAGATGCATGCTCTCTGGGCAGGTTGGCACTGCCATGGTGCCAAGATGGCGGTGCCAAGCTGACATTTTTTGTGTGGATTTCATTGGGCCGGAGGTGCCTTGTGCCAGTGTTGGGGGGTGCGGGGTGCCCAGGGACCTTCCCATAGTGTGTTGGGGCTTGCGATGGTTGTCAGGAGTCGCTTTTTAGCCTCGGAGATCGGGACACCATTGATCTCTCTCTACATTGAGGAGTTCCAGTGAGCCAAGCTCCTCAGTGCACAAGATGGGTCCATGTGCAGCCTTTTCGGCCCGTTCCCTGTTGAGGCCCCTCATCAAGTGGCTTTGTATAGCCATGTGTTTCTCAGTGGTGACTGCTGGGAAACACGCAGCTAAACGTGCTCGCTGCGAAACTTTGTTCCCATTTAGTTCAATAGCGCCCATTGTGTTAATTTTCTGATCCCAAGTTCCCGGAATGATTGGATTATCTGTTATTCATCGGGAATCATGTGAATTGTGCCTGACCTGAAAAGCAAGCCTGTTCTTTGCCACAACCCGAAGCAGAATCGGCAAGATGTTGAACCTAATCCTTTGCTGAAGTTCCACTGTTGGCCACACTCACTCCACATGAACCTTCATATCTTGATTATTCTAATCACCTTTAAGAAAACAAGACTCTTCCACTGATTTGAAATTATCAGACAAACTCACTGGTCACGGCAAAATAAACTGGAGCGGATGTTGTTGGTTCAGAAGATGAAACATGCTCTTTGGAGCTAATCATTATATCAAAAGGCCACAGGACATTTAGCACTCCGTATTATACCTCAAGATGTGTCTGATCCTGTGTATTGATAAATGAGTTCTGTCTCTTTCCTAGGTTTAGTTCCACCTCCTGACATTCTATTTTTCCATCTACTCCAATCTGAGTAACATCACCCGCCGCACTAGCTACCTCTGCCCATCTGCTGAAACTCTCTTCAGGCCCTAATACCATCTCCAGACTCAACTATTCCAATACTCTCCTGGCCACCCTCCTGTCCTCCATGCTCCATTAACCTCACCTCATCCACAACTTTGCTATCCTCCACCAAGTCTCGTTCACGCACTGTCTGCGCTCCGCTTGCTTATCTGCCTTCCTTCTAAATGCGTTCATGCTGTTTGCCTCTACTGCTCCCTAGAGGCTGGATCCACATTCTAACTACTTGGCCAGCATGTGGAATATCTAACTGCTGTCATTCAGAGAACTTTTTTGTGCTCCTGGTATAGACAAAAGAGACTGATAAACCCAAAGCTGTCAAGCTAGCTAGATTCCTGTTTCACCATTAGCTTTTAGGAGCAACTCCCTAGATTCCTGTATTTGCTGGGAAGAGCAACACAGTAGCATAGTGGTAAGCAATGTTGCTTCACAGCACCAGGGACGTGGGCTCAATTCCCCGCTTTGGTCACTTTCTGTGTGGAGTCTGCACGTTCTCCCCGTGTCTGCGTGGGTTTCCTCCGGGTGCTCCGGTTTCCTCCCACAGTCCAAAAATGTACAGGTTAGGTGGATTGACCATGCTAGATTGCCCTTAGTGTCCAAGAGAATTAGATGGGGTCACTGGGTAGCGGGAATGGGGTGGAGGTGTGGGCTCAGGGAGGATGCGCTTTCCTTGGGCTGGTGCAGAACCGATGGGCCAAATGGCAACAATGGCCAAATGGCACTGTAAATTCTATGATTCTATGAGCAAAAGCTCCCATTCTGTATTAAACGTGACCAAAATTGTTTTGACCTCTACATTAATCACCCAAACAGTATTTATACTTCATTCAAGGGGAATTTACCTGTGCAGTGGCTCTAGATGGTAGACCAGTCTATATTCGGATTAATCTACAGACAGTCAAACAATGAACAGAATAAAAACAGATTATATGGTTATTGCTGATTATGGGAGTTTGCTGTGTGTAAATTGGCTGCTGCGATTCCTATAATACAGCAGTGACTACACTTCAAATACATATGGAGAATATAGCATAATAAGGAATAATGGCGGTGGATAACATGACACCCATCCAAACTTTAGCATCCAGCATCAGCTTCAATTATCACTGGATAGATTTCAATTTACCTCCTGGGCAAATAATTGGTGCAGCAGATCAACTGCCAGGTCCAAAATCACCTGATTTATCATTCATAGAATCATAGAATTTACAGTGTAGAAGGAGGCCATTCGGCCCACCGAGTCTGCACGGCCCTTGGACAGAGCACCCTACTTAAGCCCCACACCTCCAACCTATCCCCGCAACCCAGTAACCCTACCTATCCTTTTTGGACATTAAGGGCGATTTAGCATGGACAATCCACCTAACCTGCACGTCTTTGGACTGTGGGAGGAAACCGGAGCACCCGGAGGAAACCCACGCAGTCACGGGGAGAACGTGCAGACTCCGCACAAACAGTGACCCAAGCCGGGAATCGAACCCTGGACCCTGGAGCTGTGAATCAACTGTGCTAACCACCGTGCTGCCCTCATTCCAATAAATGCAGGCAGAACACTGATCGTTCGCACCTTGGTAACCTGCCCTTTTCCCGAGAAACAAAAGCCAGAGTTTTACAAGCATCCTCCAAGCACAAAAATATTCTTGCTTCACTAATGCCCTTTGGGGGGGGGGGGGAGGGGGTGGGGGGGGGAATTTGCCGTCCTTACCTGGTCAGGACAATACCTGACTCCAGCCCCACAAGAATGCAGTTGACTCTTAACTACCCCCTGAAGTGGTCGAACTAGCCCGGACTTGGTTCAAAGGCCATTAGGGATGGGCAGCCATTGATGGCATCTCACAAAAGAGTTTGGGGGCAGCAGGGTAGCATGGTGGTTAGCATAAATGCTTCACAGCTCCTGGGTCCCAGGTTCGATTCCCGGCTGGGTCACTGTCTGTGTGGAGTCTGCACGTCCTCCCCCTGTGTGCGTGGGTTTCCTCCGGGTGCTCCGGTTTCCTCCCACAGTCCAAAGATGTGCGGGTTTGGTGGATTGGCCATGCTAAATTGTCCGTAGTGTCCTAATAAAAGTAAGGTTAAAGGGGGGTTGTTGGGTTACTGGTATAGGGTGGATACGTGGGTTTGAGTAGGGTGATCATTGCTCGGCACAACATTGAGGGCCGAAGGGCCTGTTCTGTGCTGTACTGTTCTATGTTCTATGTTCTAAGTTTAAAAATAACTAGCCTTACATTGATTTGGGATTTGCCTTTGAGATAACATCTCAGATAGAGGCTGTTCAACCTCTTGCGCCTGTTATGGGTGGCTCTTTGAAATAATTGATCAATTAGTCCCACGCCCTTGCTCCCTCCCTAAAGCCCTGGAAATGTTTGCTTTTTCGGGTATGTGCCTTGTTCCGTTTAAAAAATTATGCCTGAATCTGCTTCCTTCACCCTTTCAGGTGGCACTTTCCAAATCATAATGACTTGCTGTGTAAAAGAGAAATTCTCCTCATCTCCCCTCCTATTCTATTGCAAATTACTTTAAATTCTGGACCTCCCGTTAGACGAAACAGTTTCTCCTTACTTGCTCCATTGAATGTATTTCTATCCAGAAACACCCAAAGCTGACAGAGCAGCCAGGTTAAACACAGCTTCATCTTAAGTAGCTCACGTTGCAGCCAAGAGTACAAGTGTAACATCTGTTGAAACCTAAGTGCACTCTCTCCATCTTAAATCCATTTGCTGCATTGAAACATAAGAAGAATTTATCCCAATGCGTCGACTTTCGTAGTTACTAATCATAGAGTCACATATTCAGCACCACATAAACCTCCATTGTTTCAATTGTTTGAATAGGATTGAAAATCTCTCTCTGGTGTGGGTGAGAGTGCTTGATGGTGCCTTGGGCATCTGGCAGGCAAATATTGAGTTCCCAACAATATCATTCTTCATATATAGCAGTGTGTGTGTTATTAAAAGCCACCTGGAGATTCACATGCAAAGCCTTCGTATTGCCTCCCATGCCTGATTCCTGCTCAATGGTAGGTTCTGTTGGCCACAGTCCCAGAGCAAAGGCATGAGAGGACCACACCCTCTCAGAGGCTCTACCATCATTGGAGCTTCATACTGAGTTGGTAGGTTGTAGACTTGAACCCCACTCCAGAGATTTGAGTGTAAATCCTTGCCGGCACCCCAGTGCAGCCCTGTCGGAGGTGCTGTCCTTCGGAGGAAATATTAAACCAAGGTCCTATCTGCCCTCTCGGGTGGAAGCATGGACCCCACATGGCAGTATGCCGAAGAGTGCCCCCTGGTGTCCTGACCAATTTTTATCCCTCAAACGACATGACCAAAACAGATTGTCCAGTCATTACCACACTGCTTTTGTGTGGGATGTTGCTGTGCACAAATTGGCTGCTGTGTTTCCAACATTTCAACAGTGACTACACGTCAAATAAATCTTTCATTGGCTGTAAAGTGTTTTGAGACCTCCACTGGCCATGAAAAGTGCTTTATTAATGCAAGTCCTGAGCACTGTTGCTTCACAGCTCCAGGGTCCCAGGTTCGATTCCCGGCTTGGGTCACTGTCTGAGCAGAGTCTGCACGTTCTCCCCGTGTCTGCGTGGGTTTCCTCCGGCTGCTCCGGTTTCCTCCCACAAGTCCCGAAAGACGTGCCTGTTAGGTGAATTGGACATTCTGAATTCTCCCTCTGTGTACCCGACAGGCGGCGGAATGTGGCGACTAGGGGATTTTCACAGTAACTTCATCGCAGTGTTAATGTAAGTCTGCTTGTGACAATAAAGATTATTATTATTATTATTTCTATTTTTTGCATTTATGCAAATAGCGCACATTGGAATTGATTGAGATGAATTGAATTTTGCTTTAAGACCTGAAATATCTTCATATTATAATTGAACAACAGATAGAAATCATTGGTGGGGGGGGGGGGGGGGGGGGGGGGGGGATGTTTGGCTCACCAAACCACCCTGCAGACAGGGGGTAGTTGTACAGTTGATGTATCTTTGCAAAGGCTCACTGTCCTGACCCAGTTGGATACTTGTCCATCACCACCTTACCGGACCCTCATTTTCAGTCAACTGATGCAAGTGGAGCCTCATTAAAACATGCAAGTTAGGATTCTGTTCCTCACGGAATCTGCTGATCTGTGGACTAGCCCCGGAAAAAGAAAACTGACTGAAAGTTGACGGATTGTTTTGTGAGCCTCACTGATCCTCTAACCTCCTTTCGGGAGGTGAACGTGGGCCAACTCTTTATTCTCAGGGCAACACAGGATTCCAATTCCCAGGTTGTTGACTGTTAACTCCTTCTGACTCGGGTTGCCAATTCTGGTTGGCCATATTCCTGGAGGTTTTACAGCATGGTATGCTGCCTCTAACCACCCCACCCAATGAACAGCCTAAACACCATGGGCTGGATTCTCTGTTTTTGGGACTGTGTCCCCACGCCGTCGTAAGAACTGTGGACTTTCACGCCAGAAAAACTGTGTGAAAGGGCCACATATTCCTCGCCCTGCAGGGGGCTAGCAGGGACCCGGCGTAAAACTAGCAGTTTTTGCTGCAGATACGGCCCACCGCACTTCCGGGTCGAAGGCCGCGCATGCGCTCGGTGGCGGTCTCCAGCGACTGTGCCGTGGCCCATGGTGGACTCAGACCATGAAGCTGGACATTAAAAATAGACCCCCCCCCCCGATTGGTCACGCGCCCGACCCTGACCATCCGCCCGAAAATCACCCACGCATAAGGCACCCCTGCCCGCCGATTGGCCCGCTCCCGACCAGGGCGGCCAGGGACTGAGTCCGCAGCTGCCACGCTAGTATCCCGACCGTCCCATGAGTGGTCCACGCCGTCGGTACATCAGCCGGTCGGGGGCGCAGAATGGCGGGGCGGGGCTCCAGCAATGGCCCCAGGTAGGTGCTAGGCGGCGTACCCTCCAAGCACGCTGCTTTTCGGGGCCCGGAGAATCGGAGAACCGGAGCCGGTCCCGATTCGTGCGTCAAAATTGATTCCCTGCCCCGGCGAAGGCCATAATTCCGGGATCGGCGTGTGGAGAATCCAACTTCGATAACTCAGAGGTGGAAGTGTTCAAAGAAACTGCAGGAGCCCACGATTCCCTCAGTGGCGGGAATGAAAGGACTTCTTCAATGGAATGGGCAAAATCCTGTTAAAATCACCAATTCTGCCATTAGCTCCATAATTGCACATTTACTGCTGGTATAAATGCAACCGCCCAAAGCAATTTCTGAGCTTTAAAAGCTTATAATTTTTTGACAATGTTTTGGGAGAAAAACTTCACTTTTCAATTAAAATTTTAATTGGAAACGGCACTAAAAATCCATCTCTGCCTGAAAGCCCAAGTGGATACTGAACGGTTACTCAAAATTTAGTATCTAATTATCCATCACATTCTACAGATTAAGACACTGCCTGCGCGAAGTTTATTATTGCGGTGTCTCCAACCTATTTACTCCAACTGCGATGTCGTAACCTTTCCGTGCAGAAGATCCTCGCTGTCGGCGTAGACACGATCCTGGCGACCCACTCTGAACAATGATGAAATCTCCTCAATGGTAAAACCGATGATAAACTTGCATTTATATAGTGCCTTTTATACTCTCGGGCTACCGCAAGGCACGTAGCCGCCACTGAAGTATTTTTAAAAGCCTAAAAACTGCAGGAGATACTATTTGCTGAGAGATAATTGTTACTCAGGACACCAAGGGGTTAACTCACCAACTCTCCTCTGAGAGAGGATCTTTTACATCCACCTGAGAGGGCAGATGGAGCATTGCTCTATCACCTCTCTGGAAAATGCTGGGTGGAATCTTCCATTCGGGGACTGTTTCCTGTGGCGAGTGCTTCACGCCACAAAGGCTAGTGGAAATTGTTTTTTATTCATTATTATAGGACGTGGACTATGCTGGGGAGGCCAGCATTTGCTATCCATCCTTAATTGCCCTTGAGAAGGCGGTGGCGAGCTGACTTCTTGAACCACTGCAGTCCATGTGGTGGGTACACCCATTGTGCTATTAGGGATAGTTCCAGGATTTTGACCCAGCGACAGTGATGGAACCGCACTATTTTTTTCAAGTCAGGATGGTAAGTAATTGGAGATAAACCTGCAGGTGGTGGTGTTCCCAGGTATCTGCTGCTCTTGTCCTTCTAGAAGATAGTGGTCATGGGTTTGGAAGATCTGCCTGAGGAGCCTTGGTGAGTTACTGCAGTGCATCTTGTAGATGGTACACACGGCTGCTTAGGCGCGTCAGTGGTGGAGGGAGTGAATGTTTGTGGAAGGAAGGCCAATTAATTGGGTTGCTTTGTCCTGGATGGTGTCGAGCTTCTTGAGTGTTGTTGGAGCTGCACTCATCCAGGCAAGTGGAGAGCCTTCCATCACACTCCTGGCTTGTGTCCTGTAGATTGTTGTCAGGCTTTGGGGATTCAGGAGGTAAGTTACTCGCCAATAGATTCCTCGTCTCTGACCTGCTCTTTGTGCCAAATCTCACATTGCCAGCCTCATTATTAGGCAATCATGTGTTCCTTACGTTTTCCGGGGTGTGAGGGCTGTATGGCATGCGCTCCTCAATCATATCCAGCTGCCATATATAAAAGGCCCCAGACTGACCCACCGTTGAAGCCAACACCTTCTGAAAGGTCCTGAAGATCAACATTGTGGATGCTCCAACTAACCCACCACTGCACATAATGTTCCAGGGTCCGTACAAAGGAGGCCTCCGTCTTCCCTTTGACCTCTGTGAGCTACCCCAGGCCCTCTTGAAGGTATGTCTGACGTGTACATGCCATGCCGGTCCAGAGGTGTTCTGGACTGGGTTGGAAACATGTTGGCGGCATGCATGATTGGGCGGCGGGGGAACGATTCCAGTTGAGCCTTCGTCCGCATCCCATAACAGGATGCAAAGCCTGCAGCTGGAATGGCAACCTCCCACGATGAAGGGGAGCACATATTCCTGCTGCCATTTCATGCCGGTGGGAAACCGATCTTTCGGCTCCTACTGCATTGCTCCCCCGCCCGCCATTAAACCTGCCAAGGTGATGGAGGTCCACTCATTATCTTCAACAGTGCTGCACTCCCTCAGTATGACATTGAATCAAAGACAAGTAGTGTGATAATTTCACAAAACTTTTTAAAAACAATCTGTATGCAACAAAAGAATTACTGAGCCGATGAACCTCACACAAATAATGAGGAATTCTGGAAATTTGGCACGTGCAATCTGTGCTGTGTGATCTAATGTTGTCATCGACCCCAATGAATCCCCACCTGACTCTCAGTTTGAGAACACATGAATTGTAAAGAGTTACTTTAAGGCATCTGCTCCTTTTGTTCCATTTGCGTCTAATTTGCATTCTCGGAGTTCCATGTGATAGGAGAAGAGAGGCCGTGTTGCTAATTAATGTGACCATCGCTTGTCAGCCAGTGGAGGGATTATCAGGATTGATAACCCTGTCAACTGATGGGCTGCTAACCTTTTCAAAACTGCCCCTATAACCTTGCTCAAATGACCCCTGCTCAATAATCACTGTGCTCTACATTCAGAACTGTTGAGCTGTAGATTACAGGTATTAACTATTGAGATGTCCTTTCCAAAGATACCGCAACAGGACTGATGAATGCAGATGTGCAAAATGCAAAATCGTCAAAATAGCCTGAGAAATACAAGGTTCAGGAGGTTTGACACTTCGACTCACTTCGAATCACATACAACACTGAAGCAGGCCACATTGTTTGTTTGTTTGTGGACCGTTGGCAAGGTCAGCATTAGTTGGCCATCCCTATTGCCCTCAAGATGGTGGTGGCGCGGGTTTTCTTGGACAGCTGCAGCCCCCACAGCGCAGAATAGGGAGGGAGTTCCAGGCCAGCAGGTTGGCACAATGGTCGGCACTGCTGCCTCACAGCTCTAGGGACCCCAGGTTCAATTACGGCCTCGCGTGACTGTCTGTGTGGACACAGTAAGAAGTCTCACAACACCAGGTTAAAGTCCAACAGGTTTATTTGAAATCACAAGCTTTCGGGGCCCTGCTCCTTCAGCGGGTGAAGTGGAGGCAGGTTCACAATCAGAGCATATGTGGGAGAGACACAATTGCGAGATAGCTACAGACTGCTATGTGAAGAATAGTTGGAATGTGGGTCTTTACAGGAACAAACAGTGTGAGTGGAGTGAGGGATAATCATAGGTAATCAATAATAATCTTTATTGTCACAAGTAGGCTTACATTATCACTGCAACTAAGTTACAGTGAAAATCCCCTAGTCGCCTGTTCGAGTACACTGAGGGAGAATTCGGAATGTCCAATTCTATGATTTTGACTCAGTGGCAGTGAAGGGATGGCGATACACTTATCCAAGTTAGGTGGGAATGTGCTTTGATGGGGATCTTGCAAGTGCTGGTGTTCCCAAGTACATTCGACCCTTGTTCTTGTGGTAGAGGCCACAAGTTTTTTTTTCTTTTTAAAAAAAAAAATTTTAGAGTGCCCAATTCATTTTTTTTTCCAATTAAGGGGCAATTTAGCATGGCCAATCCACTTACCCTGCACATCTTTGGGGTTGTGGGGGCGAAACCCATGCAAGCACGGGGAGAATGTGCAAAGTCCACACGGACAGTGACCCAGAGCCGGGATCGAACCTGGGACCTCGGCGCCGTGAGGCAACAGGGCTAACTCACTGTGCCACCGTGCTGCCCTGAGGCCACAAGTTTGAAAGGTGCTGCTGAAGGAGTCTTGGCATGTTGCAGCACTGTGTCTTGCAGGCCAGAGTTATCCAATTAACCCCAACCCCTTGTTCTTGCCCCATAGCCCTGCAATTTTCTCCCCTTCAAGCATTTACCTAATACCCTTTGCTGCATCTGTCTCTGCCGTCTGCTGAAGTAGAGCATTCCAGATTAGAATTACTCGAATAAAAACCTTCATCTCACCTCTGGACCTTTGGCAAACATCTGCACTTTGATTTGTGGCAGAGTGACAGTGTAAAATCATAAAGTGCAGACTCTTCGAAAGAGGTCTTCATTTAGTTCCACCGTCCTGCTCTTTCCCCAAATCCCTGTAAATATTTCCTCTCCAAGTATTTAGCCAACCTCCTTTTCAGAATTACTTGTGAATCTGTATTTCCCCAGCCCTCACAGCAGAGTAAATGCAGACACTCAAATTTTCGTCGGTCCTTCTTTTTCTTTCTTTTAATAGGGATTTTGAAGGCGATGAAAGGAATTGATAGAGAAAAATTATTCTTTCTGACAAGCGAGTTAATAACCTGCAGTCGTGGATTTCAAATCGTTGGTGCAATTCTGACATTAGAGCTGTAATTACACCTCAGAAGTTCCTCATTGCCATGAAGATTTTTTTCCTCAGAGCAGAGAAGGCTGTGGGAGATTTCAGACAGATCCTTAAAAGACGGGGTGGGATTCTCCCTTTGGGAGACTAAGTCCCCACGCCCGCCAGAAAACGGGTGAGATTCACTCCGGGACTTTTCTTCAAAATTCCGGTTTGATTACCCATTTTCCAAGGGGCTAGCAGGCCTCCGGCATGCGTCCCATAGCTCTGGCTGCCGGCGGGGCCCTGCTGGACAGGCTGCGCGGCCGCACGGCTGCGCATGCGTATGGCGGCAGCAAGCGGGTCCGCGCATGCACGCGACAGCCCACCTCAGCGTGGGCGCGCCGACGTGGCGGAGCCACACAGCGGATCCGCGCAGAGGAAGATAGGTCGCACCCGTATCGCGATGGCCTGCCGATCGGTGGTCCCCAATCGCAGGCCTGCTCGTCGTTGAGGCCCCCCCCTATGGTGTCCAATCCCCAAGTCCCCCCACCACAACAAATGTAGCCATCTGGGGCGGCCACTTACAAAGGGAAACATGGCCACTTGCAAAGAATCACGGGAAATATGGCCAATGCAAGATCCAGACAAACTCTTTTTTTTCTTAAAATTTAGCGTATCCAATTCATTCTTTTCCAATTAAGGGGCAATTTAGTGTGTTCAATCCACCTACCCAGCACATCTTTGTGTTGTGGGGGTGAAACCTACACAAACACGGGGAGAATGTGCAAACTCCACACGGCCAGTGACCCAGAGCCGGGGTTGAATTGGTGATGTGAGGCAGCAGGGCTAACCTACTGCGCCACCGTGCTGCCGGTTCCAGACAAACTCACGGCTTAAGTGTATATTTGCCACTAGATAACCAGACACGATCGAAACCCCAGGCAATTTGAACAAAACAAACACAAAGAACAAAGAAAAGTACAGCACAGGAACAGGCCCTTCGGCCCTCCAAGCCCGTGCCGACCATGCTGCCCGTCTAAACTAAAATCTTCTACACATCCTGGGTCTGTATCCCTCTATTCCCATCCTATTCATGTATTTGTCAAAATGCCCCTTAAATGTCACTATTGTCGCTGCTTTCACCACCTCCTCCGGCAGTGAATAATTTGCATTCTAATGGCCATTTCCCCAGAACAAAAGACTTGTACCGTGTATTAGGTACAGATACAGACTCATCGGCGCCACTCCCTTCACCCAGGAAGCCCAAACAGCCAAGGTCTATGACCGCTCAGGACACGCCCAGCAATCAAGGCACCGGCCTGTTTATTGGCTAAAATTGAAGGCAGTAATCGAAGCCTGCCGAATTATTGGGTCCAAAGCTAAGGACCACCCAAAAGAGCACGAAACCCCCGCAGGATAAAAAGAGACACGGCCATGTGTTCAGTCTCTCTTGACCCCGGCTTACGCCTAAAACCAAGTGCAGCATCACGACCAGAAGACAAGTTCAAGGCCAACGATCGCTACCAGATGGATGAGCCCAGCAGAAACGAAGTCACTTCCCCAGACCCAGCCACGCAAGATCCGAACAAAGGCCTTGTTCCTCTGCATAAAGCCGGGTGCCTGAAGTTAAGTACAGGTTGTTGTAGCGTTAGGTGTAATTTAGCTTGTAGTGTTTTATGTTGCATGTCGAAGTAATTCTTGCGTGTAAATAAACTATCATTGAACTATCATTTAACTGGTTGTTTCGTCTTCGATCGATATCCGGTAAAGCCTTGTGATGGTATCATTTGATACCTGACGACTCTGAAAAGCAATATCATCATTAATGACTATCAGTACCCAGTTAAAAAGAGCAACATTATTGCCGTCTCCGGTGACAATTGGCAACATTATTGGTGACGCTTGTGTGATAGTATTCCACTCATTAAAAAGAGCAACACGCCCACATCAGCCGCGACTCCGAGTTCCCATTGGGTGGAACCACATTAGAACCACGGCGGCGGGACTCGGCGGGCACTCGGCCCGTCGAGCGTGGGGAATCGCCGGGGGGGCCTTTTCCAACGACACCAACCGGCGCAGCATCGATCGCGCGCGCCAATGGCGGCACTTCTCCGGTCGCTGGAGAATCGCGTGCCAGCGTGGAGGCCTATTTTGGGTAATTCTGTGCCCCCGCGCTGAGCGCGATTTCGGCGTGGAGGGTTGGAGAATCCCGCCCAGGGTATTGTTCGGGCAGCACGGGGTAGCTAGCTCGCTAGCGACGAGGGGAGGAGTCAGACCTTTGTCATGGTCAGCCTGTTAGGGCTGGGGAAAAGCAGATTCACAAGTAATTCTGAAAGGGAGGTTGGCTAAATACTTGGATAGGAAATATTTACAGGGATTTGGGGAAAGAGCACGGCTGTGGAACTAAATTAAGACCTCTTTCGAAAAGTCTGCACTTCATGGCTTGTATAGTCCATCCCTTGCCTAGATTAACTCTGGGAGACAGGACATAAATTTACTGACTAAATAAACAGTTACCATTGGAGTCATGCACTGAGTGCCAGAAAATCCAGTTTTGATTTTATTTTATCTTAAAACTAGTTTTTTGCCCCAACAGGAATTAGAGTGAAGAAGAATGTGGTTTAAACAAGGTAAACTGTCCTGGAGAGACAGTGAATGACAAGACCTGGTCCTGAGAATTATCCTCAAGGCAGCTTAGAAGGAGGAACCCTGTAGATTTAAGTTGACATGTGTCAAACCCGGCCTGGGAGTGGTGTGTGCAGTTTAATTGGCCAGTTGCATAAATCTGTGTTGGCATCTTAAATATTCATGTTGGAGCCTGAGGTGCCTATAGCACAGGCTTGGGAAACACATTGTGTGTGGGGTATGGTATTCAAGTTACAACAACAGGGCAACATTCCAAAAACCCAGGAAGGACAAGGGGTCCCTCAGGGGCTAATCTTTCAAACCTCTGAGACCAATTACTTATAACCTATTTTTCTTGTCCCTTCAACAAGTATTTTAATTAAACCACATGGATAGCTCTGGTCTTTTCTCCATTGTAATGCTTCCCTGAAGGAACAAATTCATTGTTAGGTGTCAGTTTTGCACTGGTAACATGTCCAAGTACTCATCCTTCAGACTGAAGTCTGGGTAGTGAGAACTGGAAGACTGGATAGGGTCTGAAGTCCAGTCTTGTACTCAGCTGACGTCCAGACAAGTGAATGGCTCCGGGAGACGTGGAATTGTGATCCGGAATAAGAACATTGGCTGTTTAATATCCACCACTCTCATTCTCGCTTGGTAACTACCACTCCAAAGACTCAGGTAAGCATCAGTATGAGAATTCCTGCTCTATTTGGCTCAGTTCCACATTGGGCGCCTCAATCACCAGCCGGAGCCTGTCATAATCAATCATTTTTAAGAGGAACTTAACTTCAAACATTTGCATGTCTGAAGTCTATTTACAGGTTGCTTAGTGGTGTGCGTTTGGGTAGTTAATACATTGAAATGGTGGGTTACAGAGTAACTTGCACAATTTCTCAAACTCTGACGTTCTGATCTCAATACATGCATAGGATGGGGAAGGGGATATGGCACGAGAAAGTGCTGAGGGTTTTGGGCAAGGGTGGTATCATGACCGGTACAGGTTTGGAGGGTCGAGGGGGCCTGTTCCTGTGCTGTATTGTTCTTTATTCTTCTTTGTTCTTAATATGTTGTCCGGGCGAGTGACGGGAAGTGGAAAGTGAAACCTAGGAAGC
Source organism: Scyliorhinus canicula (assembly GCF_902713615.1). NCBI lineage: Eukaryota > Metazoa > Chordata > Chondrichthyes > Carcharhiniformes > Scyliorhinidae > Scyliorhinus > Scyliorhinus canicula. The sequence continues at coordinate 121,230,995 of NC_052163.1, read as the reverse complement.
CACTCCCCAGGTTACTCTCATGGTGCTGCTTGTGTCAGCCATGGCACTGGGGTAGTGTTCCTACCTCTGAGGCGGAAGGTTTGTGTGTTCAGGTCCCACACGAGAGACTTGAGCACACAGTCTAGGTGGGCACTCCAATGAAGGGCTGAGTGCTGCATCCTCAGAGCGGTCTTTCAGGTATGTCGTCAAAACAAGGCCCTGTGTGTCTGCTCACTCGGACATTAAAGATCCCGTGGCACTTACTTCAAATAAGAACAGGATGTCTTGGACAACATTTATCCCTCAAACAACTTCAATACAATATTTGGCCATGATCACATTCCTATTTGTAGAAGCTTAATATGTTTAAATTAGCTACTGCGTTACAACGCTGAACGCACTGTACTTCATCGGTCAAAAAGCACTTTGGAAAGTCTGGAGAATGCAAAGGGCGCTATATAAATGCAAATCAATTTTTTTGTTTGTCTGTTGTTGCTTACAGCATGGCAATGGTCTGGAAGGGAAGTCACTAACCTTTCCTGATTAGCTGCACGGAGCTTGGTGAAATAAACATAGTGCAAATTGTACTGAAAATTGGGAGAATATGACATTTGAAACATGAAAGTAACACTGAGAATGCCTGAGACTTTAAATGAAAGGGGAAAGTCCCACGAAGGGTTAACAGCAGGACAAGCAGTTTGAAACACCACAAGACCAAGACAACTCCTTTCCAGATAAAGAAGCTTTCGTGAATTAGGTTTTGGTAATACATAAAGTGGTAGTTACAAGGTTGCAGGGAGGAGGGGGGTGGTAAGTTGCAATTATGCACATATATCCTTTAATTTACATTTATGTTTACACCCATTTTTAGCAGTTAAACTTTTTAGCAAATAATCAACTCAGAAGGGTTAGGATTGACATCCCAATTTAGATAAGGTTAGAATACATGTGTGACAGACAGACGCTAGTTGAATGCAGAAAAGCGAGCTGCTTCACTGAGCACAAGGTATGGTAACACTAGGGTTTGATATCAGAACATTTGCCGAAGAAGTAGCAACCAAATTTATGACCTGTCAAGCATCAAAGACTAAGGGCCGGGATTCTCCTCTATCCGGCGGGCAGGCCGTACCGGCGCTGAGGAGTGGCGTGAACCACTCCGGCGTCGGGCCGCCCGGAAGGTGCAGGATCCTCCCCACCTTCAGGGCTAGACTGGCGTCGGCGGGGTTGGCACCGCGCCAACCGGCGCCGAAGGGCCTTCGCTGGCCGGCGCGAGTTGGCACATGTGCGGAAGCGCCAGCGTGTATTGGCATCATCCCAGCACATGCGCAGGGGGGGTTCTTCTCCGTGCCAACTGTGGCGGACCGTTACAGCGCCTGGCGCGGAGGGAAAGAGTGCCCCCACGGCACAGGCCCGCCCACGGATCGGTGGTCCCCGATCGCAGGCCAGGCCGCCGTGGGGCCCTCGCGCCCCCCGAGGACTCCATAGGCCGCCCGCAGAGCCAGGTCCCGCCGGTACGGACCAGGTGTAATTTACGCCGGCGGGACTTGCCGAAAATGGGGGGCCGCTTGGCCCATCGTGAGGTGGAGAATCGCCGGGGGCGGGGGTGGGGGGCGCTGCTAACGGCCCCCGACCGGTGCAACGTGATTCCCACCCCCCGCCAAAAAACCAGCGCCGGAGAATACGGCAGCCGGCGGCTGGGCGGGATTCACGCCGACCCTGCCGATTCTCCGGACTGGCCGGGGGGGGGGGGGGAATAGACAAAGAAGCAACTTGCTGGCAAGGTTCCGGTGGGGTCAAGGAGCAGCAAAAGTAATTTTCTTTCCATAAAATTATGAAGCAGCGGAAGAGAGTTACTTTCAATAAAAGGTCATGGAGAAACTAAAGCTCCAAATAAACCCTGAAAAGTCAGCAGCCAGAAAATCAATCTTCCTCGGTGATGGGGCGAGCAGTATCTGAAGACCCAGCAACCCAGAGAAGCGAACAGAAGACCAAAAGTTAAAGAAAAATGATTGACAAGATAGACTTGAAAGTCTTACAGCTGGGCCCGAACAAGAAAAGATCTTTTTACCTTTCTGTAAAAGTAGTTTTTATCTTTTTAATTTGAAAATAAAGTTAAGTTCAAATATATAACTTGGAAGAGTGGTTATTATTAATAGAAAGTTTGCCTTACTCTACTTAGTAAGCCGGACCCGTGTGTAAGCTACTGAGTGGTAAGTAAACAAAATCTTCTAGGAAGATATGGGTTATACCGGGAGATAACTTGAAATAATAGTTTGACCTGATTGGCATCCACCTAAGTTTGCCTAGGAGTCAGGGAAAACAAGGGAATCCCTGGATCACCATTTAGAATGACAGCGCTGTATCGACTATAGGGAGAATTCTCAGGATAGTGGTGAGGTTTTTACTGCACAAGGAAAGAAAATCTTTTAAAGTAATATTAAAAAATGCTTGTGATGGAATGTGCTCCACCACCCTCACCCCCCCCCCCCCCCCCCCACCCCCCGCCCCCCCCCGCTCCCGCCCCCACATTTCACAGCCCTGAGGTTTGGGTACAATGCAGGTAGTGGAGATTCCAGTCAGAAGACCAAACAGTTAGCTCAGTGATTAAGCTACTCAGTCGGAAGTTCAAGCAGGTACAGGGGAGGCAGTGGCATACTGGTATTGTCAATGGACTAATAATCTAGTGACCCAAAGTGCTGCTCTGGAGTCCCAGGTTCAAATCCTGCCACTGCAGACGGTGAAATTCGAATTCAATAAAAATCTGGCGATGACCATGTTGATTGTCATAAAAACCCATCTGGTTCACTAACGTCCTTTAGCACTGGCCTATATGTGACTCCAGAACCCACAGCAATGTGGCTGACGAGGAGCCACTGTTCTGAGGAGTAGATTTCTTTCCCTATGGGCAATGCATGCTGGCACAGCCCTGTGAACGAATAAAAATAAGAGTTGAAGTAACTGTTACAAGAGAAGGGATGAGGTTACTGCTCAAGGATAGGGAATTAAGGGCAGCACGGTGGCACAGTGGTTAGCATTGCTGCCTACGGCGCTGAGGACCCGGGTTCGAATCCCGGCCCTGGGTCACTGTCTGTGTGGAGTTTGCACATTCTCCCCGTGTCTGCGTGGGTTTCACCCCCACAACCCAAAGATGTGCAGGATAGGTAGATTGGCCACTCTAAATTGCCCCTTAATTGGAAAAAATAATTGGGTACTCTAAATTTAAAAAAAAAAAGGATAGGGAATTAGAAACAATGGAACAGAGGAGAAGGAATTTTGCTATCATCGTAGCTGTGGTTTAACTCTGTCAGCGTTACTTGATGCACCGACACCCCCCCCCTCCCAAACTTCGATCATCACGCATCACCAGGAAATAAGGAAGTGTCTTTTTATTTTCGTCCACTCGTCCCACCTCTACACCTCGCACCACCCGAGGTGCAAGAAGAGTGCGGAACGTTATGGATCAAAGAAGTCATCAGCAGTACTGTCAGTGCCACTGTGTGTTCATCTGGCAGCAAAACGCGCTCGAGCTCTCTCTTCACCTGAGATTCGACGGCACGCTTCAGCTCAGAGCTGTGAAATCCTGACTGAGAAGTGCTGAAATTCCATCAACCATGCCCAGCTGCGTCTGACTGACAAGCAGCCTGGGACCTCAACTTGCAACCTTCACTTTTTCTGCTCTTTGTTACACTTCCATCGTTACTTTAACCCTTCAACTGCTGGAAGTTGCTTCACTTATCAATGGAGTTGAGCAGTCAGCCCGTTCCTGTCTGTGTTGCAGAGAAACGTAACAAGGGTTGGCCTTGCTGCATGTTCTGTGAGGACAGGGTTGCCACCCCTCCAGGAGCTCGTGTCTCTCGGGATTGGAGATCAATCTCCAGGACGCTGCTCTGTGCAACCCTGGAGAAAAATCATCGGGACATTAAAAAAAAAAAAATTATTTGAATAGTTCTCTTTACCAGACATAAAAATAATGAAAATGGGGAAGGAAAATGTTGTTCGATTGTCAGTTGAATATTGCCCAATTGTTGCCGTCCAATTGTTGCAGAGGAAGGCATCACTACAAGGCCTGTGTTAGCCAACCGATGGCTGGAGTCTGAGGGAAAGCCATGTGATGGAGCCTTCAGGAATGTATTCAATCACAGTTGGCAACTCTGGGCACGATCTATTGGCCACGTCGCTGGGGTTGCCAGGGGTGTGGGGCAGGGTGGGATGGGCGAAACGGCTCAGCACCAGCAGATCCGCCACGCCAGATCATGTATACCTATCATGGGGTCAACCCCAGTTGCTGCCTGTCTGTCCCACCGAACGCCCCTGTGACAGAGCCTTGTTCGTCGTAATATGGTGGAGGTCACTGACCGTGGCGGCCACTGGCCGCGCAGCTGAAAGTTTATTGTTCATGGGGAATTGGTGACTCCAGCAATACGAGCGTCTCTGAGCTCGCAGGTTGATCCCATGGGTACGTGTGTGGACATGACGCGGGCGGTTGGTACTGCCTAGAATCCCGAGCAGGCTGTGAGGCCGGGACACTAGTCCTGAACTCCGGAGGCATCAACTCCACAGAGGCAGCCGCTAACATTCCAACACCCGGGAGCTTGGCCTTAGCTGTGGGACATGCCAGCAGCCAGAGGGTGGGGGTGTGTGGATCGGGGAAGGAACCAGCACCTGGTCCAGGTCAGGTTTCCAGCAGGTGCCTGGGGTACAGGGTCTGGGGTCTGGGGCCCAGGGACCAGGCCAGGGGTGCATGTTGGATGGCACCCTGAGGGATGGCAGGGGATGTGAGGGTGGGGGACGCTTGAGGGATCTGAGGGTAATGGGGTGGACGCTATAGCAGTATCACACGCTCTCCAATTCCTGACAGATATTTCACTATCAGTGATATCTTGGATCCTGCGGAAGCTGGCCTCAGAGTGACGTCAGCAGGCCAGGCAGTCAGACGCTGGAGAAGGGGCGGCAGCAGCTTCGACAAAGGCTCAAGGCGGTGGCCCGTATGCAGGGCCCCGCCCCACGCCCTGAGGACCCGGCTGCCAATCAGGCCAGGGAAGGACCCAGAGGGGGAGGACAGCGACGGCCCAAGATGTACAGGCGTCGCTGGTCCTGCGAACAGATGCTGGACAGTCTCTGCTGCAGGAAGCTCCGCCTCAACAAGGAGGTGGTGTGAAACCTCTGCCATGTTCTTGTGGGTGTGACACCACGTGGAGGAGAAAAGCTGCTCCCGGTGGCCATCAAGGTCATCGCAGCCCTGAACTTCTACCCCTCAGGTTCATTCCAGGGCTCGAGCGGGGACTTGTGTGGCATATCCCAACCAACAGCCTTGAAGTCATGGATGTGCTGTTTGCTCAGGTAGCCGACTACATAAACTTTGACGTGGACCAAACCCAACAATGTGCCCGGGCACCAGGATTCTTTGCCATCGCCGGCATGCCCTAGGTCCAGGTTCTAATAGATGGTGTCGGCCTCACCCCCACAACCCAAAAAGATGTTCAGGCTAGGTGGATTGGCCATGCTAAATTGCCCATTAATCGGCATAAAATTAATTGGGTACTCTAAATTTATATTTAAAAAAACAGGGTGAGGTTCTACTCCCTGAACGCCCAACAGTGGTTAGCACTGTTGCTTCACAGAGCCAGGGTCCCTGGTTCGCTTGGGTCACTGCCTGTGGACAGTCTGCACGTTCTCCCCGTGCCTGCGTGGGTTTCCTCCGGGTGCTCCGGTTTCCTCCCACAGTCGAAAGTTTAGGTGGATTGGTCATGCTAAATTGCCCTTAGTGTCCAAAAGTTTTAGATGGGGTTACCTGGGTCACCGGGATAGGGTGGCAGTGTGGGCTTAGATAGGATGATCTTTCCATGGGCCGGTGCAGACTCGATGGGCCGAGTGACCTCCTTCTGCACTGTAAATTCTATGATCTGTGAAATTGCGTGCGACCACAAGCTCCGTGGGACTGTGCATGACAGTTACATCCTGGGACAGTCAGAGGTCCCCAGCATCTTCGAGGGACACCCCAGGGTGAATGGTTGGCCCTTGGGGGAATAAGGGGTACCCGCTTAGGAGCGGGCTAATGACATCAGTACGGAGGCCAGAGACTGATGCAGAGACCCAATATAATAAGGCCCATGTGGCCACTCGGGCTGTCATTGAGCAGTGCATCGGGCTGCTGGAAATGCGGTTCCGAAGTCTCGATAGCTCTGGTGGTGCACTGCAGTACACTCCCCGGAGGGTCGCCCGCTTTGCAGTGGTCTGCTGTGCCCTCCATAAGCTGGCATAAGTGGGGCGACATGCTGGATATGGAGGAGGAGGGACATACAGCCACCAACGAGAAGGAGGACGAGGAGGAGTGGGACAAGGAAGGGCTGGAGGATGAGCCCGGGGAGGACCCACTGGACCAGCCGGAGGGTGGAGGACAAGAGGCGGTGACTTAGATCCAGCATGCCCGGAGGACCAGGGAGGCCCTTATCCTCGCCTGCTTCTCATAGGGCGTGGCTTCATCCGCCATGTCTCCCCTCGACCCTTCCCCCACCCTGCCCCCTTCACACTCCCCCTCCCTTCCCCCCTGAACATTCCCCCGCTCACCCACCCACCCATTACCCATCCCTTTCCCCATGCCACCCCGTGCCCTGTTCCACCTTCCCAGGGTCTGTGTAACACCATCCCAGGGGGATGGGCCTGTGTCGGCACTCGCAGCGCGTCAATAGACAAGGTTGGAGGGTGATGATAACCCGCTGTGAGCTGAGCTCTGGCGCTCCTCCATCTATACCATAGTCTGATTCCTGTCGTCAGCTGACAGCACACTCATACCTGCCACCTGCATGTGGCATGCCTTGGGGGGTGAGGGGACCAGGTCTAGTAGCTGGAAGTCCTGGGGGAAGGGGCCGTGGGAGGGTGATGCGCAACTGGGGGAGAAGGATATAGTGCGGAAAAGCATGACGGTGGCTTCAAATGTATCACGTGTAACATGTTTTAATGTTATACAATTGTGCCCTAACTGTCCCTCGCTCCCAATGTTGCCGCCACCTTCCCCCCGTACCCTCTCAGTGATCCTCTATCTGTTTCGCCCTCTGCGCTCAACTGCTACGTCTCGATGTTTCCCCAGACCTTACCCCCTTTCTTGCCTTACAAACTAGGATTTATTTTAAAACATGACTACAGCAGTCACACACAATAACCCAGGCTTTTAACCCTTACTGCATCAAATACCTATAATACAACTTGTCTAAAATTTTACATTCATCACTGTGATGTTCTCTGTTTTGTTTGACAGGATGTTCTGAGTACTTAGTATTGAACCAAGAACACCAAGCTAAGTAAATGAACAAAGCTGATTTATTTACACTACTTAAATTAGATCCGAACAATTTCTGAGGTAAAAGGATACTAAACTAAACTATACGATATCTTTAACTACAGAATTCTTAACTGTGCAACTAATCTCTCTCACGCCTACATACCTCCCAGAATCCCAGGAGTCACATAATATTTATTTGGCTGCTCTTTATCCCCATCTGGTGGTGAGAAGTATTAACATGAAATTGTTAACCCGTTGTCTTCTTTACAGTACACATATTGTTACAATCACAGCCCTTTCACAACCTCGGGCTGTTCACAGAAAGGTTCCACACACAGCATTTTGCCAGTGATTCGATTACCTGCTTTTAAAAAACGTTTTTTGTTGGGGCGATCAATATTGGCCTCAGCCATCGGATGAAGGAATCAGTTTGACTGGTCCAGCACGATCAGTTGTCAACTGGAGATTGTGACAATTGGGGCCAGCTCCACTGGTCACACACCAATTACGACTGGCTAAATGTACTGACCCAGATGGTTTCATTCGTAGCCTGTTACAGGCCAGGACAATCAAGTTTAGCACTTTGATTCAAATCCAAAGCTTGCAAATCTAGAAAATCAATTCACCGCTCCATTTGAGCACCAGTAATAAATATCAACATGACGGTATACTCAAGCGAAAAATATACTCTTGTCTGTGTGTGCAATTTGGGTGGGTCAGGCAGCTATAAGTGAAAAAACCCCAAGCTTGACTGCACGAGATTCAAATCGTAATGGGATGCAAGAAACGCAGAATTGCAGTTGAAATATAGAAATCAAAAACACAATTAAATTCCAGCTGCAAGTCGAGAAAATACAAATTTACACTTGAACATTATTTTGGTGTTTCACCACAGACTTCGGCCTCTTAATGAAGTCGTAGATTTTCTCAAGCACTTCATCTTTCTGATCTATTTCATGGCGGCTTCTTTCTTAGCTCCAGGCTGTGGGGGTGACAGGTCAGATATGTCGTGGCAGATTAAGAAAGAAAGATTAAGCTTGGGAATTATCTGAACCTTAGTCACGGTAGAAAATGGCCTTTCAAAACAGGTACAATCAGAGAGATTTACAGATCAGAATCATGGAACATCTACCACAGAAGGTGACAACAATTTAAGATAAGGAGTGACTCGTTAATTCAAATTCTGCCTCCAGTATAGACAAATTGTGACCATGCCCTCCCACCGACAGACCTGTACCTGAGAGTGGGGGTCCCCCAGGGGGCAACAGCTACGGTATTGTCAAACAGCAAATTTATCCTTTAGCCATGCACGGTATTCTACACTCTCTCTGGTCCACCAATTGCGCCTGCAAGGAAATCAAGGCCATGCCCAATATCCTGCATGTAAAAAATTGGAAGATGATACAGACTCTAACCATAGACTCGGCATGAGTACAGATTATTCAATGGTTCAGTCTTACTGCATGCCTTAAGTCATTGGCCATAGGGGCAATGTTAACACCGCAGTTGTCTATATACCATCATAATGGGCGGCATGGTAGTACAGTGGTTAGCACTGTTCTTCACAGCTCCAGGGTCCCAGGTTCGATTCCCGGCTTGGGTCACTGTCTGTGCGGAGTCTCCACATCCTCCCCGTATCTGCGTGGGTTTCCTCCGGGTGCTCCGGTTTCCTCCCACAGTCCAAAGATGTGCAGGTTAGGTGGATTGGCCTTGCTAAATTGCCCTTAGTGTCCAAAAAAAGGTTAGCTGGGGTTGCTGGGATAGGGTGGAGGTGTGGGCTTAAGTAGGGTGCTCTTTCCAAGGGCCAGTGCAGACCCGATGGGCCGAATGGCCTCCTTCTGCACTGTAAATTGTATGAACCTATAATGGTCCATCCTCACCAAAGAACCTTTGCTTAAACCAACAATGATATTTAAATGTTTTGAAAAGTAAATTCTAAGAATAATAACTACCTTGCCATCAATTGGAGTGTCCAATTGATTTCTGGTTGCAACTTTGAGTTCCATAAGTGACAGGGCTTAACTCCGAGGCCTAAGATTTCCACTTCCGCCCATCCACGGGAATCATTGTGGGCGATTTGAGGGGCCAGGGAAAGGTGGGACGGGAACTCCCAGTTCTGGGGCAGGCGGGACGGGAAAATCCCACCCAGGGGGCGAAATTCTCCCCCACCCGGCGGGGCAGGAGGTCCCGGCGGAGCGGAGCCCGCGCCAGAGTGGCTCCCGCTCCGCCGACTGGCGACAATGGCCTTTGGCACCACACCGATCGGCGTCAGGGCTGGCCGAAAGGCCTTCACCGGTCGGCATGTGTCCGCGCATGCGCCGGAGCATCAGCGGCCGCTGACGTCACCACCAGCGCATGCGCGGTGGAGGGGGTCTCTTCCGCCTGCACCATGGTGGAGGCCGTGGCGGCGGCGGAAGAAAAAGAGTGCCCCCACGGCACTGGCCCGCCTGCCGATCGGTGGGCCCCGATCGCGGGCCAGGCCACCGTGGGGGCACCCCCCGGGGTCTGATCGCCGCGCGGCCCCTCCCAGGACCCCGGGGGCCCGCTCGCGCCGCCAATCCCGCCGGCACAGAGGTGGTTTAAACCACGTCGGCGGGAGAGGCCTGACAGCGGCGGGACTTCGGCCCATCGCGTGCTGGAGAATCGCCGCGGGGGGCCCGCCGATCGGCGCGGGTGGCGAAGAATTCCGGCCATGGCGGGGGCGGGATTTACGCCAGCCCGGGTGGCGGAGAATTCCGGCCATGGCGGGGGCGGGATTTACGCCGGCCCCAGGCAATTCCCCGACCCTGAGGGGGTCGGAGAATTCCACCCAGGGTCTGGGAGAATTGTGCACACGATTCTAATCCCTGCACCTGCGTCCTTGGGAGGGGGAGGGGGTGGGTGGGGGGGGGGGGGGGGGGGGGGGAGTGGAGCACGGTTGACCCCACGAGTGATGAGCTTGCGGCTAAAGGTGCAGGTAAACCTTGCGAGTTTGTACGTTTGTTATTTCCCTCCTGTGCCATTTCCTCTGATTTGTTTGACTGATTTTAGCATTGTTCTAGTTATTTTATACGTGCACGGCGGGTTACACATAACTGGCCGACCATTACAGATGGGTCATTACTCATTCAGTTCACTCCTGCTTTCGCTTTATTATTTCTTTGATTAATTGCTGATTGGCTAATATCTTAATTAATACAATAAGTCATGTTCATAATCCCTGAACAATGAATTTCTTCATTAGGTCTTTACATTTCTTAATTACTAGGTTTCTCTATAGTTTATAAAATCATTTCTCTGTTTTGACGACTCAAGTCAAATACTATTGCTATGTAAATGTGGAATTTGTAAATGTGGAATTTGTAAATGTGAAATGCTCTTTCCATCGCCACATCCAGTTATTTATTCATTTTTTAGTCGTTCATGGGATGTGGTCAGCGCGGGGCTGTGCCAGCATTTATTGCCCATCTCTAATTGCCCTTGAGGGGGCAGTTAAGAGTCAACCACATTGCTGTGGGTCTGGAGTCACATGTGGGACAGACCAGGTAAGGGCGGCAGATTGTCCTATGAGGAGAGATTGACTAGGTTGGGATTTTTCTCGCTGGAGTTCAGAAGAATGAGGGGGGCTCTCATAGAGACTTAGAACATTCTAGCAGGTCTAGACAGGGTAGATGCAGGGAAGGTGTTACCGATGATAGGTGTGTCCAGAACCAGGGGTCACAGTCTGAGGATTCAGGGAAAACCATTTCGGACAGAGATGAGGTGACATTTCTTCATACAAAGAGTGGTGAGCCGGTGGAATTCATCACCACAGGATGTAGTTGATACTAAAACCTTGAATATATTCAAGAGGCGGCTGGATGTAGCACTTGGGGAGAATGGGATCAAAGGCTATGGGGAGAAAGCAGGATTAGGCTATTGAGTTGGATGATCAGCCATGATCGTGATGAATGGCGGAGCAGGCTCGAAGGGCCAAAAGGTCTCCTCCTGCTCCTATCATCTATGTATCTCTGTATTTCCTTCCCTAAAGGGCATTAGTGAACCAGATGGGTTTTTTCCGACAATCAACAATGGTTTCATGGTCATCATTAAACTTTTAATTCCAGATTTTTATTGAATTCCAATTCGGCCATGGCGGGATTCCAATCCGGGTCCACAGAGCATTATCCTGGGTTTCTGGTTTACTAGTCCAGTGACAATACCATTATGCCATCGCCCCCCCCCCCCCCCCCCCCCCCATACATTTAAGGATGAATGTAAATGTGTTGGAGCAGTTCAGAGAATATTTACCTGACTAATATCTGTAATGGGCGGTTGTCCTATGAGTTGGCCAGGCTGGACTTGTATCTGCTGGTGTTTAGAAGTGCAATAAACTGCTTGATTGAAACATATAAGATCCTGAGGGGTCGTGACAGAGTGGATCTAGAACTAGGGGGTCACTGTTTAAAAATAAGGGGTCGTCCATAACAGAAATGAGGAGAATACCTTTCTCTCTTGGGTCATCAAGAGAGAACTTTGGAAATCTCTTCCTTAAAAAGGAGGTGAAATATTTTTAACGCCGGCATCTCCACATTATAAATATTTTTAAGGCAGAGGTGGATAGATTCTTGATAAGCGAAGGGGTGTCAGGTTATCGGGGACAGGCAGGATGCAGATTTGAGGTTGATACCAGATCGACCATGATCTTATTAAATGGCGGAGCAGGCTCGAGGGGCTGAATGGCCTAATCCTGCACCTTGCTCACATAGTTGCATGTTCTCCACCTCCAGCTGATGGCCTACCCTCTCGATCTTTCAGCCTCCTGAACATCTCATCCATCGCTTGCTCATGGGACTGTGTTAGTACACAGGCGCTGACTGCAATGGAGAAGGCTCAGATACTGTTAATATTGGGAAAAGTTCATCACCAGCTACTTCCCTGGCTCCAGAAGACTGGGTTTTTTTTTCCCATATCCCGAGCTTTGTAGAACTCACTGTTAATTTTTCCACTCTCTTTCTCTGAGTTGATACGCCATTTGGCAGGATCCATTGTATCCAGCAAACCTTAGACTGGCGACGAGAGGAGAGGCCAGGCCCCGTGTGCTGCGTGCAATTCGATGGATGTTTTGGGGAGTCTAATAATTCAGCAACAGAGAAGAATGGCCGTTTTGTTTGTTAGTCATTAACAAAGCCTTGATTTTACTTGATAACCCAGCGCTGCAGAGTTCCACAGATTCACTGCCCTCTGAGAGAAGAAATGTCTCCTCATTTCTGTCTCAAATGTGTGACCCCTTACGCCGAGATTATACCCTTTGGTCCTAGACTCACCCACAAGGAGAAACAGCATCTACCCTCTCAAGACCCCAGCGAATCTGATATGTCTCAATAAGGTCACCTCTCATTCTTCTAAACTCCAATGAGTTCAGGCCCAACCTACTCAACCTTTCCTCATCACAAAACCCCTCCATACCCAGTATCAACCTAGTGAACCTTCTCTGGACTGTCTTCAATGCCGTTATACCTTTCCTTAGATAAGGGAACCAGGGCTAAATCGCTGGCTTTTAAAGCAGACCAAGGCAGGCCAGCAGCACGGTTCAATTCCCGTACCAGCCTCCCCGAACAGGCGTCGGAATATGGTGACTAGGGGCTTTTCACAGTAACTTAATTGAAGCCTACTCGTGACAATAAGCGATTTTCATTTCATTTTAATTTCAAAACTGTTGACAATATTCCAGGTGTGGTCTAACTATTGCCTTGTGCAGTTTTAGCAAGACTTGCCTATTTTTATACTCCATTCCCTTTGAAATAAAGGCCAATATTCCATTTGCCTTCCCTATTACCCGCTGAAGGTGCACGGTGGCTTTTTGTGATTTATGCACGAGGTCCCCCAGGCCCCTCTGTGCTGCTTCTTTCTGCAGTCCTTCTCCACTTAAATAATATTCAGCTCCTTTATTCTTCCTACCAAAGTACATGGGAGGGATTCTCCCTTTTGGAGACTAAGTCCCCATGGGCGAGAATCACTCCGGACTTTTTCCATGAAAGTCTGTGATGATTCCCCGTTTTCCAGGGGGCTAGCAGGACCCCAACATGCATCCCTCCCCTCTGGCTGCCGGCAAGGCCCTGTTATCTAGACCGCACAGCTGTGTATGCGCACGACGGCCCCAAGCGGGTCCGTGCATGCGCGAGGCGGCCCACTTCAGCACGGGCGCCGCCGACATGGCGGACCTACACAGCGGGCACACGCGGAGGAAGATAGGTCCCCCCAGATCGCGATGTCTTGCCAATCGGTGCCCCCCCAATCGCAGGCCTGGCCACTGCTGAGGCACCCCCCCGGAGTCAGATTCCCCCCGCCCCCCACCAGGACCGCCATTGCGGCCGCGGGTCTGAGCTCCCACCGAGTGGTACCAGATGTACGCCACGCCAGTGGGAACTTGGCCGGTCAACCGCGACGAATCGCCGGGGGGGCCTCTTCCAACGGCCCCCGACCAGAGCCACGTCGACCGCGCGTGGAGAATCGTGGAAGTGCCGTCACACCAGATTTCCGGCGTGAACGGCTGTTCTCTGCCCCCGCGCCGGGCGCGATTCCGACACGGAGGGTCGGAGAATCCCGCCGCATAACTTCACATTTTCCTACAGTATGGGCGGAATTCTCCAGTCCCCCAGATGCGTGTTTCCCAGCGGATTGCTGTTTCCTGGTGGCGGGATTCTCACTCCCGCTGCTTGCCAATGGGATTTCCCATTGAAGCCTCCCCACCCCGCCGGGAAACCTGCGGGTGGATGTGTGCTGCCGGCGGGAACAGAGAACCTCAATGGTCGAACAATTAACAATTTAATTCAATTATTTATTTTCTTTAAGATATTTGGTAATCTTAACTCCAGTGCTATTTCAAAACTTTGGACAATAGACTTTGACAACTTACCGGATACTCACCAGAAACTCACCAAAAGCCCGTCTCCTACTTGTAGAACAGCAGAAACCAATTCCTACAGAGTGAAAAAGTTATAAAAGTAAAGGAGTGCTTTTGATGTTTGTAATGTTCTTCAAGTAGATGTTCCACTGAGGTTAAGACCACAACTGGAGTCCACAAATGTAATATAGCCACCATGGGGAGGCAGTGGGGTAATGGTATTATAACGGTATTGGACGAGTAATATCCCGAGAGTCATGCTTTGGGGACCCTGGTTCAAATTCCAACGTGGCAGAGGGTGAAATTTGAATTCAATAACGGTGACGATGAAGCCATTGTCAATTGTCGTAAAACCCCATCTGGTTGACAAATGTCTTTTAGGGAAGGAAATCTGTCGTCCTTACCTGGTCTGGCCTACATGTGATTTCATGGCATGTCGACTATTATGAGTCCACCAAGCCAGCGACTGCCCACATCCCATGGGACAAACTTTTAAAAATAGAGAATTCAGGAGGAAGTTCTTAATCCAAAGTGTGGTCAGAATGCGGGACACACAACTTCAGGGAGTAATTGAAGTGAATAGCACAGAGGAATTTAAGGGAAAGTTAAATAAACAACTGAAAAGGGATGGGATAGAACGAGCTGCTGATAGTGTGAAAACCCTCAAGAGAACCACAGGGGTGCAGTACGGTGGCGCAGTGGTTAGCACTGCTGCCTCACGGCGCCGAGGTCCCAGGTTCGATCCCGGCTCTGGATCACTGTCTGTGCGGAGTTTGCACATTCTCCCTGTGTTTACGTGAGTTTCGCCCCCCACAACCCAAAGATGTGGGCAGCACAGTAGCATTTTGGATAGCACAATTGCTTCACAGCTCCAGGGTCCCAGGTTCGATTCCGGCTTGGGTCACTGTCTGTGCGGAGTCTGCACATCCTCCCCGTGTGTGCGTGGGTTTCCTCCGGGTGCTCCGGTTTCCTCCCACAGTCCAAAGATGTGCAGGTTAGGTGGATTGGCCATGCTAAATTGCCCTTAGTGTCCAAAATTGCCCTTAGTGTTGGGTGGGGTTACTGGGTTATGGGGATAGGGTGGAGGTGTTGACCTTGGGTAGGGTGCTCTTTCCAAGAGCCAGTGCAGACTCGATGGGCTGAATGGCCTCCTTCTGCACTGATATGTGCAAGGTAGGTGGATTGGCGACGCTAAATTGCCCCTTAATTGGGAAAAAAAATGAATTGGGTACATTAAATTTAAAAAAAAGAGAAAAAAAACAGGACCACGGGCGATTGCTGGTTGATCTCCCCATGGGCTTTGTTGAACACAGGTTCTCATGCTGAGCGGGCAGAGGCCGGCCCAGCGCAGGCTCATTAGCGGGACCTTTAACCGTAGCTCCTAGACCCAGACCAGGTGTTCCCGATAGTCCTGGGCTGGGACGTTTTCTTTGTGCGCCGCAGTAGCGGCTTCATTTTCAGTTTCAAATAAACCAGTTTGGCCTTTCACTCCACACCTCTTGGAATTAATACAAACAGCATTAAGTTAAGATGGTAAATATTGGGGACTATAGCTGAGTGAAGCTAACTGCTTTAGTAAGGGAACTAGCCTTTTAGCAACTATGTTTTATTAGTGACCATTATTTGGTCATTATATAATTATATAAACCTCGTCTGCATTGACCAGTTAGACACTGCAGCCTGAATTTTCTGATCGGTGATATATCAATGGTGGCACTAACTCCAGTGGAAATGTAACCAGCCAGCAAAGAAGTGAGTTTGCCTCTGGCAAGGAAATAATCAATTGGATAATCTACCTTGTTTTGTTAAAGGCAAGAAGGGAAAAAAATCCAGTTTCTGATTACTTTTGTGACGTTTCCCCTATGCATTAATGTGGCATGTTGGAGCAGGTCAGCTGTGATGCATTAAGTGGTTGAATGGTCTACTCACACACATGCACACACACACACAGACACGCACACACACACACACACACGCACACATACACACACAAGACCTCACTCGCGCAGAATGGTTGCAGGGTTAATGATTAGTACCTAAAGCAACTGGGACCCAGTCACAGAGGCGAAACACAGTAAAACTATAATTCTTTCTTTGAATTCAGATACCTTCTGACGCTACTTGGCTGCATGGCAGCATGGTGGCACAGTGGTTAGCACTGCTGCCACACAGAACCAGGGGCACAGGTTCAATTCCGGCCCAGGATGGGTTTTCTTCCGGTGATCTGGTTTCCTCCCACAGTCCAAAGATGTACAGATTAGGTGGGTTGGCCATGATAAATTGTTCCTTAGTGTCCAAAGATGTGCTGGTTAGGTCGGGTTACGGGGATAGGGCGAGGGAGTGGGCCCAGGCAGGGTAGTCTTTCAGAGGGTTGGTGGAGACTCAATGGGCTGAACGGTCTCCATCTGCATCGTAGGAAAATTATGGCTCTATGTACTTGGTGGTTTGTTCCCTAGTTAGAACATAGAACATAGAACATAGTTGAGGGCCATAAGTTACGCTTTAAGAATTGCCACTGAAAAGCGTATTGGTACAAGGCCCATTTATGCCTCCCGCACTGTGCTTTGTTCATTAAGTACTGCTCCAACTCTCACAAACACACCAGCCAGTTCTCCAGGAAGCAGTCCGAACAGCAAAAACAGACCAGCGCAGGTAATTGAAATGCTTCACGTGGGTTTATCACACCTTGGCCTTGGCCACAGAAACTAGGGATGGGATTCTCTGATCCTGGGGCTAAGTGTTGACGACGTCGTAAATGCCGGAGCGTTTTATGACGGCGTCATCCGGCTCCTAGGATCAGTGATCCTCTGCCGCACAGGGGGCCAGCATGACGTTGGAACGCTTCACACAGCTCCAGCTGCCGATACGGGCGTGAACACGGCCGGCGCGAGTTTGCGCTTGCGCGCCACGGCCGGCGCGAGTTTGCGCATGCACGTGGGTTGCTGTCTCTGCGTCGGCCCCGACGCAACATGGCGAAGTCCGGCGCGGAAGGACATAGGCCCCCTCCCTGAGATAGGCCCGCCTGCCGATCGGTAGGTCCCGATCGCAGACCAGGCCACTGTGGAGGCCCCCCCATGGAATCGGATCCCCCCTTGCCCACACCAGGACGGCCGGCGCAGCATGAAAGCCGAGGTCCCGCCGGGCGGGCCCACATGCGCACGGCGCCGGCGGGACTCGGCCGAACTCGGCGGGCATTCGGCCCGTTGAGTTTGGAGAATCAACGGGGGGGGGGCTGCGTTGGCGGACCGGCATCGGAGCAGCGTCGTGTGATTCGCGCCACACCCCGGCAATTCTCCGATCCTGCGCGGGGTCGGAGAATCCCGCCCCAGCCTCACCAATTCAATTAATTCACTGAGTGTGGTTGTCCTTGTCCAGAGGCAAGCGAGAGTGAGAGCAGGAGGTGGGGGTTAGTGTTGGCTGTGCATAGACTGAATGTCTCTCCACCGGGATTAGGCTAATGAAGAAGCTTGGTGCGCCCAATTCTGATAGGCCCAGGCTAAATTGGAGGAGGGCGGATGGGTGTGTGTGGGCAGGATAGACAATATCACTGCTATAGGTAAGAATACTCATTCAAAACACAAGGAAATCCAATTGCATGGTGCTCAGTTTGTGTCAAGCTTTAAAAAAAATAAAGTTAGAGTGCCCAATTCATTTTTTCCAATTAAGCGGCATTTTAGCGTGGCCAATCCACCTGCCCTGCACTTCTTTGGGTTGTGGGGGTGAAACACACGCAAAATAGGGGAGAATGTGCAAACTCCACACGGACAGTGACCCAGGGCCGGAATCGAACCTGGGACCTCGGCGCCGTGAGGCAGCAGTGCTAACCGCTGTGCCACCGTGCTGCCCCAAGTTTGTGTCAAGCTAAACATGGTGGCACTTGATAACTGTGGTGCTCCTTCACCAATGGCCCTGCCTTCCCATTCAATAACTTTGATTAGATCCAATTTTTGTTGGGATGTTCCCTTTGCTTGCTGGTTACATTTCCACTGGAGTTAAGCCAACAGAGTTGAAAGGAGACCATGAGGAAATTCGCCTCTCAAAATTGTCCATTCTATTTGGCTCATTACTAACATTGGCCTAGAATTTTCTGGATCAGGGTGTGGTAGTATGACTAGGGGTATTATGGTACCTTGGAAGTGAGCTGCTATTGGAGCAGAGGACTCGCTGCCCATTGGCCCGGGTAAGTCATACGCCTCTCAGCCAATCGCAGGTAGCTCCGCCTACAAGGCGGGATATAAGAACCCGTGCTTCCCGGCAGTCGGCCTGTGATTGTGCATCAGTGGGCATCTTGCATTGAGCAGCAAGAAGAACATTTCTTCCTCAACCCTCAACTCCAATCATTAAGGTGCAAATTTCTGTCAGTGCAAACTGAAAGCCTATAATCACAAACATACAAACATAGGATCAGAGGTAGGCCATTCAGCCCCTCGCGCCTGCTCCACCATTCAACAAGATCAAGCCTGATCTGTTTGTGTTGAGTTCCACATTCCCCATATATCCCCGATAACCTTAGATTCTGGCTGGGCAGAGGTAGAATCTATCTCTGCCTGAAAGATATTCAGTGACCCCACTTCTACTGCCTTCTGAGGCAGAGTTCCACAGTCACGCACCCTCAGAGAGAAAATATCACCTCACCTCTGACCTATAAGGGTGCCCACTAATTTTAAAACAGTGCCCCCTAGTTCTGGACTCACCCACAAGAGGAAACATCCTTTCAATGTCCACCTTGTCAACGTTTTTCAAGTCATAGACTTGACTAATAGACTTTAATCAAGTCACCCTCCCCTCACTCTTCCAAACTCTACTGGAAACAAGTCCTGCCTTACCAACCGTGGGCAGCACGGTAGCATTGTGGATAGCACAATGGCTTCACAGCGCCAGGGTCCCGGGTTCGATTCCCGGCTGGGTCACTGTCTGTGCGGAGTCTGCACATCCTCCCCGTGTGTGCGTGGGTTTCCTCCGGGTGCTCCGGTTTCCTCCCGCAGTCCAAAGATGTGCAGGTTAGGTGGATTGGCCATGATAAATTGCCCTTAATGTCCAAAATTGCCCTTAGTGTTGGGTGGGGTTACTGGGTTATGGGGATAGGGAAGGTGTTGACCTTGGGTAGGGTGCTCTTTCCAAGAGCCGGTGCAGACTCGATGGGCCGAATGGCCGCCTTCTGCACTGTAAATTCTATGTAATTCTATGTAACCTGCCCTCATTCCAGCTACCAATCTGGTAAATGAGATCAGTGGGGCAGTAGGGGCCTTGGTGAATGACAGAAACAAATCTCCTTAAACAATAAGACGTAATCATAGAGAAAGAAATAGTGTTACAAATAGGGAAGGAAATGTGGCGAATTGGAGTCAAATCAGGTACAGTCGGCGAGGGAAATAAAGATTAAATTGAGTGAGAGAAAGGGAAAATTGAAAAAATAATTTAAATACTAAGTTTTACAAGGATTTTAGATTTACTGCATGTCCAAGATTTCAATGATTCCCTTTCTGGGTCTCCAAGTTTGAGTTTTGTGTCAGGTCCGTTCATCACCTCATTAACAGAATCCTTACTTTGTAAATTACCAGCCCTAACTTTAAGCGTCATCTTCAATTCTTATTGAGGGTGCATATCCAGCAATATTGTGGCACTCTTTGGGACAAGAACACTTATCGATTGGAAGTACCCGTTTCTGTGTCAGTGGCGCAAATCGCTCATCAATTTCTGGTGATTCACCACTCTCGGGCTGTCTCTCTCTCTCACTAAAGGTTACTGGCTCTTTTTGACACGAATCACACCGCACACGGTGAACTCACTTTTATTTTCCCTGCAAAGTCATGAGGCCTGATTGCCACTTTCATTAGTGTAACTGGTTCAAGTGTCTGGCTTTAGTCGGTAGCCCTGCTTCCTTGAGATGCATCCCAAGCCTTTAAGTAAATCAATGCGCTTCCCTTGTCACTTTTAGGCATTTATTGCTTGTGACTGTATCAATTCTTTTGATCAATCCTAATTGTTGCTATACTGCAGGTCCAAGAACTGTCTCACTGTGTCAGAACTCAGAATTGTCACCTTCACTATTTGTCTTTATGCTGACATGCGACATCTCCTACTTGGCCTGATGTTCTTCACCAACTTCGCGTTAAGACTTGCTCAGTTTTGTGCTAAGCTTCTTGTCAACTTACAGTGGCACAACATGCCCATCTTGAAAGGAAGAATTCCATAATTCATCTTCAGGTCGACAGCTCACTCAACAATCATCTCCCATTTGAATTGCAGCTGAGGTGATAGTTCTTGGGCGAGATTCTCCGTCCAGTGAATCGCAAATCACGACCGGGCGGAGGATTGAATGGCAGCCGGAAATTGAGGTCCCGCCGGGCGCCTAACGGAACGCCATTCCGGCACGTCGGTTGTGGCGTGAATGCGATCCATGCCCCGCGCCGTTGGGCATGCAAATTGTACAGTAACGGCCGTTAGCATATCATTAACGGGCTCGACCCAGCAGCCTCCGGCCTCCCCCGATTCTTTGCCTCCGCCAGGCGGAAGGGACGCCAGCGTGATTCACTTTTGGCATTTAGAAACGGAAACCGGGTACGGCTGCTGAGGGTGAGAGAGGAGGTAAGACATGTTTCCGAAGGCACAACCATGGGCTGACAGTGACTGGCTGGGAGGGCGGCTTCCAGGGCCGGGGGGAGTAGCCGGGGGGGGGGGGGGGGGGGTTGGCGAAAAGATGGGCCGTGGACCCGGGGTGTCCCAGTACGGACCGCCATTGCTGCGGTCTGCAAGGCAACCATCTGGCTATGCACTCCCCAGACAGCCCACTGTGACCTGTAAATGTGCAGAGTGCCACCTACCGTATGGGATTCCCCCTTCCCCCTGCCCCCCCATGCCACCCCCGCAGGAACCCCCGGACCCCAGCCGACCCATCTACTGGATTGGCGTGGTCCAGCGTAGCCAGTGGCCCACCAGGATTTGGCACCTCTCAATGCCCCCATCCTGGGTGCTGCACCACTGCAGGGAGTCCGGGGGCGGGGGGGAGTGGGGGTGCAGAGTGGCAGCCCGAGCAGCGACGCATGCAGGGGGTCTGCAGCTGGTGGCTTGTGTGTGCGGGGCACTCGACCATGGCAGGCGGTACGGGTGTTGGCATGTGGTGCAGAGTGGGATGCAAGGGGGCTGCCGCTGGGTGGGATGCGGTGCCCACTGGCGGGGGGGGGGGGGGTGGTGAGGGGCGTGGGATGTGGGGATGTGGGAAGTATGGGTCATTCTCACGTTTATCCACATTATACTGCATCTGCCATACATTTGCCCACTCACTCAAATTGACCAAATGACACTGAAGCATCTCTGCGTCCTCCTCATAGCTCACTCTCCCACCCAGCTTTGTGTCATCTGTAAATTTGGAGACATTACATTTAGTTCCCACATCTAAATCATGCATGTGGATTGTAAATAGTTGGGGTTCCTGCAGTACGGCACTCGTCACTGCCTTCCATTTGGAAAAAGACTTGTTTATTCCAACTCTTTGTTTCCCGCCTGCCAACCAGGTTTCTATCCATCTCAATACACTACCTCCAATTCCACGTGCTTTAATTTTACACACAAATCTCCTCTGTGGGACCATGATGAAAGCCTTCTGAAAGTCCAAATAAACCGCATCAACTGGCTCTCCCTCATCAACTCTACCAGTTACACCCTCAAAGAATTTCAATAGATTTGTCAAGCATACTTCCCCTGGGGAAGCACGGTGACGCAGTGGTTAGCACTACTGCCTCACGGTACTGAGAACCCGGGTTCGATCCCATCCCCGGGTCACTGTCCGTATGGAGTATGCACATTCTCCCCGTGTCCACATTGGTCTCATCCCCATAACCCAAAAATGTTCAGGATAGGTGGATTGGCCACGCTAAAGTGCCCCTCAATTAAAAAAAAGCATGATTTCCCATTCCTCAATCCATTCTGACTCTGTCCTATCCTGCCGCTGTTTTCCAAGTGCTCTGCTATTGAACTTTTATAATGGACTCCAGCATTTCCCCACTACCAATGTCAGCTGACTGGTCCCTGATTCACGTTTCCCCTCTGCCTCCCTTTTTAAATAATGAGGTTAGATTAGCTATCCTCCAATCTGTAGGAACTGTTCCAGAATCTATAGAATCTTGGAAGGTGACTACCAATGCATCCACTATTTCTAGGGACACTTCCTTACGTATTCTAGGATGTAGATTATGAGGCCCTGGTCAGTTGGCCTTCAGCCTTCAATCTTATCACTTGCCTCAAACCATTTCCCTATCACTTCCCTGCTCAGTCCTCGACTGTACTCCCTGTACACCCATAACTGCGTGGCAAGATTTAACTCCAACTCAATCTACAAGTTTGCGGATGATACGACTGTGGTGGGCTGCATCTCAAACAACAACGAATCAGACTACAGGAGGGAGATAAATCACTTGGTTGCATGGTGTATTGAAACCAACCTCTCTCTAAATGTTGGAAAGACCAAGGAACTGATCATCGACTTCAGGGAGCGCAGCATGCCACACACTCCCGTCTGCATCAGTGGCTCCAAAGTAGAGATGGTCAATAGCTTTAAGTTCCTGGGGTCACCATCAATAACAGTCTGTCCTGGTCCAATCACGTTGATGCAACAGTCAAGAAAGCCCAACAACGTCTCTACTTCCTACGGAAGCTAAAGATATTTGGCATATCTGCATCGGCTCTCACAAACTTCTACACATGTGCCATAGAGAGCATCCTACCCGGCTGCATCACAGCTTGGCATGGCAACTGCTCGGTCCAAGATCACAAGAAACTGCAGACTGTGGTGAACTCAGCCCAACGTATCACACAAACTTGCCACCCCCCCCACATTGATTCTTTCTACATCTTCCGCTGCCTCAGGAAGGCAGGCAGCATTGACAGAGGCCCCTCTCACCCAGGCTTTGCCCTCTTCCAGACCCTTCCATCAGGCAGAAGGTACAGAAGTCTGAAGACTCGCACATCCAGACATTGGAACAGCTTCTTCCCCACAGCTACAAGACTTCTCAACGATTCCCCACCAGACTGATCTGTTCCCTGTAAGAAAACTATTCACGACACCCTATGCTGCACTTGCTCATGTATTTGCTTTGTTTGGCCCCTTGTTCCGCACTGTAACCAATCACTGTTTTGGCAATGTACTGTGTACATTCCTCGGCTGCAGAAAAATACTTTTCACTGTACTTCGGTACAGGTGACAATAAATCAAATCAATCAATCAATACTAATACTGATTATTATGGGGTTATTTTGTTGCATTTCATTGTTTGTTGTTATATTTTCTGTAAAAAATTCCAATAAAAATTATTTATATAAAAAAATACTAATACTGATTTCCTTCAGTTCCTCCCTCTTGTTAAACCCTGCGTCCCCCAACATTTCTGGTACTTTATTTGTGTCCTCCTTTGTGAAGACAGAACAAAGTATGTGTCTAGTTAGTCAGCCATTTCATTGTTCCCCATGATAAATTACCCTGTTTCTGACTGTAAGGGACCTACATTTGTCTTCACCAATGTTTAACTCTTCACGCATCTATAGAAGCTTTTATAGTCAGTTTTTCTGTTCCCTGCAAACTTACTCCCGTACTCTATTTTCCCCTTCTTAATCAATCCCTTTGTCCTCCTTTGCTGAATTCTGAACTAGTCTCAATCCTCAGGTCTGCTGCTTTTTTTCTGGCCAATTTGTATGCCTCTTCCTTGGATCCAAAACCATCTCTAATTTCCCTTCTGAGCCATGGCTTGGCCACCTTTCCCATTTTATTTTAGTGCCAGACAGGAATGAACAATTGTTGCAGTTCACCCATGTACAATTTGCCACAGCCTATCCAGCTCAAAGGGGGGGGGGGGGGGAAATTGGACAGGTACAAGGTGGCATCATACAACAGATGCCAACTTGTGCCAACCACGTTAAACTGGTCAGTTGGCATTTTGCCCATGAACCAACTCAGGCGGAAAGCTAATCCTGAACAATGTTTCTTCACTTACAATTCATCACAGTAAATAGTTGATGTTCTGTTACTGACCAAGTAGATTTTTTAAATTATTGAGCTGAGGGCCGGGATTCTCCACCCCTGTTTTCGGTGGGCAGGAAAGCCGGTGAATCTAACAGGAGCCCCCGAACGACTTGTACGCCGGTGAGATTTCCCGTTCAGATTGTCCCCACGCCTCCACCCCACGCCAATGACATAATGGGGTTCCTGCCGCGAAAGGTCCGGCACGCCATTAGCATTTATTTACATCTCATTAGCGGGCTTCCTTGCTTTATTATCCCCCCCCCCCCCAGGTTAGGAAATCCTCCCTGCCGACATTGGGACGTCAGTGGGGTTTACAACAGATCTCGACCAACGAGGACCTGATAAACAGTCCCTACCGGAGCACAGATGTAAATACAGCCCTCGGGGGAAAAGGAACATGCCCGGGCCGTACCCTGACAGTGCCCCCTGGTACTGCTCCCTGGCACTGCCCCGGCACCAGCACTGTCCTGGGACTTAGGATCAGGCACGGCAGTACCTCTTCCGGCCATTGCAGCGCTGCGCCTGGATGGGCTGGACAGCTGTGGCCAATCTGATTGGCTCACAGCTCTCCAGGGTGGTTCATCTATCCAAGGGCTGATGGAGGTCCTGCCTGCTGCCAATCAATGCTCCATTAAGCATAAAACAGAGGGCAAATCAGAGTTGGTGGGAATTCAGGCCCTAAGCTCTGAGGAACATCATAAAAGAAGGAAATTGAGGTGGAGAGGTTTAGGGAGGAAATTTCAGAGCCTAGGGACCAGGCAGTGGAAGATAAATCCACCAGTGGTAGAGCAAAGGAAGAGTAGATAAATGCAGTTAGAAAAATGCAAAGTTCTCAGGAGAGCTGACGAAGGTTATAGAAATACAAAGAGACAAAACCGTGGAACAACACCTAAGCATTCATGGACTCAGGGTCAATATAGATCAGCAAGTACTGGGTGGCGGGTGAGCAGGATTTTGTGTGCAAAGATGGCGGAAACCATTGAAAGTGCTGCCGCCATTTTTGTTTGGATTAATATTTTACAGGACAAACATGGCAAGGGTTGGAGAAAATGTGGCTGCAGAATGTTGAAATCAGGTGACGATCCCCAGCACAGGTCAAAAGCACCAACAGGAAAAGTCCTTGCAAGCGGTCTGACCAGCCAAGACCTTTCTCTCTCATCTGACTGTGCACACTTTCTGTACTGGGAGGTGGACTGTTTAAGCAACGTAAAACTCGCAAGTATAAGTTCACTACCCCGAGGATCTCTCCATGTTTTTCATCTTCTCTTGCTGTCTTATCAATCACGTTCCTTGTTAGTTTTTCAAGTAACCTTCAGCAACCCTCAAATCTACTGCGGGTCTGCTGTGGATGGAGTTAAAGGGAGACTGAATGGGCCGCAGAAGGTTTTGCTGGTCTCTGTAATGTGGGATCAATCTTGTGATTTCTCAAGACTGCTGATATAATGCTGGGTTATCAACAGCTTGCTCATAATCATATGAGCCCATCAGGAAGATCTGGGCACAATCATTCGCTGATTAGCTTGTGAAAGCTGTTCTCTGTGACAATGAGGAAAGTGAAGTTATTTTGACGTGTTTTGAAGAGTGGCCATTGAGCGGAAGGCAGCTAACATCAGTGCAATCACTCAACGCCTTCAGAAACAGAGAAAGGAAATGTGTTGCAAATGGTTTAAAGGATCGGTGGAATTTCTTTGCATGTGTTTTGATTTTATCAGACAAAATAACTGGAAATTCAAAAGGAAATGGACAGGAACAGACCTTAAGGTTACCGATTTGTAGGTAATTTGCAGAATGTTTTTGCTACTTTGGAATCAGATTGTCTAGTTCTTTAGAAATTAAGGGCGGGATTTCGCAGGGTGCTCACCCCCCATCCTGACTATAAAGTCAGGTTAAAGGGGGTTATGACCGTGCGGGTATTGCCCCCAAGGGCAGGTAGGTTACCTGGTATCAACCTCGCCCACCAGCGCCAGGCCACAAAATCCAGCCCACATATACAGGAGCACCAGTACACAAGAACAGGAGTAGACCATTAAGTCCTTCAAGTCGATTCTAGCATCCAGTTAGATCATGGTTGATCGATATCTCAACTCCATTTACCTACTTCTGTTCAATTTTCCTTGGTCCACAGACCTAAAGAAACTCTACCGATCTCGGACTTGAAAGGACTTGTTCACAGGATTGCTGGGAAATCCTCAGTCTTGTTCTCCCAACTGGAAGCATAAGGGACGCAGGCAGGTAGCAACAGAACCGCCTGCAAGATCCCCTCCAAATTACACACCATCCTGACATGGAACTATATCACCAATCCTTCACTGTCACTGGAACCCACTCCCTAACAGCACTGTGGGTGTACCTACACCACGTAGACAGCAAACGGTTAAAGAAACTGACTCATCACCAGCTTCTCAAGGGCAATTAGGGATGGGAAATAAATTCTGGCTTGGCCACATCCCATGCATGAATAAAGAAGATACAATTCCATCGACCACCACCCTCCCCCTCTCTCACTTTCTGGCCCAGGTAATTATGCCTTTTAAGGAAGAGAGGGGCAGCACGGTAGCATAGTGGTTAGCACTGTTGCTTCACAGCTCCAGGGTTCCAGGTTTGATTCCAGCTTGGGTCACTGTCTGTGCGGAGTCTGCACATCCTCCCCGTGTGTGCGTGGGTTTCCTCCGGGTGCTCCGGTTTCCTACTACAGTCCAAAGATGTGCAGGTGAGGTGGATTGGTCATGCTAAATTGCCCTTAGTGTCCAAAAAGATGGGGTGGGGTTACTGGGTTACGGGAATAGGGTGGAGGTGTGGGCGTAAATAGGGTGCTTTTTCCAAGGGCCGATGCAGACCCGATGGGTTGAATGGCCTTCTGCACTGTAAATTCTACGATTCTATGAGAGTTCCACATTTTCACTACCCTTAGTGTGAAAATGCTTCCTTATTCCACTTCCCCGCTACAGTTGGCTTCATCGATCCTGGGTTAGGGAAGGGAAATCAAGCTGTTACCTATTGTTGTATTACAAAGAACAAAGAACAAAGAAAAGTCCAGCACAGGAACAGGCCCTTCGGCCCTCCAAGCCCGTGCCGACCATGCTGCCCGTCTAAACTAAAATCTTCTGCACCTCCTGGGTCCGTATCCCTCTATTCCCATC
Source organism: Scyliorhinus canicula (assembly GCF_902713615.1). Classification (NCBI taxonomy): domain Eukaryota; kingdom Metazoa; phylum Chordata; class Chondrichthyes; order Carcharhiniformes; family Scyliorhinidae; genus Scyliorhinus; species Scyliorhinus canicula. The sequence continues at coordinate 121,203,717 of NC_052163.1, read as the reverse complement.
CTATTCATGTATTTGTCAAGATGCCCCTTAAATATCGCTATCGTCCCTGCTTCCACCATCTCCTCCGGCAGCGAGTTCCAGGCACCCACTACCCTCTGTGTAAAAAACTTGCCTCGTACATCTCCTCTAAACCTTGCCCCTCGCACCTTAAACCTATGCCCCCTAGTAATTGACCCCTCTACCCTGGGAAATAGTCTCTGACTATCCACTCTGTCCATGCCCCTCATAATTTTGTAGACCACTATCAGGTCGCCCCTCAACCTCCGTCGTTCCAGTGAGAACAAACCGAGTTTATTCAACCGCTCCTCATAGCTAATGCCCTCCATACCAGGCAACATCCTGGTAAATCTCTTCTGCACCCTCTCTAAAGTCTCCACATCCTTCTGGTGATTCAGAATTCTCAGTCAGTACGGGAATTGAGCACAATTCACAGCTGCACAAGAGACCGATTTGATGTTTTTACAGAGCAAGTTCAAACCAGCCCTTCTATTGTACAATGTAGCATGGCAAGTTGAAGATTACGGATGAGATTCCCCCACCCCACCCCCATCCATGGCATGTTTTGAGGCACTGGAAGCAACCCACCAAGATATAGATAGAGATAGAGAAATACAGCACAGAACAGGCCCTTCGGCCCACGATGTTGCGCCAAACTTTTGTCCTAGGTTAATCATAGAATTTTGGACAATTTTTCATGGCCAATCCACCCAACCTGCACATCTTTGGACTGTGGGAGGAAACCGGAGTACCCGGAGGAAACCCACGCAGAATATGTAGAGGGACAGGTAGTATTGAGGAAGCAGGGGGTCTGCAGAAGGACCTGGACAGACTAGGAAAATGGGCAAAGAAGCGGCAGATGGAATACAATGCGGAAAAGCATGAGGTTATGAACTTTCTAAGGAGGAATGGAAGCATAGACTATTTTCTCAATGGGTAATGCTTAGGAAATCAGAAGCACAAAAGGACTTGGGAGTCCTTGTTCAAGATTCTCTTTAGGTTCATGTGCAGGTTCAGTCGGCAGTTAAGAAGGCAAATGCAATGTTAGCATTAATGTCAAGAGGACTAGAATACAAGAGCAGGGAGGTACTTCGGAGGCTGTATAAGGCTCTGGTCAGACCCTATTTGGTGTATTGAGAGCAGTAAGGAAGGATGTGCTGGCCTTGGAAAGGGTCCAGAGGAGGTTCACAAGAACGATCCCTGGAATGAAGAGCTTGTTGTGTGAAGAACGGTTGAGGGCTCTAGGTCTGTACTTGGAGTTTAGAAGGATGAGGGGGGATCTTATTGAAATGTACAGGATTCTGTGAGGCCTGGATAGAATGGGCATAGAGAGGATGTCTCCACATCGGAAAAATTAGAAGCAGAGGGCACAATCTCAGACTAACGGGATGAGGAGGAATTTCTTCAGCCACAGGGTGGTGAATCTGTGGAACTCTTTGCTGCAGATGGCTATGGAGGCCAATTCACTGAGGGTCTTTAAGACAGCGATAGATAGGTTCTTGATTAATAAGGGGATCGGGGAGGGCAGCACGGTGGCCTAGTGGTTAGCACAACCGCCTCACGGCACTGAGGTCCCAGGTTTGATCCCGGCTCTGGGTCACTGTCCGTGTGGAGTTTGCACATTCTCCCCGTGTCTGCGTGGGTTTCGCCCCCACAACCCAAAAATCTGCAGAGTAGGTTGATTGGCCACGCTAAATTGCCCCTTAATTGGAAAAAATAATTGGGTAATCTAAATTTTAAAAAAATAAATAAAAAATAAGGGGATCGGGGTGATGAGGAGAAGGCAGGAGAATGGGGATGAGAAAAATATCAGCCATGATTGAATGGCGGAGCAGCCTCGATGGGCCGAGTGGCCTAATTCTGCTCCTAGGTCTGATGGTCTGAGGGCGTTTCCCGTTGTTTGCGCCATCCATCCCCGGAGAACTTGTGGCGAGGGTTCGGCGGGGTGGGACCGGAGGACCCCACCAGCGGGGAGGGCATGGAAATCCCGCCCAAGCTTAAATTAGAGACAAGAAGACGCACAGCACAACTAAAGTTTGAAGGCAGGACTGTGAGCGGGAATGAACCTTTGTCATAGAATTGACTACCAATGTTCACCTTAAATGAACACACATAACTCATGGATGAAGCATGAGCAAGGATGAAGTGGGGGGGGGGGGGGGGGGGGGGGAAGGTGAGGAAAGGAGTTGCTTCTCAGGGTTACATTAAATGGGAACATCAGCTGTGTGATATTTCAATATATCACCTGGTTTTTGCAGGTTTCTTTCGAATTGCGAGCATGTCTGTGGGAATTAACAATTGTGCAGTAGCGTGTTATGATGGCCACTGTGACTTGTTATTTATTTACAATATATTGTTACTGCATCTGCAAAGCCTATGATTTGTCCATTACACATTTTAAAGGTACGTTCAAGAGCCAATGCATCATGAGGCTGAAGTCACAATGACTCAAGTTGCAACATTTTGTCAGCGCGCAATGTTTTAATCTGCAGGTACCGACAAATCAGAGCGGGAGTTTAATCCCAGGATATATGGAGCTCATTTCAGTCTTGGCAACTCCATCCACCAAAGGCTCCTGTTATCTTGACAAATAGGATTACCATGCTCCAGTTATGAACCATACCAGAGTGCTCGCGACCTGCTTGCTACCCTTTATTAAAGACACTGCATTGGCGATGAGTATTGAACTATCAAGTGACTATTTGATGTTGATTGTTCGTGCTAAGACTGGAGGCTGAGAGGGCTGGGCAACCAGGCGTTTGGGGCCTCTGAAGGGGGCTCTCGAGGGTAATTAGGGATGGGTTGGCATAGACTTTGATTCTGCGCAAAATGGTTTGTGTGCAAAGTGCGAAAACATCATCCTGCTTCAGTTTGAATTGCTCTTGTAAGCTTATTCACAGTATATTAGACTGAAGTGTGTTTGAGTTTGTTTGTGATCCACTTCAATCATACTGTCAAACAACACCGAGAAAAAGAACATGTGAGCTTAACACATATAGATCAAGAGACGTTTGCTAAAATAAATCTCTCCCTGTGAGCACGGTGTGATTGAGCGTATGCAGCAGAGAGGATGCTGAAGAACCACAAGGTGAAGGTTTGCTCTACAAGGGCAGGGGGCAGCATAGAGATCATGTTACTGGACGAGTAATCCACAGGCCTGGATTATTGATCCGGAGGCACGAATCCAAATCTCGCCACATTCTAGAGATATCACAGACAGAAGGGGAATCACAGTTTGGTCTTGTTGTAGTTTTCAGCAATTAGGAATTGGAGAGCAAGGAGATTGATGTTAGCCAGACCTGCAGCTTAAGGAGAAAATGGTGACTTTATTGTCCACCACACAGCACGCGGGTGAGAGCTCAGGCTCAGTTTGAAGGCCAAGGAGTTAGAAGCAAGCTGGAGGATTAGCCTAGCTGAGAATAGCATTAAGAAAGGAAAAGAACAGACCCTTGGGTGAGGCGAAACACTTTGGATTGGTTCCAGGTGATTGGATGTCTACTCAAGTGACCGGGTAATGTAACAGAATTGGGAAGTTTTGGTTGGTCATTAAAAGCAGAAAGAAATCCACTTGTGAATTGCCAACAAAAAGTTGATAGTGTTCAATTGATAGTGCGTAGGCATTGATACAGATAAGTTATTTGAAATGGTGAAATTTTGTTGTGTCAATCTTTCAGATAATAACTAGAAGTTCCAATTTCTCTTTAAGCCATTATCAGTCTCTGTGGAAATCATAACACCCCTTAGTTCTTAGTCTGTACCCCAACACCCACAGCATTTCCTCTCATCCAGAACCAAATATTGTACTACACAACTCACAAGAGCACTCTCTCCATTAATGTCAGCCAGCAGTACTAACAGATATTAATGACAAATATTAACTCATCTAAGATTCTGAAGGAACTTTGAGAGATGCAGACAGTTTAAAGAGGGAAAGAGTTTAGAATTCCTGTCCCTAATCAACTAATCTTGCAGCCCAGACAAGATATATTTCTCTCTTATTTTGTTTAGTCAGAGTTCTCTTCCAGGAGAGTATTTTTTAAAAGTTTAAAGCTTAACCTCAACATCCTTTAGTTTTGATTAATGGGCAAGGCCATAAATAAATCATATTGTTTTAAAATGCTGAATACATGGGAAGACATTTATGTTTCCCACTTTCCTAAGTATTATTGGCAGGACAACCTGTTGAGATTTGGAATATATGTGTCTGCGGACAATCATCACCGCTGGGTGTGTTAAAACATATTAATTACTTTGCGGTATTTGCAGTGAGTAGGGGGAGTGTGTCACCTTGATGTATCACCTTGCCCAGTTCTCTTAAAGGAATTTTAAACTTGCATTTACATAGCAACCTCTAAAGATTACACAATGCCCCAAAGCACTTTACAACAAATGAAGTTGGTTTGATTTGTAGCCGCTGTTGTAATGTCGAAAACACAAGTAAGCCCCACACAAACGATAATGTGATAATAAGTGGATAATCTTTTTTTTCAGTGATGTTGATTGAGGGATAACCATTGGCAGGATACCGTGGATAACACCCCAACTCTCTTTGAAAAATTGCCATGAAGACTTCTATATCCCCTGAGAGGGAGTTCAATGACTAATCCAAAAGATGCAATGCCTCCAACAGTGCACCACAGCATTACTAGTTACTGCACTTGGGTGAGTCTAGATTTTAGGAGCAGAAGTAGGCCATTCAGCCCATCAATCTGCCTCGCCATTCAACGCGATCGTGGCTGATCTGACAATCCTCAACTCCACTTTCCCGCCTTATCCCCATAACCCTTGATTCCCTTGCTGATTAAAAATCTGTCTATTTCAGCCTTGAACATACCTAACGACCCAGCCTCTATAGCCCTCTGCAGTAAAGAATTCCCCAGATTCATTACCCGCTGAGAGAAGAAATTCCTCCTCATTCTGTCTCAAATGGGCTATCACTTACTCTGAGATGATGCCGTCTGGTCCTAGACATTCCGACAAGGAGTACAAACTCTCAGTATCTATCCTGTCAAGACCCCTGGAAATCTTATATGTCTCAATGAGGTCGCCTCTCGATTTTCTAAACAAAATGAGTACAGGCCCCAAACTACTCAACCTGTCTTCAAAAAGAAAAATCCTTCCATACTCGGAATCAACCCGGTAAACCTTCTCTGGACTGTCTCCAATGCCAGTATATCTTTGCTTTGATAAAGGGACTGAAACTGTTCACAGTATTCCATGTGTGGTCTAATTATTGCCTTGCATAGTTTGAGAAAGGCTTTCCTATTTTTATACTCCATTCCCTTTGAAGTAAAGGCAAAAAAATCTGTTTGCCTTCCCTATCACCTGCTTAACATGCATGCTGACATTTTGTGATTTATGCCCGAGGACCCCCAAATCGCTTTCTGCAGTCCTTTTCCATTTCGATTAGGATCAGAATTTTCCATTTGAAAAATGAAATGAAAATCACTTATTGTCACGAGTAGGCTTCAATGAAGTTACTGTGAATGCCCCTAGTCGCCACAGTCTGGCGTCTGTTCAGGGAGGCTGTTACGGGAATTGAACTGTGCTGCTAGCCTGCCTTGGTCTGCTTTCAAAGCCAGCGATTTAGCCCAGTGTGCTAAACCAGCCCACCAGAGGTGAATCACCACTGGGTTGCGCTTTGCGTGGCGGTGATTACGAGGGATTCCCTCGTGAATCCCGCTATCGGGCCGCCATTTTGAGTGGGCGGCCCGGCAGCACGTTCCCCAACCCCCCAGCAATGCAACTCAGCCCCCTCCCACCACAGGATTGTCTGGGTCATCGCCCCACACAGTACGAGGGTGACCCAGAGACTCCCATAAAAGAGACTCTACCAGGAACCCCCCCCCAATTACAGATATCCCACCAGAGATCTTTTATAAGAGAATGTCCCATTACAAAGACCTCTGACTGGAAGCTAGAAAGCATTCCAGACAGAGTCAGCGAAAAAAAGCACTGCTTTAAAGCTCACCTGTGCAATACACCTGTTGGTTCAGGCAGAGGAAGCATTACCTGTAAATTCCTAAAAAGAGAAAACTGCATCGGCTGGGTCCAAACCCCCTCAGATTTTTAATCTGCAAGGCTTTCATTTCTTGCACACACAGCCAGCTGTCTGGATTGTTGAATCACACATCACTTTACGCATGTGTGGATTTCAAGTAGCCAACTGTGAAACCAGCCATCATGTTTATGTTTGACCACATCAAAGACGGTTAAGTGCTCTCTGCAGAGAGAGGAAGTAATAGCACGTAACTGTCTTTGGTCCAAGGGCTGTCAATTAAAGCTAGAGCGGATATTCACACTGGAGAATCCAGTGCCCAGCCCGATAATAAGATGCAAATGGGGCATGGCGGCTTACCTCAGAGACGGGTGGGGGGGGGGGGGCTCCTTTTAAATGCTTCCCCAGCACTTGTTCCAAGTCAAATTGAGGGGGTGACTGCCAGGAATACCTGCACCAGGCTTCATGGCATTGCCCTCGGCAACCTTCCTGATGGGGTCAAGCAGAGGCGGGGTACCCTCTACCCACGACCGGGCAGATGTCCATCCAGCTAAGTGACCAACCCTGCCTGGGAGGCTGTGGCCGCCAGATCATTCCAAAAGAGGACAGGGCTGCAGTGTTGGAAGACGATTAATGACCTCATTCATGCAGCCAGGGTATGCCTGCCTCTCCATGTCTCCCTCAGCACCCCTTAACACAGACCTCACACCTCCACGGTGAGCTCACTAAAATCCCCCAGTAGTTCCGATGTCCATAACATGCCCGCTCCCACTCACCATTGTAATAACTAGAAAAGACAGCATTGTAATAATTGGCTAGTGTCAAAAATCACTTTGATCACCCATCTAGAGCATCCAAACTGACATGTCATGTTGCTACCCTCTGCAGACCCTTCTGCAAACTTAGCTCAGCCCTTCCTCCCTGTGCAGTGTGAGAACGACAGCACAATCTCACGCCCACCTCCCACACCGATGACCAGGTAATGTTGTGTCACTGCTGGCATAGGCCCCCCAGCACCGCCCCCCCCCAACCCTCATCCAAGGAAGCCCCCCCCCCACCTCCACCCATCAATGATCAGGCCTCTCGTGTCTGCCAGCATTCTCCAGCTATCTGAGATCTCTACAGTGGAGAAGGAGGCCATTCGGCCCATCAAGTCTGCACTGACCCTCTGAAAGTGTCACAAGTAGCCTTACATTAACATTACAATGAAGTTACCGTGAAAATGCCCTAGTCACCACACTCCGGCGCCTGTTCGGGTACACTGAGGGAGAATTCAGAATGTCCAAATCACCTAACGAGCACATCTTTCGGGATTTGTGGGAGGAAACCGGAGCACCCGGAGGAAACCCATGCAGACACAGGGAGAACGTGCAGACTCATCCCAGATAGTGACCCAAGCCAAGAATTGAACCTGGGACCCTGGCACTGTGAAGCAACAGTGCTAACCACTGTGCTACCGTGCAAAGTCTCAGCTGTCCGTGTACCACACCCTTCGCCCCACATTGGTGAGGAGTGAGGGAGATGTCCCAGCGGGAGGGCTCTCTAATGATATTAGAATGTATTTAAACAAGGTTCCCAGCCTTCCGTGGCAGGATTCTCGTTAAGCCACTGGCGAGGGACCTGGAAAATCAGAAAACGCGATCTCGCCGGCAGGAATTGTGTTTCCCGATTCTCGCCGTATATTCTGCCGCGTCGCCACTCTCGCTGACCCTTTGCATCAAAATTCCACCCATTGCGTTACAGTCCACTAAGTTAGGAGGAAAATCTGATGGGGAGTGAGTTGCAGGAAGCAAGTGTGTGCCTTCCTGGTAGTATGGGCGACACAAAGAGATTTAATACTTCATAGATGCGACATGAAAGTAACAAAATTGCAGAGGAGGGCACGGCTGAGGTCAACGATGCAAGAGTAGGCCGAAGGGGTTATGTTTCTTCATTCAAAGCAGATATGCATTGAGTCTGCACATACCTAGTCAAAATATGGTTTCATTTAATACATTAAAAACAAACTGTAACACATGTTCATACCACATATGACTCTCTTCCTGTCTTACATTAAGCATTCCTCTTAACTTCTTGTTATCTAATACTGCCTAAAAAGTCTGCAAAAAAAACAAGTAATTCCGCCCCAACTCATGATTCAAAAATGAATTGAACCCCTCTGCCAGAGATTGAAAGTTAAGAAAGGCAGTAAAATTGCTCATTGATTGTATCATTATGGTCCTGGAACATGACTGGACGTTGAATTCTGCCGCAATCAATCAATGTTTCTGTCCTGGGGAAGGTGGGAACAGGTGACTGAGTTGGATGATCAACCATGATCATAATGAATGGAGGAGCAGGCTCGAAGGGCTGAATGGCCTACTCCAGCTTCTTTTCTCTATGTTTCCCTGTTTATCCTCAAAACCTGCATCAATGGTATTTACAGATAAATTACACTTCATATTTGCAGTTATATTGTCGCTGGAGTACTAATCCAGAGAGCCAGGTTCGTATTCCACCATGGCAGAGAGTAAAATTTCAATTCAGTAAAATTCTGGAATTAAAAGTCGAGTAATGACCATAAAATCAAGGTGAGTGTTGCCAAAGCCCATCTGGTTCACTAATGTCCTGGAGGGAGGGAAATCTGCCATCCGTACCTGGTCTGGCCTACATGTGACTCCAGACACCCGAAAAAGTGTATGACTCTTATCAGCCCTCTCAAATGGCCTAGCAAGCCACTCAGTTAAAGTACAGTTAGGGATGGGCAATAAATGCTGGCCTAGCCAGTGACACCTCCACCCCCCCGATGAATGAATGAAAAAAATATTTGTCCGTGACACTTTACTGGAGCTGTGCCTCAATATCCCCACAGTTCCCAGTCAGTCTCCAGAGCTTTATTCAAATGCACCTTCATGTGCAATTTTAAACAGTGCTGGCTGTTGACCGCAGGAACAATAATTGTGTTTTTTGTAGTACAAAAGTTGTAATCGGAGAAAGGCTGGCACCAAATCAAAGATGGAAACATTGGGATGAACATTTCTGGTCCCTGGGTAGTGGGACTGAAAGTGGATGGAAGTGGGTGGTAAATCCCGGGGCCGAGTTCTTCCAGTGACAGGCTGTGAGGCATATCAGCTTGCCACTTCATGACTGGGCAACTTGTTTGCATAATGAAGGTCCCAATTAAGGGGTCACTTTACAGGGCCAATTTGTTGATGGCAGGGAAGACCATCCCCACTCCACCGTCAGCCTAGTAGCCCCCTCTAGTACTGGTGGACCATCAGAGCCAGAGGCTGGGAAAGCAATTCAACGTGGCTACTGCCCTGAACCATTCCAAGTCTTCATTTTTACTTACCAGTCCAATGGCACCTTCATTGTGTGCCGGCCACAAGGTCTCCTAGCTGCCTCAGCAACCCCAATGGGACTGCTGACGCTTTAGAGTTACTGGTTGTCTGGCTAGGCCTGGAGCCTCAATAGCCCACCTGCCATGCTTAAAGCAGGAGCTCAAAACTCATGGTGAAATTCAGCCCGTTTAGACAGGTGACCACAAGCACAATCAAAGAGATGAGTTTTTAAAAAATTTTAGAATAGCCAATTCAATTTTTTTTCCAACTACTTGACAATTTAGCGTGGCCAATCCACCTAACCTGCACATCTTTGGGTTGTGGGGGCGAAACCCACGCAAACACGGGGAGAATGTGCAAACTCCACACGGACAGTGACCCAGAGTGGGGATCGAACCTCCGAGTCGCGAGGCAGCAATGCTAACCACTGCGCCACCGTGCTGCCCTTAAAGAGATAAGTTTTAAACAGCACCTTACAGGAGGAGAAAATGGGAAATAAATTCAAGGCATTAGAACCTGTGCAGCTGAAGCTCTAGCCATCAAACTCGCCCAGTAGTAACAAAAGGTTTATTGAGTTACTATAACAATAATTGCATGAGTTCTTTACCTTGACTTTGGTACTAGTGATAAGGTTAACAGGATCTAACTACAGTAACTATACGTAACTCCACTAGCCATCTGAACTAATCTGATACTGCCCTGGTCACAGTGCACCCAAGATAGAGGGAGAGACACAATGTGGTTGCTTTTAATACTCCTGTTGGTCCGGCCCTCTGGTGATTATGTGGTGCTACTGATTACACATTATGTACATGCACACACAGAGATCACTACAGGGTTTGCACAAAAAAGGAGGATCACTGAGTTGGAGGGGGGCTGTAGGCATTTACAGAGGTCGCAAGAGGCGAGGTCATGGAGGGATTTGAAGATGGGATGAGAAATTTGAAACTGAGGCATTGGCTGCAGGAGCCAATGTTGATTAGTGAGATTATCAGTGAAGGACAATCCGGTGTCCTCACCCAATGTCTACAGACATGTATTTTCTAATACTGGCCATGACAGAATCGCAGAATTGCTAAGGTATAGAATGATGCCATTCGGCCCATCGTGTCTGCCCCAGCTCTGCAAATGACAAATTTCCTTTGCACCATTCTCACACCGTCTCCCTATAACACTGTTAAAAATCCCTTTTCGTGTCACAGTCTAATTCCCTTTTGAATACCGCGATCAAATCTACCTCCACCACACCATCAGCCGGTTAATTCCAGACCTTAATTAACCATTCACTGTGTGAAGAAGTTTTTCTCAAATCTCTTTTGCTTTGCCAATTACTTTCAATCTGTGTGCCCTCGTTCTCGACCCTTTCACAAGTGGGAACAGTTTCTCCCTGTCGACTCTCTCTAGCCCCCTCACTATTTTGAATTCCTCCATCAAATCTCCTCTCAGCCTTGTTTTCACAAGGAAAGTAGTCCTAAGGTAGCGAGAAACACGCATGGGACAGACGGTAGGATCCAAAGCAAGAGATTTATTAAGATACACAGCTAAACTCCCACACCTCAAAGGGTTACTCTCCCCCGACCTCACCCAGGCTGGAGCCTTCCCTGTAAAGGGGGAAGCCCCCCACAATTATCGGGGGGAGTTCATACTCGTTACGAGCTAATGGGAATCGGATGGTGCACACTCCCTTACTCCCCAGAGGGTCAGAACACCTAATTTCTCCAATCTATCTTTATGGGTGGCACAGTGGTTAGCACTGCTGCCTCACAGTGTCAGGTACCCGGGTTTGATTCCGGCCTTGGGCAATTGTCTGTTGGGAGTCTGCACGTTCTCCCTGTGTCTGCGTGGGTCTCCTCCGGGTGCTCCGGTTTCCTCCCACAGTCCAAAGATGTGCAGGTTGGGTGGATTGGCCAAGCTAAGTTGCCCCTTAGTGTCCAGGGATGTGTAGGTTAGGTTACGGGGTTAGGGTGGGACGAGTGGGTGGGGGAGTGAACCTAGATAGAGTGCTCCTTCGGAGGATCGGTGCAGACTCGATGGGCTAAATGGTCTCCTTCAGCACTGTAGGGATTCTTTGTTCAATGATCTTCATGATGGAAGTTCCCATCCCCGGAACCATTCTCAGGAATCTTTCCTGTCCTCTCTCCAATGCTTCCACATCCTTCCTGAAGTGTGGCGCCCAGAACTGGATTCAATATTGTAGCTGAGACCCAGCTAATGTTTCAGGCTAGTCAAACATAACCTTCTTGCTCTCGCGTTCTATCCCCCTATTAATGATGCTGAGGATACTCTATGTTTAATTAACTGCTCTCTCGATCGGTGATGCCACCTTCAATGTCTCGTGCACATATACGCCCAGGTCCTTTTGCTTCTTCCCGCCCTTTGGAATTTTACCCTTTTTTTACTAAAATTAATCACTTCGCATTTCTCCGCATTGAACTTTGTTTGCCCACCTGCCCACCCATTCACCAACTTGTCTCTGTACTTTTGAAGTTCTACACTACTAACCTCCTCACAATTCATAATGCTTCCAAGTTTTGTATCATCTGCAAACTTTTAAATTGTGCCCCCTACAGCAAGATCTAGGTCATGACGGCGCTAAATGGCAAGCAAGAGGAACAACCATCACCCGTATGTCATTTCTCTCACCCGTGCCAACCTTCCCTCACCCTCCCCCTTCCCCTTCCAAGCCTGAAGTTGCAGATGACAATCTTGGCATCCTTGCAGCCTTCATAGCCGGGATCAGCCAGCTCAGCACAGACTGGGGGAGAGAACCAGGAGTATTTCACATTTGTGTGGCAGAGTTCAACACAGGGCAGCATGCCTGTGAATGGACTCAACAGGAGGGCGCGCAAAGAGCATTATGTCAACTGTTGTATTGTCCCGTCTAAATCCTGTTGTTAATAGAACTTTTGGCACAGAGTCACTTCACGAGTTAGAGTAGGAAGGTCATGTTGCTAACTCTGGGAGTTGTTTGTCAAAAGGGCACGTTGCTACCCACTGAGGGAATAATGAGGAGGAAGCAAAAGATAGTTTTCTGAAATTGGCTGTTGTGCTATAAGTTCATGACAGTACAAGTGGCGGGGTCGAGGAAGTGTGAGTTTTTGAATTCAAGGTTTACCAGGCATACTCTGTGAAACCACTGAGTCACGTAATACATCATTAAACAGATCTCTGATAACAAACCTGGCAAAAGAACACTGCACCAGATAACAATGCTTTCTTCATGCATGCTAATAAAATCCATAAACCTCTTAGTTAGGCTTCATGGTTACAGCAATGACCTCACAAACATTTTCTACCATGTTACCAATCAAATATTAACTGTTGAATATTATACCTTGGTGCCATGTTCCACTCCGAGATGATCTCCTCACCACATATCGATGTCGTCCCTAAAACCCTCCGATTTCCATCTCATAATCGCGCCGTTTCCTCTGTTGTAGGAAATCTCATCCAGTGCTTTATTACCTCAAGGGAGCCTGGACTTGGCTGTTCCAATAGATTCTTGACTCATCTCCCAGATTCTACCCCTTTTAATCGTGAGAATGTTCCAGGACACCACTGACCAAGCCCCAACTCGCCACCAACTCGTACCAAGTTCCCCCATAACTCCTATGCTCACGAACCCACATTGGCTACATTTAACATTCTCACACTTGTTTTCAAATCCCTTTGCCTCCCTGTCCCTTTAATCTTCTCCATACCCACCCTTCAAGATATTGATGCTTTTGGGGCAGCACGGTGGCGCAGTGGGTTAGCACTGCTGCCTCACGGCACCGAGGACCCAGGTTCGATCCCGGCTCTGGGTTACTGTCTGTGTGCAGTTTGCACATTCTCCCCGTGTTTGCGTGGGTTACGCCCCCACAACCCAAAGATGTGCAGGGTAGGTGGATTGGCCACGCTAAATTGCCCCTTAATTGGAAAAAAATGAATTGGGTACTCTAAATTTATTTTTAAAAATATATCGATGCTTTTCAATTCTGGCCTCTTGAGGACCCCCAGTCATAATCGTTACGCCATATTGTGGCCAAGCCTGTCAAGGCCCTCAGGTGGGATTTACCGCAACAACCCAACCCAGCCATTGGCCGGCGGTGGGATCACCTGCTCCTGCCGTTGTCAACAGGGTTTCCTGTTGAATGCGCCCCTGGCTGCCGGGTAACCCGCGGCAGGGGTGTGCCGTTGGGGGACCCAGAAGATCCCAATGGGGCGAATGGCCAGGAGGTTCAGGCCCTAAATCTAAACTTCTCTCCTTGTCTATCTCTCTTTCTTCCATGAGACGCTCCTTAAAACCTGCCTCTTTGCCTGTGGACATATGGATACCCGCCCTGTCCCGACACCGGCGTAAAAACCGGCGTGAACCACTCCGACGTCGGGCCGACCAGAAGTTGTGTAATCCTCCGCACTTCCCGGGGCTAGGCTGGCGCCAGAGGGGTTGGCGCCGCACCAGGTTGCGCTGAAGGGCCGGTGCGAGTTAGCGCCTCTTCTCTGCGCCGGCCATGGCGGAGCCCTACAGAGGCCGGCGTGGAAGGAAGGAGTGCCCCCACAGCACAGGCCCGCCTGCAGATTGGTGCCCCCACCCCCGAGGACCGCACTAGCCGGCCTTCCACCCAGGTCCCGCCATGTGGGACCATGTCCAATTCACACCAGTGGGACTGGCCAGAAACGGGAAGCTGTTCGACCCATCGGGGCCCGGAGAATTGCCGGGGGGCCGTTGTCAACCGCCCCCGACTGGCGGGACGTGATCCCCGCCTGAAAACCGGCACCGGAGAATACGGCAGCCGGCGTCGGAATGGCGGGACGGGATTCACGCCGCCCCCCCCCCCCCCCAACCCGTCTCTCCAACCCAGGGGGGGCGGGTGGTCAGAGAATTCCGCTTATGGTGTTGTTATCATGTCATCAGTATTAGTAACTGCCAGTGACGGGGGTGTGCTGAGAGGTCTCTGAGGTGGCTCTCCTCCACACGAGAGAAAAATAGACACTTCTGGCCGGATTTAGCCAACAACGTCAGACTTAAACGTCCCCTCACTCGCAACAGTAGTACGAACAACAAAAGTGCCAGGAAGCAACAGCTCGAGAGGCCGCAGGGACACAAGGAATTGCGACAAGGGACAGAAATGACAAGCAAGAGGCAGACCACGAGGTGAGGAGTCCCCGACCTCCCCCGAGAGAGGGATACCGGGGTCCTGGAAAACAAGCTCCCCCCTGACGCCAGGCGATGGACGGAGGGTGTTCCTAAGCAATAAAGATGACATTAAGGCCGAGATAAAGGTGACAGTCAAGTGGCAGAGGCGCTGGCTGCCATGCAGATGGAGCTCAATGGCATGGGGAGGAAACTGGAAGCCCATTGGGATTCTCCGTGGGCGATCGGCCAAACTGCCCCCTGTGTTCCGCCGAGTCCTGCCAGCGTGGTTCTAACCTGGTACCACCCGGTGGGAGCTCGGACCCGCAGCCACGGTGGACGTCCTGGTGGGGGCGGGGGTATCTGACTCTGGGGGGGCCTCCACCGAGTCCAGACCCACGATCGGGGGCTTCCGACGGGCGGGCGCCCGCGATCTGGAGGGGGCCTACCTCCTTCCGCGCGGCCTGCTGCAGGTCTCCGACATGTTTCTCCGCGCCAGCGCGGAGACGGCAACCACGCGCATGCACCGGTGTGGAGACGGCAACCATGTGCGGAGATGGCCGTTAAATGCATGCGCGGAAACGCGCCGGTCGTGCAGGGCCGCCTTATGGCGCCGGAGCAGCGCGCAGCACTCTGCCGCCATGCTGGCCCCCTCAAGACCGCTGAATTGCTGGGCCAGGAGGCCTTTGACTCCGGCGTACACTACTCCGGGGTTTACGCCAGCGTCAACACTTGGCCGGGATTTCAGAGAATCCCAGCCGAGGACCGGGAAACGATCCTTTGCTGGGCTCAACAGATGAAGGCTTGCAACACGGTAGCATGGTGGGGGGCAGCACGGTAGCATGGTGGTTAGCATAAATGCTTCACAGCTCCAGGGACCCAGGTTCGATTCCCGGCTGGGTCACTGTCTGTGCGGAGTCTGCACGTCCTCCCCGTGTGTGCGTGGGTTTCTTCCGGGTGCTCCGGTTTCCTCCCACAGTCCAAAGATGTGCGGGTTAGGTGGATTGGCCATGCTAAATTGCCCCTAGTGTTCTAAAAAGTAAGGTGGGGGGGGGGGGGGGGGGTTGTTGGGTTACGGGTATAGGGTGGATACGTGGGTTTGAGTAGGGTGATCATGGCTCGGCACAACATTGAGGGCCGAAGGGCCTGTTCTGTGCTGTACTGTTCGATATTCTAACTGGGAGGGACAGAAAAATAAGAGTGTATGAAGACATTTGGGTGGAGCTGGCAAAGTGCAGGGTCGAATTTCATCATGCAAGGGTGGTCCTGTGCAAGCACAAGGTGAGATTCGGGATGCTACTCCCAGCCAGGATCTGGGTAACTTACCAGGGCAAAGAACTTTATTTTACTGACCTGGCAGAGGCGGGCGGGTTCGTCCATAAGAATGGTCTGGACAGGTGGCAAGAGAGGCAGCGGTGAGGAAGACACGGGGAAAATTAAATGAAGAAATGGACAATTTTGCGTGGGACGGCATCACCTCACTATGAACAGGGGGAACCAGCTCATGGGAAGGAGGGGGCGAGGGCAGCAGAGTGCAGGAGAGGGTGAGGAGGAGATAGAAGGGACACCATTAGAGCGGGCGGGGGGGGGGGGTTCAGATCGACCCTGGCTGGAGGGGCACTACACAAACGGGAGAGCTAGTGCCAGGAAGTATGAGAGAGGGGGGCTGCGGGTAGGCAGAAAAAGGGGGTATGGGGGGGGGGGGGGGGGGGGCAAGTGTGGGGGGCAGAAAGGGGAACCAAAACCATGGGTGGGGGAATGAAACGATAAGGAGAGGAAGGGCTCTCGACTGGCTTCAGCAGGTCGATATCAGAAATGTGGGACAAGATGCCACTGTCAGCAGCCACTTTGGTGGGTCCCTGGACAAAGGGAAACCCCAGAGCGCAGGGGCTCGCTCACATGGCGTACACACAGTTGACAGCCATGTTGGGTGGCCCCTGGACAAAGGGAAACCCTGGAGTGCAGGGGCCCGGCCTCATGGTGTGAGTGGTGGACCATGGCCATTTTTGATGGCCCCTTGACAAAGGGAAACCCCGGAATGCAGATGTGCATCCACATGGTAAGTATGGTTGACCCCGAAGGGAGGGGAGGGACAGAAACCCCAGAATGGTCATCTGGAACGTTAGGGGGCTTAACGGCCCAGTGAAACGATCTAGCGTCTTCACCCACCTGGAAGGAGACGACTACATAACCACGAACCCTGAATGCTAGAGGATTTACTGGACGCTGACAGTCATGGGTGGGGGAGGGGGGCTGCGGGGACCTGTGTGGATGACTTTTAGAAAGGATGCACTCCTCCCTGGACAAAACTCGGGAAAAATGGGAGGAAGTACTGAGGCCGGAAATAGGATGGGGGCGTATAAGAGTCTGTGTCTCCCTAGCTGCTGCATTCTGTACCTACACTGCTGGGGGAAACATCTAGTCCAATAAAGCCTTCAATTTTACTCCAATCTCGCTTTGAGAGTTATTGATCGTGCATCAGACTCTGGTGCGAAGCATTGAGCAGGGCCAACTCTACCCCTCCTGCATAAAGCTCAGCCTCATGCAGCTGAAAGTGGTGCACAGAGCGCCCCTGGCTAGAACCCGAATGAGCAGGTTCTTTCCAGAAGTGGAGGACAAATGTGAATGGTGCCAGGGAGACCCAACCAACCACAGCCACATGTTCCGGGCATGCCCAGACTTGTTGGTTTCTGAACAGCTTTGTTTGAAGCAATGTCCAAGGTTGTGGGGGTGAGGGTGGAGCCGTGCCCCACAATGGCGGGTCTTCGGGGTGTCAGACCAGCCAGAAATACTCATGGGGAAGAGGACAGACACGCTTGCCTTTAATCGCTCGGCGAAGAATCGTGTTCAGCTGGCGATCAGCAGCAGTATCCACAGCTGCAGACTGACTGGCAGACCTATCAGAATTTCTCCACCTGGAGAAGATCAAGGTCGCCATCCGAGGGTCAGAGGGGGGCTTCCACAAAGCATTCACCAACCTGTTCCAAGACCTGTTTGAAGCCAACAGCCAATAGAACAGGGGAAGTGGTGGGGATGCATGGGAGTCAACGGGACCACAGTGAGCAGACAGGGGAGAAAGTGGGGTGGGGAGGGGGGGGCGGGGGAAGGTTACCAGTAAAAAGGGCGGGGGGGGGGAGGCCAGGAAACAACCATCACTGTCTGTGTGGAGTCTGCACGTCCTCCCCCTGTGTGCGTGGGTTTCCTCCGGGTGCTCCGGTTTCCTCCCACAGTCCAAAGATGTGCGGGTTAGGTGGATTGGCCGTGATAAATTGCCCGTAGTGTCCTAATAAAAGTAAGGTTAAGGGGGGAGTTGTTGGGTTACGGGTATAGGGTGGATACGTGGGTTTGAGTAGGGTGATCATGGCTCGGCACAACATTGAGGGCCGAAGGGCCTGTTCTGTGCTGTACTGTTCTATGACTCTATGACAGGCCAGAGAGCCTAAAACCAGAACACAAGAAACATAACCTCTCCAAGGGAAGGCAAAAACAGGACGGGCTGGGGGGCAGCAACAAAAGGGGGAGAAGGGAACAAATAACACTTGCAAATAACAGATTGCACCCATTGTACAGCGAAAGGCCCAGGAAAGGACCATGAAACAATAAGGGAAGGGAGCAGGGAGGGGGGCAATCAAGGAAGTGGGGGGGGGCATAAGAGGAAATGGGCATGTACATTGTAATCAGCACAGTTACACTTACTGCTTGTATAGTGTATAATATGTACATACTTCAATAAAAACATTTCAGGAAAAGAAATGTCATTAGTATTAGTCATTTGTGATTTGCCAAGGGTATATAATCAAATATTGATTGAAGATTATATCTGTCTCCACTGATATCTCAACTTGTTATAGATTTAAACCAATTCTAAACTGTCGGGCGGTCCTGAGCTGCAGCCACCATTAATAAGTGAAGTTAAATTCCTTGACTGAATGCCAATGAAACGTGGACTTTCAACTCTGCTTAACATCTGGACTTTGTTGTATTAAAGGAATATTTATTCATCAATCTACCATGTTAGTGTGTTCAATCAGCATTAGTAAACATTCCTTGCTATCATACTTAGTTCACAGTAATTCATATTCCACGTTGCCATATCATTAACTATTTCCTCCTTTATTAAGTGATGTTAAAAATGAGAGTTCGAGGCAACAATGTCCCACACGGTTTCCTCCGGGTGCTCCGGTTTCCTCCCACAGTCCAAAGACATGCAGGTTAGGTGGATTGGCCACGATAAATTACTCTTAGAGGCCAAAAAGGTTAGGAGGGGTTATTGGGTTACGGGGGTATTGTGGAAGTTAGGGCTTAAGTGGGTTGGTGCAGACTCGATGGGCCGACTAGCCTCCTGCACTGTATCTTCTATGTTCTATGCTCTATGTTCTATTTAATGAATCAAAGTGTATTGCTTGTGCATCGATAATAGATTATTTTACTTCAGAACATTACACTGGACTTTACTCTACAATACGTTAAGACATCGTATCATCCAATATATTGTGAGTAACACCATTGGAAATCCATTGGAACAGGAAGTATGACATGTGCATTTCAGAGAGTCAAAAGAAGAAAATCAGTGATTTCCTAGTGGTTTTTCTGACCTTGTTAACCTGGCTTCTCTCAAATGACAGGAGCGAGGGATGTACAACAGAAACTAATCTGCAGCAACATCATTCAATAGTTAACTGTCTGTAGGCTCAAGTCTCTTGTCTTTTAAGATGATAACCCTCAGGGACCCCTCTTTGCAATGGCACATTAGATGGAAGGGATAGACCAGCCAGGTTAAAGACAGCTGCATCATCACAAGCAAACAGCAGTGCCAGGGGAGGTTGTTTAGTTTATTGCAAAGATTCTCACTTCAGGCAGGCAATGAAGACAGCACTCAGTGGAATGCAAAACTCACTGCCTCGTGCCACTTTGGCTCATTCGATCCCATTTGCCATTGACCCCCCCCTCCCCATTATCCCTAAACTCAGATTAGAAATACAGGATCCGCCTCATTTTCTGGGCGGGCTTGTGGTGAAGGAAATTTCCCCCTGTGCTCCCCGGACAGTGAGTAACTCCAGGGGTCCGAGAAGTCTCCATTTCCCGACAGCGATAGGGAAACTGGGATGGCTGAAACGTATTTTCAAACATGCCAATAGGACGCAGGGCTGATGGAGACATTGGGCAGCTTTGTTTCGCTCTGTTAACAGGTCGGAAAATGAAGTCTTTGAACAGCTGAGCAAAACTGTCTGAAGATCTTACTTTGTTTGAAATCAGCAGAGTTTTTTTCAACTGGGCTAAATGCATTTGCATTGCCTGAAAAAGCCTGTGTACTTAAAGCATATGAGTGGTGTCTTCTTCATTGATCCCCATGGTAATGGGAAATGGTCAGTGCCATTCGCCTGATATGGGCAGTCTAAGATAAGAATGGAGTGGGGAGCACACTGACAAATCCGACACATCCATTATAATAATAGTTCTCAGTGAATCAGGATCACTGTACTTTTATTTTGATCCTGCTCCTGGGAAATAATGGAAGTAGACTGTTAGTGTGTCTCTCAATCTCCCTAGAAAATGCACTCGGGGAATGTTCCCTGTAACCTATAGTTGTGCAAATGGTTCTGCAGGCAATGCTCAGCATGTGGGTGATGTTCATGCCTTTGTCACCTCTACACTTGACTATTCCAGCATGCTCCTGGCTAACCTCCCACACTCTGCTCTCTGTAAACCTGAGATCATTCAAGCTCTGCTGCCAGAGTTGATGCCAGCACCAAGTCCTGTTCACCCTTCACGTTGTTGTGATCGCTGGCCTATACTGGCTCCCCATCAAGCGAACCCTCGATTTTAAAATTCTCATCCTTGTTTTCAAATCTCTCCATGGTCTCGCCCCCTCCCTATCTCTGCAACCTGCTCCAGCTCCCCTCGATCTATCGGCACCTATTCAATTCGGGCTGCTTGGCATCACTGTTTTTGATCACTCCAGTTTTTGGTGGCCGTGACTTCACCTGCCTGGGTCCAAAGCTCTGGAAATTCCTCCTTAAAATTGATTGATATTTATTGTAAAGTACAGTGAAAAGTATTTTTCTGCGGCCAAGGAATCGTACACAGTACGTACATAGTAGACAAAAGAATAATTGACAGAGTACATTGACAGATGGTACATCAACAAACAGTGATTGGTTACAGTGCGGAATTAGGGCCAAACAAAGCAAATACATGAGCAGGAGCAGCATAGGGCGTCGTGAATAGTGTTCTTGCAGGGAACAGATCAGTCAGAGGGGGAGTCGTTGAGGAGTCTGACAGTTGTGGGGAAGAAGCTGTTCCTATGTCTGGATGTGCGTGTCTTCAGACTTCTGTATCTTCTGCCTGATGGAAGGGTCTGGAAGAGGGCAAAGCCTGGGTGGGAGTGGTCTCTGACAATGCGGTCTGCCTTCCTGAGCCAGCGGGAGCTGTAGACAGAATCAATGTGGGGTGGCAAGCTTGTGTGAAGCGTTGGGCTGAGTTCACCACTCTGCAGTTTCTTGCGATCTTGGGCCGAGCAGTTGCCAAATCAGGCTGTGATGCAACCGAATAGAATGCTCTCTGTGGCACATCTGTAGAAATTCTCTAACTCTCTACCTACCTTGCCATCCTTCAAGATTCCCCTTAAAACCCATGGGCAGAATTCTGCAGCCCCCCGACTCAGTGAGGGGTTCCACCCCCCCCCCCCCCCACCCCCCCCCCACCCCAGCGGAGGCAGCTCCCCGTCGTCCGCAGGCGGAATGTTCCAGTCCCGCGAGGTCAGGATTTACATTTCCCGCTCATGCTGCCGTCGGGGAACCCGGGGCAGGGGTCGACTGCGGTGGGACGGGTAGACCCTGCAGAGTGGGAAAGGCTGGAGAATCCCTCACCACGGTCTTTGTCCAAGGCTTTGGGCCCTCATGTGGCTTGGTGTGAAAGAGTGCTTCATGATGCTCCTGCAAAGTGCCTTGGGATATTTTATTACATGAAAACACTATATAAACATAACTTGTTGGTGTTGTTGTTGCTCCACTGGGGCTCTTCAGAGAGCAGACTCCTGCAAACTGAGGACTGCTGAAAATCAATAGCACTGTGGAACGATAGTGGTCTTCATTATTGCCAAGTGCTTCAATCAGCAATAGCGCATAAGTGGAAATATTTACAATTTTACCCGGAGTTAGATGCAGAGTTTAAAAATGTATTTTTGCAAAGGACAATCTCTTCTTTCCCGATCCAGGAACACTTCAGTGATTTTAATACAGCAGTTAGACTGGTAGCTCCTCTGTCACTGTTTGATAGTTTAGCTCATTGCCCCTCTCCTCCCAAGTTACCGCTTTTTATTGCTTTCTTGTGCTAATGGTATCATGGATCCATACAGAATAAAGGAGACCATTCAGTCCAATTTGTCTGTGCTCGCTCTTTGAAATAAGGCACCTATCAGTCCCACTCCCAATAAAGTTTGCCGTTTTGAGGTATAAAACTCTTTCTAACTAAAAAACCTCACGGTCCAAATAGTTAATTTCTAACAGTGAGGCCCCCAGCTGTGGTTGGCCTACAAGGTTTGGGCAACTACTATTTATGGAGTCAGGTCAAATTTATTGGGCAAGATTTTACATATACTGACAAGAAGCAGTGAAGACAACATTGACGTTCATCATCTCTCAACATCATAGGAGTTCTTAAACATTGCCAGCACAGGAGATGCCTTTGAAGTGATGTTCAATTCTGTTCAGAAGAGTAATATCCCAGAAGACATGGGGCGGGATTCTCCGCTTGCCGACGGCAAAATCGCAAAACGATGGGCAGAGAATAGGTTCTCCAAAATTGGGGGAGCGCCGATTTGATGTCAAATCACAATTCTACGGCAGTCCGACAGCGGCGTCAATGTATACCGGAATGCACGTACAGTAAACACCGTTTGCATATCATTAGTGGGCCCAACCTGGTATCCCCCTGGGCCTCCGCGATTCTCCTCCTCCGAGTTCCCGACGGCGCCGTTCACTTGTGCTTTTAAAAATCATGAAACCGGCGTCGTGGCAGCTGAGGGAGAGAGAGAGGAAGTTGGGACACGGCTGCTGCAACTCCCTCTGTGATAAATACCTGCAATACTATAGGGTGCGGGCACTGAGCTGGCAGTAACAGCGGGTCTGGTCCATGGGATGGAGGGCATGATGACAACCCACTCCGCGATGAGCCCTGATGCCCCCCCCCCATCGTTTGACAACATCTGACTCCTGCCCACGGTAGCACTTTCTACTGTACACCTGGGTGATTCCTGCACGTGAGTTGGCCATTCCATCGAATCCCCTGGGGTGACGGTGGTGGAGATGGTCGGGGCGGGGGGGGGGGGGGGGGGGAGGGGGGGGGGGAGGGGGGGGGTGTGCTGTGGAGCCCAGGCCATCCACAGGGTCCACCCATTCTCTCCCCTCCCCCCCTCCCGGCCAGCCCAGATCAGCCTTCCCCTCCCAGCCATCAGACAGAGCACTGAGACAGGTTGTAACTGTGGTAAAGGGTGTTTAATGTCAACAATATTTACAGATCTGTGCCCTAGCCCCGATACAAATTAACTGGTGTGTAGCTTTCTAGCCTTACGAGCCCCAACACAATGCCTAGGTGGTTCCCCAGACGGTACAGCAGGAGTGGAGAAGGCATGCTGTGATTCCTGCCCAGCAACCTGGGTCACTGTTGGCAGGTGTCCTCTGGGATGACCGGGCCTAGATAGGCACGATCTCTCCTATGGATGCGGCTGTCTGTTCCAGGAGCTGGTGATCCATCTGGACGGCAGCTCGTTCCTCGGGTCGGCCTGCCCTCCGACTGTCCGCAGCCTACCTCCACCTGCTGTACTGGAGCAGCTGTGTGGTGAGCATCAGATAGCGTCCCAGGAGACTCTTCACTAACATGCCCAACCCAAGTGAGTGTCTCTGGGATGGTGGAGGATGTTGGAGGCAGCTGTGACGCAAAGTCAGTGTCATCCTCAGACCCATTCTCCGGGGTGTACTGAGTCTGGGGTGGAG
Organism: Scyliorhinus canicula; assembly: GCF_902713615.1. Classification (NCBI taxonomy): domain Eukaryota; kingdom Metazoa; phylum Chordata; class Chondrichthyes; order Carcharhiniformes; family Scyliorhinidae; genus Scyliorhinus; species Scyliorhinus canicula. The sequence continues at coordinate 121,180,293 of NC_052163.1, read as the reverse complement.
GGTTGGTGTCCGAGCAGCTCCCATCGCTGCTCGGTTCACAGGAGAGCGGTGGGGGGGGGGGGGGCTCTCTGGCTGTGGCACTGGCTGGGGGCGGGGGTGCCGGAATTCACCCGCCCCCACCTTCAGCAAGCCCTGTAAGACACAAGGCAAGAAGATGCATGATTAGACCATGGGCCGGGGGATAGTGATGGTGGTGGGGAATGAGGGTGGGAGGATGGTGTAGGGTGAGGGTGGTGTGGGGATGAGGGTGATGTGGGAGTGAGGGTGCTGTGGAGGGTGGGGTTGGGGTGCGGGCATTGACACACGTGTCATGGGGAAACCACAACTCAGCGGGGTCTGACTTCCTCGCCCACGGCCGAGCTCCACCTCAGTGACCTCCCTTTCCTCCGGGCCCCCACCACGTCCAGTGCCCTCTGCTTGGCCACAGTGAGAGGCTACAGGCCCGGCGACCCCAGGACAGGAGGGGGTCCTGTCTTCTCACGCTCCCGGCAGTTGTGCATAGCCTTCTCCTGGCAGGTGAGAGGGGAGAAACAAAAGATGACAGTGTTCGACAGTCTGCCGCATGCAGCCCAGAGGGTGGGCAGCTGGTGGCATCAGTGGCCAGGGCACCTGGCCACGGCAGCCAGTATGGGTATGTGTGCTGGCATCTGGTGCAGGGTGGAGGTTGAGCTGTCCACCGGGTTGTGGGGGTCGGGTTACGGGTGTGTGGGACGGGATTGGTGCCAGGGGCACAGTGCTGCCCACTCACCCTGGCCGCCCCGAGGAAGTCCTGCAGTTCCGTCCGGCAATGCTGGCTGGTCCGGACGGTGTCGCTGGTGGTGCTGGCCGCCTCTGCCACCTGCGCCCAGGCGCGATTAACAGCGGCAGCTGGCAGCCTCCTTCCTGGGCTGGGGTAGAGGGTCACCCTCCTCTCCTCCACGGTGTCCGGGAGGGTCTCCAGCGCAGTGTCGGTGAAGCGTGGGGCTGCTGTCCTCGCTGCCATCTTGTTGGCTGGGATGGTGTGTGTGGGGAGTGCAGTGTGTATCTGCGACTGCAGCTTCTCAGACTCCTGAGTATCAATCGTGAAACTGGCGAATCCGACACCGTTTCTCATTAGAATCAATTGTGTTCCACGTGGCACCGGTGCTAGCCCCTTCACAGTGGTGGAATCAGTCCAGGTTTGGTGCCAGTTTTGCTGTCATGAAAGTCCACGAATTCTAAATTGACGTCAGAAACGGTGAATCCCGCCATGGTGTCAATGTGTCAACAAGGACGATGATTTCTCAACTTCATCCCTCAATTGGGAGTTTCCGATGGAGGTCTCTGCTGCGGGGGTCTGATGGAGGTGTGGGGAGGGGGGGGGATCTGATTGGGGGGGGGTTGGTCTTATGGGGGGGCCGGTTGGGGAGGGGCTGGGGGCAGGATTTGCATTGCGGGGGGAGGGGGGGGAGACTGGGGCTTTCCGATGGGCTTTGCGGGGGACACCTCTGTTACGCACTGACCCCGTTGAGCTACCATGCATCTCACCGCGTCAGGGCCACGTTTGACTATAGCTGCACCCATTCACACCCGCATGAATCTTGGCTGAGAGGGCTGGAGCACCCCGGGAGCTGGAGAATTGGGCTTTGAGACCGTCAATCAGATGCAATTGAACCATTGGCATACTGCCACCAGCTGTGGGGACTGGAGCATCGGAACGGGATTGGGCCTGGTGCCAAACACATTTTTTGGCCCGATTCTCTGCCGGATCGGGAACCTCACTGCCAACGATGGAAAATGGAGATTCTACCCCAATGAGTACAGTGTACCTTAGTTTACTAATGCCTTTGCCAAATGCTTTTTGCAGGATATATATAGCAGCTAATGAATATAACATAGTTGCAATTAATATTAAATAACCATAATAAATCCAATAAGAAATTCCAAAGCGACTTCTTTTCCCAGAGAATGGAACTTTCTCCTACTTGGTGTCGTTGAGATGAATAGCATAGATACATTTATGGGAAAACTGGGTGTGTACACGAGGGATAAAGAGGGTTGGATAGGGCCGATGTCCAGATGTTTCCACCTGTGATGGGGGGGGGGGGGGGGGGAATTGGGGCATTGAATATAAATAGACCATGGAGGGATTTGAAAACAAGGATGAGAATTTTAAATTGAGCTGTTGCTTGATCAGGAGCCAGTTTGAAATGGCCAAGAAGGAATTCGAGATAAACCTTTTAGCTCAGAGTGGCGAGAATGTGGGATTGGTTATCACACGGAGTGGCTGAGGTCAGTCGAATAGAGCAGTTTTTCATAGAATTTACAGTGCAGAAGGAGGCCATTCGGCCCATGAGTCTGCACTGGCTCCTGGAAAGAGCCCCCTACCCAAGGTTAACACCTCCACCCCATCCCCATAACCCAGTAACCCCACCCAACACTAAGGGCAATTTTGGACACTAAGGGCAATTTATCATGTCCAATCCATCTAACCTGCACATCTTTGGACTGTGGGAGGAAACCGGAGCTCCCGGAGGAAACCCACGCACACACGGGGAGGATGTGCAGACAGTGACCCAAGCCGGAATCGAACCTGGGATCCTAGAGCTGTGAAGCGATTGTGCTATCCACAATGCTACCGTGTTGGGGGGGGGTGGGAAGTGGTGGAGAACCTGAGGCCCGGGGGTCACATGCGTCCCACCTGGGTTCTGAGTGCCACCCACGAGACGCTTTGTTGACCGTTGCCCATTGCGCAGAGTCGCCACATTCCGCTGATTTCCGCCCACGTGGTTTTTTTCCTACCGGTGTGGCTGAAGTGATTCGCAGGTAAAGCGAGGACGAGTGAAGTAAGGAGCGTGCTGAATGCTCACAACACTGACCGTGAGAGCCGTGAGCTCCCTCTGTGTCCAAAGCGTGACTATTTTGTTTGTTCCTACCATTTGAAGTTGATGACGGTCCGATTAATATATGAATGATTAACCATTCCCTATAACTTGTTCTGAAATATTCACCGTGTCTTAAATGTATTTAATCTTAATCGTGGGGTCATGGTTCGTGGACAAGCCCGATTTCAATCCTACGGCTCACTCACTAACCTAAGCTTCCCACCGTGGGAATAGATGTATTTAAAGCCAAGGTGGAGAAGTACATGAGGGAGAAAGGAAAAGAACGATATGTTGATGTGGTTGGATGACCACCAGCACTCACCGGTTGGGCTGAATGGCCTGTTTCCCCTGCTGTAAGGTTCTATATAATTCTGCACCCGACTATAAATGGGAGGAAGACGATGATGAAAGTTTACAGTGCTCAGGGCAGCATGGTAGAACAAGTGCTTAGCACTGTGGCTTCACAGCGCCAGGGTCCTAGGTTCAATTCCCCACTGGGTCACTGTCTGTGCGGTGTCTGCACTTTCTCCCCGTGTCTGCGTGGCTTTCCTCCGGGTGCTCCGGTTTCCTCCCACAGTCCAAAGACGTGTGGGTTTGGTGGATTGACCATGATAAATTGCCCATAGTGACCAAGATGGTGAGGAGGGGTTATTGGGTTACAGGGATAGGGTGGAAGTGAGGGCTTAAGTGGGTCAGTGCGCACTCAATGGGCAGAATGGCCTCCTTCTGCATTGTATGTTCTATGTTTAATCCGTCTTGTCCTAATCGCCAAAGCACAGAGGAGAGATCATTGAGTAGTGCCAAAAGACTGATCCCTAATTGCAAAGGTTCACATTATGGAAGAAGATTCACCTTCTCAACCTGGCCTTTTAAAGATAACAGGATAGCGAAAGGAATGAAAATTGCTACTTTAAGGGGCAGGAGAGAGTCTTAAACCAGTAAATCCCTCATTGCAGCAAATTTGAAAGATTTCCACCCCACCATCAATGCTCGGCAGAATAAATCCTCAGTTCACCCGCATGGTGCTTTTTCCCCCATCCCCAACTTAAGGTGCTTTTGATTCACTGGGGTGGAAGAAAAGTACCGTTCTTCATAATGTATTACAAGTGTTTTAAATCAATACAGATGGTGCGTTCTGTCAAAACACAGAACTGCCACACATGACCGATGTTGCTACTTAGAAGAAAGCCTGCCAATGCAGTTTGGTTAAATCCTTCTACTGCATGCACAGTACTTATGCAATACTGACGACCCTCAGAGGTAGCTTGATCCCCTCATTTACTGGTCACTGAAGACATTTCATCCAGTACTCCGTTTAGTAGCCAGATTGTTCTGGGTGGTGACCGGCTAGTGAGCAGGCGCTAACTCCTCAACAGGTTCCTGGGATTCAGGGTATTAAATTTATCAGGAATCTGTGACAAAAATTGCAACCTTACAAGTTAAGTCTAATATTAACATTTTTGTGGGAAAAGGAGTGAACGCAAAAAATATTTCTAAAAATTTATACAGCGTTCACAACCTCAGGAAATCCAAAAGTGCTTTGTTGCCGATCGAATAATTTAAATTTAGTTACCGTTACTATGGAGGGAACAACGCAGTGAATTCAAGCATAGAAAGCTCCCACAATCAGAATTGTGATACAATCACAAGTGCTCAAAGAATGATACCAATGACCAATTTAAAATTTCAGTTGGTCTCGTAATGTGGCTCACTACGCTTGCTAAAATTTCAGTTGGTCTCGTAATGTGGCTCACTACGCTTGCTGGAATCTATATTCAGACAAAGGGATCTATCCTCTGCTAGCAAAAGGAACATGTCCAGGCATTGCGCCATTTTTAAATTAAACCAAAACCTGGGGGGTGGTGGTGGTGGGGGGGGGGGGGGGGGGGGGAATTATTTCCCCTTATATATTTTCTCCATATCAATAGTTTGACCAATCACAGAGAACTTGCCAATCAATCAGCACCCATTTCTCATGCTGTATACTTTATTTGAAATTTGGCATCCTTACACTTGTCCTTTAGCTCACTGGGCTAAATCGCTGGCTTGGAAAGCAGACAAAGGCAGACCAGCAGCACGGTTTGATTCCCACATCAGACTCCCCGAACAGGTGCCACATTCCAGCTTTTCCAGCTAGGGGCTTTTCACAGTAACTTCATTTGAAACCTACTTGTGACAAGAAGCGATTTTCATTTCATTTTTTCATTTCAAGTGCAAGATGAAAAGTTTTGACAAAAAGTCTCTTTGTTTTCAGCAATACTCAATGTGATAATGACCAGATCAGCTGGGTTTTTTTTAAAGAGTGATTTTTCTTGGATAAAAATATTGGCCGGGGCACCAGGGAGTACTTCCTTAGTCTTCATTAGAAATAATGCACTGTGATCATTTGCACCCATTTGAGAAAAAAGCTAAGATGTCAGCCCCGCCCGAAATACAACGCAGTGCAGAACAAAGTGCGGTAATGACCCGTAAAGACTGGGAAAATCGCAGGCTCCGTCATTAATCTGGCTGAGTTAGTTTATTTCAGGGAGGAGTAGGACTAGAGGCCCTATCATTGAACATAGCAGACAGTGAGGTAGGCATGGATGGGGGTGAGAAGGGACGAGAAGAAACTTTGGTCGGAATCTGACTATTATTGAGCAACACAAGAAGAATGAAAGCAATACAGTTATAGAGGTTTACAGCACAGATGGAGCCCCTTCAGCCCATCGTGTCTCTGCCGGTCGTCAAGCACCCATCTATTCTCACCCTATTTTTCAGCACCTGTTCCTTGTATGCTGTGACATTTCAAATGCTTGTCTAAGTGCTTCTTAAATGCTGTGAGGACTCCCGCCTCTTCCTCAATTTCAGGTAGAGAGTTCCAGATTCCCACCACCTTCTCGGCAAACAGGTTTTTCCTCAAATCCCCACTAAATCTCCTGCCCCTTACCTTAAATATATGCCCCCCCCCCCCCCCCCCCCCCCCTTGGTTATTGACTCCTCTACTAAGGGGAAAGTTTCACCCTCTCTACTCTACCTATGCCCCTCATAATTCTGCACACCTAAAAACGTGCACTTGCAGAACATCTTTCATGATCATAGGATGTTCAAAGTATTTGCAGACAATGAAGTACTTTTGGAACCTACTTACTGTTGTGATGTTGGAAATATGGATATCAATTTGCACATGGAAAACTCCTCCGAGCAGCCATAGGGACTGGTTTAGCACACTGGGCTAAATCATTGGCTTTGAAAGCAGACCAAGCAGGCCAGCAGTACGGTTCGATTCCCGGACAGGTGCCGGAATGTGGCGACTAGGGGCTTTTCACAGTAACTTAATTGAAGCCTACTCGTGACAATAAGCAATTTTCATTTTTCATTTCATTTCATGTGATAATGACCAGATTAACTGTCTTTTTTAAATATTGATAGATGATCAGAGTATAGAATCACTGACTGGTTTACCACACAGAGAGTGGGGGGAGGGTGGTCATTTACCTGCTGTTTTTGTGCTGATATTCTGCAGGAACAATGCACCTGATGCCACTCCCCAGTCGATACACCCTCGCCCTGCACCTTTTTCCTTTACGGATAATGATCTAATTCCTTTTGAATGCAATGATTGAATCTGCTATTACAAATGGCAAGTTCCAAACCTCAATGATTTAGTAACATTCTTTATGGCACAGTGGTTAGCACTGCCACCTCACAATGCCAGAGACCAGGGTCCAATTCCGACCTTGGTGCCTGTCTGTGTGGAGTTTACACTTTCTCCCTATGTCGGTGTGGGTTTCCTCCCACAGACCAAAAGAAATGCAAGTTAGGTGGATTGACCATCCTAAATTGCCCCTTAGTGTCCAAAGATGTGTAGTTTAGGTGGGTTGTGGCAGCAGAGTAGACCTCGGTACGGTGCTCTTTCAGAGGGTTGGTGATGACTCCCTGGATCAAATGGCCTCCTTCTGCACTGCAAATTCTATGATTCTATGATAGAATACAGTCTAAAGAACAGCCAATCAGCATTTTGTACCTGGATAGAGAGAGATAATGTGAGAGAATGAGAGAAGCTAGAGGCTGAAAGTCCCTGCGGTTCCTCGCGCAGGAATGAAAAGACTAAATTGTGAGGATTTGAAACAAGGCTGGAAGATTCGCCTAGCTTGTGATGGAGGGAGAATCTCCAGGAAAAGACTGTGAATGTGCAAACTCCACACGACAGTGACCCAGAGCCGGGATCGAACCTGGGACCTCAGCGCCGTGAGGCGGTTGTGCTAACCACTAGGCCACCGTGCTGCCCATGCACCGATGGAGCGCACGGGTTAGCGCATGCACAGAACCGCCGCTGAGGTTCCACGCATGTGCAGACCGGCCAGCATTATCTTTCACATGCGTAGGGGGGTGTCTTCTCCACGCCGGCTATGGCAGAACCCTACAAGGGCTGGCACAAAAGGAAGAAGTGCCCCCATGGCACAGGCCCGCAGATCGGTGGCCCCGATCGTGGGCCAGGACACCGTGAGGGTCCCCACTGGGGTCGGATCCCCCCGCGCCCCACCCCCCTCCCGAGGACCGCACCAGCCAACTAACCTGCCATGTCCCGCCGTGTGGGACCATGTCCAATCCACGCCGGCGGGACTGGCCATAAACGGGCGGCCGCTCGGCTCATCGGGTCCGGAGAATTGCCGGGGGGCCGCTGTCAACGGCCCCCGACTGGCGTGGCGTGAATCCTGCCTCTGCCCGAAATCCGCTGCCGGAGAATACAGCAGCCGACTTCGGGGTGGCGGGGTGAGATTCAGGCCACCCCCTGGGGATTCTCCGACCCGGCGGGGGGTTCGGAGAATCCCACCCAATTCCATGTTACCTGATTGGATAGGAAATGACACAACGAATTGGGAGCAAAGAATCACTTTGGACTGGTTCTGGGAGAATTGAACATCTATGTAAGGGACACTGTAAAGTATCATTGTAAAGCAGGATTCACGGTTGTTAAAACTGAAAGGGAAAGTAATGTTCCGTAGTTTAAAGTATACGTTACCCACACAAATAGTGCTCAGTTATAATTGTTTCTCCACGTTTTCTTGTTACAGTAAAAGTCTTAAAACCTGAAATCTTGCTGTGTTAAACTTTCAGCTATTCACTGGAAGTTCAGATTTCTTTTTAAAAGTTTACTGGCACCTACAGGGGATGTGATCTCCAACACATTCTCGTTCAGGCAGTACATTGTGGGTCCTAATCATTCACAACATAAACTAGTTGTCATTTGTTATTTAATTAATTCTTGTCCGTTCGTCTTTGTTATCAGCAAATTGGCAACAGGTCTTCTGACATTAGAACAGTAACGGTACTTCACTTTGTCTTCAAAGCACTTTGGGATGTCCTGAGCCTCTGAAAGGGCTCCAAATAAAATGCAAGTCCTTATTTTTAACAAGGGTGGCTGAATAATGATCAGGAATGAAAATCGGTGTCGCTTTCTTTTCCCTTTTTAACCTGTCTTGCAATAGACAAATATGGGCCTTCTTGTGTTCATCTGAACGGGATTTGAGGAGGCATTTATTGGGAGGGATGGTGAGTGTACAGTTAAACCCTTCATATACAATTACTATATTCTTTATACCAACTTCTCTGCATGGAACCAATGTGTTTCTTGGTTTAGGTCTAACAGGTTTTACACGTGAAACTTTCTCTTCCTCCTTCGGTCTCGTACCATGGGATAATTATTCATCTATCATTATGAGCTGCGTTCTGCACAAACTCCAGCTCCCCAAAACCCATCCCATAATACCAATAGAACTCACTCCTCGCACCCAGCACTAGCAGCGGGTGGTGCCTGCGAAGTGGAGCTACTTCAGGAGTGTCGACCCTGCCTTCAGGAGACCCAGGTTCCGGCTGTCAGTGCCCAGTCAGGGCCCCTGCTCAGGGATGCGAGCCCCACTGCCTCGTGGGTGGCCTGGGAGGGACTAAGGCTGAGGGAGTAAACCCGAACAGAAAATCCGAAATGGAGACCCGTATTTTGCGTTATCTTCAGGACACTCCGGCAGGTTCTGCTGCCAAACTGATGCAGAAACATTGTGCTCTGAACTCCTTCGGGCCTCATCAACAAGGCCGAGGGGGGGGGTTCTGATTCTAGGGCAGCTCGAATTCCCCCATATATTCCACCTAGGCACCTGCCATGGAGAGTTCACTCCACAGTCGCCTCACAGCAACCAAACCACTGTGGTAGGCAATAGTTGTGGGTTATAAGTCCAGCTGGGTTGGCGTAGAGAGCAAGTGCCACGGGCTGCCATTTATAATGGGAGAGATCATCGCGTCTCAATGGACAGCTACCGCCCGCCTCAAACTGAGCGGCCCCCAGTCAGTAACGTGAAAGGAGACGAAGAGACGAGACGTAGCACCTGGCAAGACATGAGATGACACAGCAAAGAGGGAGCCGGATGCTGCCAAACCAATCAGTGATCCACTGGTAACAACACATTGTCTCTTGGGACAGGGAGGCCGAGAAGGATCACTCCCAGCCTGATCCAATCAGCCCTGGCTCTCTAGCTTCTGTTTTATTGACCTCAAATCTTAATTCTCATTTGCAAATGCATCCATGGCCTCTCCAGCATCACAGGCAAAGCCAACATTTGTTGCCCATCCTTGACTGCCCTTGAACTGAGTGACTTGCTTAACCATTTCAGAGGGCAGTTAAAAGTCAGCCATTGCTGAGCATCTGGAGTCACACGTAGGCCAGACCAGGTAAGGATGGCAGATTTCCTTCCCCAAAGGGCGTTAGTGAACCAGATGTTTTTTTCAACAACAATCAATGATAGTTTTCATGGTTGACTCGCTTCATATTCCATATTTATTCATTGCATTCAAATTTCACCAGCTGAGGTAGAGGGATTTGAACATTTGTACTCAGAGCATTAGCCTGTGCGTCTCGGTTGCTAGTCTAGTTACATTACCACCGTCTCCCCCCCCTGCAACATCCTCCAACCTTATGCCTCCTTATTCCCTCCACTCTTCTGACACAGGCCTATTGTACATCTTCCCACTTAGTCCAGTCAGCTGTTGTGACTCTTAGTTCTCTTCCTCATAATAATAACCTTTGTTAGTACCACAAGTAGGTTTACATTAACACTGCAATGAAGTTACTGTGAAAAGCCCCTAGTCGCCACACTCCGGCGCCTGTTCGGGTACACGGAGGGAGAATTCAGAATGTCCAATTCACCGAACAAGCACGTCTTTCGGACTTGTGGGAGGAAACTGGAGCACCCGGAGGAAACCCATGCAGACACGGGGAGAACGTGCAGACTCGGCACAGACAGTGACCCAAGCCGGGAATCGAACCCGGGTCCCTGGCGCTGTGAAGCAACAGTGCTAACCACTGTGCTACCGTTACACCTTCCCCACCTTCAAAAGTCTTCTCTTAATCTTAATATTTGATCCAGCCTTTGGCCCCTGTCCTAAATCCTGCTCAGATTCCATTTCTCTCCCATGCCTTGGCATGTTGCGTGTGGCGACATAACAGCAAGTTGCTGTTGGAAAGGGGAAAGATTATTCTTTCACTGTAGTATGTGTGGATTGTGTGGTAAAACCTGGTTCTGATCAGGCCAGTTTCTAACTACTGTATTACAATCAGCGATATTAAAAACTAACCTTAAAAAACTGCAGGAAAGCTGCAGAGTGGGATTATCAATGGCATTATCGATGGGAACCCACTCCCTAATTTTGGTTGAGATTGTAATCAGTCTTGTACTCTTCTCTCTGTCTCTCTCACAATCCCTCGAGTGGGCCATATTCTCAAATGCGTTTGGCAATTCTCCCACTCGGTTATCAAAATAGAAAGAGGTCCTAGACTGTGGAAAACCCTGGTCACTGTGTAAATGTTCCACGGGGAAATGGGAGTTCAGATTGACTTGTGCGCTGGGATCTTTTGAACTTCCAGCCAGGAATGTTTCAGTGAAGATCACAAAAGCTAAGAAACAGATGGCTAAAATGTGACAGGATTCAACCAGTTTCAGTCATGAATGATTGGTTGTGTTCGAAAGTGAATAATGGCATCTCCCTATTTTTGTAGGATGGACCATTCCCCACTAGGGATACACTAAAGGAACTGGAACTTTTCATTGACCTTTAAAGGGTGAGTAATGAGCACTGCTTTCCTCTGGCAGACTGGGGTACAAATTAAATGAGTGATAAATGGATGATGCAGTTAGCTGGATTACTGGTCTCTGATGCTCAAGAATCAAGATGTAAATCTAATGCAACTTACCCTTTTGTGAACCTTGCTCACTCCTTCTCTAACTGTAATGGTTCAAATACGAGAAATTATTGGTGCTCCCTTAATATTGCCTTCGATGTTTCAATCAGGTAACCAATTAATAATAATAATAATCTTTATTATTGTCACAAGTAGGCTTACATTAACACTGCAATGAGGTTCCTGTGAAAATCCCCCAGTCGCCACACTCCGGCGCCTGTTCAGGAGAATTCAGAATGTCCAATTCACCTAACACCACGTCTTTTGGGACTTGTGGGAAGAAACCGGAGCACCCGGAGAAAACACATGCAGACACGGGGAGAACGTGCAGACTCCGCATAGACAGTGACCCAAGTGGGAATCGAGCCTGGGACCCTGGCGCTGTGAAGCAACAGTGCTAAACACCGTGCTACTGTGCGGTGAGTGAAGTCAGTCTGCAAAATGGCTTCAGAGTTGCTGCGGAGCGCGGAATTAACAAAAGAAAAGGCTGGTAAACATTCAGGTGGATCAGGCGGAATGTGTGGAGAGAGAAACAGAATGAATATATCAGGTCGATGACCTTCTGTCACGTCAGAGTTCTGTTTTTCTTTCCGAATTCCAGCATTTGCAGGACTTTACTTTCCCCTGAACGTGAAATTATTTTCAACCATTAATAAGTTATCATTCAATACCACATTCAAAACAATACAAAGCACTACCAATGCCCGGGCAATAACTAGCGTTAAATGGACAATTTCACTCGGGGAGACCAGAGAAATTGCAGATGTGTGGAAATCGAAATGCCTGTTCAGTAACGGGTGCCTGACAGATCACGATTAGGACATAGAGAGAAGCTGGAGCATGTTTACTCTTTGCTTTTGAAATGGGATGTTAAACCGAGTTCCCATCTGTTCTCTCAGGAGGAAGCTCCCGACGCAGACCAGGGTCGTCCTCCTGGTGTCTATTCATGTGAAGGCAGTGATGGTAATATACAGTCCCTTTCACACACATAAAGGTTCTATTTTTAAAATTCACCCAAGGGATGCGGGTTTTTCCGGCTAGGTCAGCGTTTTGTGCCCATCCCTAGTTGTCCTTCAGAAGGTGGTGGCGAACTGTGGCCCATGTGGTGTAAGTACACCCATAGTGCTGTTAGGCAGGGTGGTCCAGGATTTTAACCCAGCGACAGCGAAGGAACAGCGACATATTTGAAGTCAGGATGCTGAGCGACTTGGAGGGGAACTTCCAGGTGGAGATGTTCCCATGTGTCTGTCGCCCTTGTCCTTCTGGGTGGTAGTGGCCCTGGGTGTGGAAGGCACTGTCGATGGTGTTATTTGAAGGACAAACATTGGGCGGGATATCAGCCCTGCTCTTCTTCCAGCGCTACCATGGAATCGTTAACACCTGCCTGAGAGGGCGGTAGAGGTTTTAATTTAACATCTCTTCAAAGAGGCAGCATTGCCCACAGTGTTGCATGGACAGCCTAGAATACCTTCATCAACATTTAAAACCTTTTTTTTTACATTCTGCCTCAAAGGAGTGTAATCACTTATTGAGCATTGATATCTGGAAAGAGAAAATTCTAACACAGCAACCTCCAGCTCATTCACCCAGTCACTTTGACTCTGGTGCCAATGGCCCTGTGATGCGACCATCACTTCACTCAGAGACACGAGTTGGAGTAAACTGTGGCTATAATCGGCTTACAACTGAGCCTGCCTGCGGCTGTGCTGAACTGAGGGCGGACTCGCAGGACCGCAGCACTTATACTTCCTGCTGGGGCCGGAGCCAAGGGCGGGGCCCTGTACATGCTCCTCATCCCCCCCTGTGGGCAGAGCCGCGCAACGGCTGACAGAGACACAGTAATGTACAGTGTGAATTATAGTGGTTACACATTCACCACACCCTGTAATGGTTCCCCCTTTACAAGCTCAATCAGGAACCCTGGTTGCAGTTGGGGATAGTAAAATTCAGGACCTACCAAAATGATAAGAAATGAACCTCTCGAGAGCTTATTTTTTAAAAAAAGACCCTTTTTCTTCCCATAATTAGCCACATTGTTTTCCGATGATTATGTACATTCAATAAAAGTTAATGCAGGACAGTTGGTGCTCAATCAAGACCATTGCTCTCCTAATTATTTAACATTCTTCCGTCTGCTCGTTCTAACCCAGTCCACAAATCCCGTTGCTAACGGGAAAGGGACTGGGTTTCCAGTGATCGGCTTTGTCTGGAGACCTAACGGGCCCCCAAAAGAGCCACGGCCTGCAATGCCGTCAGATATCCAGAAATAGGATCATTTATATCGAAGATTGCTTTCAACAGTGTGTCATGATATGCAGACATGAAGATAATGATATACAGACAGGCAGCCAATGAACACTGAGAACAGGATATGACCAATGAGCAGGCAGGACACTCAGGGGTGGTATCTCTCTATAAAAGGCACGAGGCACTCACACTCCGCCTCTTTCCACTGATGAACATCTACAGAGTGAGTCAGGGTGTATGTACAGTATCACACCTCCAGCACGTGGCTAAGAGCTAGTCTGCTTCAGTCAGACAGAGTAACCACATTTAGGTTAGCAGAGAGTCGAACTCACAGAGAATTGAGCTAACTGTGCTACTGGTTCAATAAATCAGATTGAACTAACTTCAAGGTCTGGAGTATCTTTTGGTTAAGTTGCAGCCTGTGTTATCCCAGAGGACATAACACATCACAGTGCACCTCCAATCAGTGGCTCCTCATTAACATCAAAATTATTGCCAATCCTTCAGCAGAGAGAGTTTTAAAACTGGTGATGGCCCCACGTAAAAGAAAAGTAACTCCTGCCAGGTGGCCCTTTACTTGAAGTCTTCTTTTCTCACTTACTTTCTTAAAACTTGCAGACCCTTTGATATTTTCTTTGTATTAATTGTCATTGCCCTTCAAGATATCTGTGCCAATTGATACTTTTATCACAAACATGGTGCACCGCTGGTAAGAATGTCTTTTGTAAAGGGACCTGAGGTTTGATTGAAAAACGGAATTACTGCAAATGATAGAAATCTGAAATCAAAACAGAATATCCTGGAAAAACTCAACAGGCTGGCCAGCATCCGTGGAGAGAAAAACAGAGTTGATGGACACGGTTCAATGGAAAGCTTAAAGTGTCATTTTGGGCGCGTTTGGTGGGATGTTTCTCGATGTTCGCTTTGGCGACGTCGCAGCCTGTATTCAATGGCACTTAGCGCTGGAAATGAGCCCCCACATGAATCTCGCCATCACTGGCTGTCTTGGCGTCAGATTCGCCCGACTCGCACCTCAGCGTCTCCCCGCTAACAAGGGGGAGCTGCTTTTAACGCTCTCTCACCACTCACTCTGAGTCAACATACAAGCATGGCAGCGCGCAGACCTGCTCCTCACTTTGGGGACACTGACCACCAGACTTCTCAACACCGTCGATGCAAGACGGGACATCCTGTTCCCCTGAGGGGGTTGGGTACCAGATGCAGGGTTAGCAATGCTGCCTGGGAGGCAGTGGCACCTACGGTTAGTGCGGGCATCGTGACCAGGAAGATCACCATCCAATGCCGGAAGAAGACAAGCTATCTCCAACGAGCTGCAAGGGTAAGTTAGCACTCCTCAAATTCTCAATCCCCTGCCACAAATCACTGGTTGACATCTCGCACCCTCCCCACATCCGATTTTTGTGCTTGTTCCTCAGAACCCTCTGGCACCCACCAGCACTAACCCTTTCATGTCCAGATGTGATGCCATCTGCTATAGACTCCTCTGATCCATCAAGCATGTGGCTCGCAATGCCCTCTTTTCGTTCCCGCAGAAGAAGATAGCCCATAATAAACAGGAAAGGGCCAGGATGGAGAAGGGTGGTGGAGTCCCAGAGACCTGTGTCCTCATCCTCTATGAGGAACGGGCCTTGCAGAACACGAGGCTGACCGAGGAGAGAGCAGTCACCAACGTGGTTGGCCTATGTCATAGAGATGAGGATCCACTGCCCCTTCACCCAGATGTCCTGCCTCAAGTGAGTTGTTCATGTCAGACAAAATGATCCCTCCCTTTCACTGACCACATGTCCACTCTCTCGCAGGATCTCTATATGAGGCTGGGCCATCTGGAGCATTCCCTCCCCCTCCCAAGAGTCAACCTCAGAGGAGAGCTCCAAGGAGACCACCATCACGGCTTCACCGCTGTCACCCCCACCTTCCACCAGCGCAGAGACACACACCTCAGTGGGCGACCTTAGTGAACAGGCTTCTTGGGCACAATCTGGTGAGCACCACACAATCGCTGATGTACACAGGTGAGGCAGGAACATCCAAGAGAGTCAGCAGTCTGTGGTCTACTGGATCCCAGGACACAGCTGGGTCCCAGTCAGATGCCAGCCTGTGGACAAGGTTCTCTCAGAGCTGATAATGATGATCGGAGACAGCTGTGAGATTCAGGAGTGGATGTCAGTGACCTTCCAGTGACAGCATAACCAATTGGAGGCGTCCCAAAGGCTTCGGTCACACGAGATGTTGCCGACCATGCGTGGGACTGAGGTGACCGCAGTGGAAAACCTGGAGCACAATGTCCGTGTCTTGAGGGTGGCGTCCAAGGCATGGCTCGGTCTGTGACGACCATGACTGAGGGCCTTGACATCATGTCCCAGCCGCTGAGCGACGTATTCCAGATGAAGTTGGACATTGACGAGGCACTCCAGAGCGTGTCCCAGTGACTGTGGGACATGTCTCAGACACAGATGGACATTGCTGAGGCATTCTAGAGCACGCCATCGTCATTGAGGAGCATCGCTGAGTGAGTTGACACCATGGTGGAGACAGTGGGGAACCGCCAGGGCTGGCAGAGCCGGATGACTCAGAAGCCTTTGGTGCTCACTCTAGCTGCCCCCTCCTTCCCATGAAGACCCATAAGGCCCTACAGGCACCGTCAACGAGTAGGAAACGCTGGAGGCCAACCCGGGGCCTTCCACCAAGGCCACGTGTGTTCCCTCAGTACTGAAACCCAGCTCTTTAGTGCTTGAATGTTGGCAGTTGCCTCTATGGTAATAACGCTCCTAGAGTTAAGGCACAGTGTTCAGTCTTCCGAGTTTCCTTGAGGTGCTGATGCATGGCGCATGTACCCTGGAGTAGGCACTTGAGAGTTGAGAATATTTTGTTTATTAAACGGTCAACTGTATCCGATTTGAAAATCAACGAGGTAACATTCCACATATCACACCAACCATTAAACAACAAGGAAATATCACCATTCCATATTGGGCAGCACGATAGCACAGTCGTTAGCACTGTGGCTTCACAGCGCCAGGGTACCAGTTTGATTCTGGCTGGGTTACTGTCTGTACGGAGTCTGCACGTTCTCCCCATGTCTGCGTGGGTTTCCTCCAGGTGCTCCGGTTTCCTCCCACTAGTCCCGAAAGACGAGCTTATTGGGTGAATTGGACATTCTGAATTCTCCCCTGTGTACCAGAACAGGCGGCAGAATGTGGCGACTGGGGGCTTTTCACAGTAACCTCATTGCAATGTAAGTCTACTTGGGACAATAAGGTTATTATATTATTATTATGGTACCAATACAAAGCTATATCAGCTCATTTTCACCCCTCGCAGGTTTCTCAACAGAAACGGGAAGATAAGCCGGAGAATGTGTTATCATGTCCAAAACTTTGTCGCAGAAATGACCCTGTCCATCAATGTGTTACTTGTTCCACGTATCAGCGCCATTCTCCATCCAGGAGGCACAGCTGTGCCGGCCCCTCCCACACGGCCCAATCTCACTGAAACCTGGTGTAGTTGAACATCGTTGACTTCCAGCGTGCTTAACCGGTGGCGACGTGCCAGTTAGATGCAGCACTCAGCACACCAACAATAAAAACATCAGCGGTCTACAAAAGCATTTCTTCAACGGCATCATCAAGTGGCCCATTTGGATCAGTGTCGCGCACCAGGTCCCATAGCCTTCTGGACTCATACATCCCCCCTGAGCCCAGCATTCCAGGACCCAGGAATCTTAGAAACAATTGTCAATCTTTCCGGCTACAGAAAAGGAAGGAAGCAGTAACGGTAGCCTCCAGGCATCTGCAGCCACCAGCAGGAGCAGCAGAAAACACAACCTGCAGCTGTGAATTGCTATCAAAACTGACAAGGCTAATTCGTCATTGTCAATTGCCTTCAGCTGTGAAGCTTGAGGCTGCTGACAGTCAAAGTGAGTGAAATTGATTTTCAGCATTGAAGGCACAGCGAGGATCTGTCCTGGAAATGGTTGGTGGGACAGGCAGACAGCAGCTTGCCCCTATTATGCGTTTCCACAATATTTAAAGGTGGCTTGAAGCCCCTCAGCCTCCCCAGCCCAGGAGCAGCTCCTGACCTGGAAGGCTTCAGACCCCGACCATCAACAGGCTTTCCAGCCAGAGAGCACAAGGCCTCTGCGCCAGATCCTGATCCTGTACGCGCAACCCACCTAATTTCCAGCTCCCGCTTTCTTATCTCCCAATTGTAGAAAACATGATACACCCTGATTGAGATCATCGAGCTCAATGGTTAGAGACTGAACAGCTGACCTTCCTGAACTACATGGCTCGAACCCGTAGTGGGAAAATTACCAAATGTGCCCAACAGTAACAATTTAAGGCTGAGGTTAATGGAGTCTCAAATCATCCGCTTCCAAGGATTTATTTTTTATTTGTTCTTGGCTGAACCGGCATTTGTTGCCCATCCCTAATTGCCCTTGACCCGAGTGGCTTACTGGGCCATTTTAGTGGGGGGGCAGTTAAGAGTCAACCACATCGTTGTGTGAGTCTTGAGTCACATATAGGCCAGGTAAGGCGGCAGATTTCCTTCCCTGAAGGAAGGTGGGGTTTGTACGACAATCAGCAATGGTCATCGTTAGACTTTGAATCCCAGATTTAATTGAATTCAAATTCCATCACCTGCTGTGGTGGGATTCGAACCTGGGATCCCGGAGCATTATCCTGATTGTCTGGATCACCAGTCCAATGACAAAACCACGACGCCACCCGTCTCCCCAAAGCAAATTGCATACTTAGAAATCACATGAGTGTCTATATCTGATTTGTTTTTCCATCTGTTTCCACCCATTTGCCTTTCTATTATTTTTTCTTTCACCAGCAGTACTGATATTACCCATAGAGAATGTGTTTGAGGGGAAGTTCTCACATCTGGAGATGAGGAGTTACGTGTGGGCATGTGGAAAGCACACTTCGTGAGGTACCCTGTGTTAAATGTGAATCCGTGCCAATGTTATTTCAGCTCCCTTACATCAGGCTCAAAAGCCTTTGGCACTCACTTCTATTTCCTCTGGTGCTCCCCAAAAAAGGTCCAGGCAGACGTCAAAATCAGTCATAACTGATTGCTGCAGAAGGACCAATGACGCGATGTGTGATTTAATCGGAGATTATCGCAGTTTTCGGGAGTGAGTATTCAATCTTAACACAACAACGTCAGACTCCAGGAACTCAATGAGATCTTTGCAAAGCAAATTACATACTTTGAGATGACAAAGAAAGCATTTTTAAAAATGACGTCTCATTTTATTCCACAAGTGGTTATTTAAGCGCCAGATCGAGTCAGTGATAACATTTCTGAATCGGGTGGCTGTAGGTTCAATCCGCACTGCAAGACTTGAGCATGTAATCTAGACCAATGCTTCATATTCAATACTGAGGGAGATACCGGGCGCGATTCTCCCACCCCCCGCTCGGAAGAATCGGCGTTCGCCATTTTTCACGGCGACCGGCGATTCTCCGACCCGGGTGGGCTGAGCGGCCTGCCGTTCGCGACCGTTTCACGACAGTGGCAACAACACCTGGTCGCTGCCGTCGTGAAATCGCCGTGAGATGCCCGTTTTGGGGCTTGTAGGGGGCCTGGTGGGGAACAAGCACCACGACTGTGCTCGGGAGAGGACAGGCCCGCAATCGGTGTCCACCGATTGTTGGGCCGGCGTCTCAATCAAACGCACTATTTCCCCTCCGCTGCCCCGCAAGATCAAGCCGCCACGTCTTGCGGGGCGGCTGAGGGGAAAGATGGCCACCGCGCATGCGCGGGTTCTAGCTGTCAGCCGTCGTGACGTCAGCCGTGCATGCGCGGGTTGGAGCCAGCCAACCTGCGCATGCGCGGCTGACGTCACATAGGCGCCGCCATCGCGTCAAGGCACCGCTTGCATCAAGGCGGCGGGCCGAGAATAACGGAGCGCCGCTCCTAGCCCCCCGGGTGGGGGTGAATTCGGTGAGAGGAGCGGGCTCCGAGGCCGTCGTGAAACTCGGCCGAGTTCACAACGGCCGTCATGATTTTTCCCGGGAGCGGAGAATTCGCGCCCACCATCTTTCAGATGAGATGAGGGTGTTGAATTTAAAAGATGTGAATGGAGCCCATGGCGTTTGGGAGAGTTCTCAGGATGGTAATTATCCCAGAGTCAACAACACCATAAAAACACGTATTAATTGGCCATTTACCTCATTGCCATTGGGGTTGCTGCAGTTTACGACAATAAATTACCCCAAAAAGGTGGGGGGGGGGGCGGTTTACGGGAATAGGGTGGAGGTGTGGGCTTGGGTAGGGTCTTTCCAAGGGTCGGTGCAGACACAATGGGCCGAATGGCCTCCTTCTGCACTGTAAATTCTATGATTCTATGACAAGTATACTTTGACAAGGAAATCCATTGGCTAAGGATCACTTTTGGACTATCCAAGGGCATTAAGGGCACTATATAAATGCAAGCTCTTTATTTTCTTCTGTAATTATTTAAGGTAAGGAACATTAGCAGTAGGAGGTCTTTTGGGGCGGTGGGTAGTGTTCCTGCCTCTGAGTCAGAAGCCCTGGGTTTGATTCCCACTCCAGGACACGATGGCCGAGGAAGGTGCATTCATAATGCGGCCAAAAAGGTTAAGTATCAACCTGCAAAATCCTCACGCACGCGCCACTGGCTGGAGGGCAGAGCGGGCGAGAGTCCCCGTCAGCCACGCTTAATGTGGGTGGCACCCCTCAAACGATAAGATCCTGGCGACAGACTAGTGGCATGTTCCGAGAATGAGTGCTGTGGCAGCAGACAAAAGTCTACCTTAGGTGTGGGAAGAGAATGGGAATTGGAATGTCAGCAACTGGGAATGTAACAGTGGGCGAAATTCTCTGACATGATTGGGCGGAGAATTGGGCGTCCGGCCAAAATCAAGTCTGCACCAGGTGCCGATTCGGGCGCCAAGCTCTGGTCCCTCGCTGGTGGCCAGAATGAGATTTGCGACCCGCACCGGCGATGGCATGCAAATCTGGTATTTGCAGTTATTTGAATGTGATTATCGGGTTGGACACAGTCAGCTACACCCTTCCGCGATGTTCTGCTCCTCTTAGCTGGAAGTCTCACGGACGTGAATTGCTACAAGTATTTACAAATGTGGCCTGGGCACCCTGTGTGTGTGTGTGTGTGTGGGTCGGGAGCAGCAGTAGTTGGTAAATACTTGGTGCCGGGTCCATGGATGTTTGGTGTCCCCCTCGGGATCAGGCTGGCCTGGCTCAGTTTTGCTGGATGCAGGAGATCATGTGACACTAAAAGAAGAGAGTTTTCCCCATGTCCTGGCCAACATTCCACCCTTAACCAACACCATGAGAATAACTGTACACTCAGCACATTTACTGTTTGAAGATGAAACTGACAGCAAACATATAAGACCCTGGGGTTTTTGGCAGGGTGGGTATGGAAAGGATGTTTTCCCATGTATGAGAATCTAAGACTAGGGATCACTATTAATAAGGGGTCATTCGTTTAAGACAGAGGCGAAGTGAATCTTTTTCTGTCAGTGGAGTTCTTGGAGCTCTCTTTCTCCTTTCTCAAATTAAAGGCAATGGAAGCAGCTCTGAACATTTTTAAGGCAGTATTGGATAGATTGGTGATGAGCAAGGGGGTGAGAAGTTATTGAGGGTAGGCGGGAGTGTGAAGTTAAGGTTATAATCAGGTTGAATGGCATGGCAGGCTCAGGGACTGAGCTGCCCACTTCTGCTCTTCGATCATATGCTCGTATGCACAGTGGAAAGAGTGGTGTCCGTTCCCACCCAGTCGCCCGTCTATTCAATCACATCTTACAGTCTACGTTAAGTGCTGGTTGCATTTCTCAATATAAGTTGGCATGACCAAATAAATATTGTGTGCTGAAGGTAGTGCTAAAGAATAGGCCTAGTCCCCAGATATTCTATAACCCAAGCTCACAATGGTGATCTGTAATGAAGCATTGCTGACAGATAATAATAATCTTTATTAGTGTCACAAGTAGGTTTACATTAACACGGCTACGAAGTTACTGTGAAAAGCCCCTAGTCGCCACACTCTGGCGCCTGTTCGGGTACACGGAGGGAGAATTCAGCATGTCCAATTCACCTAACAGCACGTCATTCAGGGCCTGTGGGAGGAAACTGGAGCACCCGGAGGAAACCCACGCAGACACGAGGAGAACATGCAGACTCCACACAGACAGTAATCCAAGCCAGGAATCGAACCTGCGTCCCTGGCGCTGTGAAGCAACAGTGCTAAGCCACCGTGCCACCCATTAACATCAGTTCATTAACATCCTGTACCAATCACATTTCTCACTCCACAGTGGCATTCATAATCAGTTGTATGAGTGGCGCCTGTTTATAACAAACATGACGAATTACTTTTGAAGTTCAGTAGCTGCTATTATGTGAGCACCGTTTTGCACCTTTTGGAACGAGGAATTTCAAATGGACACTGGTGGACAGGGCTTGGTGAGGGGGGGGGGGGGGGTGCAGTTCTCTGCTGCTCTAAGAAAAGTCCCACGAGATCTTTTGACGCCCATGTCAATGTAACGAAATAGACCGCAGGAGTCTAGGTTGTAACATTTCATCCGAAGGGCAGCATTGGATGGCGCAGAAATCCCTCAACGCTACGTTGAAATATCAGCCTCAATTAGGAGCTAAAACTCTGGTGCGTGGTTTGAAATCCAGAACCATCTGGTCCCAGAGTTGAAGAGCTATTTACCTAACTAAATCGACAGGTTGTGACAGTTGAATCTTTCGACCCAGAACATGCCAGCCAGGCCCTCTTGTGGTTCCGCTCCTGCTCATGCATCAACAGACCAAGGGAGGCAGCTAATGGATCAATCATTTTCTGTCTCATTAGTCAGAAACATTTCCTTTTTAATTTTTGTTCTGTGGTCAAACAGTAACCTGGCTGTTTTTCAATTTGGACTTCACAAAGTGATCGTTAATAGCAGAGAGGAAGCTCCATCTCGCTGTTACACAACGTCTAAATATCTTAATGCATCGAGCACTCTCGGTACCTGGAGGAGACCCACCTGCTACCCTGGTCACGCTGTCTACATGCTGTCAGCACACAGACGGGATCCGACAGATCTTGAGTTCAGAACTCTTACTTATCGTCTCGGCCAAATCTAGGTTCCAGGCGTAGACGTGCAACAGCTGCCAAAGGTTATTTTACTGTCACATTTGATGAATTTTCTGCAAATTCCTTCAGCTAATAGGGACTGAACGTATCAGCTGCCTTCGATTAGAGCATTTTACATTCTGACTTGTGCACAAAGGATGGTCTTTTCTCTACCCTTTACTTCACTTCCTTACACCCACTCGGGGGATTGAAAGCTGCTGAGTGATGCCATACCAGTGTCACTACTGAGGAAGGAACAGAAATACCTGCTAAACGAGCAGTATGGTGAAAGCTGGACTCAGTGCTGCATTGTGAACGCTCAGCGATGGCTCAGTTGCTGCTCCGGTTTCTGAAGAAGATTGTGTGTGTGAGTGTGTCTCGCTGCCCTGTCAAAGAGGCGCTACTATCATTCAGATGAGCTGTTAACCAAGCCACTGTCCGTCTTCTGAGATGGGAATGTAAAGACCACATGCCAATTTTTCACACAAGGGTGAGGAGATCTCTCCAGTGCCCTGGCCATTATTTATCTCTCAAACCAACACTTACGGAAACAGATCATCTGGTCATTATTGCATTATTGTAATATGGGAGCTTGTGGTGTGCAGATTAACGGCTGCGGACCTCAGGTGTGTGTTCCTTGGCGGTGGACCATACACTGGCGGCGGGATTCTGTTCTCCCGCCGCTTGTCAGTGGGATTTCCAATTGAAGCCACCCCACGTTTCAGGGAAACCCACGGGTGGGGCCGCACTGCTGGCGGGAACAGAGATACCCAACAGTCGGAGAATTCCGGCCTAAGTATCACACTGGCTGCAAAGTATTTTAGGATATCCTGCGGCCATGAAAGTTGCTATATAAATATGCATGTTTCTTTTTACAACTCAGATACAAGGAAAACTCACCCAAGGTGTCATACATAATCCTTATGGGAGTGTTCTTTAATTCTGCTGATTTCCTTCCCTCTTTCCCAGTTTTGGTCTCCTTACCTGAGAAAGGGCGTACTGGCGCTGGAGGGTGTGCAGAGGAGATTCACTAGGTTAATCCCAGAGCTGAAGGGGTTGGATTATGAGGAGAGGTTGAGTAGACTGGGACTGTACTCGTTGGAATTTAGAAGGATGAGGGGGGGATCTTATAGAAACATTTAAAATTATGAAGGGAATAGATAGGATAGATGCGGGCAGGTTGTTTCCACTGGTGGGTGACAGCAGAACTAGGGGACATAGCCTCAAAATAAGGGGAAGTAGATTTAGGACTGAGTTTAGGAGGAACTTCTTCACCCAAAGGGTTGTGAATCTATGGAATTCCTTGCCCAGCGAAGCAGTTGAGGCTCCTTCATTACATGTTTTTAAGGTAAAGATAGATAGTTTTTTGAAGAATAAAGGGATTAAGGGTTATGGTGTTCGGGCCGGAAAGTGGAGCTGAGTCCACAAAAGATCAGTCATGATCTAATTGAATGGCGGAGCAGGCTCGAGGGGCCAGATGGCCTACTCCTGCTCCTAGTTCTTATGTTCTTATGTTCTTATGTTCTTGAAGCCTATTTTCTCGGGTGCAATTTCACAAGCCCTCAGTCACCAGAAACCACCCAAGTGGCCATCCTCCACCTGTGACCTGTTCCGGTGTTCAACATGGCCACCGGTGATGTGGACACGTTTCTGCTCAGGTTTCTTTGAGAAGCCGTTTCCCAGGCATTGCTGACAGACTTTAGAACAGCCCGAGCTCCATTAAATTGGTCAGCAAGAAGGTGGACTTGTATAAGGTCTTGTGGCACCGTCAAGATGTCCCAAAGCATGCCACGGTTGATTAAATTACTTTCTGAAGTGGGGTCACTATTGCCTTGTGAAACATTGTGGCAGATAGCGATGTCCACTGAACAGCAAATGAGATGAGTGACCTGCTCATCTTGTAGGAAGACTGTTGGCCAGGACACCAGGAGAGCTCCTTGTTCTGAATACTACAGAATCTTTTACATCCACATTAATTGGAAAGCAGTCAAGCCTCAGGTTTAATGCCTCATCTAAAAGACCAAAACCTCCAACAATGCAGCACTCTTTCACTATTTCTCTGAAGCCTTTAGGTCCCCAGCCCTGAAGCTGGGCTCGAACCCACCACATTCCAATTCAGAGGTGAGGGTGCTACTCTAAGATGAGTTGAGCTGCCAGGGAAAATGTAACGACTCTCCAATTATTTTTCGACTCAATAGTTTGACTTTTACAACACGGTGTCAGGAAGTCAACCTGATGCCTCAGTCCTCAACCAGATTCCCAAAATACAAGCTTTAAAACAGGACATTTTCCTGATCTACATCTGTAAGAAAGCAATGGCGCAAAAATCGATTGACGCTCAGAAGGTGAAAATTGTCTTCCTTTGTGCTCATCATTACCATCAGTCAGAATTGATGGCTGATGGTGATTTGCTTTCCTCTGTTCTAGCTTTGACATTGTGCTGGAATCTGTGGCTTCACTTTTGCTTGTTTTGAGGCAAATCCTAACTGGAAACAGAAACTGGAAACAGAAACTGAAAACAGAAACTGAAAAAAGGAAACTGAAAATGAAGCAGAGAAAGGAAACTGACCCTCCAAGTTTCTGAAGAAACAAAAACTGAAACTGGGATTGGAAACCAAAACTTCCATTTCGGCTGAAACTATGTTTCGGCGATATAAAGGGACACAGAGCCATCCCAACACTGTAGCACATGTCGATGAGTCCACTGGTGCAGTACAGGCATGCTAAAGAAGACTGAGGCCAGATCCAGAAGCTGTGAATAAGTTGCTGCAGCCGTTTCTGAAATTTGAAGATAGCGTTGCTGGATCCAAGCCATCTAGATTGAGTTGAGGAGGTTCTGCAGATGGGCGCCATTTTTGGTGATGATCTTGCCGTGGAGCATAGAAACATCGAAAATAGCAGCAGGGGGCCATTCAGCCCTTCGAGCCATCTCCACCATTAGTTATGTTCATGGCTGATCATGCAGCTCAAGAGCCTAATCCCATTTTTCCCTCATATGAAGCACCTGCATTCAGATTCGGTGTCAGGACACCCTCAGAATGTTCCTGGAGATTCATCTTCTTCCTCACGAGGTCCATCTCCTTTTTTCAATGGAGAGTGATGTTGGGCGGGTTCTCTGTGTGGTACCTACATACGGAAGTGGACTATGTGTCACCAGGCCTGTCCCAGCCACAGAATAAAGCACAAAACACTCGGTTGCATAATTATTGAGGGTTGGGCCGGAGGATTTGGTGTGTTTTCCCGCCAGTCGCCGTGGTGGGAAACATTGCATGTTCCCGACCCCGCCGTGCAATCCCAGAATGGGAGAGTTCTTCCCAAAGCCTTCTTCCCAATTGACAATCCACCATAAACAAAACTGAAATCAATCACATTCTAGCGAAAGACATTGATGTATCTTTGGAATTCTCGAACCTAGAGAGCCATGGCTACCGAGTTGCAGAATATTTTCACGGCACAGATGGTAGAATTTGAATCCCAACAAGGGATAGGGGATTGAGCTGTAAAGTGGATTTGGAGGTAAAAGACCATCTTTGATTGGAATGAGAGGAGGAGCAAGTCCGGATCATCTCCTCCTCCTCCTTAATTAGCTTTGCCTCATTATTATTCTTGATAACTCCTTAGTGGCTCTGCTGAATGAGTAAGGCTTCTCCATTTGGAAAGCTCCCGCAATTTCCTCATTGCAGCTTCTAATGTGCTGTTGCGAAGTCTATTCCAAACGCCAACTGTGTCTTTAAAGAGAGAAAGAGTTAATGGCGGCTAAAAGCCAACTCTGGACATTTCCCCCATCTGAGAAAAAGCTTTTCCTGTTCTCGTAAAGCAAAATCTTGGAATGTCACGTTTGTTCTCCGCTTTTGTTTCGTACAGGAAATATGTAGAATTGACATTGATTAATTTTGAGCCACAAGCAATTTTTTTGTATTATCATTAAAATGTGCTGCGGTGCAGTCCTTACTTTTCCTCTAGGTATTGGTCATTTTGTGACAAGAATGATATAATAACCATAAATCAATATGTGTGAGATTTGTAAATGGGAGAATCTAAATTTCTCATCAAAAGGTTTCACCTTAAAGGTCGGTGAGACCATTAATCATCCATAAATATCATTGACTAAAAGTATAATCAATTAAACAATCTGTATGGCCAGCACTGGCATCACATCAGTGACATTATAATTAAAGCGAGCAGATCGTAACGCTCCCTCGGTACTGCACTGGGAGTGCTGGTGTGGATTATGGCCTTTCAGGAATGTGCTTGTTGGTGGATGTTGAGTAAGAACGACATTGGGCTTATTCACGATAACTTACCATCGAACACCTGCTGACAATTGCTCTGCTGACTCATGTTGACTTGTATCCACAGAATCACACTCCAGCGAGGAGTTTTCATCGTAGTGAGAGACATGGGAATGGAGAGATTATAATTGGGAACACTAAAGGATAAAATGGTAATTCTTCCAAGCCTGCAATGCCAATCGAATTCAACTACTGGTGGCACAAGATTGGAAACTCAGGCAAACAATACCCGCCAGCTCCCAAACATTATCGTTGGGAAATCATTTTGAGCAGACAGTCAAGTTTGCACCATGATTATTACTATGTTCTGCCAGCATGGAGCCATAATCGCAGGTAATGGAATAACCATCCTTATTAATGGCAGCACAGTGGTTATCACTGTTGCTTCACAGCACCAGGCCCCCAGGTTCGATTCCCGGCTTGGGTCATTGACTGTGTGGAGTCTGCACGTTCTCCCTGTGTCTGCGTGGGTTTCCTCCGGGTGCTCCGGTTCCCTCCCGCAGGTCCCAAAAGACGCGCTGTTAGGTGAATTGGATATTCTAAATCCTCTCTCCGTGTACCCGAACAGGCGCCGGAGTGTGGCGACGAGAAGATTTTCACAGTGACATCATTGCAGTGTTAATGTAAGCCTACTTGAGACACTAATAAATGTTTCTTTATTAAAATCAAAGAGTAGATAAACCACGGAGTGTCAGCTTGAAGAGAGGAGCTTGAAGATGGCATAGTGGTATTGTCACTGGTCCAGTAATGCAGAGACTGAGAGCAGTTCTCTGGGGACGTGAGTTCAAATCCCACCATGGCAGATAGTGAAATTTGAATGAAATAAAAAGTTAGATTTAAAGCCTAATGGTGACTGTTATCAGTTGTAGTAATGTCCTTTACTACAAGGAAGGAAATCTGCTGTCCCTGCCTGGGCTGGCCAACATGTGATTCTAGATCAACAGCAATGTGGTTGAATCTTAAGGCCCAGCAAGCCATTCAGTTTAAGGGCAATGAAGAATGGGCAATAAATGCTGGTCCAGCCAGCAATAGCCACATTCCATGAATGAATTTTTTAAAAGTTCAGTGCGTAGCAGTCTCGACACTGAGTCAGAATGTTCCAATTCAGTTTCCAATCTCGAAACTTCATTCCAAAGATCTAGGTTGACACGGCGAGGGAGTGCAGCACTGTCTCTTTCAGATTAGGCACACTTCCAAGTGGATGTAAAGGATGCCCTGACCCTTTTTTGAAGAAGAATGCTCCCCGGTGCTGGAGCCGTCTGGGATGGCCACTTACAACGAGGTACAGAGAAACTCGCAAAGCCCAGCGGGTAAAATGGAGCAGCCGAGACTCAGGCTGGCTCAGAGCCTGAAATGCATATTTGTCAGCAAGGAGTCCAGACGGTATCGAAACTCCGACCAATTAGCTTTTTAATGGGGCCGATTAGCATTATGATGGCCCATCTTCACCAAAACAAGGGACTGGTACTCGAGCGACCGGTACAGTCCCAGACATTTCGGCGCCACTCCCTGTTCAAGGGAAACGCAAACAACGGGGTCAGTGACCGCTTGGGACACGCCCAGCCATCCAGATCCCTGCCCACTTATTGGTTAGGAATCGAACAGAGTGATCAGGGACCACCCAATTAGTGGGGCCGTTATTGTTATGCTCTTGGCATAGCATAAGCGGCTTCCTTGATGTTCACTCTGACAAAGGAAGGTTCAGACATGGAGATAACTTCAACACGTTTATTAAACTATTTACAATTCTCCTACTCGGGTTCACCACTACTGTTAATCCTTCTATAGCTACTCAGACTGACGAACCAGTCTGCTACAATCCACGTGGTGGGTGTGACGTTGAATTAACCCTGTGTCTCTACTCACTGAGTGTCTCCATTTGAAAGAGGAAGATCATGTGTGCTGTGTCCTTCATATATGGGTTAGTGTAGTGCCCCCCTGTAGTAGTGTCACCTCTGTGTGTATCGTGAATGCCCATTGGTCGTGTCCTATCTTACTGACCTATTGGTTGAGTGTCTGTGTGTCATGTCTCTGGTGCTCCCTCTAGTGTCTAGCTAGTCTACATGTATTTCCATTAACCCCTTGTGTATTTACAGTGATGCATATCACCACAGGGCCCAAACTGAAGGACCGCCCAAAAGAACGCGAAAACCCCCCAGTATAAGACGAAGAGTTCGCCACATGTTCGTCCTCGCTTGGACCTGGTACCCCGGTCACGGCCGTCTCCAATTGCAACAACACCAGAAGCAAATCCAAGTTCAACGCTCGCTACCAGACGGATGAGCCTAGCTGAGCAGCAGTTACTCCTTCAGACTCGATAGATCCAGAATCAGACAGTAGCCATTGTTCCTCTGACCTAAGCTGGGTGCCCGAAGTGAAGTGCAGGTTGTCTTAGTCGATAGGTGGAGTTAACTAGTAGTGTTTATGTTGCATGACTAATTGTGTGCAAATAAAGTATCCTTGACCTTGAACTAACTAACTGGTGTTTGGCTTTTTGATCGATAGCCGGTTGAAACTTGTGGTAGTATCATTTGATACCTGGCGACTCTGAGCATTAGAACATAGATATCAAAAGAAAGGAGGGCAAACTCACTGATTGCCATAATTGGAACAGAGCCACAGAAAAGACAGGGTAAAAGAGAAAGTCACAACAGTATCTGAGCTCCTCAATCAAGATCACGCCTTTGTGGGATCTTGCTGTGTGCAATTTGACTGCTGCATTTCCAACATTTATAAGCGTGACTACATTTCAAAACAAGCACTTCATTGGTTGTGAAACACTTTGGGATGCCCTGGGGTTGTGAAATGTGCTATACAAATGCACATATTTTAAAATATTATTTTTAACTAATTGATGCAGTGATCCATACGCCAGGCTTGTAAATTCATCAGCAGCTGAATAATAATAATCTTTATTAGTGTCACAAGTAGGCTCACATTAACACTGCAATGAAGGTACAGTGAAAAGCCCCTAGTCGCCACATTCCGGCGCCTGTTCAGGTACACTGAGGGAGAATTCAGAATGTCCAATTCACCTAACAAGCACGTCTTTCGGGACTTGTGGGAGGAAACCGGAGCACCCGGAGGAAATCCACGTAGCCACGGGGAGAACGTGCAGACTCCGCACAGGCAGTGACCCAAGCCGGGAATCGAACCCGGGTCCCTGGCGCTGTGAAGCAACAGTGCTAACCGCTGTGCTGCCGTGCCGCCCTTGTGTGCTACCACGTGACTACAAATCCAAACCACACTTTAAATTCCAGTCCTGTCTCCTGTTTTATCTGTCATTTGTAACTTCAACTAATTGATGCACGCAAAATAAGTGATGTAAGGTCACAGGGCCCTGCTGAAATTATTTCAGAAAGTGGCAGGAAACAGCAAGCAAAGAGAACTCAATTAATAATGGTTATTCAGCTATAAAATTTATAGTCCATTACTTTGGAAATGATTGAAGTGAATGCTTGAGTAATTGCTAAATAATCACTACATTATTCACTGCACGTCACATTTACACAGAACAGGGTCTAGAGGACTTGGGAAGTCATTAGCAAATGACCACCTAGAACAAAGTCATTGAGGGCTGCAATGGTTGTTCAAAAGAACAATTGTTAAAAGGTAACGCTGTTTGAAATGAATAAATGCTGCATGACTAATCACACAATACTTATTACTTTCCACAGAAGTAGTGAAGCCCTGCTGTTTAAAAATCTGTGGCTCGGAGTAAAAACCTTTAGTGACCTCTAGAATGCCACTCTCATTGGTGTACTGGGAGGTCATGTCAGGGCCATTAGCAAACTGCTCAAAGATTCCAGCCAAATTTATCAAATGTCTCTTCTCAGTAATGCAGGTAGCAGGCCAGCACAGGTCAACGTATTGCTTATTAAATGCACCATTAGGTATTGTAAGTGGCAAAAAAGCTCTCATTGATTTCTGTAGAAACCTGCAGCTCAAACACCTTTCTCCTTAGTCAAGGCTTGCCCATGTGTATTCTATCAGCTCATTGGTATAAATATCGGCCATATGCCATAGACTGCATTGAGTTGATGGCACAGAGACAGACTATTTGACACAGCAGACCTGGAAACCTGCCTTTACACTTCTCAATCCTACTTCATCTAACTTTCTATTCCTTTCTCCTCTTCCAGGTAATTACCTACCTTGCCTTTAAATAATCATCTCCATTACCCCGCGTGGCCGTGAACTCCACATTTGTACCATTCTCTGGAAAAGAAGTTCATCCTGAATTCTCGGCTGGATTTATTAGGGCCCATCTTATATTTATGACTTCTACTTTGGTGGCCTCCCCACAAGTTAAAACATCATTGTTTGCCCTATCAAACCCCAATATAATGTTACAGATCTCTGTCAGGAGCACCCCGCCTCCCTCCTCAGCATTCTCTTTGCTGGAGAAACGAGCCTCCGGCTGTTCAATCTTCCCTGATAGAATATAACCGCTCAGTCCTGATATCATCCATCTAAATCTTTTATGCACCTTCTCCTTCTTGAAATAGTCAAAAGCCAGCTTTCGTAAATATTAATGCCTCACCTTGGAGTAATTAGGCTTCTGTCACATTGTGAATAGGGGAAACTCAGGCACATTGGCCACAAAGAGAACATGTCAAAATTTGAAGTCTTACGCCCAAATGGTCTATTACACTCCACATGGGCCTCCTGCCATTCCATTACATCTAACCCTATTAGAACACATTCCATCCTGTTCTCATGTGTTTATTCAGCTTCCTCTCAAGTGCATCTATGGTAATTATTTCAACAACTCCTTGTGTTGGGGACATTCCGACTAGCGATTCAAGATGTTTCAGCTGAACTCTCTCTTGGTTTTATTACTATCTTATATGTAAGATCCCTATTTTTATTATCAAATAATATTTTAATTTCACTAGACATTTGAATACCAGCTCCTGCCTTGCCGGCTGACTCTTGCGCAGGGCTTGGGCGAAATAACAGCAAATGTACAGTTTCAGTCATCCAGAAAACGTGTGAGCATAGACGCTGAGGGAGTGCTGCATTGTCGGAGGGTCAACCCTCGGATGAACTGCGAAACCGTAGCCCCATCTCCTCTCTCAGCTGGACATAGACAATCTCATAACACGATGTGGAAGAAGCTCCATGGCATCTTTCTCAGAGTCTGGCTCAATAGTCATCCCTCGACCACCATCACTTAGGAAAAAAAAGATCTGATTATTTTCTCAATGCCATTTGTGGGGTGCGGCTGTGGGCAACTTGTACATGACATTAGTAAGGCCAGACTTGGAATACTGTGTGCAGTTCTGGTCACCCTATTATAGAAAGGATATTATTAAACTAGAAAGAGTGCAGCAAAGATTTACTAAGATGCTGAAACCAAATAGAACGTTTGAAGTCCAGATGAAATGAAAATGAAAAATGAAAATCGCTTATTGTCACGAGTAGGCTTCAATGAAGTTACTGTGAAAAGCCCCAAGTCGCCACATTCCGGCACCTGTCCGGGGAGGCTGGTACGGGAATCAAACCGTGCTGCTGGCCTGCTTGGTCTGCTTTAAAAGCCAGCGATTTAGCCTTGTGAGCTAAACCATGACCCTTTGTCAAAGTTACCGGGACTTGATGGCTTGAGTTATAAGGAGAGGCTGGATATAGTGGCATCTTTTTCCCTGGAGCGTAGGAGGTGGAGCGGTGACCTGTGTGCCCGGGTTCTGAACCAGGGGGAAACATCCTTCCTGCATCTACCCTGCCAAGCCCCGGATGAAATGTGCACCTTTCAATGAAATTGTCTCTCATTCTTTCGAGTACAGGCCCAGTCTTCTCAATCTTTTTCTCCCTGGACCATTGGAGGCTTCGGGTTGATCTTATAGAGGTCTATAAAATAATGAGGAGCACAGATAAGATAGATAGTCAGCATCTTTTCTCAAAGGGAGGGGTGTCTAAAACTAGAGGGCATAGCGTTAAGATAAGGGGGGAGAGATACAAAAGGGTCCAGAGGGGTAATTTTTCACACAGAGGGTGGTGAATATCTGGAACAAGCTGCCAAAGACTGTAGTAGAGGAGGGTACAATTTTGCCTCTTAAAAAGCATTTAGACAGTTATAATGGAAAGATGGGTATCGAGGAATATGGGCCAAATGCGGCAATTGTGACTGGCTTAGTGGCTACAACTGGGCGGCATGGACAAGTTGGGCCGAAAGGCCTGTTTTCATGCTCTTTGGCTGCAGTGTTTCCTACATAACAACAGTGACAACACTTAGGAAATACTTAGGATGGGACCTTCCGGCCCTTCCCGCTGGCGGGATCTTCCAGTCCAGCCGATGGCGACCACCCCCTCCCTGTGGCAGAGTGGGCAAGCCACGCAAAATGCCCGTAGACACATGTGGTACCAGAGGACCTCACTGGCAGCTAATGCCAGGCACCTCCGCCATTGGATAACAGGCCACAGGGGGACCAGAAAAGCCAGCCCCTGGTATTGGTGCTTTGGGACATCCTGCGGCTGTACTAGGTGCTATACAAAGGCAAATTCTTTCATCTGACACAAGGGCTGTGAGGGAAAATAATCCCATTATAAACTTGTTTGCTCTCACAGGCATTGAAGGCAAGTCAAGCTGGGTAAGATGTGACAAGGAGTGTGATTCCCAAAACACCCCCCGCAGTCCCTTCCCCATTCCTGTCGTGTGATTTTCCACACAGGAATCAACTGAGAGCTAAATGTTACACTTTCATCTAAGTCAAGGCTAAGAACAAACTGAGCAACCTACTGCTCCCACCATTTATTTCAGCAGTAAAGCTCGTCTCATGTGTAAACGCGCGAGCGATGCACTGGAGGAAATCTCTCTCATTCGGAGCGCTTTCAACAGCGAAGCCGGTAAGCCCTGTTGTATTTTAGAATATGTAATGAACCAACCTTTTTGCACTGTCATTGATTTCAAAGGAAGAGCCTAGTTTTGTGCGGAATGCTGGGCATCGACTTAAGGGAACTGTTACGCTACACATCTTTTCACGTTGCTTCTTCCTACCGCATTACACTTCAAAATATTTAACGGGCAAATCTCTTGTGCCACTGTTGATCAGAAGGGAAACGCAGTCTTGTTTCGAATAACATTAAATTTAGATCAAAATGACCTTTGCCCTGCCCTATGTAATTTTAATGGGGAACCCAGGCTGGTATGTAATGTAAAATACATGAACTAAGCAAGCTTTGTGCGCTCCTGTTGAATTTCTTGGGAAGACCACCAGTCTACTGAGTAATACTATAAATTGAAGAGATCTCACACAATCCAATATGTTTATATATTCCACATGCTTTTCTATTCACATCACATCAATTTGCAAAGGAAATGCAGCCTAGAGCAAAATGCTTATGAATGTCTGGTGCATAATACATTTCCATTACTCCTTTTCCATGTAGCATATTGATTTTCTTTTTTTTATACATATATATATATATCAGAGATGAGGGATGTGGTGCACAAAGCCCTTTGTATTTACTGAACATAGAAATTGGGCTATTTATACTGAGAGCTTCCGCACTCCGATCTCTTGCTAGAAACCCTCAGCAGTGCCAACAATTCATCAAAACATGATAAATGACATGAGAAATCATTTAAGAAAATTTCATCTGAGCAACACAATCACTAAAATATCACTTTAGCTGTGAAACGTTAGTGCTCGAGTCGTTTGGAGTCTACAGGTAGCTCGAGCCCCTCACAAGCTTACTCTGAAACTTGTGAATATTACCACCATTCCTGCCCCCCACCCCCAACAACCATAGAATGACTTTAACCACTGAATGGTTGTGGTAGTAACCACTGCTGTATATATTAGGGTATGTATAGTAAGGCCCTGTACTACAGGTACAGAGGTAGTCCCTGCCTGCTGGCTCCGCCCAGTAGGCGGAGTATAAATATGTGTGCTTCCCGTACAGCAGCCATTTCGCCAGCTGCTGTAGGAGGCCACACATCTTAGTGTAATAAAGCCTCAGTTGTATTCAACTCTCGTCTTTGTGCAATTGATCATGCATCAATTTATTACACTAAAGTTTTCAGAAGATGGACCTCCACGAGAAGGCTGAGGGACTTGAGGCTGTTTTTGTTAGAGAGAAGAAGGTTAAGAGGTGACTTAATTGAGGCATACAAGATGATCAGAGGATTAGATAGGGTGGACAGTGAGAGCCTTTTTCCTCGGATGGTGATGTCTAGCATGAGGGGACATAGCTTTAAATTGAGGGGAGATAGATACAGGACAGATGTCAGAGGTAGGTTCTTTACTCAGAGAGTAGTAAGGGTGTGGAATGCCCTGCCTGCAACAGGAGTGGACTCGCCAACATTAAGGGCATTCAAATGGTCATTGGATAAACATATGGACGATAAGGGAATAGTGTAGATGGGCTTTAGAGTGGTTTCACAGGTCGGCGCAACATCGAGGGCCGAAGGGCCTGAAATGCGCTGTAATGTTCTATGTTCTATGTTCCATATCAAGCCGGATCGACTGCAGCTGGAGCCGCAATCAAGCAACGCCAAAAAGGACTTTGAACACTGGCTAGCTTGTTTCGAAGCTTACATCAGGTCTGCACCAGACCCAATTCTGGAAGCTCAGAAGATCCAAATAATCTGCACACGGCTGAGCTCCAACGTTTTTCCGCTTATCCAGGATGCGCCGACCTACGATGAAGTCATGGCGCTACTGAAAGAGAATTGCGCTCAGCGGACTAACACGCTTTACGCCAGGCACGTCCTCTCAACTCGCCGTCAACTCCCTGGTGAGTCAATAGAAGATTTCTGGCGTGCCCTAATTCCCCTGGTCAGAGACTGTGACTGTCAGGCCGTCACGGCCACGGAACACTCGAATTTACTCATGCGGGACACTTTCATTACGGGGATTGCACCAGATCACATCCGCCCGCGACTTTTAAAGGGGACCACGCTGACCTTGCGGCAACCAAACAGCTGGCGCTGTCGATGACGGTCGCCTTGCGCAATATCCAGGTCTACACCCCCCGGCCGCGCGGCCCACCCCTCCTACGCAGACGGCCGCCCCATCGGGGACCCCACTCAGCCAACCCTACGCCTGTGCCACACGCCAACCAGCCAACCCCGGGGCCCCAGATGTTACTTCTGTGGGCAGCCAACACACCCCCACCAACGCTGCCCAGCCAGGAGCGCCCTTTGCAAAGCCTGCGGGAAAAAGGTGCACTTCGCTGTGTGCCAGGCTCGCTCAGTCGCCGCTATTGCTCCGACCCCCTCCTGCGTACGGACAGTGGGCGCCGACATCTTCCCCCCCGTGGACCACGCACGGCCAGTGGACGCCGCCATTTTCCCTCCCCAGGCCACGTGCGGCCCATGGGCGCCGCCATCTTGTCCCCCTCAGGATTGTCAGGCGCCGCCATCTTGTCTCCCCCAAAGCACATGGGCGCCAACATCGTTCCAGGACCCGTGCCCCCCGGGCACCCCATTGTCTGACACCAGCGACGACCAGTCGCGGCTCGCTTCGGTTCGATCGACCAGTCTCGCCCGCACAATCTAGCAACCGCATAGCCACGCTCACTATCCAGGGCGTAGAGTTCAGCAGCTTCCTCCTCTACGTTCTCCCCAACCTCTGCGCTGCCCTGCTACTCGGCCTGGACTTCCAGTGTAACCACCAGAGCCTAA
Source organism: Scyliorhinus canicula (assembly GCF_902713615.1). Classification (NCBI taxonomy): domain Eukaryota; kingdom Metazoa; phylum Chordata; class Chondrichthyes; order Carcharhiniformes; family Scyliorhinidae; genus Scyliorhinus; species Scyliorhinus canicula. The sequence continues at coordinate 121,143,929 of NC_052163.1, read as the reverse complement.
CATTGAAATTCGGCGGGCCCCTACCACCCCTTCCTGTGTGCGGCCTCGCAACCCTAAAGGTCACCCACCTTCCCTATTTGCAAACCTAACCCCGGATTGCAACCGTCGCCACCAGGAGCAGACGGTACAGCACCCAGGACAGGACCTTGATCAGGCCCGAGGTCCAGCGGCTGCTTCGGGAAGGCATCATCGAGGCCAGCAACAGCCCCTGGAGAGCCCAAGTGGTAGTGGTGAAAACGGGGCAGAAACACAGAATGGTTGTGGACTACAGCCAGACCATCAATCGGTACACACAGCTCGACGCGTACCCCCTCCCACGCATATCTGATATGGTCAATCAGATTGCACAGTACCGGGTCTTCTCAATTGTAGACCTAAAATCCGCCTACCACCAGCTCCCCATCCGTAAGGCGGACCGCCCATACACTGCCTTCGAGGCAGATGGCCGCCTCTACCATTTTCTTAGGGTTCCCTTCGGCATCACCAACTCAGTCTTCCAAAGGGAGATGGACCAAATGGTTGACCGGTACGGGCTGCGGGCCACTTTCCCGTACCTAGACAATGTCACCATCTGCGGCCACTATCAGTGGGACCATGATGCCAACCTTGCAAAATTTCTCCGCATCACCACTCTCCTAAACCTCACTTATAACAAGGAGAAATGTGTATTCAGCATGAACCACTTAGCCATCCTTGGCGATGTGGTCCAGAACGGAGTTCTGGGGCCCGACCCCGACCGCATGCACCCCCTCATGGAACTCCCACTTCCCCACTGCCCCAGGCCCTCAAACACTGCCTGGGGTCCTTTTCTTACTACGCCCAGTGGGTTCCAAATTATGTGGACAAGGCCCGCCCACTCTTCCAGTCCACCCTTTTCCCCCTGACGGCCGAGGCTCAACAGGCCTTCAACTGTATTAGGGCCGACATCGGCAAGGCCGCAATGCACGTAGTCGACGAGATGTTACCCTTTCAAGTGGAGAGCGAATCATCAGACGTCGCTCTAGCCGCCACCCTCAACCGGGCAGGCAGGCCCATGGCATTCTTTTCACAAACCCTTCATGCGTCCGAAATTCGGCACTCCTCCCTCGAAAAAGAGGCCTAGGCCATCGTTGAAGCTGTGCGGCATTGGAGGCATTACCTGGCCGGCAGGAGATTCACTCTCCTCACTGACCAACGGTCGGTAGCCTTCATGTTTAACACACAGCGGGGCAAGATCAAAAATGATAAAATCTTGAGGTGGAGGATCGAGCTCTCCACCTACAACTACGAGATTTTGTATCACCCCGGTAAGCTCAATGAGCCCCCTGTTGCCCTATCCCGAGGTACATGTGCCGGCGCACAAGTGGACCGACACCGGACTCTGCGCGACAACCTTTGTCACCCAGGAGTCACACGGTTGTACCACTTCATTAAGGCCCGCAATCTGCCCTACTCTGTCGAGGAAGTCACGGCCATCATCAGAGACTGCCAGGTCTGTGCGGAGTGCAAAACGCACTTCTACCAGCCGGACCTTACGTGCCTGGTGAAGGCCTCCCGCCCCTTTGAACGCCTCAGCGTGGACTTCAAAGGGCCCCTCCCCTCCACCGACCAGAACACGTACTTCCTCAGTGTGGTCGATGAGTACTCCAGATTCCCCTTCACCATCCCATGCCCCGATATGACGTCTGCCACCGTCATCAAAGCCCTCAACACCATCTTCACTCTGTTCGGCTTCCCCGCCTACATCCACAGTGACAGGGGATCCTCATTCATGAGTGATGAGCTGCGTCAGTTCCTGCTCCACAAGGTTATCACCTCGGGCAGGACGACCAGCTATAACCCCCGGGGAAACGGACAGGTGGAGAGGGAGAACGGGATGGTCTGGAGGGCCGTCCAGCTGGTCCACGGTAAGCCTAATACAGTAAAAGTACAAGCGATTTGAACGAGCTCTGCTTTTATACAGCATTTATGATCTGGGTATTTGAACAAAGTGGGAATTTTTCATCTCCCAGCTTCCCGCTGGCAGGAGGTCCTCCCCGATGCACTGCGCTCCATTCGGTCGCTCCTATGCACTGCGACTAACAACACACCCCATGAACATCTCTTTGCCTTCCCCAGGAGGTCCACCTCCAGGGTGTTGCTCCCGACTTGGCTCGCAGCTCCAGGACCCGTACTCCTCCGTAAGCACGTACGACTCCACAAGGCAGACCCGTTGGTGGAAAGGGTGCAGTTACTCCATGCCAACCCCCAGTATGCCTACGTAGCGTACCCCAGCGGCCGCCAAGATACTGTCTCGCTCAGGGACCTGGCACCGGCAGGGTCCACACACACACACACACACCCCCAGCCCGGCGCCACCCTCCCCTCCCCTCGTCCACCCAGCAGCAACCCCCCAGGGCCATCCGTCCTCCCCCTGCCCATGCCCGAGGATGAAGAGGATCTCGGCACACTCCCGGAGTCACCAAGGACCCGACCGACGCCAGAATCGCCGCCACCACTACATCGCTGCCAACATCAGATCAAGGCTCCGGACCGGCTAAACCTGTAATCGGTTCCGGACTAAATTTTTTTCTCTGTATATTAAACATGTGCTGTATATAGTTCTCCACCAACCCGCCGGACTCAATTTTGACAGGGGGTGAATGTGGTAGTAACCACTGCTGTATATATTAGGGTATGTATGGTAAGGCCCTGTACTACAGGTACACGGGTAGTCCCTGCCTGCTGGCTCCGCCCAGTAGGCGGAGTATAAATATGTGTGCTCCCCGTGCAGCAGCCATTTCACCAGCTGCTGTAGGAGGCCACACATCTTAGTGTAATAAAGCCTCAGTTGTATTCAACTCTCGTCTTTGTGCAATTGATCGTGCATCAATGGTCATTAATTAACTCTTTCCAACACAATGCCAAGCTATGACTATATGAGCACGTTTTCATATCTCCCAATCGTTTGTCATCCCGAGTCTTAGAGGACCCTCATCAGCTGCATGAGTATCATTTGCTTTCAAGGTAGTGAAAGGACCGACACAGGGCACGTTCCCTTGTGCCGGTCACCTTGATGCTCTGGGTGCCATGGCACACTGCTCAACCATGGCACACTGCTCAACGCTGCTCCTCGTGTGAATAACTTGGGTAAAGATTTGTGGCCACCTTGAGACACTGCGCCCTGCCACTTTGTAGCACCACCCTCCTCTTGCCAGATGTCCAACTCATAGCTTGGTCCTGGACATTACTCACATTTGACCCTTCTATGGTGCAGATTATAAAAGCCATCTTTGAACCTTTCCCAAGTTACTTGCCCTCGTCTAGTCATTGAGCAACATATTGGGGAAGGATGAAGAGAATCTTGCAGGAGCAGTCTCTCAGCAGTTGACGCACGCTACAGTCAACTGGTGTAGAATGGGCATGAATCAATGACAGTGAGTGTCTAGTATGTGGCCCAAATCATTCCACCTCCCATGCAGAAAGATGCCAACCAGCCAACACCAATGGATGGAAAATAGAAATTTGGTACAGCCAAACTCTGAGTAACCAAGGAATGGGTAGAAAGGGGCAGCACGGCAGCACAGCAGTGGTTAGCACTGCTGCCTCACAGCACCAAGGTCCTGGGTTCGATTCCCACCTTGGGTGGCTGTCTGTGCGAAGTCCGCACGTTCTCCCCGTGTCTGCGTAGGTTTCCTCTGGGTGCTCTGGTTTCCTCCCACAGTCCAACGATGTGCGGGTTAGGTGAACTGGCCGTGCCAAATTTCCCCTTCTGGTCCAAAATTTAGGTTAGTGGGGTTCCAGGGTTATGGGAAACGGGTGGGGATTCAGAGGGTTGGTGCTGACTCGATGGGCTGAATGGCCTCCTTTTGCACTGTAAGGATTCTATGATTTTATGAAAAGATTAAAATCTGGCTGGAGAGAAGGGGAAAGAAAAGAGTAAAGAGGGGAGAGAGGGAAACAACCCTTTCCCACTTTGAGAGTAGCAGTATCGTAGGGCTAGTGCTAAACCCCTGACAACCTGTTGGTGAAGGAGACCAAAAGTTTAACTTTACTCAGTTTTAGATTTAGTCACAAAGTGAAACATACTGCTCCTAATCACAGGTGGCCACAAATCTTTACCCAAGTTATTCACGCGAGGAGCAGGGTTGAGCAGTGTGCCTACAACCCATCACCATGGTCAGCACGAGCCTCTTTATACTCTCCAGAGTAAATTAACAAATTAACAACCTCTTAAAGGAGCACCGTAACCGAAATAAAATCTATAAATAAAAATTAGCAAATTTAACCAACGTTCTCGGGCTGATGACGCATTTCAAGGCTGTGGCACCCAAGCCTGTTGTGGAGGCCTCAGGCCAATAGGTGGATGCCGAATGCTCCCTCTCGTAGGACACTGGAGAATGAATGTAGCTGTGGAGGAGAGGGAGGAAGTCAGGTTGAATGGCCCTCTTAGCCTGTCCATGTCTGCCTTAGGGCAGGCTAACGAGACGGTCCTCCACCCTTCCCATCTCTCTGACCATGTCACTCTCTACCCTTTTGAGTACAACAGGGAAACACATAAACTAATAGAACAATTAACTAATAAACAGCCAATGGCAACAAAAATCAAAAACTTTAACAGAAACTTACTGAGTCGAAGTGATGTGACGTTTCCTGGGCTGATGATTCCCTCCAGCCCATGTGGTGCACACCAGTCGTGGAAGGCCTTAAGTGTATCGTTGGAACCACGTGCTCCATCTCCAGGGACGCCCAGATGTGAACGTAGCCACAGAAGAGAGGATGACAGTGGGGCAGGAGCCGGCGCATTGGCAAGGGGCAGGAGCCAGGGCAGGGGCAGGAGCAGGAGCCAGCGCATTGGCAGCGGCAGGAGCTGGGGCATTGGCAGCGGCAGGAGCCGGGGCAGGGGCAGGGGCAGGAGCCGGGGCAGGAGCCGGGGCAGGGGCAGGAGCCGGGGCATTGGCAGGGGCAGGAGCTGGGGCAGGGGCAGGAGCCGGGGCAGGGGCAGGGGCAAGAGCCGGGGCAGGGGCAGGAGCCGGGGCAGGGGCAGGAGCCGGTGCATTGGCAGGGGCAGGAGCCGGGGCAGGGGTAGGAGCCGGGGCAGGGGCAGGAGCCGGGGTATTGGCAGGGGCAGGAGCCGGGGCAGGGGCAGGAGCCGTGGCATTGGCAGGGGCAGAAGCCGGGGCAGGGGCAGGAGCCGGGGCAGGGGCAGGAGCCGGGGTATTGGCAGGGGCAGGAGCCGGGGCAGGGGCAGGAGCCGTGGCATTGGCAGGGGCAGAAGCCGGGGCAGGGGCAGGAGCCAGGGCAGGGGAAGGAGCCGGATCATTGGCAGGGGCAGGAGCCAGGGCATTGGCAGCGGCAGGAGCCGGGCATTGACAGGGGCAGGAGCCGGGGCAGGGGCAGGGGCAGGAGCCGGGCATTGGCAGGGGCAGGAGCCGGGGCAGGGGCAGGGGCAGGAGCCGGGATATTGGCAGGGGCAGGAGCCGGGGCAGGGGCAGGGGCAGGAGCCGGGGCAGGGGCAGGGGCAGGGGCAGGAGCCGGGGCATTGGCAGGAGCCGGGGCAGGGGCAGGGGCAGGAGCCGGGGCAGGGGTAGGAGCCGGGGCAGGGGCAGGAGCCGGGGTATTGGCAGGGGCAGGAGCCGGGGCAGGGGCAGGAGCCGTGGCATTGGCAGGGGCAGAAGCCGGGGCAGGGGTAGGAGCCGGGGCAGGGGCAGGAGCCGGGGTATTGGCAGGGGCAGGAGCCGGGGCAGGGGCAGGAGCCGTGGCATTGGCTGGGGCAGAAGCCGGGGCAGGGGCAGGAGCCAGGGCAGGGGAAGGAGCCGGATCATTGGCAGGGGCAGGAGCCAGGGCATTGGCAGCGGCAGGAGCCGGGCATTGACAGGGGCAGGAGCCGGGGCAGGGGCAGGGGCAGGAGCCGGGCATTGGCAGGGGCAGGAGCCGGGGCAGGGGCAGGGGCAGGAGCCGGGATATTGGCAGGGGCAGGAGCCGGGGCAGGGGCAGGGGCAGGAGCCGGGGCAGGGGCAGGGGCAGGAGCCGGGGCATTGGCAGGAGCCGGGGCAGGGGCAGGGGCAGGAGCCGGGGCAGGGGCAGGAGCCGGGACAGTGGCAGGGGCAGGAGCCGGGGCAGGGGCAGGGGCAGGAGCCGGGGCAGGGGCAGGGGCAGGAGCCGGGGCATTGGCAGGAGCCGGGGCAGGGGCAGGGGCAAGGGCAGGAGCCGGGGCAGGGGCAGGAGCCGGAACATTGGCAGGGGCAGGAGCCGGGGCATTGGCAGGGGCAGGAGCCGGGGCAGGAGCCGGGGCAGGGGTAGGAGCCGGGGCAGGGGCAGGGGCAGGAGCCGGGGCATTGGCAGGGGCAGGAGCCGGTGCATTGGCAGCGGCAGGAGCTGGGACAGGGGCAGGGGCAGGAGCCGGGGCAGGGGCAGGGGCAGGAGCCGGGGCATTGGCAGCAGCAGGAGCCGGGGCAGCGGCAGGAGCCGGGGCAGCGGCAGGAGCCGGGGCATTGGCAGGGGCAGGAGCCGGGGCAGGGGCAGGAGCCGGGCATTGGCAGCGGCAGGAGCCGGGGCATTGGCAGGGGCAGGAGCCGGGGCATTGGCAGGGGCAGGAGCCGGGGCAGCGGCAGGAGCCGGGGCATTGGCAGGGGCAGGAGCCGGGGCAGCGGCAGGAGCCGGGGCATTGGCAGGGGCAGGAGCCGGGGCAGGGGCAGGTGAGACCCTCCACCCCCTCAATCACCTACTGACTGGACCTGTTAATGACCACCTTAGCTAGGCCCACCAGCAGGCTATTGATGAGGTCTTCTGACCTGCCTTCCCTCCCAATGTGTCCTTTTATCCTCTCTTGAGCAAATACTAATCAATTTAACAAATTAAGTAATAAACAAATGAGCACACTGACAGTTCATTCAGGGCTGACTCATTATGCTCTTTTGAGTAATGTCTCTTTCTAAAAAAAATAAATTGTGATTACCGAATTCAGTTTTTCCAATCAAGGGGCAATTTAGCATGTACAATTCATCTACCCTGCACATCTTTGGGCTGTGGGGGCGAAACCCACGCAAATACAGAGAGAATGTGCAAACTCCACACGAACAGCGACCCAGAGCCAGGATTGAACCTGGGACCTCGGTGCCTTGAGGCAGCAGTGCTAACCACTGTGCCACCATGCTGCCCGAGTAGTGTCTCTTTATAGTGTTTTTCAAACTTTTTGCCCGGGACCCATTTTTACCAACCGGCCATCCTTCAGGACCCACGCTGGCCGACTCCTGCAACCCACACCAGCCAACCTTCGCGACTCACGCCGGCCGGCCTTTGCGACCCACCATTTTCACGTATGTACCTTTAATGTGACAGGTGAGCATGCTTGGTCCTCATGACCTTGCTTGCTTTGATATTCAATGTTACATTTCTGATAAGGTCTGATAAGCTGATGATTTGAGATCTCACTGCATCTGTTGGAAAAAAAATCAAGGGGTTTGTCCTCAAACTCACCATGTTTAATCTTCACCACACCTCAAGGAATCAGCTTTATGCTGCTTTGTTCCTGCTTTCAGCTTCTTCTTCATGGGTTGTTCACCAGAGGCCCTGGAGCTCACGCCATCACTGCTGGCAGCTACAAAATGGAGGAATCTCTCTTACCCTCGGAACACATGACGTCAGCGTACTGGGGTCATGACCTGCTCTCTGCCATCACTTCCGGTGTGAGGACTGTTGTTTGCTGAAAAAAAAACAGGCCCTGAACAGCGTGCTGATGTCCAGTAGAGGCGATCCGCCTCGCTGGGCTCCTGGCCTGCGCACTGCTTAATTCGGCACGCATGTCGCTCGCAGCCGTTTGCTCCCGCGATCGGGAACACCGCGACTGATCACGCCGCAACCCTCCCAAAACCGGGCCGCGAAGGTCACGACCCTGAGTTTGAAAATGATTATCTTCATGGGTGCTGAAGTGATCATTTAATGAATACCCAGCATTTGTATATCCTTAAATTATACAGTTAACACCAATAAGCAGATCAACTGAATTGGATATTTCATGGGAGAATTTGAGATCTGGGGGCACAGTTTCAAAATAAGTGGTCTCCCATTTAAGACTAAAATAAGGAAAAAATAGTCTTGAAATTCTCTTCCCCAGAGATCAATGGAGTCTGGGGCATGGTAGCATAGTGGTTAGCACAATTGCTTCACAGCTCCAGGGTCCCAGGTTTGATTCTCGGCTAGGTCACTGTCTGTGCGGAGTCTGCACTTCCTCCCCATGTGTGCGTGGGTTTCCTTCGGGTGCTCCGGTTTCCTCCCACAGTCCAAAGATGTGCGGGTTAGGTGGATTGGCCATGCTAAATTGCCCGTAGTGTCCAAAACGATCACGTGGGGGTTATGGGGATAGGGTAGATACGTGGGCTTGAGTAGGGTGCTCTTTGTAAGGGCCGGTGCAATCTCGATGGGCCAAATGGCCTCCTTCTGCACTGTAAATTCTGTAGTCTATGGGGCTGGGAATGGCGTGCCAGGTGATGGGACCCACCATGGGAGATTCGGCAGCCCAGCCTAAAGTCCTTGACTTTCGGTGGAAGCAGACAATCCCATCTTAGACCATTGAATATGTTTAAGGCAGTGTTAGACAGATTGTTTCTTGACAAAGGAGTTAAGGCTAATGGGGGGGCAGGCAGAAAAGTGGAGTTAAGGGCACAGTCAGATCAGCCACGATTTTATTGATTGGCAGAGCAGACGGGCAGATGGGCCGAATGGCCTATTCCTGCTCCTATTTCTTACGATCTTGCTCCGTTAGTTGGACATGCATGTTTTCCGTTTGAAAAATCTTTTCCCAACAAATGTCCTGGAATGGTGCAGCAAGGGCAACTGGAATCTGGGTCAAAGGAATATCAGGATTGTGAAATGAACCGTGCATGGACTGAGAAAGCAGGTGAATTAGAGAGTACGAATTTAATGCTAAATGAGGTACAGAAAATAAATAAAGAGAGCGAAAGAAAAGTTGGAATAAGAGAGTTAGAAAATAAAAAGAGAAAGAAAGGAAGAGTAAGACATTTTTAAATAAAGTTTTCAACTTCACGTGTACTAAATTTTCTCAAACAATTCAAAAGCTGAAGGAATGAGAACCCACATCAATAATTATTCTGTTTCTGGGCAAGAGATTTTAATTGACATCAATTGACATTAACGGGGCAATTATGCTGATATTGACTAGACTTAACCATCTGTGATGACTTTAATGGCACTTAATGAGCAATTGCAGCAACTTCATTAAAACAATGGGACGGTTAAGTACAAGATGCATTTTCACAAAGTTAATAATGGAACGATGCAAATTGCCCAGCAACTTGTGCTGATTCACAGAGTTGTTCTTTGTCACAAGTTGTTGGCTGATTTGCGCATTAGCACCCAAATCCGTCATTCTGCCGCCATTATTTATTTCGGCAGATTCGGAGTTGTGTGTAAGTGTGAATTCATATTTTGTTGTGATGTGCCAGTAAACAAAGCAGAGGCCAGAATTGGTTCTGATCTTGAGCTCCTTGTTTATTTGGTCTAAATGGGTTTCCATTTGATAGGAGGCAATGATCCCAGAGTATTTTAAAGCAACGCTGAGGAGGCAGTGGTCTAGTGGTATTGTCACAGCTCATTGGGTTAGACAGCTGGTTTGTGATAGAGAGCAAGGCGAGCAGTGTGGGTTCAATTCCCATACCGGCTGAGATTATTCATGAAGGTCTTGTCAACCTTGCACCTGACCTGAGGTGCGGTGATTCTTTCAGGTTAATCTGCCACCAGTCAGCTCTCCCCCTCAAAGGGAAAAGCAGCCAATTGTCATCTGGGACTATGGTGACTTTACCTTACCAGAAACCCAGAATAACTCTCTCGGCCCTGGGTTCAAATCCCGTCATGGTGAAATTTGATATCAATCATTTAATAAAAAAATCATTCTTGCGATGTGGGCGTCACTAGCTTGACCAGCATTTGTTGCTCCTCCCTGATTGCCCATCACTGAACTGAGAAGCTTGTAGGCTATCTCCAAGGGGCATTTAAGAGTCAACCACATTGCTGTGGGTCTGGAGTGACATGTAGGCCAGACTGGGTAAGGATGGCAGATTTCCTTCCCTAAAGGACATTAGTGAACCAGATGGGTTTTTCTGACATTCGGCAATGGTTTCATGGTCATCATTGGACTTTTAATTCTGGGTTTCTATGGACTCTTTTTCTGACTGTTAAATGCCCTCTGAAACAGCCCAGCAAGTCACTCAGTTCACTGGCAACGATGGCCAATAAATGCTGGCCCAATCAGCGACACCCACATCCCACGTAGGAGTAATAAAAAAACCATTACGCATTGTGGGAAGTCATGCATGACACACAGAGACAGCATGATAACCCAACTAAACTAAAGAAAGAGGTATGTCATGTCTATGAAAGCACAGACTGCTCTTGCATATAATAAAGAATGACAAATAGCCCACTGAGTTGTATTGATAGAGTACAGGGAAGGAGAGGCTAGAATTTGGCTGTATAAGGTACCTGTCAAATACACTGTGGGATTCTTCCCGCTAAGGCAGATCACTTGAATAGAGTGGATATATCATCGGTCTTGAGGTTCCAGGGATCCATGTGGAAAGACTGGAGAAGCTACGGATGTTCTTCTTCGAGCAGAGAAGGTTAAGCAGAGATTTGATAGAAGTGTTCAAAAGGGTTTAAACAGAGACACTGTTTTCAAGGGTTGATAACCTGACAGCACAGATTTCAGGTGATTGGCAAAAAAATGCAGGTGCGACTTGAGGTAAATGGAAATACAGTGGTTAGCACTGTTGCTTCGCAGTGCCAGGGTCCCGGGTTCAATTCCAGCTTGGGTCACTGTCTGTGCACGTTCTCCCGTATCTGCATGGGTTTTCTCCGGGAGTTCCTGTTTCCTCTCTCAAGTCCCGAAAGACGTGCTTGTTAGGTGAATTGGACATTCTGAATTCTCCCACAGTGTACCCGAACAGGCACCAGAGTGTGGCGACTAGGGGATTTTCACAGTAACTTCATTGCAGAGTTAATGTAAGTCTACTTATGATGCCAATAAACTTTATTATTATTAACTTCTTTTGTTCAGTGAGTGGTTAAGATTTGGAATGCACTGCTTGAAAGGGAGGTGAAAACAGATTCAACAGTAGCCCTCAAAAGGGAATTTAAAGAAAAAACATTAATGGGATGTGGACTTCACTGGCTAGGCCACCTTAATTGCCCATTCCTAATTGCCATTGAGTAAGTCGTGGTTGGATTGGATTGGATTTGTTTATTGTCACGTGTATCGAGGTACAGTGAAAAGTATTTTTCTGCGAGCAGCTCAACAGATCATTAAGTACATGGGAAGAAAAGAAAAGAAAATACATAATAGGGCAACACAAGGTACACAATGTAAATACATAAACACCGGCATCGGGTGAAGCATACAGGGGTGTAGTATCAATCAGGTCAGTCCACAAGAGGGTCATTTTGGAGTCTGGTGACAGTGGGGAAGAAGCTGTTTTTGAGTCTGTTCGTGCGTGTTCTCAGACTTTTTGTATCTCCTGCCTGTTGGAAGAAGTTGGAAGAGTGAGTAAGCCGGGTGGGAGGGGTCTTTGATTATGCTGCCTGCTTTCCCCAGACAGCAGGAGGTGTAGATAGAGTCAATGGATGGGAGGCAGGTTTGTGTGATGGACTGGGCTGTGTTCACGACTCTCTGAAGTTTCTTGCAGTCTTGGGCTGAGCAGTTGCCATACCAGGCTGTGATGCAGCCCGATAGGATGCTCTCTATGGTGCACCTGTAAAAGTTGGTAAGTGTTAGTGTAAACATGCCGAACGTCCTTAGTTTTGTGCTGCCTTATTGAACTGCTGCAGTCCATGTGGTGTAGGTACACCCAGAGTGCTGTTAGAGAGCAAGCTCCAGGATTTTCACCCAGTGACAGTGAGGGAACGGCCGATATATTTCCAAGTCAGGATGGTGTGTGGATACATATTTGAAGGAGAAACAATTGCAGAAATATGGGTAAAGAGCCCGGGTGGGATTAATTGGATTACACTTTGGAACAGCTAAGAATGACTGAGGCTGGAACTCTCCCGGCGATTAATTTCTCCTGCCGGCAGCACGTTCCCACCTATGGGTTTCCCGGCAGCGTGGGTTGGCTACAATGGGAAATCCCATTGACAAGCAGCGGGAAGACAAGATCCCCGCCGCCAGCAACCGACGCGTTGCCGGGAAACATGCGGCTGGGGGAACCAGAGGATCCAGCCCTTCATGGGTCAAATTGCCTCTTTCTGTGCCATTCTGTCCTATGATGTTCTGAGATACAGAGGAGGACAACGTGATGCTCCCAGGCAGACCTTTGTGGAAAGATTGTGAACTTTGTACTCATTTTGCTCGGAAAAGAGACGTCGGGAGATTCTAATTGAAAGTTTCAAGATTGGGTGAGGAATTGAGAAAGGCAATCCAGGCAGATGTTCACCACGTCAAAGGTCGAAACATCAACAGACGCAAGTTAAAAACGCGGCAGGACACAAGGAGAGAGACTTCTCACGGAAAGAAACATCTGCGGAAATTTTCCGTCCCTTCCCGCCGACAGAATCTTCCAGTTCCACTGATGACAAACCCCGCCCCCTGCGGCACGTTCCTCTGCGGCACAGGACACAGGGACATGCAAAGCATCGTAGACATCGGCGGGACTGGAAGGTCCCACTGGCAGCCAATGGTGAGCCACCTTTGCTGCGGGGAGGTGGGGGTGTTTGGGAGGGGGGGGGGTGGTTGGGTGCGGACCGTTCGGCCCATTGACTCATTGAAAGAGGGAATGCCATCGGAATATACAGGACAAATATATTAAAGAAATAGCCAGTTAATTTTGTCAAGAGAAGATGGCGATAAGGTGGCAGCTACAGTTGTTGGGCCAAATTGCCTCATTCTGATTATTCATCCTTAATGTATTAATGGATCCTCTTCACTAAATATCCACACCTCGCCAACTAGATGTCATGTCGGCGGGTTTTACAACAGGTTTGGAAAAATGGGAATCAGGTGAGGGGTTCCCCCTGGGTGCGCAAAAGGTAAATATAGCCCCAGGTAGGGGAGGCACATGTCCGGCAGTATTCTGGCATGCCGACTTGGCAGGGGCAACCTGCACTCGGGGGTAATGTCAGGGCGAACTATCTGGGAAGCCCCATTGAGGGCGGTGCTCATGTTATATTTGCTGGGGGAGAGGACCCCCCGTGCTAATGCTTGTGGGCTTGTGGTGGTGGGGGAGGGGGTGGTGTTGGGGGCAAAGCCCTGTTGCTGATGCTTGCGGTTGTAGGGGGTGGGGGAGGGCAGAGTATGGGGCTCCGATGCTGCTGGTGGTGGTGGGAAGGGGGGCAGGGGGCTGTTGAGAGCTGACGGTGGTGGTGGGAGGAGGGGGGCGAGAGGCCCCGATCCTGATGCGGTTGAGGTGTCTTATGTGCCGGGGGGGGGGGGGGTTGGGTCCCCAGTGTCCTTGGTGGGGGCTATTTTCTGTGCCGACACGGTGCCATTTTTAAAGGTCCCTCCCGATCTCTGTGCAGCCGGCCTCGCTGCCTCTCTCAGACTAGCCCCAGCATAGTAAGGACGTAAATCACTGTTATTCTGGACTAAAAACTAAGCTGTGTAGCTGGAGACCTACCCGCCGGGTTTCAGTCAGAGCGTGACACTCTGGAAAAATAAGGGGAAATTCCACCCAGTCTCTCTGTATTGACTCGATCAAAATCTTTCATTTGAAGACCCCTGTCAGCTTTCTTGTTTCAAGGTCAAAAGAAATCCAGCCTGTCAATCCTTTCCTGATACCTAAGCCCGCATATTTCTATTAACATCCTTGTAAATATTGACGGCCCCATCTCCAGTGTCTCGATATCCTTTTCATACTATGGCCAACAAAACAAGTCAACTCAAGTCGCTATCTGTAAAAATTCTCACCTGTAGATGTCGATCTTCGGAGCCTTGAAAAGTCACTCCAGAAAAACGGTGGTTGATTTATTTGTCCAGTAGAAAAGTGAGGCGCCGGTGGAGGTGTGTGTGGCCGCCATTTTGAAATGCCATTGCCATCCACCGCAAAGTGTGGGCCTGCTTTAAACTCCTGCGCATCTTTGCAACTCAGCCTCCATCGCCTGCTTCATCCCTTCCAGCCAGCTATAAGGCATTGGTGAGTAAAACACACGTTTGCAGCGTGAAAAATTGAGGCGGGCTACTAATGCAGGTATGTGGTATGCCGTGGTTGAAAAGGGTGGGGGGGGGGGGGGTCGACCTATACGCCAAGTACGTGCAATAACGGGCAATAAAAATGGGGTCATCGTACATGCTGGGTTGACTTACACACTGTGATTTATTTTTTTTGTTTTGTTTTTTTAAATAAATTTAGAGTACCCAATTTATTTTTTCCCAATTAAGAACCAATTTAGTGTAGCCAATCCACCTTGCCTGCACATCTTCAGTTTGTGGGGGCGAAACCCAAGGAAACACGGGGAGAATGTGCAAACTCCAGTCGGACAGTGACCCAGAGCCGGGATCGAACCTGGGACCTCAGCGCCGTGAGGCAGCAGGGCTAACCCACTGCGCCACTGTGCTGCCCTACACACCGTAATTCATTATACATTCTTATATAAACGTACAGAATCAAAAGTCTGACAAATTGACCATTCCGTGTCTGCCACACATCATTGCCTGCCACAAGTGGAAAGAAAAGAATTCGTCCCAAACCCTACCCGCAGTTTACATGTGTGTTGAACACATCTCCGGATGGACTAGATTTCCCATGACACAATTTATGATACACTGCAGTATTGCCTTTAATAAAAAGGCAAGAAACATTATACTGTGGAACGTGCAATGTAATATCAAACAAGTGAACATGGCTTTCAGGCTACAAGGTGTCATTTTGCTGCAACTTTGAGATCAATTACATGCCGGTTATTCACAATAAGTGATCGGCACAGTTAGAGGTCAGAGTGACTTTCCTTCCTTGCGTGACTTTGAAGTCAAATGGGAGATTCTTGAAAGGCTTTCTCAAGTCAATTAGAGGCTGAAAGCAGTCTGTAGATTCTTGAATCAATAGTAGGTCAGACTGACTTTATTTTACATAAATCTGCAGCTGTGACCATAAAGTGTGGCATTTTAAAGTGTCACGACTATAGGCTGGTCATTTGTTTTAAACATTCGTGTTTGAAACAAACCTGTTGGACTTTAACCTGGTGTTGTAAGACTTCTTACTGTGCTCACCCCAGTCCAACGCCGGCATCTCCACATCATTTGTTTTAAAACTCTCAACACTTCAGGCGAATCACAGGTGAGATCAACCTGGACTTCAAACATATTCAAACAATGGGTTTATTAACATAACAACAGGTTCACACCAGGACGAAGTTTGTGCAAACTTTAAGTCAGTAGAATCACCTGAGACTTGCATTTTGAAAACTTCATTCTTGTTTTCACGAGGGGAGATGACTGTAACAATGTAGGCAGCTCGGTGCGTGTGGAAGCTGTCAATCACAGCCTAATAAAATCAAAATCACAGAGAAATGAATGAATGGCTTGCAGATCAAAGATCTGAGGGGGTTTAGACTGCTTTTCTCTTTCCGGGAATTGACAGGTGCTGCTTCCTGTGTCTGAGCCACCAGGTGTATTGCCCAGGTGAGTGTTAAAGCAGTGTTTTCTTTCACTGCCTCTTTCTGGACTGCTCTCCAGCTTCTCTCCTATCGGGGGGGGGGGGGGGGGGGGGGGGGGTTCCAGGCAGTGGTATCTCCAATTAGGAGTCTCTGGCGGGGGTCTCTCTAATGGGGGGTTTCTAGTTGTGGGGACAGGCAGTTGGGGAGGGGTTGTCCGGTGGAGAAGCGTGCGCAGGTCTTTCATTGTAGAGGAAGGGTGGCCCTCTGATGGACTTTGGGGGCAAATTCCTGAAGAAAATCTACCCCTTGGACCACCAGAAAGTACACCACGTCAGGGCCACATTTGTCAAGATCTGCACCAATTCTTGCTCATGTGATTCCCGGCCCAGAGGATTAGAGAATATGGTGCCCAGCACGTTAGTAGGTTGCAAATTGGTCTTAATGCATCATTCTGCTGGTACTGGGTGTGAACCTCGATCCCGATGCCAGCGGAGGATTGAAGCATTGGAACGTTTTTGGTCCGGCACTGGATTCTCTGCCACCCGTCGTCAATAATGGAGTTCCTGATACAGTGAAGAATCCAGCCCAACATTTCTCCTAGTCCTTCTTATAGTACCTTCTAAAGAATGTACTATATACGATTGCTGTTAATGACTGCTCTCTGGGCAATTACCCCTTCTATGCCTTGGTCTCTATCTGGACCTCGATTGATCATTTTCTTTCTCTCTTTTCTGTTATACGTTTCTCGATCCCTTGTCTTACTTGCTTGGATTTTGTAGATTCATCCCTCCCTTTGTATTTCACATGTTCCCCATCCTTGTCTGTTGCGTTTGCCCAGGTTCCTTCAGATGGTGTTGTCTTTCTTTAGAATTTAGAACAGTACAGCACAGAACAGGCCCTTCGGCCCTCGATGTTGTGCCGAGCAATGATCACCCTACTCAAACTCACATATCCACCCTATACCCGTAACCCAACAACTCCCCCCTAACCTTACTTTTTAGGACACTACGGGCAATTTAGCATGGCCAATCCACCTAACCCACACATCTTTGGACTGTGGGAGGAAACCGGAGCACCTGGAGGAAACCCACGCACACACGGGGAGGACGTGCAGACTCCGCACAGACAGTGACCCAGCCGGGAACCGAACCTGGGACCCTGGAGCTGTGAAGCATTGATGCTAACCACTATGCTATCGTGCTGCCATGAGGCAGCAGGGCTAACCACTGCACGACCGTGCTGCCCTCTGTTCCTCTTCTTGTTGAGATTCCTCAATTTCATGGTGCGTGAAGATGTTCGCCTTGTCACCAGTCAAATCTCGAGTAATCTCTCACTCGTGAACTCTTTGACAATCTTGGACTGTTACCTCTGGAAGCAATTGTTTCAGTAGAATGTGAATCTGCGAGGAAGGCACTTGATCGGCAGCTTGCTTTCCCTCAAAATTCAGCAGCTTGGTTTGGCAATGAGGTCAGTGGCTGGCAAAAGGTGGACATTTCTTGGTTTGGCTGTTGTGTAGTTCTGGACTTGTTTGACTGCTAACATCCTTCACTACCATTTTCAATGGATGGATAGGTACAGATGTACTGTCTATAAGGTCACCACTGTTGGATGAATGTGGTATTGGAACAGTGCATTCTATCACTTCAGTTTGGTCTTTTACCTTTGTGGTGATATGCATCACTGTAAATACACAAGGGGTTAAGGTAAATACACTACGGCTAAGTAAACACTAGAGGGAGCACCAGAGAAGTCATGACATGCAGACATACAGCTAATGAACACATAGAATAGGACACGACCAATGGGCAGTCAAGACACCCAGAGGTGACACTACCACAAGGGGGAAACCCGTATATAAGGACAGGGCACACATGCTCTGACTCTTTCCACAGGCGAAACTTAGAGAATAGGACAGGGGCAGATCAGAAGCATCACACCCACCGCATGGCTTAGAGCAGACTGGTTAGTTAGACTGAGTTAGACAAGATTAGCAGGAGAGTCAAACTCATAGAGAACTGTGCTAATGGTTCAATAAATCACACTGAACGTACCTCAAAGTCTGGAGTATCTTTTGGTCAAAGCTGCATCGAGTTGCAGCCTGTGTTATCCCAGAGTACATAACACAACAACCTTCTCAGGCAGTACTACAAAGTGATGAAGGATCATTGTACTTGAGTGTTGCCTGAATTTTACCCTTGATTTATAGTGGGATTCCTCCTGGACCTTATTACTGGCTCTCTGTGGCCTTCAGGCATTGTGTTACTAACCACAGTTCTTTGCCTGATGAAAGCATTACACTTGCTCTGATATCCAGTTTAAAGTTGGCCATTGACACAGGTATCTGTGTGTCCTGAATGTGCACTTGGGGGTCATGAATCTTACCCAGGAAGCATTTATGTTCCTCTTCTTTTTTTTAAATATAAATTTAGAGTACCCAATTCATTTTTTACAATTAAGGGGCAATTTAACGTGGCCAATCCACCGACCCTGCACATCTTTGGGTTGTGGGGGCGAAACACACGCAAACACGGGAGAATGTGCAAACTCCACACGGACAGTGACCCAGAGCCGGGATCGAACCTGGGACCTCGGCGCCGTGAGGCAGCAGGGCTAACCACTGCACCACCGTGCTGCCCTCTGTTCCTCTTCTTGTTGAGATTCCTCAATTTCATGGTGCGTGAAGACGTTCGCCTTGTCACCAGTCAAATTAGAGGCTTGATTTCCGCACATGTGGTGCAGTCTTTAGTGAGTTGAGCAGTTGATTTTCTAACTTTTCTTGCCTCCACTTCTTCTATGGAGCAGCTTTTGGAGTTCTTCAACTGCCTCACCGAGTTCTGCCAGGGTGGCACGGTAGCACAGTGGTTAGCATTGTTGCTTCACTGGACCAAGGTCCCATGTTCGATTCCCAGCTTGGGTCACTGTCTGTGTGGAGTCTGCATGTTCTCCCCGTGTCTGCGTGGGTTTCCTCCGGGTGCGCCGGTTTCCTCTCGAAAGACGTGCTTGTTAGGTGAATTGGACATTCTGAATTCTCCCTTAGTGTACCCGAACAGGTGCCGGAGTGTGGAGACTAGGGGCTTTTCACAGTAACTTTATTGCAATGTTAATGTAAGCCTACTTGTGACAATAATGAAGATTATTATTATTATTATTTTGGCGGCACTTTTCCAGGTCAGACCTGCAATCTTCTTTAAAACTGATTTTTCGAGATTTCAGGATCCTTCACAGCTGCTGTATGTTGGTTGTGACTGGCCAAGGACTGATTGCTGAGACATTGATATATCAAAATTATAACTGGTTTATTGGATATAATGGAATGATATGCAGATATACACAACTAGATGTTACTCTCTCTAAGCTAAAAGTATTCTCCCTCATTTCTCTTGGTCATGTGTCCCTTCCATTATCATGTAGGTGGGGCTGTCTCCACAGTCCCGACATTAATCCTTTCAACTCTATTACTACTCTTAGTTCCGGTCGATCCTTTGCTTTCCTTAAAACCAGTCTTTCCAAAATCTTTCCAGTGATTGGGTAAAGCTGTGTCAAATGCCACAAGATAGGCATATGTGACATCATTCCCTTTGACCCTAAGAGCCCTAGAACAGGACACTTTCTAAAATGGCCGAATTCTAGAAACAGTGGAGATCCAAAGAGACTTGAGGGTCCAGGTACATAGATTGTTAAAATGTCATGAAAAGGTGCTGAAAATAATCAAAAAGACTAAGGAAAGGCTTTGGATATCAACAAAGAAGAATAGGAATGGATGTAGAAGCCATGTTGTAACCATATAAAGCCCTGGGTAGACCATACCAGCAGTTCTGGGCGCCACACTAGAAGGATATAGTGACGTACAGAATGATATCTGACTTCTTCAGAGTTAAATTATAAGGTTTGCACTCAATGGAATTTTGAAGGTGAAAGATATATAATAAGTGCTTAGTGTCATAAAAAGTCTTCAATGAAGTCACTGTGGAAAGCCCCTAGTCGCCACATTCTGGCGCCTGTTCTGGGAGGCCGGTACGGGAATTGAACCCGCGCTGCTGGCATTGTTTTGCATTGCAAGCCAGCTATTTAGCCCACTGTGCTAAAGAATAATTTGATTGAAATTTTCAGGATGGGTAGAGAGAAACTATTGCTGCAGGAGGGAGTGTGGTGTGCAGCCTATAAATTAGATCCGGACCTTACAGGAGTCTTAGAGGCTGATATAAATCTGGATGTCTCTTCCACAAATGGAGTTCTTGATTGATTATTCATTTTAAATCTGAGGTTGTGAGATTTTATTTACCAAATAGGGCAAAGGAGGGTATATGGAGCTAGGCCACAGTACAGCCATAATCGCATTGAAAGGTAGAACAAGCCCGAGAGGCTAAATGGCCGCCTCCTGTTACTCTGTTCCTACGAAACCAAATCCATTTCCACGACCACTACCGTCTAAGAAGGGAAAGGGCAGCAGATACCTGGGAACTCCACCACCTGGAAGTTCCCCTCCAAGCCACCTACTATCCTGACCTGGAAATGCATCGCCGCTCCTTCACTGTCACTGGGTCAAACTCCTGGAACTGCCGCCCTGACAGCACTGTGGGTGTACCTACATCTCAGGGAATTCTGTGGTTCACGAAGGCAGCTCGCCGCCACCTTTTCAAGAGCAACTAAGGATGGGCAACAAATGTTGGTTGAGCCAGCGATGCCCACATCCCGTAAATAAATTTAAAAACGAACAAATTGGCAGAACAATAAACGTAGGAGCTGAGAGGATCTGTGCAGCCATGCACCTGGCTATACTTAGGGCAGCACGGTAGCATAGTGGTTAGCACTGTGGCTTCACAGCGCCAGGGTCCCACGTTTGATTCCCCGCTGGGTCACTGTCTGTGTGGAGTCTGCACGTTCTCCCCGTGTCTGTGTGGGTTTCCTCCGGGTGCTCCGGTTTCCTTCCACCGTCTAACGACGTGTAGGTTAGGTGGATTGGCCATGCTAAATTGTCCTTGGTGTCCAAAAAGGTGAGGAGGGGTTATTGGTTTAGGGGAATAGGGTGGAAGTGGGGGCTTAAGTGGGTCGGTGCAGACTCAATGGGCCAAATGGCCTCCTTATGCACTGTATGTTCTATGTTCTATGAGTGCAGTGCAGAGAAGTGGTTGCTTCAAAGTTCTATACCTGACGAACCCACAACATCAAGGACATCAGCGAGCCGGACTATTTCACCTGGGAAGGAGCTCCGCCAAATAAGTTGTAAAGTCTGCCATAAGTGTGTGGTGCCAATGGTGGAGTGAAAGGGAGTGCAAACCTATTCATTGCATGAAAGGGACAAGTTGTGACAATTAAGCAGCTTCATGATTCAGGAGCCACGGAAATGATATTACCTGGTTAGCTAAAACCTCTGCTCTGCTAAACGAGTGGAAGTCTTTGTTACGTGAGAGGTACAGATATCTCTGGAGGGGTCAGACAATCTCCATGATCTCAAAGTGACCTGGCATGCGAAAACAGAGCACTGTGCTGGCTGTTGCCCCAGCTAGCCTCCGCAAGACAACATCCCAGAGAGTGAGCACGTTTTTGGAAGTTTTAAAAAAAAAAAGAAAATCTCAAAGTGACAGCCAGCAGATGAGCCAAAACCAAAAACTTCAGAACATCTGTTTTTTTCCAAGATGATACCAAGAGTTTGTTAATCCTGGAAAACAAGAAAGTAAAGATGCCTATTTCATAGCACACTTATTTTTCATCTCGAAGGGCAGCACAGTGGCGCAGTGGTTAGCACAGCTGCCTCACGGCGCTGAGGTCCCAGGATCGATTCTGGCTCTGGGTCACTGTCCGTGTGGAGTTTGCACATTCTCCCCGTGTCTGCGTTGGTTTCGCCCCCACAACCCAAAAATGTGCAGAACAGGTGGATTGGCCAGGCTAAATTGCCCCTTAATTGGAAAAAATAATTGGGTAATGTAAATTTATGAAAAAAAATTTTTTTTGATCTCTAAGTTAGAATCCTGTGTGCATTGACAGTCTGACTGTACGTACATCAGGGGGATAACAGACTAAACTCAGCGAGGCAACCCAAGGAGAGGCTGAAGAAAGTGGGGTAGGGAGGGGGTTGGTGGTAGTGATGGACAGAAAGTAACAGTGAGAGAGACAAAGGTGTATTCCTGCTCTTCTCAGTTGGTTACACCTTTGCCTCTGTGCCGCAAGTTCGTGAATGCCAGTCCCAACTCAAAGACATGGGCATCAAACTCTGGGCTGACACTCCAGTGTCAATAGTGAGGGAGCTCTGCACCATCAGCGCTGCTGGCTGGAAGTTTGCAACCTTGCACGCCGGCGAGATCTTCAGTCCCACCAACGGCAATCCTACCGCCGTGATTCTCCAAGCGGAGGAGGATGCCCAGAACAGGGAAACCCTGTTGACAACAACAGGGCCAAAAGATCCCAACGGTGGGCACCTCCGCTGCTGTTGAAAAACGCCACAGGGGGTGCAGGAAATCCCACCCCTTGTCTTTTTAGATGAAAAGGTAAACTGAGGCCCTATCTGCTTTCTAAGGTAAAAGTAGAAACTCACACCGCACTATTCTGAAGTGCAACAGGGAAGTTATCCCCGGTGATTTTGTCAATATTTATCCCTCAATAAATGATGACAGAAAAAATAATTACAATAATAATAATAATCTTTATTATTGTCACAAGTAGGCTTACATTAACACTTCAATGAAGTTACTGAGCAAAGCCCCTCGTCGCCACATTCCAGCGCCTGTTCGGGTACACGGAGGGAGAATTCAGAATGTCCAATTCACCTGACGGTACGTCTTTCGGGACTTGTGGGAGGAAGCCGGAGCACCCGGACGAAACCCACGCAGACACGGGGAGAGGGTGCAGACTCCGCACAGGCAGTGCCCCAAGCCGGGAATCAAACCGGGGACCTAGGCACTCTGAAGCAACAGTGGTCTTTATATTATTATTATTTTTTCTTTTTTCAAATAAATTTAGAATACCCAATTCATTTTTCCAATTAAGGGGCAATTTGGCATGGCCAATCCACCTAGCCTGCACATCTTTGGGTTGTGGGGGCGAAACCCACGCAGACACGGGAGAATGTGAAAACTCCACACGGACAGTGACCCAGAGCCGGGATCGAACCTGGGACCTCGGCGCCGTGAGGCAGCAGGGCTAACCCACTGGTCTTTATATTACATTTGGGAGCTTACTGTGCGCAAACTGGCTGCGACATTTCCTACACTCCAACAGTGACTAGAATTCATTTGACTGTAAAGCACCTTGGGATATCCTGAGCTCGTGAAAGGTGCTATATAAATGCAACCCTTTTTTTTTAAGATCGGATGGGCAACATAAAGCGATAAGGAAACAGAAGAAAATTAAAGAGGGTGCGACCAGAGAAAGGAAGAAAAACACCATTTTCAAATAACCGTGAGCAATGCCAGAGGAAATCAACTAGCGGATTTAAAATTGCCCCGAGGAGGAAATTGTTCTTAATCGACCTGCTTTTAAGTGAGGCAACCGGTAATGGATACTCTTTCAGTTGAGATACATTATGCAGAGTAGTGGGTTGCAAAATACTGCTATAGTCACGAGCTTTAAAATACCATGACCCATTTGGGACAGCTTTTGCTGATGGGCCTGTCCGCAACAAAGCCAGGCAAATGCAAGTGGGATCTGGCTCCTGCCGACTGCTCAATCACCAATCCGTTAGTCTGAGGGATCCAGCTCTGACTGAAGTGTCAGGAAAAGCCCTGTCAGTATTGTGAGCACGCAACGGCTGTAATAAATGCAGATCCCCTGTCAGGAATTAT
Source organism: Scyliorhinus canicula (assembly GCF_902713615.1). NCBI lineage: Eukaryota > Metazoa > Chordata > Chondrichthyes > Carcharhiniformes > Scyliorhinidae > Scyliorhinus > Scyliorhinus canicula. The sequence goes on along the minus strand of NC_052163.1, from coordinate 121,120,593 downwards.
TTTAATAAATACTTGCAAGCCACAATTGTAAAACTAAATTTTGCTTTGCCACCGAGTTACGTGAGCTGGAAGGAAAGGTCCATTGCCGAAAAGCCCCACGGGAATTCACTGAAGGATTAAAAACAGAAGAGACAGGATAGGTAACTAAAGTCTCAGAATAAGCCAACAGACTTTGAAGAGCGTTTTAAAAGTGGGAAGTTGGTGTTTCGGGATCAAATTTATGTTCAGAGGGTAGGGACAAGATGATAATTATCCCCCCCCCCACCTAGTTTTTGTCCAGCCTATGTTACTGTGGGGTAAGGGAAGGTAGTGACGTAGTGGTATTGTCACTGGACTAGTAAACCAGAGACCCAGGGTAATGCTTTGGGGACGCAGGTTCCAATCCCGCCACTGCAAATGATGGAATTTAAATTCAATGAAAATCTGGAATTAAAGGTCTAACCATCGGGTATACGGAGAAAACAATACCTGCCTCCCGGGGGCATGAATGTGGTAGGTTTTGAGGATTCTTCATCGAACGGAATTTGCCAGAACCCACATTTTACATCCAGAATTCTGAAAACCTTGACGTTTGGCATGTCAGTTATCACCTGTTCAACCGTCTTCAGAGGGTGATGAGATCTGAGCAGCCTCTTGTTTAAGTGAACTGGGTCGATGTAAGTCCTGACCTTGCCGTCCTTTTTTACTGCGGCCACCATTGCTGAAACCCATTCTGTGGCCTTGTCTTTGGGAGTTCTGATGCCCAGTGTCGTCAGTCGATGCAGTTCATTGTCTACTTTGTGCTTCATGGCTATTGGTACTCTTCCTGGAGCACCAACAGTTGGTGATACCGAATCATTTAATCTCATGTGGAATATTAGAGATAGCCTACCAACGATGACGCAGTAGAAGCGGTCTCTGTACTCTCTCATTTCAAGGGCCTGGTGCTGCAGTGCTTGTACCTCTGGAAGAAGGTGGGTGAGCCTCAGTGTGGTGCTGTCCCACACACCTTGCAGTGACCTGACGTTCTGGTTGATTATGTGAAGCATGAAGCTGCCCTGTGTGCAATGGAGAGTGGCCACACCCTCCTTGTGGATGGTTTGTCCACCTTGGGCAAGAGGCCCGCCTGGATGTTGTAGTCCGATGCTGCATTCGACTGGGCAATACTCTACACTTTGCTCCAGTGTCAATCTTTACCTCTAGTTTTGTGTTGCTGCAAAGTGTTCAGGGTGGTGAAAATCTCATCCTTCCACATCGAAGGACGCAGGCAGTTGGTCTAGATACGACACGTGATCGGCACAGGCCGAAGAGCCTGTTCCTGTGCAGTATTGTTCTTTGTTCTTTGTTGTGATGGTGTCGACACTCTCACAGTAGAATGTTGTTAGAGGCTCAGTGGTTTGGATGCTCTGACTGAACTCCAGTTTGTGTACCTTGCTCACACTCTGAACCTTGGAGGAATGAATGGCTGCAATGTGGCCGGCGGCATAGGAAGGCTCCTGTGGTTTAGATCTGCAGCGATTGGCAAAATGGTTCCATTTGCCACATCAATTGCAGTGTTTGCCAAACATACTGCTCTGTTCTGAGGGTGATGGCCAACGTAGTTGGAGCTGGGTATGTCCTGCATTGCAAAGACTTTGGCTGCTTTTTTCAGATACTCATTTAGCATATATTTCGCGGCAGCAGATGCCCCCCGTTGACCGGTGATGGGATTTTCCACTCCTGCCATTGTCAATGGAGTTTTCCATTGAATGCACCCCTCGCCATCGGGAAACCGCAGCAGGATGTGTGGTCGGCGGAACTGGAAAATCCTGCCAGTGCGGATGGCTTCGAATGGTGAATTCTGGCCAATGTGAGGAAAATCACCAATGGTGGAAAGACTTGGGAACCATAGGTCAAAAGTCACCTGTTTGTCTTTTACTTAGCGTATGGCATGTCTCAAATGAATTGTACACTTTCTCTCAACCCAGTAGCACGTAGGGGAATCTTTAGCAAGCAACGTTTGACAAAGGGTGCCAATTTGATCCCACTAATTGCCCAATGGGCAGTTTATGTTAAATTTAGGTTCCAATTCCTGACATGGAATGTAGGTCCACTCCACAAGTAAACAGTTTAAGGTGGCAAAGAGGAAAATCGAGAATGCTGGAAGAAAACACCCCACACACGAGGCTGGTGGGTGTGGAGATGATCAATCATTTCAAAAGGAAACTGGGTGGGTACTTGAGGGCAATAGGCTTGCAGGGCTGCAGGGATAGAGTGGGGCAATGGGACAGATTGGATTGCCTAGCACAGAGTCAGCATGGACTTGATGGGCCAAGGTGGCCTCCATCTCGGCTGTAATGGCCGTGACTCTGATTTTATCCGTTCGCATTTAACACAGAGGGGTAATTTTAACCTCAAGGTTCGGCATTGCTTCTCAGGTGATTCTATGGAGGCTAAAATCAAGAAGGATATGAAGCGAGTCAAGTCCTTGATCCCTGATGGGTGGGATCGGTTAGCATTATTCTCAGTGTTACAATTTTGGGCCTTGATCGAACTTATTGCGCCTTCCCACCATTCAATGTTTTTGTCATGATTCATTGTCCAAATTCTACTTTAATAACCAATAGATGACTACATTTAATCAATTCGCTGCTCAGATTTCCTGACAACACTTTCCACTGCACTCGACTCATTTCACTGCATGAAGACCAGCGTCAGGAGAGACCATTAATTGTGCTGAATATAGAGCAGATTTAATTATATCAAATGCACTTTTCTGAATCTGTTAAACCCATTCTAAATTACCTAAATGATCCAATCTTAATTGTGTTCATCTGCCTTTCAGAATCATCTTGGGAAACTTTGAATTTGGTCCCCCAACTTAATTAAATTGTTCAATCCCATTTGTAGCCGCAATCACCAATCATTATTCCTTTTCATCTACTCAGGCCTACTGTAACACGCTTTTCTACAAATTATTTTCCTTTGACTGGACAGAATTTAATGACCGGTTAATCTGTATTTAGCTGATTTTTATTCAGCAAGGGACACCTGGAAATGTCCCTGTTTTTTTTTCTGATGTGGCATTTATGTTGTTCGCGAGAATCTGAGCCGCTAGAATGGCTAACTGTGTTTAATCACCAGGAAGTCAGCGGTAGGAAGAAAATTAGGCGCGATCTACCGACTGTGCGCGCCCCCATTTGCCCGAATGGGGATGCGACACGACGGGTAGATGCCGGGAGAAGCCTCTTCTGGGATCTCCCCGGCTCGCCACACCTCGCGATATCTAACGGGATCTCGTGAAACGTCACAATCTGAATCCTGCCCATTGTGGGCGGAATCAATATTTGGCACATCTGCATATTAGAGTGAGGCAGCTAGCCTCACTCTAATATGCAGCTCGCCTGATCTACTGAGGCTTTGGGATGTAACCTCCTTCGCCTGGGAGACCTTAGGCAAGCGCCGTTCAGTACTGGCCCCCATAAACAGAGACCAGACAAAACAGCACTTGGGGGCATCGGAGGCCCCCAGGTAGCTGCCCTCTGGCCAGGGGAGCACCCCGACACTGCTGGTGCCACCTGGACACCTTGGCACCACCAGCCTGGCACTGCCAAGATGCACAGCTGGCACTGCCAAGATGCACAACTGGCACTGCCAAGATGCACAGCTGGCAGTGCCAAGATGCACAGCTGGCACTGCCAAGATGCCAGGGTGGAATTCTTTTCCTGTGCTCGGGATCGGGTCTGGGGTGCCTTGCCCATGTGAGGTGGGATGTGAGGGGGGGGGGAGGATGGGTTGAGAGAATGAGACACCATTTAAAAATGGCGTGCCGATCTCCTCCTGTTCTGAGGAGTGGAGTGCCCTCAGTGCAGGAAAGTGTGGCCTCAGAAGGGCTATCAGGACCCCTGGATGATGTTGAAATGTATATTCGTACACTGCCAGCAAAAGTGCCCTGCGCGGAATTCGGGCCGAGGTTATGGGTGGGGGGGATTCCCCTTGCCCTCCTTAAAGAGGCCCAGCAGTGGCTTGTGATTGGTGATTATGAAGAAGTGTCATCCGTAAACATTTTCACACGGCGAATGTCACTGCCAAGGCTTCTTTTTCTATTTGGTTGTAGCTGCGGCCCACGTCTGCCAGAGTTCTTGATGCGACTGCTATGGGGCGCTCTGTGCCATCGTCCCATCTATGGGACAGCACTGCCCCGATGTCGTGGGAGGAAGCGTCACAAGTGAGGATAGTGGGTGAGTAGCTGGGTGGATGACAACTGCTTCTTCACTCCTGCGAACACCTCCTATGGAGTTCCCCAGGCCCTCTTCCCGTTCTTCCTTGAGAAGATGTGAAAGGATGCCAACCTAGTGGCCATGTTTGGAATTAACTTCCCGTTATAATTTGCGACGCCCAAAAATGAAAAGTTCTGTGGCATTCTGTGGAGTCGGGAACCCTTTTATGGCCTGAACCTTCCCTTCCGCAGGGTGCAGGCCGTCTTTATCCAACCTTGTTTTGAAATCTATGGCGTCACACCCTTCCTTATCTTCACAACCCCTTGCCAGCCCCGTAACTCTCTCAGATATCCTTGCACCTCTAATTCCGACCCCTTGGGCACTTCCAATTTGAATTGCTCCACCATTCTCGGTTATCCTTTCAGCTGCCTCAGCTCGAAGCTCCGGAATTCCCTCTCTAATCCTTTCCAGCTCTCTTTCTTCCATCAAAACGTTCCTGAAATCCTACCTCTTTGACCACGATTTTGGCCATCTGCTTCGATATGGCCTAACATGACCTGTGAAGCACCTTGGGATAGTTTGCCACATTATATGTGCGATATAAATGCAGGTTGCTATCGATGAAAATGCATCCGACCGAGCCAGGGTGTCAGACCTTCCTGTAGGGGGTGATAGTGAGCCATTCAGCTGGAGCAATGCTGCTGGGGCTGCTGTGCACGTTCCCGGATAGTGATCCACTCAGTGTTTGTGCGTTGTGGTTAGACTTTAGTGTAAGCAGAGAGCCGTGGCAACAATGGGCCTTTGCGGACATTGGAAAGGTCCAAGCCTCGGAAATTCCATGCGCTGCTCTACAGCTTTCCCTTCGTACATTTGGCCAAAAGCCCAAGAAATGATGGAAACCAGCTCTGTTCGTGGTGCCTCTCACTGGTCTCCCATCGTGGGTTACAGGAGGGGACTGGATGTACCTCTGTGGAATTTCAGGCCCCAAGATTCAACAAGGCTTTAATGGAAGGTACACACTGGGCTTCTTATGGACCCCTGGTCAACTGTCAGCAGTGACTTAGATACTGGATCAGAATCGCAACTTTTAAAAGTTTTAATGCGGTGCGGAAAGATCGATTTGTTCCAGGAGTGATCAAAGCAGAAACAGGGCTTACTTATTTTACAAATAAACTTTATTAAAACAATATTTAAACTTTTAAACTTCAATAACAATAACAGATTAAATGTAGTTTCTTATTTTAATGCATAAATTCCCATTAAACAGAACATGCACATGCAGCTCTCATTCCACTTACACAGGTAGGCAAAAGTGATACATGCATTCACAAAGCAATTTGTTTTCTGTTAGGGAAGTTCTTTCAGAACCTATTTCCAAAGATTGCCTTGGTAACAGGTTTTGTGGCCTCCCTTGATCACTTTCCAAAGCTTTCTCTCCGTACCTGTTCAAAACAGGATCCTTTCTCTCTCTCTGAGCTCCGCCCAGCCCCTCAAACAAAGGTTCCCTCCTGCAGTTTCTAGATTGGAACACATCGTCGTTATCTTGGCTGTTTGATTGCCCACGCCCGCTTTTACCAACGAACAGAGCCATGCTGCTGATATGCAACTAACCTCCAATTGACGGACAAAGAGGCCATTAGACTCGGTAATGGGCTAATAGCTGGTCAGACAGGTGTGTCCCGAAGGACAATGGGTCTTAAGTGACTCACCATTGCTGAACAAGAGCATCCTGTGTATTTCCACTAACGAGTTTAAGTGTGAATGGATCCAGGCTCATTCACCATCGGGAGTAAGTTTGGGGGAAATATCGTCGCCTTCCAAGGCAAAATCATCATTGAAGCAACAAAAATAACTCAAGTAAATATTTGGAGGCTGTATAATCAATGATTTTGTAACGGGATGTCAGTGAATTGTCCAGTCAATTACGACAGCTAGTTCAAGTTTTTTTTTAATCTTTTTTTTTTTAAAAAGCTATCGGGCAATTGCGAGTTAGTGGGGGGTTACTTCAAACGGAGGATTGGAGTTTTCAGCACACTTACCGCTGAAGTGGGTAGAGCTGCGGAGACCACGCACAAGGCACTGAACCGGGCCACGGGAAAGCAAACCTACTGGGCTGTGACTCTGCCATTGCCCGGGAATCAATAACGCGGCTCAGAAACAGCCGGTCTGCTTGTGCGCTGCGAGTTTGTCTGCTTTAAATAGAGAGAAAATAAGAGAGGAAATAAACAGGAGGGAAGACAGGCTGAAGGCTGAGTCGCACAGACCAGGGGAGCTGTAATCCAAAAATAGTGGGAAGAAAAGGTGCCAAGATTCCGCTTTCATAGAATCATAGAATTTACAGTGCAGAAGGAGGCCATTTGGCCCATCGAGTCTGCACCGGCCCTTGGAAAGGGCACCCAACCAAGCCCACACCTCCACCCTATCCCCATAACCCAGTAACCCCACCCAACACTTAAGGGCAATTTTGGACACTAAGGACAACTTATCATGACCAATCCACCCAACCCGCACATCTTTGGGCTGTGGGAGGAAACCGGAGCACCCGGAGGAAACCCATGCAGACACGGGGAGAACGTGCAGACTCCGCACAGACAGTGCCCCAAGCCGGGAATCAAACCTGGGACCCTGAGGCTGTGAAGCAATTGTGCTAACCACTATGCTACCGTGCTACCATTGCGCACAGGATGATTGGCGTACTGTTCAAAAAAGACCACAAAATAGCTTGAAAGCTATAAATTTATTAATACTACTAACTTGGATTCGGCACGTACTCCTAAAGACTGCGCAGTTTATTAATAACATTTAAACTACACTCATCTACAGCTAATCTCACTACTGATATAAACTATGATCTGCTCCCACTTGCACTATCTGTATTCTGACTCTATCTAGCTAACTCCTGCACACACTCTCCCACAAGGTTTAGCATCACTGTGGTACATAGTTATAACTGTAGCTCCCTCTAGTGGCTACTCTAGGCACTTCATTAACCCTTGCAGTTCTTACAGTTCTGATAATACCACACCCTGGACAACATTTTGATTGCAGGTTCGAACAATGTAGAGCATGCAAAGAACCCAGAAGCAGCTCTTGCAAGGCTGCAACCACATAATCTCAGGGTCAAGAAAGAGGAGTGTGAAATCTCCTATTCACTATCTTTGATACACCATCGGTCTTCACAAAGAACCTAAGAAGATGTTGGGAGATGCTGGATGCTCCATGATCGCAAAGGGTGACTCAGTTCAGGATTATTAAATGACTATGAAAAGTTCGTACCGCACTTAACAACAATGCTGAAGTCTTTACTCATGTTGCTTTGCAATAAACAAGCTTGGTCTTGGATGAAAGATTGTGAGGATGCTTACCAAAATGTCAAAATAAATTACACGAATCAGAGTTATCGGGCCATTATAATTCAAAACTGAAGCTGCAGGTTGCTTGCGACACATCACCCGATGTGGTTGGAGCAGTTGACTCGCTATGATGAATGTAGGAAATTGTCATAAATATTGTATTATATATCTGTTGCTGTAATATTTTTATAAATCCCGGTTTAACATACAGGCAGGTGGTGTGCCTGCAAAAGATGCAATTAATATGTCATAAAAGTGGAAAAATCATTGATTATAAACATTTAATTGTCTACCTATATTGGGCAAATAAACTTTACAAATAATCTACCCTGGGGTTTGGAAAATTGAGGTGTTGTATTTAGCCTGAAGTGAGATTGTCAGTTCACCCCTCACCTCGGCAAACTCTCCTGCTCTATCCTTGTAACCCAACTAGCTTGCACATCTTCGCACACTAGGTGCCTGCTAGGTCTGTAGCACGCAGTTTAGCTTTCAGTCTGTCAAAGGCAAAAAGATTGCGGATGGTGCCTGGAAAGGTTCACTTTCCTTTGCTGAAAGCAACTCTCTAACCAAAACATGTCAATGGCTTTCTAATGAAACAAGATGCGCATTCAACAACACCAAGTTCACCGGCTATACTGATGTTCAAAAGGAAACTACACACACAGTTCGACTTTATGACTCCTACTTCAACTTCAGAGACAGTCAGGCAACTGCAAGTGGCTGGAAGGAAGCTAAATTCCAAAAGCAGTTTCTTTAACCGTAGGGGAATGTGTTCGTGAGGGAAATTACACCTCAGGCAGAAAATGGATTCCAGCAATTGTATGAATTAAACCGGGTCCGATTTCATCTACTGTGCAAACTGACAAACGAATTTAGCGTTGGCACGCTGACCAATTATTGGCTGCACGTGGTGAGAGTAGAGAATCTGTACCAGATGTTTTCACCACAGAGAGTATGGACAGTGACATGCCCGACTTGAGGACTACAACAGCCGAAATTACTGAATCGGTTACGACCGAATCTCCCACACAGCCAGAGACAGTTCCTGAGTTGGTTTTGCCAGAAGTAACACCAAGCCAATTTCCTGAACGTTGTGTTCTCCCAAAACGAGTCATACGTCCACCCAAGAGACTTCCCAATGTACATATAGAACATAGAAAATACAGCACAGAACAGACCCTTCGGCCCACCATGTTGTGCCGAACTTTTGCCGAATATATGTATCCGTATATAACAATGTCAGTTGTGGCATAATGTGTTGGATCTGTGTTGAAGTGTTTGATTGAGTAAAAATGCTGAGGCCACTAAAGGAATAAAGAGAGAGGGGGCGTAACGTACCACAGTAACACTATTGGCTGGTGTAGTGTCACATGTTACGCAATGACTAATTGGAGCATTTTGTGGGCTTTTTTGGAGTTCACTATTGTACCCTGTTAGAGCAGCATCTTGTAAAATAAACCCCTTGCACTATGTCATACAAACCCAACATGTGACACCTCTGATTCATTCTCTTTGCGGCTACCACAAAGAAAATACTAAAGGTCAATAGTCTAACTGACTCTTTAGTTATCTACTCCCTGGTGGGTCCATGGTTGTTATATTTGGACTACGTAATGTAAGAATATTACAATGAGATGAATATTTATCAATTAAACTACGGTATGAAATTCAGCAACCCCAAAGAATCTGCTCATCCGGGCCACTGTCATGTGAGCCCGGTGAATGACCTTGAATTGTATCAGGCTGAGCCTGGCACATGTTGTGGATGCGTTGACTCTACTCAACGCGTTCGCCCATAGACCATCCTCTATCTCTCCTCCCAGCTCCTCCTCCCACTTGCACTTCAACTCCTCCGTCTGCGTATCCTCTGACCCCATGATTTCCTTATAAATGTCAGAGACCTTCCCTTCTCCCACCCACACTCTGGAAACTACCCTGTCCTGTATTCCCCTTGGCGGTAGGAGCGGGACGGTTGAGACCTGCCTGCATAGGAAGTCCCGCACCTGCAGGTACCTAAATTTGTTTCCCCTCGCCAATCTAAATTTCTCCTCCAGCTCCCTCAGGCTAGGAAAACTCCCCTCTATAAACATATCCCCCATCCTCTCAATCCCTGCCATCTCCGAAACCCTCCATCCAGCCTTCCCAGAGCAAACCAGTGATTATTACAAATTGGAGACCAGACCGATGCTCCCTCTTCTGCCACATGTTTCCTCCATTGCCCCCAGTCTCTCAGGGCCGCCACCACCACAGGGTTGGTGGAGTACCGTGCCAGCGGGAATGGCAGAGGGCCCGTTATCAATGCCCCCAAACTGGTGCCCTTACTTGAAGCCGCCTCCAATCTCGGGAGGACCGTCATCTTCACCCTCCCAGCTAATGACAGCAGGAGCGGCCCCACCTACGGGTCAATAACTGTATTGAAGTCCCCTCCCATGACCAGCTTATGCGAATCTAGGTCCGGTATCTTCTCCAGCAATGTCTTTATAAACTCCACATCGTCCCAATTTGGCGCATACACATTTACTGGTACCGCCTACACTCTCTCCAATTTCCCACTGACCATGATGTACCGACCTCCCACATCCAAAACTATTCTTCCCGCCTCAAACACGACTCACTTGTTGATCAGGATTGCGAGCCCCCCTAGTCTTCGAGTCCTGTTCCGAGTGAAAAACCTGTCCGACCCAACCTTTCCTTAACGTAATCTGATCAGCTACTCTAAGATGCGTCTCCTGCAGCATTACCACGTCCGCCTTCAGTCCTCTCAAATGCGTGAAGACGCGCGCCCGCTTGATTGGCCCATTTAGCCCTTGTACATTCCAGGTGATCAGTCTAGTTGGAGGCTCATTGCACCCCCCCACCCCCCCCCTTCACCGATCATCCATCCCCTTTCTTGGGCCAGTCTTCAGCCCATGCCCCGCGCCTCCACCAGCCCGTCCTCGGCAGCCTCCGCCCCCGACCTCCTCTCTGTCCCTCAGCAAAAGTCCCTTCCTCCTCAGCAGAACATTTATCCCCCCCTCCTCCCCCTAGTAACAGCACAATGTAAATCGACCCCTTTGATAAGCCTAACATCTGCTCACCCCCCATTACGCTTCCTTGAGCTAGCCTGTCCAGCTAGCTTGGTGGCCCTCGCCCCTTGCGCCAGATGTTCTCCCACCTATTGAGGACTTACTCAGTTAATGGTCGGGAGTTGGGGAGAGTTACAGAATAAAGAGATCTAGGGGTACAAGTTCATAGCTCCTTGAAGGTGGAGACACAGGTGGACAGGGTGGTGAAGAAGGCATTCAGCATGCTAGGTTTTATTGGTCAGAATATTGAATACAGGAGTTGGGACGTCTTGTTGAAATTGTACAAGACATTAGACAGACCACACATGGAATACTGTGTTCAGTTCTGGTCACCCTATTATAGGAAGGATATTGTTAAACTAGAAAGAGTGCAGAAGAGATTTACGAGGATGCTACCAGGACTTGATGGTCTGAGCTATAAGGAGAGGCTGGATATAGAACATAGAACATAGAACGATACAGCGCAGTACAGGCCCTTCGGCCCACGATGTTGCACCGACATGGGAAGTCAAAAACTAAAGGCTTTTTCCCTGGAGCATAGGAAGCTGAGGGGTGATCTTGTAGAGTTCTATAAAATAATGAATTAAAATAATAATAAAATAATAAAATAATGAGGAGCAGAAATAAGGTAGAAAGTCGACATCTTTTCCCAAAGGTAAAGGAGTCTAGAACGAGAGGGCTTGGTTTAAGGTGAGAGGGGAGAGATACAAAAGAGACCAGAGGGGAAATGTCTTCACACACAGAGTGGTGAGCATCTGGAACGGGCTGCCATGGGGCAGTGGTAGAGGCAGGTCCAATTTTGTCGTTTAAAAAGCAGTTAGACCGTTACATGGGCAGGGTGGGTATAGAGGGATATGACCCAAATGCGGGCCAGTGGGACTAACTTAGTGATAGAAACTGTGCGGCATGGACTAGCTGGGCCGAAGGGCCTGTTTTCATGCTGTAAACATCCAAGACCTTTTGGCCACAAAAGGTACGTTCATAACACAGTTGATCGGGCTGATAAGCAGCTCGGACAGCCTTCCACCACTCTTCCCCACTATTGCCCGAAGGGGAAAGTGCAGGTAAATTTTAAAAAACCTGGGGCAATAAAATGAATTCCGAGAAAGAATTTGGATTAAAAACACAGGCAGAAACTAGCATTTTTGGTCATCTGCAACTGCCCTTGTGACTCCAGTCCTGCACTGTGACTGACTCGAAATAAAATAGCAAGTACTGTGCAAGACTGAGTGGTAAAACAGGCTGAAAATGGACAGGGATCCAGGAAAGGATATTAAGAGAATGACCGGAAAAAGAACAAAAAACTGGGAAATTGAAGCTGTGGTCAGGAAATGGGATGTGGGGAATGAAAAAACGATTGGAATGACAGAGAAAACTGGCTTAAATTTATCAAAACTTTGGTCCCCGGCTTATGACATTTTATTGGTTTTATTCAATGAAATTAAAGTCAAACTTCAATTTGCAATTTCTCTAAGATGTTCTTTCATGTTTTAGCCTTCTGCATGCAGATAGCTCAGTCGATGTACAAGCCTCTCGGAAATACTTTGAACAGGATTAAGCTTGTGGTCCGTGAGCATGCTGTACCAGTTTGGTTGACCATGTTAGCTTCATCTTTTTACGCTGATTCGCTCGTCTTTATAGCAAAGGATTCTCTGGTGCTCCCAGCGAGAAGTAGGATTTGCAGCAAACTTCAATCTGAGCGAGGGCTACAATACTAGGCCCATCTCTTCAAGCCTGAGATTCCTGCACATACTGTTGTCACTCCTAACAATAATCATCTTTATTAATCTCACAAGTAGGCTGACATTAACACTGCAATGAAGTTCCTTGAAAATCCCCTCATCGCCACACTCAGGAGCCTGTTTGGGTACACTGAGGGAGAATTCAGAATGTCCAACTCACCTGAGAAGCACGTCATTCGGGACTTGTGGGAGGAAGCCGGAGCACTGGGAGGAAACCCACTCAGACAGGAGGAGAACATGCAGACTCTGCACTGACAACGATCCAAGCCCCGAATTGAACCCGGGTCTCTGTCGCTGTGAAGCAACAGTGCCAACCACTGTGCTACAGTGCCGCCCTTGGGCATGCTGCTCCTACGGGCCTAATATCTATTTTAATGATCTTTCCTATCACTTAAAGCACCTGACTTCCTAGACACATTCACAATTTATCTTATCTTTAAACAAAGGAATAAAAAGACATATTTGCATTTATATAGCACCTTCCACAACTACCATCATCCCTCAATACTTTGTTGTTGTTCCCACGCCTAGTGGTGTGCAAGGCAGATATAAATTTGTTCCCATAACTACTTTTTCCAGGAACAGGTCACGAGAGGCTATGACTAGAGGGGTGCTACTCTGTATTAAACATGACTGACTGGAAGGCACTCTTACTGCCTGTGTTGGAAGGATTTTGCAGGTTAATACTCCAGCTGTTTGGCTGCAGTATGAATGCACCTACCACCCAAGTACCCAGCCATCGAGTTCTTGGGTGCGCCCTGAACCTTGAGATTCTGACTCGGACGTAGGGATGCGACCCACGACACTACAAGACCTCCACCGCAGTACTTTGCTTTGGAAGTATTGTCACTGTTGTACATCAGAAACTCTGCAGCCAATTTGCTCACAGCAGGCTCCCCAAAAAGAGCAATGCGATGATGACCAGATAATCTGTTTTTTGTGATGTTGATTGAGGAATGAATTTGGCCAGGATACCGGGGAGAACACCGCTATTCTACTTCAAAACAACGCCGTGGGGTCTTTTACATCCATTCGGGATTAATCCCTGTTTAATGCCTCATCCAAAGACCAAATTCTGCCAGGTTAATGGATCTTTAACCTCAGTGCTCCACTGGAGCGTCAGCCTAGATTGTTGCCATCAAGTCCTTGAATGGTATTTGAACCCAAAACTCTGTGATTCAGAGATTAAACACACTGACAGGGACACCTTAACTAACATTGCATCTACAACCCTGAAGAAGATTGGTCCACAATGGACGTTTCGATGTTAACACATTGCGTTGACTATCATATTGTGGTATAGCACTGGTTCATCACACTGAAAGTGTAAGTTTTCAATTGTTTGACAATTGAATGGAAGTCTCCATTTGTGAGGCAAGAATGGACACGGCTGTGTTACCACTTCATTCCCAATTCATTGGAAGCTCATGTGGTGAAGATACACCATATTAGAGATTTCCAGTACCCACAAAGGAATGATGATGTAGGCCCACGTCAGCCCGCCCCGAACAGGCGCCGGAATGTGGAAACTAGGGGCTTTTCACAGTAACTTAATTGAAGCCTACTTGTGACAATAAGCGATTATTATTATTATATGACTTCTTCCTTCGCGTTTCTGTTTTTTTTAACCCCTTCCAGGAGGCCACATGGTTTTGGATAGTGTGGAGAGTATATATGTAGTAATGTACACGGTATTTCCATGGAGTGGGGCAAGCTAGACGGGCTGAAGGGTCTTTTCATGTCTGTGATTGTTCCTACATTCCTGCAGATTTGAATTTGTTTGGCTTTCGATGAAATGTCAAAGGACCAAATCAAACTGAGATGCCAGGCGTTGCAATTATCTAAATGCAGAGAAGAACTTAATTTACCTAATTGTAAACTAATATGCCGAGTCTGCGGCTGCACAAATCCAATTTGTGGTTAAACTGCGAAAGAAAGCAGTCTGACGTTAAAGTTTCACTTGAGGCTGAATGCGTTGTTATTGTAAACACTCTGATCCTTGCCCTGGCTTTCAACAGACCTAAATTAAAACTTCCACCTCAACACGAGATAGGCTGTGGGGGTAAAAATGTTAGAGCGTTCCTTGTTATCGGCAATTTCAAATGGGAATAGGGGGCGGGATTATCCCATTCGGCGGCAGAGTGTCCACGCCGTCTGAAACGCCATCGCATTTCACGACAGCGTGAACAGGCTGCTGGGAGTACCGATTCTGGCCCCTACAGGGAGCCAGCACGGCGCTGGAGCGGTTCACGCTGCTCCAGCCTGCCATTCCGGCGTGAAGTGTGCGCCGCGGGATCCGCGCATGCGCAGTGGCGCCGGCATCAATGAGGACATGCGCAGTGGCGCCGGCGCCAACACGCTCATGCGCGTGGCCTCCCTCGATGCGCCAGCCCCGACGCAACATGGCGCGGGATTTCGGGGGCTGGCACGTAAGAAAATAGGCCCGGGGAGTTATAGGCCGACCCGCCAATCGGTGGGCCCTGATTGCAGGCCAGGCCCATCGGAGCCCCCCTTCCCCGCACACAGGCCTCCCACCTCCCCCCCCCAACCCTGCGCGCAGAGTTCCCGCCGGCTGCGACCAGGTGTGGATGGCTCCGGTGGGACTTTGCTTTTTTAGAGGGTCTGGCGCGGGGCTGGGAGAATCCCGCCCAGGTAGCTTCCAAAAATTTCAAATTGACGTTTGCAAAAGGCAAAAGTCTTGCATTTATGCATCACCAGTCAGGTCCCTCAAGTGGCTCATTTACGCTGAGTGCAGTGACTTCCTGATATGTCAGCAAACATGCAATCTTGTAACACAGCAAGATCCCGTAGGCTTCTGATGGGGTGGCTGGAAGTAAAGTTTTCTCTGGTGGGGTCATTCGAGAGGGAGTACTACAGAGCAAAGGGGAGGCGGTGGCATAGTGGTATTGTCACTGGGCTAGTAAATCAGAGACCCAGAGTAATGCTCTGGGGACCCAGGTTCAAATCCCGCCACTGCAGACGGTGAAATTTGAATTCAATAAAAGTCTGGAGTTAAATGTCTAATGATGACCTGAAACCATTGCCGATTGTGGGAAAAACCCATCTGGCTCTCTAATGTCTTTAGGGGAGGGAAATCTGCTGTCCAACCTGGTCTGACCTACATGTGACTCCAGACCCATAGCAATGTGGTTGACGCTTAACTGTCCCCTCAAGGGCAATTAGGGATGGGCAATAAATGCTGGCACAGCCTGCGACACCAACGTCCCATGAACAAATTTTTTTTTAAATCCTTAAAATTGGAGCTCGATTGTTTGGGAGTAATTTCAGGAACCAGTTATTCACACAAAGGCTATTGGAAATCTGTATCTCTCTCTCTGAGGCTCAATTGAAAAATTCAAAACTGAGATGAATAATTTTCGTCACATGTGGATCTGAAGGGATCGGCTCCAGGGCAACTAAATGGAATTAAGATCATCCGTGATCTAATTCAATGGGGGACCAAACTCAAAGAACTGAATAGCCTTCCCTTGTTCCAATGTTTCTGATAACTGATTGGTTGAAGAAGGAATATTGGGCAAGTTACCACTGGTAACAACTCTCTTCTCGGCTTAGAATAGTTCTGCAGAATCTTGAAGTTCTACCTCAGCAACAAGAAGAAGCAGACCAAGCTGTAACAGTAGGTTGAGGAAGAATCCCAGGCTGATATTAAATCAGGCTGCTATCTTCGTCGCGAGCCAGAACTGTCAATCAAGCAATAATTTCATGGAATCCCAAAACTTGCAGAAGGATACCATTTGGCCCATCGAGTCTGTACCGGCCCTCCGAAAGAGCTCTGTACCCAGGTCTACTGGCCTGCCCACCTCGCCTTAGAGAACTACCCAAGACTGGAATCGAACCCAGGTCACTGGCACTGTGAGGCAGCAGATATAACCACTGTGCCATCACAGTGTCTAAATGAAATAATTGGAATACCACTGTGTAAAAATAAATGCTGATCCAGACACCAAAGGGGAATGGTAAATAGGATAGTTTGCATCTGGCATCCGAGATAACGCGAAACAAAATGTAACACTCAGCAGAAAATTACACCAAAGGCAGGATTTTCCAGCCTTTGCTGCTGGCAGGATCTTACGGTCCTGCCATGGGTTCCCCGCTGAGCCATTCAAAACGCCATAGATTTTGGCAGGCCTGGAACGTCCCGCCAGTGGACAATGACAGGCCACCTTTGCTGTGGGAAAACAGGTTGCGTCGGTGCTGGTTGTCACGTTGGTAGGGTTTACCACAGGTCTTGACCAACGGGGATCTGGCAAAGGATCCCCACCAGGAGTACACAGGTAAATTCAGCCCCCAGAGGTAGAGGATCATGCCCGGGCAGTAGCCTGGTATGGCCCCGGGCAGTGCCCTATATTTATGTCTGTTAGGGAGGGGCCTTTAAAAAAAAAAATTTCAAATCGGGACAACCTTTCAAAACAACCCCCGAATCTGTCAGGGCCCGTTCAGAGCCGTCTCCAGCACTTTCTTCCACAATGTGTCAAAAATTATGGCAGGAATATGTGGCAGTGCAGCGGGCAGGCTACACATCACTTACTCGTCTGACTTGACACACAGGGCCGGATTCGTCCTCCCCGCCCGCTGCAAGATCGCTTCGGACAGGACGCGGACCACGTAACGGTCCATTGACCTCGGCCGGGAATTTCCAGTCGCCGAGCTGAGCTGGAGAATCCTGCCCATTAACAAAAAAAGAGAACTCTCTGCCCACTGACTAATGGTGTTCCAACTCTTCCTGGTGTAAAATGGGTACCTGGTGATCAGCAAACTAATGTCACACTTTATTAAATATCAGTTAATTTCCTGATCGGTACTGACAGTTTGTGCTAGTTACAGATGAACATCCAAACCATTTGAGCACAAGTCAAAGAACCTTACCCCACATAGACCCCATTTAGTTTAAATGATGCCAAACGTCACTGGTGAATTCTGAAAAGATTGAGTTAGCGTCAATAAAGCAAAATAGTTTTCAATGATTTGTGATTGACTGTGGATTTATTGGATCACCTCTATGTGCAGCCTATCACCACGCCACACATCATTATTTAAGTACCAAACCAAGATTCTAATTATGGATCAATGGAAAGTTAAGACTCCAAGGAGGAGGTGCCAACCAGGTGCAAGGTCAAAATTAAACAGTACGGGGACCCCGATAGACTCATCACTCAGCTACATAGAATTTTTAGAATGTGGAACTTGCTAACGCTGGAAGTGGCTGAGGAAAATTGCTCAGACGCTTCCAAAGGGAAACTGGACGAGTACATGAAAGAAAAGGGGAAGAGAAAGATAAGTTGAAAGGTTGAAATGAGGCAGATAAAATTGGAAGAGACTCGGGGTGAATATAAACACCAGCACAAACCAGTGGCGTGCAGAGGTCTGGTGATGCCCGGGGCAAATCTTGATTGTATGCCCCTAGGACTCAAGTATAAGGCCTAATATACTGAGAAATATTATGAGAAAGGAAAACATTTTGAATATATAAACACAGATGAAACATGAAATAAACGCTTTATTCGATTTTAATATAAATCAATCAAATTTATTAAGTTCTTTTCCCCAAATGATACCTCCTGTCACAAAACACCTGAACTACTTCACTTTTTACATCAGCTGTGAGAAATTCTTTTTCAATGTTTATTAAAGCCAGGTTGGTCAGTCGCTCCTGTGACATAGAAGACCTCAGATATGTTTTTATTAATTTCAGTTTTGAAAATGACCTTTTTTGAAAATGTAAGCAGTAATCTGTATGAAACACACAGCGTCGGAAAGACATCCCTCCCATACTGCAGTAAAGACTCCAGAGCATCTTTAGGATCAGGGGGAACTCTATTCCCTCCAGCTCGAAGGAGCATCACAAAATCAATAATTTTGTCATATAACTGAATTGCAACCACATCATTGTCATAATAATTTGCAAAGTCTGAACATTCCTTTTTTAATTTCTCTCTTTCTTGTTCATCTTCAATCACCCCTGAATTCAAGTTCAGAAGAAAAGAAAATCGGTCACTGAGTCTTTGAAGACGGACACTGCGGTCTTCAATTTCAGTTTTTAATCTGTTCACAATCTCTACCATTACTCTATTCATTTCTTCTTGTGCCGTCAGTCCACTATCTCTTGCTGACTCTCCAGGCATTATTCTTCTTCTCCTTGTTCGTGCAATTGGTATTCCCCAATTTTGACAATATTCATTGGCTAAATCTATTGCATTGTGGATAATTTCGTCATTCTTCAAATTCAAGATATGAATAAGTCCTCTCAGATCACAAGAAGCTTCATGGAACCCCATTTTCGGATCCTGCAAACGTTTTGAGACTTTATCCACTGATGATAAAACTGAGTACCAAAAATTGAATAAAGCTATAAACGGGAACTGTTGAATAGAGTTCAGTAGCGATCCTGCATCAGATTTAGTTTCCCTTGAAAATTCTCCTTCCAGCAGGTGTTGAAGGCTTGCAATAACGTTGTCACACTCTTCGTGGATTACTTGCACAGCATCATGGCTGGAACTCCATCTTGTGTCACACTGTCTTTTCACAGTCCGAGTGACAAATGATTTTAACACTTCCCAACGAGAAGTAGATGAAGAAAAAAAAGTAGAGTTTTTCTAGAATGCCAAAAAATGTAACAACAACAGGTTGCACCTCACTTGCATGGACACAGGACAAATTGAGGCTGTGGTTCTCGCAGTTCACAAACACAGCTTTTGGGTTAACTTCAAGAATTTTTTGTTGAACACCTCCTCTCACTCCAGCCATAACTGCTGCGTTATCATATGCTTGACCACGACAGTCATTCATGGAAATTTTGTCTTCTTCCAATTTTTCCTGAATTTTATTTACCAGGCTGACTGCATCTTTCTTGTTGACTTGAAAAAATCCCAGAAATGTCTCCTTTATTTCTACTTTTCTGTTTTCATCAATATGAATGTAACGCAGAATTTCAGAAACCTGATCTTCATGGGCAATATCTGGAGTTGAATCCAGCATTATGCTAAAATATGTTGCGTCCTTAATTTCGGAAATTATATTTTTCTTGACAGTTTCACCAAGAAGATTGATTATTTTGTTTTGAATTCTGTTGGACAAGTAGGTGACACTTTTTGGTTTCTCTTTCCCTCTCTGCAAGTGTTTGGCTAAGATGTCATCATATTTGGCCAAAAGTCTGATTGTTGCTAGAAAGTTTCCTGTATTTTCACTGACTGTCTCCCCTGGCTCTGATAACCCAGATATTCCTTCTCCTCGATGTCCACGATAGGCCAGATTCTGTTTTGCCAGAAAGGATATAACCTCGACAATCCGTTCAGTTATAGCTTTCCATCTTTTCTTTTCAGCAGACATTTGCTGTTGAAGTTCAGCATCTATCGTAGTTGAATGATGGAGTCGAACTACAAGGTTCAGGTATTCCCTCATGTGAGCTCTATGAGAAGGGCTTTTCTCATGGTCAGGTATTGTTGGATTTAATTTTCTCCAAGTGGAGAAACCGTCTTCCTTTCCAAAGTTTGACACAGACAACAAATGCTCCTTTGAAAACAAAAAGCAAACAAAACAGTAGCATGCTTTCCGATATGGAGAGTATAACAACCATTTTCTCTCCACAATTTCTCCATTTGTGGAAACTTTATCAAACCACTGTTTGGAAAATGATCTCCCATCCTTCTCAGCAAAGGGACCACTTTTATTCTGATATCTTTCAGGGCCATGTTGTAATATTGTCATCTTCAAATGATCTGGAATCGGTTTCTTCAAACAGCCAAAATCGCTTCTTTGCAAAAATATGCAAATATCTTCTTTATTTTCTTCACATGGATCATCATCCTGACAACGAGACTGAGGAGAGAGAGTATTATGTTCTGACCGAGCTGAATCCGTATCAGAAAAATCCTTCTCTGCACCCACATCATCTTTTACTTCTCCAGGTTCTCCTACTTCTTCTTTACTTCTTTTTATCCATGCATCTAATGCCCCTCTTTGATGGGACTCTTCTTCGACTCTGACCCTCTTTTTTTTCCTGTTCTGTGCTCCACTCGGTTGTACACAAAATACTCGTAACATTTCATTTTCTATCTCAAAAACCGTAAGACGCATGAGAAAATGGGAAGAAAATGGTAAACAATCGGTCAGTTGCAGACGGATAAACCATATTTCATTTCTTTGTTCCTTCGTATCAAATTATTTCACACTGATTCTCCACTGATAATTTTGTGCAATTTATATCATAGACTTGCAAATTAGTGGTATCTGTATTCGAATATTAGCATGTTAAGGAATAAATGTCTCCTATTCCGAGATTAAATGCCATAGCAGTCCTCTGATCATCCAGGCTTCACTCTTACTACATCCCACGTAAATATTTCATTAAATATCGCCAAAAAACCTATAAAAACCGTAGTTGCACCTGTTCTAGAGCTATTCACTGACCTGAGTAGGTAAAAGAACTAATCTAGATGCACAAAAAGCTGAAGAAAAGACGAGTTATGACTCGAGGAAACGCAGGAACGAACAGCCACGTCTGCTTGTTGCTTTTGATGGTTGCACCACGTACATCATGCGCATGCGTGTGGGGGGATGGGGAGAAGGACCATTTTCTCTAGACAGAAAGGGTACACCATGTTAAAGGAATAAAGGGCTAACAACTGCCTCTGCAGTGTGGTGAGCCTCCAAAAATTGATTTATCACCGCTGAAATTTTAAAATTACTATCTTATTTCCTTCTCTGGGGCAGCACGGTGGCCTAGTGGTTAGCACAACCGCCTCATGGAACTGAGGTCCCAGGTTCGATCCCGGCTCTGAGTCAATGTCTGTGTGGAGTTTGCACATTCTCCCCGTGTCTGCGTTGGTTTCGCCCCCACAACCCAAAAAATGTGCAGAGTAGGTGGATTGGCCACGCTAAATTGCCCCTTAATTGAAAAAAATAATTGGGTAATCTAAATTTAAAAAAAAAATGTTAAAAAAAAAAAAATTTTTTTTCTTTTTTCCTTCTCTGATTGGATGCCCCCATCCAATGGATGCCCGGGGCCAATGCACCGTCGGCCCCCCCCTCTGCACGCCACTGGCACAAACTAATGGAACCAGAGTCGGATTCTGTGTTGTATAGTCCATGTAGTTCTATGTCAAATGAAGTATATTTGCACGTCCCAGTCTAGTTGTCCCTTCCTTCCAACAGCATTACACATGAACGCTCCAGGACTCAAATCAATGGGATGAAAATGTGTTGGATGCTACAACAGGCAAGTGAATGAAATGAAATTAAAATTGCTTATTGTCACGAGTAGGCTTCAATGAAGTCACTGTGAAAAGGCCCTAGTCGCCACATTCCGGTGCCTGTCCGGGGAGGCTGGTACAGGAATCAAACCATGCTGCTGGCCTGCTTGGTCTGCTTTAAAAGCCAGCGATTTAGCCGAGTGAGCTAAACCAGCCCCTTTAGTAGTGGTTTACTCCACCCAATTACAACCATAATTCCCTTCTAACGACAATTCTCAATTATACTTCGCAATTCATTGGCAACATATATACATCATTTATTCAAAAGGTAATTCATGGATCTGTGAGACTCTCAACCTTCTTCCCAATCCCAAAGCAACAACGATTTGCATTTATATAGCATCTTTAATCAAATGAAACATCCCTCTGCATTTCGCAGGAGTAGTTATCGCACAGAATATGACCAACAACTTGGCCACTGAGGTAGATTTTCAGGAGTGTCTTAAAGGAGGAGAGAGAGATTTAGGGAAAATATTCCAGTGCTTTGGATCTGGGCAGCTGAAGGCACAGTTACAAGGGTAGCGGGGTGGCACAGTGATTAGCACTGCTGCCTCACAGCGTCAGGGACCCGAGTTCGATTCCAGCCTTGCGTGACTGGGTGGGCGAGACCCTGGAAGACAAGAATGCAACGGCGCTGTAAGGAGAGTCTTGAGCAATAGGTGTAACTTTTACCAGGTCACCTGGCTCATTGCAATGCTTGCAGGACTTTACCAGGGCAGAATGACAGCCAGAGGGTCTGTCAACGCTGCACTCCAGGAAAATACTTTGTGCGCCCCAAACCCTTTTTGAATGGTTTCAATGATGTGATAAGATGCAACAGAAATGCAAGTGTTTGTTTTTGATTAGTGAGAGTGCAGCTTATGAATCTAGATTGCCACCCAGCCTCCACTGTGCCCAGAATGACACGTCTAGCAATAATAGACTGACAACCCTGTGATTTGGTTTTTTAGCTGGTATCACGGTTCCCATCACAAATGTGACAGCGTTCAAATGTTCCATTATCGCTGCTTTGATAAATGGGAAGCCGTTTCTGAGGGATAAAAGAAAGTTGCTTGACATTCCATTTTAGTGCCTTGCCACTTTGCATATTTTCATCTTGCTGCTGCACACTCTGAAATAATGTGCAGGAGCAGGGAGCCGTGAGCTGTACAGAAGTCTCTGGGTGCGTAGAAAGCTGGACGAAGTGCAAACGTCGGTGACACGAGAACTAGTAAAGGCCGTCGAGTGACACTTCATTGTGCCGGGGGGGGGGGGGGGGGGGGGGGGGGGGGGGCAGCAGGTTGCAGCAACATCTGTGCGTTTGGTGAAGGGGGTTGGCACACGCCAGCCGTGTAATCAGCAGTTACGAGGCAACAAACCTGTTCAGCTAATTGTTCAGCCAACTTGCATAATTTGATGTGAGGTCAGGATGTCCCCACGCAACAGCTTGAAGGCAGCTAGCCCAGCGCCGAATCTGCTTTCAGGAACCTGAAACTTTGAGATGCTTTCTGAAGTCTAAATGTGCGATTGCACATAATAGTTTTGGAGGAGGGGCACGCGTCTGGAGGCTGAGGCCTTGTGGCGCGATGGGTCGCGTCACTGCGTCTGCACCAGAAGCCCCAGGGTTTGAGACCCACCCCAGGACTTGATGGCCAAGGATGGTGCGTTCCTATCGCGGCCAAACAGGTTGAGTGTGTCAACCTGCAAACATCCTTCAAAACACACCAAGGGCTGGCGGTATGAGCAGGGGAGACTCCCGGTCAGCCAAGCTTGATGTGGAGTGGCGTCCCTCAAGCTGTAAGCCCCTAGCTACCTGTTCCAGGAATAATTAGCTTTGGAAACGGATGAAAGTCTGCCTTAGTGCATCGGGGTTGGCATCTAGGGGGCTGGTTTAGCTCACTGGGCTAAATCGCTGGCTTTTAAAGCAGACCAAGCAGGCTAGCAGCACGGTTCGATTCACGTACCAGCCTCCCCGGACAGGCGCCGGAATGTGGCGACTCGGGGCTTTTCACAGTAACTTCATTGAAGCCTACTGGTGACAATAAGCCATTTTTATTTCATTTTTCATTTTCATTAGGTGTGGAAGAGAATTGGACAAATCAGGATGGAGCATCTTTGTTTCCCCTTTCGGGTTACCAACTCTGGTTTTGGTATCCCCCTGGAGGCTTCCTCTCAGGACTGTCCATCTCCCACTGATTGGCCTCCACTGGTTTACCAACACAATGGCCCCTGGAATGTATCATCTTTCTTCAGCTAAATGAGGGGCGAACAGACTTCTCATTATCTGGATATATGATTTTTGATGTTACTTAAATCTGCCTTTTATTTCACCTCCAGCGTTTCTGTTACAACTAATAATCAAAAATGTTCAAAGGAAAAATGCACGTATTTTTTAAGGCCCGATTATTTTTCTCTAGGTTTGCTCAAGTCACTGTCCTGGAGGTTAACTTTTAATTCTTGAAAATTGCAACCCTGGAGGATTAGGAATCTTGCTGCTCTCCCAATATGGAAATACAGCCAGTCTCTACAGGGGCTGCACTGTGTATGTAGGACAGAGAGTTGCAGAAGAGTGAAGACTTGTCAGACTGCCACTCATGTAGCTCTATCATGGCCCAAGTTTTCATGAATCTTTGATGACAATAGTTCTGTATTTGAGACTCCTGAGTGACAGCGAGACAATCAGATAAACCTGTTACAGCCAGCTCCAGGAAACAAAATGCATGTACACATTTACCAAGTCACAGCAGCTCAGGCTCAGTTGACTGCATGGCTGATGCAGATTAGGTTAGTGCCAACAGCAGAGGGTTTGATCTGGCCTGGGTGGATTTGAATCCTGCCTCCTCACCTTGCCAGTGGTAGAGATCGCGGCCAGAGGGTCAGGCCTGCCTTTGGGCAGAGACTGAAGAAGTGTTTTCACATCCGTGGGACGCTCCAAAGCCCTTCTCAGCCAACGACGTACTTCTGAAGTGCGGTCATTGTTGTAATACAAGAAACGTGGCAACGAAGTTGGCACAGCGAGCTCCCATGGACAGCAACGCGATAATGAGCAGATAATCTGTTGTAGCCATGTTGATTGAGGGATAAATAATGAGCGGGACACCAGGGATATCTCCCCTGCTGTTCTTCGAATAGTAACATGGGATCCTTCATGTCCACCTGGGAGGGCAAATAGGGTCTCTGTTTAACGTCTCATCCGAAATGTGGTACATCCAACAGTGCTGCACTCCTTTGGTACTGCCCTGGACTTCCAGCTTGTCACTCTTGATGCTCAAGGCTTGAAGTGGGACTTGAACACACAACCTTCTGATTCAGACCCCCCTCCTCACTGAGCCATGGTTGTAGGCATTCGGGGGGGGGGGAGGGATTTCGGGACGTGTTGAGGGTGTGCAGGATTACACCACGTTAAGACAGAAAAGGTATTAAACAGCTGCCTTAATTAGACCTCAGCTAGTTACATTCCAGCTCCGCAATCCACACTAAAAATTACAATCTCCAGACGGCACGTCGTAGGTTCACAGGAGACCGCCTGCCAATAGGGAAATAGAAGTATGAGTCGAGATGAAAGAGTGGAAGATTACAGGATGATTTGGGAGTGGTGTTAGAAGGGGCAGGAGCAGGATGTAAAGGAACTGTACATTTCCAGTGATAAACGAGCTAGAATCAAAGGACATGGAGATAAAATTAAATGTAAGAGATTTGGGATAGAAAGCAGCAGGAATTTTCCCCCCACAGAGCATTGTGAAGCTGTGGAAATCACTGTCAAAGTTAATAACTGAAACAGAGGACAAAGGTTGAAGAAGCAGGGAATAAAGGCAACAAGTAGATATACGATATTATAACTACTGCACGCCTGGCCCTGTTCGGCTCGAACAGCCGGATTCTGTGCTATTAATTTCTCAGTTATCTGAGATTCGGCCAGCGTAAACCTGCCAATGGATTATCGTTCTCTCTTGCGCTTTGTAATATCAGTGAGGAAAGTGTTAACACATTCCAATAAAATTCCGCAGAGCAGCATTGTGGCAAGGCAGTAGTAGAAAACCCTTAGATGGCTGAGTGCTTTTGGTTAAAGTAATGGGCATAATTAACATGGTCACCATTAGTGTTGCATTGTGTAATCTCAACACGTTTTAGCTGTATCTGTAGTCAGTGAATATAGACGCCCACACAACAGGTGCTCAGCATGTATGGACTGACTCGCCTAATGCTACAAAGTATGGGACGTGATGGAAACTTTGGCCCCAGTTCAGTCTGCTCTCGCCCATAATCGAGAGGTGGCATTTTTAAGCCACACAGGATGACTTGAGACCCCCCGACGCAGGCTGAAAGGCATGGACAATATCGACAGAGTCGCTGAGTTAGCAGAGGTGTTCTAGATAAGATCCCACTGTTGTCCGCCTGCTCCGGGATCAGGTGGATGATGCAGAGGGTCCCATTTGACGGAGCCTTGGCCAACTTTCCTGCCTCAAACAATGCCACTAACAGCAGATGAACTACCCAGCTATCTCGCTTGTGGTGTGTGAGGGTCGACCTTGAGTAGATCTGGCTGCTGTGAATATCTCTGTAACAGTTCAACAATCATTCTTTGGGCGTTTGAAATATTACACACTGGCAGTGAGGCACATTACACACTGGCAATGAGAAATATTACACACTGGCAGTGAGACACACTACACACTGGCAGTGAGAAACATTACACACTGGCAGTGAGACTCTTTACACACTGGCTGTGAGAAACATTACACACTGGCAGTGAGACGCATTACACACTGGCAGTGAGACTCATTACATACTGGCAGTGAGACACATTACACACTGGCAGTGAGACACATTACACACTGGCAGTGAGAAACATTACACACTGGCAGTGAGACTCTTTACACACTGGCTGTGAGAAACATTACACACTGGCAGTGAGACGCATTACACACTGGCAGTGAGACTCATTACATACTGGCAGTGAGAAACATTACACACTGGCAGTGAGACACATTGCACACTGGCAGTGAGACACATTGCACACTGGCAATGATAAACATTACACACTGGCAGTGAGACTCATTACACACTGGCAGTGAGACACATTACACACTGGCAGTGAGACTCATTACACACTGGCAATGAGAAACATTGCACACTGGCAGTGAGACTCATTACACACTGGCAATGAGAAACATTACACACTGGCAGTGAGACTCATTACACACTGGCAGTGAGAAACATTACACAGTGGCTGTGAGAAACATTACACACTGGCAGTGAGACACATTACACACTGGCAGTGAGACACATTACACACTGGCAGTGAGACACATTACACACTGGCAGTGAGACACATTACACACTGGCAGTGAGACACATTACACACTGGCAGTGAGACACATTACACACTGGCAGTGAGACACATTACACACTGGCAGTGAGACACATTACACACTGGCAGTGAGACACATTACACACTGGCAGTGAGACACATTACACACTGGCAGTGAGACACATTACACACTGGCAGTGAGAAACATTACACACTGGCAGTGAGACACATTAGACACTGGCAGTGAGAAACATTACACACTGGCAGTGAGACACATTACACACTGGCAGTGAGACACATTACACACTGGCAGTGAGACACATTAGACACTGGACGTGAGAAGCATTATACAGCCAACAGCTTTCACAGATTTGTAATTTTCAAAAAATAAATCATTTAAAAAAATACATTTTTATGTCTTAAACATTTCCCTTTCCAACTGCTGTATATTGTTGTGTTAGTTGAGATAAATTAACAAGATTATTTGATCGGGAAGCAATTTTACACGGTAATAGATCAGAAAATCAGAAGCGATTTACATTTAAATATGCCCTGTAGAAATGGCAAAAATGACTAAATGACAAAACATGCTTCATTCAAGGTAAGGAATTCTCATTCTTTATTACAGCCACTCACATGAGCGGTCAGTAATTTGTCACCTCAAATTTCTTTCCATTTTTACTTTAGTTCATTTCACAGCACTGTAAAAGAATAGAGAGCTGGGTGAACTTTAGTTTTGGTGCAAATTCTTTCCCCCGTCACAGATTCTAGTTTGTTGGCAGAGAGTATAATGCAAGCTCAGGCTGCTGTTTAGGCCCCATCCCACGCTGCACCCATTCCCGGATCATTCAGCTCACTTGATGCCTGACAACAAGGCCCTCAATACCGCCTATTGGTTCAGCTCAATGCAGTCCCACTGGAAGAAAAATTTGCCCTTCAACGTGGCCAATAATTTTCCACCACCCCCAACACTAGAATCCTCCCCCCATGCACCCCCCCCCCCCACCCACCACCCCCGCTCTGCCACAAGCCCTAAACCACCAGAAGAGACGAACAAGGTCCTTGCTCCTCATGAGAGCCTGATGCGTACAAACTGGCTGCCATTTGTTACACTTCAGAATAATTCACTGTTTAGGGCGGCACTGTGGCGCAGTGGTTAGCACTGCTGCCTCACGGCGCTGAGGACCCGGGTTCGATCCCGAACCCGGGTCACTGATGTGTGGAGTTTACCCATTCTCCCCGTGTCTGCATGGGTCTAACCTCCCACAACCCAAAACGATGTGCGGGGTAGGTGGATTGGCCACGCTAAATTGCCCCTCAATTGGAAAAAAAAAATTTGGGTACTCTAAACATTTAAAAAAAAGAATAATTCACTGCGTGCCAATGCCTTAGAAATGTTTGAGATCCGATACAGTATCCCATTAAGGATAAATCTTTCCTTCAGGTTGTATACGGCCGCTTGCTAATAGTTCTGCGGGCAAAGGGCAAAGTTGAAAGGGCCTCGCGCTGGAAAAGCGACAAAACTGCCAACTCGCTGAGGGCTGTTAGGCAATCTGAATCTAGCCTGCAGGCAACATGAGTGCATGTTATCTGACTGCAATGAGTTCATTACTAATTAGCAGACACCATTCTGGCCTGTCTGCCCGTCAGAGGTCATCAAGCTAATGATTTAATGGAGATCCTTCTTCACGGAATGTACTTGGCTCATCTTTGTTTACAAGCCTGTTGGCATGAATGTTCCTCAGTTATTATACCCCAGAAGGCCTCGGTTTGGGCCCCGATACGAGGCAATCATCGTTTTGCGCCAGGGAGAATGGATGGGGGATTTGGGAGCTGGCACAGGGCGGGCATCAGACAGTTTGGGGACCTCTTCCTGGACGGAAAGTTTGCGACTCTGGAGGAGCTGGTGGGGAAGTGGAACCTCCCCTCTGGGAAGCCTTTAGGTATATGCAGGTCAGGGACTTTGTTAAGAGGCAGGTGGGGGAGTTCCCGCAGCTGCCGCCGAGGGGGGTGCAGGATAGGGTGCTTTCGGGGACGTGGGTCGGGGAAGGGAAGATCTCGGCTATTTACCAACTGATGCAGGAGGAAGAGGAGGCCTCAGTAGTTGAGCTCAAGGTGAAATGGGAGGAAGAGATTGAGGATGGGATGTGGTTGGATGCCCTGGAAAGGGTGAATTCTTCCCCCTCTTGCGCGCGGCTCAGCCTAATCCAGCTGAAGGTGCTGCACAGGGCTCATATGACGGGGGCTAGGATGAGCCAGTTTTTCGGACGGCAGGACACGTGTGGAAGGTGCTTGGGCGGTCCAGCAAACCACACCCATATGTTTTGGGCATGTCCGGCCCTGGATGGGTTTTGGAAGGGGGTGGCGGGGATTTTGTCGGAAGTGGTCGGGTCAAGAGTCAGGCCGGGCTGGGGGCTCGTGATCTTTGGGGTAGCTTCGGAGCCGGGATTGCAGGAGGCAAGAGAGGCCGGCATTCTGGCCTTTGCATCTCTAGTAGCCCGGCGTAGGATTCTGTTACAGTGGAGAGATGCGCGGCCCCCGAGTCCGGAGACCTGGGTCAACGACATGGCCGGGTTCATTAAGTTGGAGAGGATGAAGTTTGCCCTGAGGGGGTCGGTACGGGGGTTCTTTCGGCGGTGGCAGCCCTTTCTCAATTTCCTGGCGAAGGGGTCGAGAGAGATCAGTCTCTGCAGCAACCGGGGGGGGGGGGGGTCAGGGTCAAGGAGGGGGGGGGGGGGGTTTGGGGATGGTCGGGAGGTTCGATTTTGCAGCGGTGGGTTTGTTCTGTTCCTTTCTTTGTCTGTTCTTTTTGTATAACCATTTGCTATTTGTTACTATTTATTTGGGGGGGGGTGAGTTCTGCTCTAGCTTTGGTGTGGAAGCACGATATGTATGTTTTAATTTGCGGGGAAAATTTGTTATTGTTATTAGAAAACTTGAATAAAAATTATTTTTTAACAAAAGTTATTATACCCCAGGTTTAGTGGGAATTTAAGCACCAAAAATAAAAAGGAAAAATTCGCACTGACGGCTAATGCACCCGTGCCCCTTTCCGCGTGGGGTTGGTTATGGTTCAGTTGACAGCACTAAGGTTGTGAGTTCAAGCCCTTCTCCAGGACCAGGGCACAATAAATCAAAGTTAATGCCCATGGGCGTGCTGAGGGAGTGTCCCATTGTCAGGCGTGCTGTCTTTTCATTGAGCTGTGAAACCAATAATGTCTTGTGTTCCTCTCAGGTGGATGTAAAACATCCCATGGCACTGTTTCAAGGCACAGCAGGAGAATTATCCCCAGTGTCCTGGCCAATATTTATCCCGCAATCGACATCGCTCAAACACCACCTGGCCATCACTGCAATTCTCTTTGTGGGATCTTGCTGGACGCAAATAGGCAGCCCCATTTCCCGCACTGCAGTGACTGCATTTGAAAGGTGTTTCATCGACGGGAAAGCACTTTCTCCCAATCCCTGGATGTCTCGAGCATTATGTACACTCAGGTCTATCTTCCTTCCCTCCTTTAAGATGCTCTTTACCCCCCTTAACCTTCTCATGATCTCATATTGCATTATGTGCCTCGACGTCAAGTTTACACACGCAGTGCCTCGGGTGCTTTACCTACACTAACGTTGCCATACAAATTCAGGTTGTTGCTACTGTAGCACTAGGAAATCCCCGGAATTTCTTGATGGAGAGAATCTCAGTGAAGGCACTGCAAATATATCAATGTGTGTGGCCATTGTATGTTGTTAGTTGAACACTGGATTAGAGTAATAATAATAATCTTTATTGTCACAAGTAAGCTTACATTAACACTGCAATGAAGTTACTGTGAAAATCCCCTAGTCGCCTGTTCGGGTACACAGAGAATTCAGAATGCCTAATTCACCTAACAAGCACGTCTTTCGGGATCTGTGGAAAGAAACCGGAGCACCCGGAGGAAACCCACGCAGACACGGGGAGAACGTGCAGACTCCGCACAGACACTGACCCAAGCCGGGAATTGAACCTGGGAACCTGGCGCTGTGAAGCAACAGTGCTAACCACTGTGCTACAGTGCCACCCATAAGTGCATTGTGACAATGACACTTCTATATTACTATGCTTATTCTTTGACAGGGCGGTCTGTGGAGGCCCACTCACTGACTGTCTTTAAGACAGAGATAGATAGGGCAGCACGGTGGCGCAGTGGTTAGCACTGCTGCCTCACGGCACTGAGGTCCCAGGTTCGGTCCCCGGCTCCGGGTCACTGTCCATGTGGAGTATGCACATTCTCCCCGTGTTGCGTGTGTTTCGCCCCCACAACCCAAAGATGTGCAGGACCGGTGGATTGGCCGCGCTAAATTGCACTTTAATTGGAAAAAATGAAATGAAAATCGCTTATTGTCACGAGTGGGCTTCAATGAAGTTACTGTGAAAAGCCCCTAGTCGCCACATTCCGGCGCCTGTTCGGGGAGGCTGTTACAGGAATCGAACCGTGCTGCTGGCCTGCTTTGGTCTGCTTTCAAAGCCAGCGATTTAGCCCAGTGTGCTAAACAGCCCCTGTTGGGTACTCTAAATTTACAATTAAAAAAAGACAGAGACAGATATGTTCTTGATTCATAAGAGGCTCAGCGGTTATGGAGCGGGATTCTCTGGCCGTGCCTACCCCTTAACCCCTGAGGCAACGGACTTCTCCACTTTCCGCGTCTCGCCCATGGCGTTCTTGCGGTGGGCGGGGCGGAAGAATCCAGGCCATCGGGAAAAGGCAGGAGAATGGAGATGAGAAACACGTCAGCCATGATTGAATGGCAGAGCAGACTGGATGGGCCAAATGGCCTAATTCTGCTCCTATATCTTATGGTCTTCAAGGCGTCTTTGAAGTAAAATCAGCTAATTTTTAACCAGTGACCACACTTGGGCAGTACCGCACTGTGCGCATTCCAGCTACAACACTGGCATATACTCGACAATGTGGAACGTTGCCCAGGTACGCCCTGTCACACTTCCCAGCAAAAAAACCGAAGGCTCTGGGTTCACTGCACTTTCTCCATCTCTGTCTTCCCCTGGCCCAGGAAGAAAATTGGCTTGACCAATGGAACTGTGACCCAAAACCTGTCTCGCCTACTGAGATGAGTCTTAAACCTCTGAAGGCAGCAGCACATCCTCACCTGTCACCAAAGTCAGGGTTGCCATCAGCAACAGTGTTGTTAGGATAAAAGAGGGCTTTACACTCAAAATGTAAAGTGGGGCTAAAAAGTGGGTTCTCACACTTTAGCAGCCCATTTTACACCACCCTTATCAAACCCATGGAGAAGGTAAGTGTTAACTGGGCTGCCAATGGGCTATTGCCCATTTTCCATTGCTGCCGAGATGAATTTCATCCCAAAGCACTCACACAAAGCAGCTAATATTTAAAAGAAGGTGCTGATCCATTTTAATAATTATGTAGAATTTTGCTGCACAGAAAAAATGCCTTTGGGCCCATGGATCTCTACATGTTTTTATCCTTCACACAATCTCCTCCCGACATACTTCATCTAACCGCATTAGCAAAACTAAAGAACTGATCATTGACTTCAGGAAGCAAGGTACTGTACACACCCCTGTCAGCATCAACGGGGCCGAGGTGGAGATGGTTAACAGCTTCAAATTCCTAGGTGTGCACATCACCAAAAATCTGTCCTGGTCCACCCATGTCAATGCTACCACCAAGAAAGCACAACAGCGCCTATACTTCCTCAGGAAACTAAGGAAATTCGGCATGTCCACATTAACCCTTACCAACTTTTACAGATGCACTATATAAAGCATCCTACCTGGCTGCATCACAGCCTGGTATGGCAACTGCTCGGTCCAGGATCGCAAGAAACTTCAGAGTCGTGAACACAGCCCAGCCCATCACACGAATCTGCCTCCCATCCATTGACTCCATCTACACCACCCGCTGCCTGGGGAAAACAGGCAGCATACTCAAAGACCCCTCCACCCGGCTTACTCACTCATTCATTTCTCCCTCATACATTAAATACATCTATATGCATCTATTCCTGTACAGCTACAACACTGGCATATACTTGGCAATGTGGAACATTGCCCAGGTATGTCCTGCACACAAAAAGAAGGACAAATCCAACCCGACCTATTACCGCCCTAACAGTCTACTCTTGATCACTCACCTGATGAAGGAGCTACGCCCTGAAAGCTAGTGATTCCAAAGAAACCTGTTGGACTTTAATCTGGTGTTGTAAGACTTCTTGTCATAAATGATGGAAGGGATCATCAACAATGATATCATGCAACGCTTCCCCAGCAATAACCTGCTCACTGACACTTGGGTTCCACCAGGGTCACTCAGTTCCTGACCTCGTTACATCCTTAATTCCAACATGGACAAAAGAGCTGAACTCCAGGGGTGAGTTGGCTATCCTGCCCTTGATATCAAGGCAGCACGTCACTGAGAATAGGATTAAGGAACCCCACTGGAGTCGATGGGAATCAGGGCAAAACAGTCCATTGGTTGGGGCCATACCTAGCACGAAGGAGGATGGTTGTGGTTGTTGGAGGTTAATCATCAAAGTTGCAGGAAATTACTGCAGGCGTCCCTCGGGGTAGTGACCTCGGCCTGACCATCTTCGGCTGCATCCTTCATAAGATCAGAAGTAATCTTGCACAATGCTCAACACCATTCGCAACTCCTCAGATACTTGAGCAATTCATGTCTAAAAGCAGTAAGACCTTGAAAATATCCAGGTCTGGGCTGACAAGGGGCAAGTTATATTCGCGCCACAGAAGTGCCAGGAAATGACCATCTCCTATAAGAGAGAATCAAGCCATTGCCCCTTGACATTCAATTGCCATCGCTGAATCCCCCACACTCAACATCCTGGGGGTTACCATTGGCCAGAAACTGAACTGGACCAGCCATATAAATATTGAGGTTACAAGAGCAGGTCAGAAGCTAAGAACCCTGCGATGAGTAACTCACCTCCTGACTCCCCAAACCCTGTCTACCATCTACAAGGCACAAGTCAGGAGTGTGATGAAATACTCCACACTAGCCTGGATGAGTTCAGCTCCAACAACAGTGAAGAAGCTCAACACCGTCCAAGACAAAGTAGCCAGATTGATTGGTAACCCAATCCACAAACATTCCCTCCCTCAACCACTGATGCACAGTAGCAGCAGTGTGTACCATCTATAAGATGCACTGCAGGAACTCACCAATCTCTTCAGTCACAACCTTTCAAACCTACGGCCGCTAACGTCTAGAAGGAGGGCAGCAGACACATGGGACAACTACCACCTGGAAGTTTCCCTCCAAACCTCTCATCATCCTGACTTTTAAATATATCTCTGTTCCTTCACTGTCGCTGAGTCAATATCTGGAACTCCCTTCCGAGCAGCACTGTGGTTGCACCTACGTAACGTGGACTGCAGCGTTTCAAGAAGGTAGCTCACCACCATCTTCCCGAGGGCAATTAGGGATGGGCAATAAATGCTTGCATTGCCAGCAACGTCCGCATTCCATGAATGAATTTTTAAAAATATTGGCCTCAACCACTCTCTGTGGTAGCCTGTTCTATATTCGCACGACTCTGCGGGTGAAGATATTTCTCCTGAACTCGTCATTGGATTTATTAGTTGCTGTCTTTTATTCAGGACAATGTAATTTCATTGGAAAGTATTAAGTATTCATGTGGCCTAATTGCTCAGTAATATTAAGGCTGTATAAAGTGCGCATTTTATTGAAAGCACTGGTCAGCTCTTTCCACCCAGCTGCTTTCTAATGTGTAGGCAATGATCTATTTTGTCTGCATATGGCATTGGGAAATGATGGCTGGGTCAGTCACAGAAGCTGAATTAAAGCCAGATGATTCTGCAGCTCTAATTGCAGGGTTTGGGCTCGAGTTAATCACCAGTAATGTGAGTCTATCAATATTTCCCAGCGAACCACTTAATTCATCTTCACAATTAAGGTGAGGTTGGGGGGGGGGGGGGGGGGGGGGGGGGTGGTTTGCAGTCAAATCCATCTTGGGTCTACAGTAAACATGCTCCAACAAAGGCACAGTGTCAGTTTTCCTGCCCTTGTTCTTACGTTGCTTTTCAAAAGTCCCCAAAATAGTCACTTGGTGCAGACATGTAAAGGCAATGATGCAGCTGTGGCCTCGTACTGCCTTCTTGTCACCGTTTAGATACAATTGCATAGAATTGTAGAAAGATTAAAGCACAGAAGGAGGCCATTTGGCCCATCATGTCTGTGCCAGCTCTCTGTACAAGCTACCTCTCTTTCCAGCTCACACTAACTTGAAACTTTACATTATTTCCTCATATTTCCCTGATAATGGCCCAGCATTTGCCAGAGAAATGTTTTGGAGCGCGATTTACCGGCCGCAGGCCACAGGGATCGAGAGGGGTCGCGGCCGGTAGATCCCGCAAAAGGCCTCTTCTGGGATCCCCGAATCACATTAGATCTCGCGAGACGTTGCATTATGGATTCCCACCCACAATGGGTGAGACCCAGGCTTTCAGAGTTAAGCGAGTTTAAAAGTCACTTAACTCTGCCAACGCCAGCTCCCGGGATCTACTAGCCTCACCAAGGAGATCCCAGAGACGCGCCGCTCAGCACTGGTCCCCACAAGCGGAATGCACATGGGGGAGTGGGGGGGCGGAGGTCGCCCAAGGGATCGGAGGCCCCTGGGTGGTTGGCACCTGGGCAGGCTGGCACTCTGGCACTGCCGATACCATCCAGGTGCCAGTTTGGCACTGCCAGTCTGCTCAGGTGGCATTGCCAGGGTGCCAGGCTGGCACTGCCAGGTTGCGACGCTGGCATTTTGCCCATGGCGGGGATTAGGCCCAGGGGTATCCTGTCTCTATGAGGTGGGGTGCGTGGCGGTGGGGTGGGGTGGGGGGGGGGGGGGGGGGGGGGCTCAAGGACCCTCTTATAGGGGCATTGGGGAGTCCGGGGACCATGTTGGTCCTTGGGAGTTCGAGGCGGCATTTATAAATCGTGCCCCGATATCTCTTTCTTCACTGAGGAACTCCGCTCATCAGATCTCCTCCGTGCAGAAAATGACATTAAGTGCGGCCTCAGGGGGCGTTCCCTACCGGTGCCCAAAAGCACAACAGAGCGCCATTGGATAGCAGGGTCATTCCTGGTGCTGGGAACGACTCCTCTAATCCCGCCCAGAACTAATTGCATTTTATTTTGGTTCAATCGTGCCCATTGTTGTGTTTAATGGTGCTCGCGATTATTAAAAAGTAAATCATTAAGGGAGGAAGAGATATCACGTGCGTTCAGTGTCATCACAAACTGCTGGACGATTTGCGCTACTCACAGAAGTGACATCAACCACCTTGGGAGTGTCCAGAACTTTTGGAACCTCATTCCGATAATTAGTCAATTGTTGTTAAGATTTTTAAACACAAAATTTAAATTTATGTTTTTTCTTACTTTTCCTCTCGTTCTTAATCCAGTGTTCCTTGCCCTCTCTCTATTTCTCTTTCTGTACCCAATTTAACTCAAATTCACTTGTTTTCCTTCGCCATCAATTCTGATTGGTCCTTGGTCCTTTAGTTCCAATTGGTTATTGAGATCGATTGCTGGTCCTGTCATTCACCGAAGTCCCTGATGCGCTCTCTGCCCATCATTAGCTGGTACTTCCAGCAATTTTCCAAGCAAAAAAAAATCACAAGTTGAAGGAGAAGAAATCTTAATTAGCAGATCACATTGCAAAATGCCCCACTCTGGCACATTCCATGTTAATGTTATTGAACGTTTTTGGATTCATCAATGATTAGCAACCAGCCACATACTAAGAGGATACTACTTAAAATATTCTTTACTGCGTTGTAATATGCCTTTGGAAGAAAGCATCATGAAATCACTGGAAGGGGAGTGTGCCATGCAATCCATCTTAATTCATTTTTGTTTTTGGGCAGAAAACACACACACAAAAGAAAATCTGTAAATAGAAGCCTAATGATGCCCAGGAAACCTGTGTTGATTGTCAAGGCGGCACGGTAGTATAGTGGTTAGCACAGTTGTTTTACAGCTCCAGAGTCCCAGGTTCGATTCCCGGTTTGGGTCACTGTCTGTGCGGAGTTTGCACTTTCTCTCTGTGTCTGCGTGGGTTTTCTCCGGGTGCTCCGGTTTCCTCCCACAGTCCAAAGATGTGCGGGTTAGGTGGATTGGCCATGCTAAGTTGCCCTTAGTGTCCAAAAAGGTTTAATGGGGGTTGCTGGGTTACAGGGTTAGGGTAGAGACATGGGCTTGAGTAGGGTGCTCTTCGTAAGGGCCAGTGCAGACTCGATAGGCCGAGTGTCCTCCTTCTGCACTGTAAATTCTATGATTCTATAACTGCTTCACTAACATCCTTGAGGGAAGGCAATCTGCAGTCCTTACCTGGTCTGTCCTACATCTGACCCCAGACGCACAATAGTGTGGTTGACTCTTAAGTGCCTTCTAAAAATGGCTAAGCAAGCCACGCAGTTCAAGGGTAAGTGGGAAGGGTAATTAGGGATGGGCAATCAGTGCTGGCTCAGCCAGATCCCCTGAATGAGTTAAAAAATAACACAGCTCTGCTGCTAATGTCTTGAAACTTTCTCTGTGGGATTGTCCGTCGGTGAGATGCCCCGCTTCGCCGGTGGAGCACCCACGCCCGCGGGTTTCCCGAAGGCGTGGGGTGGCCACATTGGGAACCCCCATTGGCCGGCTGCAGGAATGGAGAATCCCACTGCCGACTGGGGCGTGCCGCCCTGGAAAACGGGGCTGGCGGGATTGAGAATCCCACCCTCTATCTTTTTATATCTGTTGAATAAACTAGGTTTGTTCTCACTCGAACAACGGAGGTTGAAGGGCGACCTGATAGAGGTCTACAAAATTATGAGGGACATAGACAGAGTGGATAGTCAGAGGCTTTTCCCAGGATAGAGGGGTCAATTACTCAGGGGCATGGGTTTAAGATGCGAGGGGCAAGGTTTAGAGGAGATGTACGAGGCAAGTTTTTTACACAGAGGGTAGTGGGTGCCTGAAACTCGCTGCCGGAGGAGGTGGTGGAAGCAGGGACAATACTGACATTTAAGGGACATCTTGACAAATACATGAATAGGATGGGGATAGAGGGATACGGACCCAGGAAGTACAGAAGATTTTAGTTTAGACGGGCAGCATGGTCGGCACAGGTTTGAAGGGCTGAAGGGCCTGTTCCTGTGCTGTACTTTTCTTTGTTCTTTATTCTTTGTTCTCATGTACCTAGTCTTAATAAATTAACCCACATGTTTACCCAATCCTTTACGAGTGATTAGTCCCTTTATATCATTATAACAACATTTTCACAGTAACTTAATTACAGTATTAATGTAAGCCTACTTGCCACATTAATAAAAGTTATTATTACTTTTATACTTGCCACATTAATAAAAGTTATTATTACTTTTATACTGAACTGTTTACCATATAAAGCAATTCAGGTTTGTTGTGTGCCAAACTATCTCCCTTACAGCGGTGACTACACTTCAAAAGTATTTCACTGGCTGTTTAGTGCTCTGAGACGCCCTGAGGTGGTGAATGGTGCTCTGTAAATGTTATTTCTTTTCCATTTATGTCCTATCTTCGGTGCGATAACACATGTTGCCACTCAAGTCATTACGCCCTATCAACACAATCCATGTTCCAAATCCAACACTGAGTCAATGATCCTTACTGTGCCCTGAGATGGTTGAGGCGGGGTGAAAGTGGAGGATCAAACAATGCCTGGCAACAGGAAACAGACATGAGGCAAAGGAAAGATTAAGTTTAAAAATGTATTTGAGTGGTTATTAAACCCATATCCCTAACATTACTTCAGTGATGATGTCCATGCCGATTTCTGTGTGTACCAAAATGTCGCTCTTTGTTTGAAAAAATAATTTGATCATTCGTTCCTTTTGGCTGGCATTGTCAGTTTACTCATTTCCAACTTAACGCATGTGCGTTTATTGTTACTGTGACGTCTGCAGCTGTGGAGATTGAACAAATTTGGCAGCTCCTCCTTTACTCTCCTCTGGAAGACCCAGAATACTACTTCCTGGAGCTGAGAGGCTTCAGATTCCCATCTTCTGCAAATGATAAATTTGGTCCCTTTTGGCACAGGGTAGTGATACCTGCGCGCTGCACTGCTGTAAGACATTAAAATGTTGGCTTAAATTATCAGAGGCGTTTGCAAGATTTTAAGTTGATTGATGAATTGGTCATTGATGCTTCTGTTATTTGGCATATTGTGCATAGAAACATCGAAAATAGGTGCGGGAATAGGCTATTCGGCCCTTCGAGCCGACACCACCATTCAATATGGCCGGTCATGCAAATTCAGGATCCCATTCCCGCCTTCTCTCCACGCGCCTTTAGCAGCAAGGGCCATGTCCAGCTCCCTCTTGAATATAACCAACAAACTGGCCCCAACAGCTTTCTGTGGTAGAGAATTGCACAAGTTCACAACTCTCTGAAAGAAGGACTTCTTCCTCATCTCAATCCTGACTGGCTTACCCCTTCGTCTGAGGTTGTGACCCCCAGTTCTGGATGTTCCCAACATTGGGAACAAAATCCACCGAAGAGTTAAAAAGAGTTCTGAGTGGCTTAAACTGGTTGTGAGACAACAACTTGTAACAGAATGTGGAGCACTGCAGGGGCCAGTCGATCAAGAATCACTTTGCTGAATTCTGATGGTAAAACATTGAATATATTCAAGAGGCGGCTAGATATAGCACTTGGGGCAAATGGGATCAAAGGTTCTGGGGAGAAAGCAGGATTGAGCTATTGAGTTGGATGATCAGCCATGATCGTGATAAATGGCTGAGCAGGCTCGAAGGGCCAGTAGGCCTCCTCCTGCTCCTATCTTCTATGTATCTATGTATCTATGATTTTGAAACCCAATGACACCTGACTTTCATGTTTGGGTTGCCCTAGTTTACCATGGCTTTCTACCATTGGGCAGCCCGATGGAACAAAATGGGAACGAGTCAGTCAGCCCATGTGACTTCTCATCCACATACAGTGCCTTAAGAGGGCATTGGCAACCATGGGCTTCTATTGCATTGGTCCCTGATTATGCTTGGTAGAGTACTGCAGAAATCTCTCCTGCTCTTGCCTCCTCAAAGCAAGCCTATTGGTGGGATTTACAGGCTGACGATCAACCTGTTTGGCTGCATTATGAGCACACCTCCTGTAACCATCGAGCCCTTGACTGGGACTTGAGCACAGAGCTTCTGGCCGAAATGCTGCAACTGCACCACAAGACCTCCTAGTCTATTCAACTAAATAGCTTTCAGCATTTCTATCCACACTGCTTCCATCTCCCATTGTGCGGTTCCTTCCTCCACCTGTCCGATCAGGTCTTGAACTTTTTTTTAAAATTTAGAATACGCAATAATTTTGTTCCAATTAAGGGGCAATTAGATGTGGCCAATCCACCTAACCTGCACATCTTTGGGTTGTGGGGACACAACCCAATGCAGACACTGGGGGAATGTGCAAACTCCACACAGTTAGTGACCCGGGCCGGGATCGAACCCGGGTCCTCAGCGCCTTCCACAGCAGTGCTAACCACTGTGCCACAGTGCCGCCCAGGTCTTGAACGTTGACATAACCTCTGCCTAAATTACTAAATCTGGATGTGAATTCTGCAGCCTCACACTTCCTGCATAGATGCGCATTCTTACTCTTGGTGCTAACTCACTTACATTTCGTTTGGTATCTATGGCGCCTTATTCTGAAACTCGTTGACCACTGGGCGCAGTCAACCTCTATCTACCCATTCCCAACCTGTCATAACGTCCCATACTTTAATCACGATGCTCCCGAATCGACAGTGTTCTAATGAAAAAAGCTCAATTTTTAAATATTATTGGTCACGTTGTTCTATCTTCATGCCAGCCAGGCAGTGTCCTCATGAATCTGCATTGGTGTGCCTCGAAAGCCTCACTATCTGCTCTTTAGACTGTATATCAATAATGCAACATTGCACTCATCGAACGACCTATTAAGCTGTTAAGGTCATCATTCTCTCTTGGTTATATTATCCCACATCTCTTGTAATAAAACCTCCAATTGCATTTGCAATTTCTGAGCCTTATCAATCTGAGGTACTGCCATTCATATCTTTAAAATTCATACCCCGAACTCTCTGCTTTTTCACAGATCTATGCCATTCAGGGCATAATTACTGTTTTATAGGCCCCAGGACTTCCGATAGGCCATTCCCTTGTGTTTGGAACACTTTAGGTTACAGTCGGAGATTTCAGATGGTCCTGACTCACCAGAATGGTTACTCACGAAAGGTTAGAAGGATTAAAGCCAGTTCTAACTCTTGGATCACAATGCTAATGCCATCCTCAACTCCCCACTTGCCACGCCTCCCTCAACCCCTTGACTTCCTCCCTCAATCATATGACTACCCCCTGACGCCTGACTACCATCCCAACCCGACCGCCTCAACCTGATCCCTGAGCCCCCCCTCCCCCCCCCCAACACCCTGGCTACCCTGCCAAACCCCAACTGACCCCTTGACTAACCCTCGATTAACCTCCCAGTCCCCGACTCCCTCTGACCCTCCAACCACCCAACTAATCCCCTGACCCCTCAACTACCCCTGACCCCTCGACTACCTTTCCAACCCCTTGACTCCCCACTTAACCTTCTGACTACCCAAACCACCCGACTACACCACTTGGCCCCTGGACTATCCTCCAACTGCACCCCCCCCCGACCTTCCCAACTTCCACCCAGAACCGACTGCCCCCCCGACCCTGACCCGCGGACCCATCCTGCCCCCCTGCCAGCCTGTCTTGTGCCCACCCACCTACCACTGCACCCCTGAGCCACTTACCTGCCACCATACCACGCTCACCCACTCACCTGCCATCCCTACCACCTCGCTCAGTTACCTCACACACGTGCCTTCTCTGAGTAATTTCACAAAGGTGTTTTGGGGCCTTTAAACTTTCTGCTTCCCAGAATATGGCAGCTAGTGCTGCATTAAGAAGTGTAACTTGGTTACCCCAACAATCTGCCTCACGAAGGGAAACTCCCAGAACAGTGAGGTTCCGAAGACGTCCCGTCTAGAAACATGGAACTCCAGCTTGGGGTAAAATTGTAAGAGTGGAGTGGCAATCCGACGGTGATTGTCACTCCTCCAAACATTCAGCCCTTTGTTATTGAACCAAAATATCATCACCACACATATATTGACATCAAATTCCACTTTTTAACCAATTTTGCTGTCGTATCAATATGACCCTGTTGCTTAGTTCTAAATATAATGACAGCTCTGTACATTGGGCATCATGTACAAATGTTGATTCAACCTCTCCAGGCTTGTAGCCAGGTAAAGTAAAGTCACCACAGTCCCAGGTGACCATAGGCTGCTTTCCCCTGAGGGGTGGGGAGCTGACTGGTGGTGATTTAACCTGAGGGTCACCACACCTCAGGCGAGGGGCAAGGTGGAGAAGGCGGGGCCTTCATGAATACACTCAGCCGGTGCGGGAATTGAACCCGCGCTGATGGCCTCGCTCTGCAACACGAACCATCTGTCCAGCCAACTGAGCTTTTCTATGTTACAACAGTGACTACATTTCAAAAGTGCTTTTTTAGCTGTAATGTGTTTTGGGAAGTCTGAGATTTTGAGGGGCCCGGCAACAATACAAGTCTTTTCTTTCTTCACCAATGTTATTTTTTTGCACGCGTAACGAAAGAACTGGTTACCGTCTCTCTCTTTGCAAAATCTTCTCCCATCCAAGCAGCGTGTTGCTTACCCTATAGTGCCTGAGAGAACTGTGTCTGAGTAAAGAAAATTAGCTAAAAGGTTTAGAAAAGAAAGGTTCGCATTTATATTGCGCCTTTTACAACCTCAAAACATCCCAAAGCACACGTGTGATCATTGTTGTCATGTATTAAGTGCAGCAGCCGAGTTGTACACAGCAAGCACCCCAAAACAGCAATGAGATCCTGGCCAGGTGATCCGTTTTCTTTCAGTGATATTGATTGAGGGATGAAGGTTAACCAGAAGACTGTGGACATATCCCCCAGCCCTGCTTCACATTAGTGCCGTGGGATCTTTAATAAGGACACGGCGGCATGGTGGCACATTGGTTAGCACTGCTGCCTCACTGTTCCAGGGACCCGGGTTCCATTCTGGTCTCGGGTGAAAGTCTGTTTGGAGTTTGCACTTTCCCTCCCCGTGTCTATGTGGGTTTCCTCCGGGTGCTCCGGTTTCCTCCCACAATCTAAAAATGTGAAGGTTAGGTGGATAGGTCGTGCTGAATTGTCCCTTGGTGTCCAAACGTTTAGGTGCGGTTACTGGGATAGGGAGGAAGCATGGGCCTATATAGGGTGCTCTTTCCAAGGGCCGGTGCGGACCCGATGGGCCGAATGGTCTCCTTCTACACTGTCAGATTCTGTGATTCCATGACACTGGGAGTCCACACCGAGGTACCAGCCTCCCCGGAGAGGTGCCGGAATGTGGCGACTAGCGGCTTTTCACAGTAACTTCATTGAAGCCTACTCGTGACAATAAGCAATTTTCATTTCATTTTTCATTAAAGAACTTTACATTATTTACAGTTACTTCGTATAAAACTCCCAGTCGACCCCAACCGGGTCTCTTCAAGGTCATGCCTTACTGGCTGACCTCTTATACATAGCTGAAAGGAGTTCCCCGCCCCTCAGCGGGGGAGCTTGCACTCCAAGAGAATCACAGGGAGCATAAACATTCCCACCCTGTAAATCCCATGTGGGATGACAGGACCTTTTGCATCTGCTCTAGACACTTCAATTTATCAACTTGTCTGAAAAAAAAACTCACCTCCAACCGTGCAGCATTCCCTCAACACTGCACTGGAGTATTAGACTAGATGTGCTTGTCTCTGCAATGGGGGCTTGAACACACAACCTTCTGGCTCAGAGCTGCCAACTAAGCCACGGGTCCCTAAAGCCAAGAGTGCAATTTGACAAG
Source organism: Scyliorhinus canicula (assembly GCF_902713615.1). NCBI lineage: Eukaryota > Metazoa > Chordata > Chondrichthyes > Carcharhiniformes > Scyliorhinidae > Scyliorhinus > Scyliorhinus canicula. Next base: position 121,076,734 of record NC_052163.1, on the reverse strand, counting down.
GCCACTCGAAAAGGGGTCCATTAACATTTGTGGAATATCTATCACTGAGAACACTGTGCCGTCCCAATTTAAAAAGGAAATACACAAGTTGGGGGTTGTGGTCGTCGGGTTGGATAGGTTTAAGGGAGATTACCTTTTAATAGTTTGAACAATAATTGTAGCACTGTGAATCTTTTTGTCTTACACTCATTAGGACAACAGCAAGAATACCAAATTTTAAACAGTCAGAACAATTTGTACTACAGGAGAAAAAAGTTGCTGACCGGTTAGCAAGGTGACTTTGTTTGGCCAAGGCAAGAAACCAACAAGGACCTATTGGCTTAATTCAAAAATAGACGCAATGCTTGGACATATTCCTTTTGTTTGCAGAGAACGGATCCGTGTGTATGAACGCATGTCACCTCTTGTTTTCTTTTTTCTTTTCTTTTTATAAATTTAGAGTACCCAATTCTCTTTTGTTCAATTAAGGGGCAATTTAGCGTGGCCAATCCACCTACCCTGCACGTCTTTGGGTTGTGGGGGTGAGACCCACGCAGACATGGGGGGAATGTGCAAACTCCAAAACGTATGTCACTTCTAGCAAGCGTAAATGAGACAGGTTACAAGCTCAATTGATTATCTTCAATCGGTTGTTTGTGTCGCAATGAACGCAGTCAGGATTGTTCAGCAAGTGCTGCCCGATCGTGGAATCACATCTCACAGGAGGCGATTTGCCTTGGGTTTTGCAAGCGTGAGCTGGTTGAGCACAAAGGAAAAATTCTGTGTCATTGTATCAGACAGTCACAGGGATGTACAGCGTCTGTAATCTGAAATGACTTTGAAGGGAGGAATTAAACTCAACTAACAAGCATTCATTACCCCCCCCCCCCCATCCCCCCAGTGCCCAAGTCAGCCCAGGAAGGCTATCAGCAGAGTTCTATTCTCCACCAGGATCATGGAGCGAAATTAATCAGAGGGATAACACGTATTAGTCGGGATGTTCAACAATATTCTCATTCTATGAACAGTTTTCTGATATTTGGAATGCAAACAAAGCCTGCTGCAGGTGATCCATGTCAGAAGATAAATGGATATTTTTTGTGATGAAGGCTAATGGAATTAGTATTGTTCGGATGTAGACTGCAAAATTGAATAAAGGATCAAATATCAGAACGGAATAAGGCAGCCTTGCATGACTGCGGCATTCAGCAAAACACTCACCATCGCTGTTCATTGTTAGTAAATTAGAAAAGCTGAAGTGATTCCTCTTAATTAAAATGAGACCCCTGACTGCTATCAAAAATTATTACCACTCAGAGGCTGAGAAATGACTGCAGTTAAATATGGTTTACACAAATCATTCCCATGTTAACTATTGCTTGTTCCAAAATTAGCTCAGAATTACAGCTACATATTGACATATTGTCGCGGGGACGTTGGTGGCAGGCTGAATATTTTCCGCCAGGAGAATTAAACTCCCCTGAGCCTAGTGGGGTTGTGCAATTATAACGTTTGATAACTTACGTTAATTAGAATATGGTAATTGGCTGAGTTTGCAAATTAATTATGCCGCTTCCGCACAGGTAGCCAGCAGACGTTGGGGCCGTCACTGCCCGACACTGTAACTGGATGGTCGGTCATCTTTCCAGGATTTCAGGTGTGATGGGCGGAGTGCCTTAACCATGCTATATCGCTCCATTCATCTTCCGTTTCATGCACCGGCCAATCATGTGACAAAAGGTTCCACGCTGCAACAGGGCAGTGACGATCTTACATGCAAAACATCAACAGCAACTTGCATTTAGGTAGCGCCTTTAATATGGCGAAAATCCCAAGCTACTTCACAGGAGTGTCATTGCACAAAGGTTTCACACAGAGTCGAATAAGGAAATATTAGGAGCGGTGACAAAAATCTTGGCTGAAGAAGAGGTATTGAGTACCTGAAAGGGAGGGAGCCGGGGAGGTTTTGGGGTGGTGGGGTGGAGATGGGGTGGGGAGGGAGGGTGGGGGGGGGGGGGGGGGGGGGGTGGCGGGCGGGGGGGGGGAGGTTGTAAAATTCCAGAGTTTAGTGCCTAAACAGATGACGGAATGGCCGCCCATGAGGGAGTGACAAAAATCAGTCGGCGCAAGAGGTATGGGGTGCCTCTGAGGGCTGTCAGGCTGGGGGAGTTTACAGGGATAGGGAGCGATGAAGCCACGATGGGGTTTGAGTGAGAATTTTAAATTGAAATGGTTCTGGGGTTGAACTCCAAAGGCAAAGTAACAGGGCTGGATCCTCCGCCCCGCCACATTTCAGGTTCACCCCGCCAGCGGGATGCTCCGTTACGCCGGTCAGCCAATGGGGTTTCCCATTGTGGGGCAGCCCCACCCCGTCGGGAAACCCCCCGGGCTGCCGGTGAAATGGAGCATCCCGCCGGCGGCGAATCCAGCCCATAGTCAAAGTTGCCTTGGCGTCCAATTTATCGAATTATTTAAGGGATGCTTATTTTCTCATTGACAAATGCCAGTTGGATGACACAAAGGTAGTTCACCTGTGGATCTGGGAGTTGATGGCATTTAGCCAAAATCTGCCAGTGTGTGCTTGATCTTCAAGATAAGCAAATCATACCAGAGCAAACAGGCAGGGGACAGGCATGGCTGCGCGCCATGATGGAGGAGACAGTGGTCGTCATCATTAGAACAGCAATTACTGAGCCCATAGCCAGTGGCAGGGCTAGGGTTGTTAAAGATGATGGAATGCTCGCACCTAATCTCCCTCTGACTTCCCCCTTGTTCTCTGGTATCTTTCGATTTGAAAGCTGCCAATGATGCAAGCATGTACCTCTTGCTTTTCCACCATCCCTCCCCTCCCTCGTGAGTCCTTGAGCCTTTCTCGCTATCCTCGCCCTCCATCTTCCAGAAGCATCTCCTGCTCTGTGTCACCTCTGCTCATTCTCTCAGTCGATGCACCTAGGCCTGGAAGCAAGTAGTTTGGGCAGAATTCCTGGTCAAGCCAAAGTCCGACAGCAGCTGCCACCACATTGGCTATAAACGTTACCGCCTCTAGAGCAACCGAACATTTCTACAATCGCAGCAACGCATGTAAAAATCAATCAGCGACGACAGCTGATGACTCGGAGGGGGGGTAGGGGGTCCTTTTCTGCGTGTTCAGCTGTGCGTATTTAAGAGACTTCAGCATTAGTTGAAGTGTTGAGCTCCATAATGGCAGCGTGGTGTCAGATCAGCTCCCTGCAGGAGCACTAACGCCCTCACAGAAATGGCGGCTGCCTTGACATGGACTAAATGTTTGCCCGTGCTGTTAGAACTGGTTTGGAGACACAATGATGCTCACGGAGTGAAAAACCAGGCTCTAAAGAAGCTGAATTTTACAGCCCCCCCCCCCACCCCCCGTCTGTGAGCAAAAAAGCATTGTACTTGCCCGCAAAACTATACACAGACGAGCATTTGCCGACAATATTGGCAGAAGACTGAGCTTTTGTTCTGACATGTGCTATAGATCAATTTTGGGGGATTTCTGGCATAAAATCAAACCAAATTATCTAATTATCCTCAGCTGAAATTTGATTCCTTAAGTAAAATAATTGAAGTCGGTGAGAATCAACTGCAGATTTAATTGACACACACCACATCAAGCTTCCATCAACCATCATTGAGAAAGCACCAGCAGAACTTATTAAAGACTTGGTAAATCCGATATCCACTTTAAGGTATAATCTGTAACTCCAACACTCGACAGAATCTATCCAAATATACTTTGCACGCACAGTTAGCCAGAGCCCGTCTAAATCCTGGACCCTTCGATCTCAATGGCATCAGTGGTGTCACAATACAGAAGCACTTGAAACACATCTGACCAATTCCCTGCCAAAAGAATAATCTGTTTACTTAGGAATAATATCAAGATTGAACTTTTCAAAGTTAGAGGGAAAGGAAATCCAATAACAATATTTTGAGAAGTGACATTTGGTGGCATTAGCAATGAAACAGCTTTGGCTGTACCCAGCTCCCAATTTTCCATTAAACAAATTCGGTCTTTGTTTTCCAAGGTGATGGAAATTGGAATGAGGAGAGGAATGAAGGGGTCGACGTGCTGCTGACAGTATTTTCTGTAAGTGTTTTATTCTGCCCGTGCCTTTGAAAATAACATTTCTTATATTAGGGAATTTTCTTTTGGTCAAGACACCATTTAAGTTGCCAGTGTTGGGTTTATGCCCTTCCTCTGCCGAGAGATGCCTGTCAACTCGCCATTGCCCATCAGTGCCACCTAGAGGGATGGCAATTATAGATCATAGATTTTACAGTACAGAAGGAGGCCACTCGGCCCATAGAGTCTGCACGGCCCTTGGAAAGAGCACCCCACTCAAGAGCACCCCACTCAAACACACACCTCCTCCACCCCATCCCCTTAGCCCAGTAACCCCGATTCAGCCCACCGAGTCTGCACCGGCCCTCGGAAAGAGCACTCTATTTAAGCCCATACCTCCACACTATCCCCGTAACCCAGTAACCCCACCTCCCCCCTTTTTTTTGGACACTAAGGGCAATTTAGAATAGGCAATCCACCTAACCCGCACATCTTTGGACAGTGGGAGGAAACTGGAGCACCCGGAGGAAATCCATGCAGACACGGGGAGAACGTGCAGACTCCGCACAGACAGTGACCCAAGCCGGGAATCGAACCTGGGACCCTGGAGCTGTGAAGCAACTGTGCTAACCACTATGCTACCGTGCAGCCCAATTGCCGGCAATGCTCGGGGGCCTGGGATCAATTGGAGACCCCAGGCCAGAGGAGAGTGAGGGCAGCATGGGGGGTTGAAGTGTGCAGGTTGTCGATGATGCAGGAGGAGGTTGGAGGTAAGGGCAGTGGGGTGATTTTCAGTAGGCCCTTCACCCCCTAACTCAGGGATTTTCAACGCTCAGGTCGCGAGCGGTTTGCGGAGCGATCGGACAAAGTGTTCCCGATTGAGGGAGAAACACCCAACGGCCGCGACTGTCATTTTTATTGAGTATGGCAGCTGCTGCATCCTTTTAAATGAGAAGGGGATAAGGCTGAGTGTAGTCTTCCAGCTATAAGCAGCAGTGAGAAAATCACATGCCCTTCACGTACACTTAACATCAAGTATGAATGTGTTTTTACTGCCAAATCACGGAGGAGAGCTTCTTCCATTTTCAAGCTGCCAGTAAGCAAGGCAAGAGGACTGTGAACAGGAATCATTTTGTTGCAAGACAGAGACGCCAGAGACTCAAGTAGGTAGTGTACCTACTGGCCAGGATCTCACATCTGAATCTGCTCAGGAGAGTCCAGGGCAGGACTGAGCCATGCTAGTGTTAGCTTTGTACAGAGCTCCAGGGCCTCTGGTTGGCAACCTACAAAGAAGAAACTCAACACGGGAGCAAAGCAGTATAAAGATGATTTCTTGAGGTATGGTTTTGTCAATTGTGCCAATGCAAATAAGGATGCAAAGCCCATGTGTATCGTATGCAGGGAAGTACTGGAAAATGAGAGAAGTTTCAGATTTTGAATGAGAAGTGGTGAGCGACAGATTTGTTTTGAGGTTGAGTTCCCAAAGTCAGTTAGTAAGTTACAGCTGACTCCAAATAAAAGATTAAGCTGCTGTACCTGACCTGTGGCAGCGCAATAAAAACACGGCAAAAGCAAATGATACTGTCAGCATTCTGGAATAGCATTTCCCAAGTGTATCCAGTGCTGAGTAAAACAAGCATTTTGTTACTATTGCCTTCTCAACAACCTACACATGCGAGGTTGGATTTTCCATTCTCATAAAGATGCAGACTGCAGAAAGGAACTGGCTGAAATCGGCACCTGATGTGCGCATTATCCTCTCCTCCTCTGAACCTGATTCAAGTGAAATCATGAGGCTCCCGTTTTCCCCTTTCGCATTAAAGGGAACATGGCCCCATCTGATGCCAGGTCCTTCGCTCAGGCGCTGAGTGCCTTTAAACGAGGGACTCCCCCCAGGAAGCCCACAAGCACACCTGGCCAGGTTTAGCTTTTCATGTTCCCTGCCTAGTGGCTCCCCTTCCTGCCATTGGCATTTATTCCATCTGGGCAGAAAATCTGACCATGAGCTTTTACACTCCAGACTGAATCAGACAGTGGCAGTAAAGTGGCAGAGTCTCTACCCTCCAACCTCATGGCCATTTAAATGTTCCCCATCACCAAACTCATTGTTAGGGGCATTAACCTCTGCCCATTGTGTTAATAAGTTATAGTATGATTGTTGGGGGATTTAATATCCATTTTTGAAAATGATCATTAATGCTGAACATGAGGAATTACATAGAATTTGTCGCACAGAAACAGGCCCAACTGTCCATGCCAGTGTTCATGCTCCACACAGGCCTTCCCTTGCCTTATACACCACTCCATGCGGAAGTTCTACATTCTCACTAATCTTTGAATGAAGAAAGTTCTCCTGAATTCCTTTCCAGGTTCCCAACCCTCCAGGTTTCGCCTGGAGTCTCCAGGATGCAACTGTGCGCAACTCTAGAGAAACAAAAAAACCTCAGGATATTAAAAAGATAGTGGGCGAGATTCTCTAATCCCGTGGCAGAGTGCCCACGCCATCGTAAACGTCGGCGCGTTTTACGACGGCGTGAACGGACCGTTTCCAGGACTAATTCTGGCCCCTACAGGGGGCCAGCACAGCGCTGGAGGAGTACGCGCCGCTCCAGCTGCCGATCGTGGTGCGAACTGTGTGCCGCGGGATCCGCGCATGTGCAGTGGCGCTGGTGCCAATGCATACATGCGCAGTGGCTTCATTCAATGCGCCGGCCCTGATACAATATGGCGCAGGAGTACAAGGGCCAGCACGGAAGAAAGGAGGCCCCCAGCCAGAGAGGCTGGCCCGCCGATCGTGGGCCCCGATCGTGGGCTAGACCCCATCGGAGGCTCCCCCTCCTCCCCCGGGGTCGGACCCCCCTACACCCCACAGACCGCCACCCCACCCTTCAATGCCGAGGTCCTGCTGGCTCAGAGAAGGTTAGAACGGCGCCGGCGGGACTAGGTTTTTTTCACGGCCGCTCGGCCCATCCGGGCCAGAGAATCGGCGGGCCAGCTGCGCGACCGGCGCCGCGCCAACCACACCAGCGCCAATGGCGCTGATTCTCCGCTCTGTGGAAAATCGTGTGCCGGCGTTGGGGTGGCGTGGCCCGGTCACGGGGATTCTCCGGCCCGGCCCAGGCCCTCATATGATACCATATTACGCTCTAACGAGCACTGATTGGCATAAGGTGGGTCTCCCGCCCTCACGTGGGAGAAAATCCCAACTTGGAGCTAGTCTCTCCAGGCACAGTGCTGCAGTGGCCGGAAGAGGCACTGCAGGGAGCTGCTTAGCACTAAGTTCCAGAATTTGAAGGACACGGGGCCCAGAGTGAGGAGGGTAGGTAATGGCTGGGAGGGTTGCGAAGTGGGTGATCAGGGTTTTGGAGGATAGGCTGGGGAGTTGGGGCGGGGGAGGTGGAGAGGGAGGTTCAGAGGTCACCAATCCTTACTAAGATGATGGCTGCTGTGCCATGCCCTAAACGTTAGCCGATGTGGGGGGCAGAAAATGCAGGTCATAGAGTGAAGATTTGTTTTTGACCATCACTTGCATCACTTGTGTTTGACCATCACAAGATCACTTACCCCCACTGTAAGACTGCCCATTCCAATACCAGGTGCGGCCTTAATCAGCTGGCTGTAAATCCCATCACCATTTGAGAACATTGAACACAAGAATCAAGGTTGACATTCCAATGAGAGAACGCTGCACAAGATGCACTCTTCCAAAGGAAGCGTTAATCAAACGCAAGTCTTTACAGTAACACAAATATTTACTGCAAAAAATTTTGTTTTAACTGCAACAGGCAAAACTTGCATTCTGTTGCACCAGTTTAACGAGCGTGATTGATATTCCCCGGCTGTGTGGGTTCGAATAAAGTCAGCCTACCTGTTAACAAAACGCTGCATTAGCACCATCTGGTATGTAGATATTTGTGATTTTTTTTTTAGCAAAGAGCACTCTTTTCAGTCGACGCACACTTTGTGCAGCGCTCACACCGCTGACCTCTGCCTTCACCCCCCTCCTGGACACTGCCAATCACACAGCTGGAGTACAGAGTCTGAGGCCACAGGTCAGATCTGAGAATGTATTCCTAAATGTGATCTCGGCTGCAACAAACTGGCCATCTTGACAATAGATGTCGTTGGATGACTTTTAGAAAGAGCAGGCCAGCTTTGCCGTCCTTTGCCACTTTATCTGAAAACTATTTTTGTTGGGAGCAGTCAGATTTTAAAGCATTGTGGCAAAGTGGAGCTTATCCCCGGGTACTAAAAATGTAAAAAGAAAAGTTAAGGCAGGCTATTCATATCTCATTCTTAGGACATTCCAAAGCACTTTTTCAGGAGGACTATTCAGTATAGTTTTCTTACGAATAAGCTAATGCTTATCCTTCAATCAATATCACCAAAGCAGATGGGGCGAGATCCTCCGCACTCCCGACGGTGCGGAGAATAGCGTGGCTCGTAAAATTTTACGGCCACGCTGTTCCGACGCCCTCCCGCTATTCTCCCCACCCCCCACGCCCGACTCCCGATACGAATCGCTACCGCCGTTTTTTTACGGCCGGCAGCGATTCTCAGCTGATGGATGGGCCGAGTTCCCAGCCCTTTACGGCTGTTTTTACGAACGGCAAACACACCTGGTCTGGCCGTTCGTAAAAATGGCCGTAAACTCTCGATTTTTAAAACCATGGCACCGATTGGCACGGCAGTACCACGGCCGTGCCAAGGGTGCCATGGGCCCGCGATCGGTGGGCACTGATCGCGGGCAGCGGGCCCGATGCCCGTGCACTCTTTGTCCTTCCGCCGCCCTGCTGTATCACTTCGCGGGGCGGCTGAGGGGCATCCCGGCCCGCGCATGCGCGGGTTTCGCGCAAATGCGCGATGACGTCATCCGCGTATGCGCGGGTTGGAGTCTTCCAATCCGCGCATGCGCGGCTGATGTCATATGACGCGTCAGCCGGCGCTAACTCTGGCAAGCGGGCTTAACGAAATTTGTTAAGCCCGCGATGCCGGAGTTTACGGCGTCGGCATGCTAGCCCCGACCGGGGACCAGAATCGGTTCCCGGTCGGGAAGGGGGGTGCTGGCGTCAAACCCGCCCGGATTTGACGCCAGCCTTACGATTTCTCCCCATATGGGAGAATCGCGCCCATGATCTTTTTAAATTCTTTTACGAGATGTTGGCGTCACTGGATGGACCAGAATTTGTTGCACATCCCTAATTGCCCTTGAATTGAGTGGCTTTGTTGGGCCATTTCAGAGGGCAGTTTAGCATCAACCACATTGCTGTGGATCTGGAGTCACAATAGGCCAGGCCAGGTAAGGATGGCAGATTTCCTTCCCTAAAGGGGGTAAGTGAACCAGGTGGGTTTTTATGACAATCGATAAAGGTTTCATGGTCACCATGAAACTTTTAAGTCCAGATTTCTTTATTGAATTTAAATTCCATCCATCTGTCATGGTGGGATTCAAATCCAGGTTCCCAAAGCATTAACCTGGGTCTCTGGATTACTAGTCCAGCGACAATATCACTAGGTACCCCCCCCCCCCCCCCCCCCCCCCCCACCCCGGATCATCACTAATTATCACCTATATGTGGCACCATTCTGTGTGCACGTTAGCTGCCATGTTTCCTATATTCAACAGTGGCTACACTTCAAAAGTGCCTCCCAGTTTTGGGACATCCCAGTTTTAAAAGATGCACCCAAAATACAGGTCTTACTTACTTCTTTACTCACCTTCTATTCCTGAATGCTTCCTCTCTGTGGAAACACAGTGAATTGTGCTCCTAAGCCAATACCTCTTTCCTGACCTCCTGCTCTCCCACCCCAGTAACATATTTATTACGATCCCAAACCAGACCCCAACAGTGGCTAGGATACTGGACCAATTGGTTTGTTGATCTAGGGGTATGACTCTCGCTTCGGGGTTTCCATTTCTATAAAACGTGAGAGGTCCCTGGTTCAAATCCCAGACGAGCGCTCCAAAGCACTTTTGGGCGGCACGGTAGCACAGTGGTTAGCACTGTAACTTCACAGCTTCAGGGTCCCAGGTTCAATTCCCCGATTGGGTCACTATCTGTGCGTAGTCTTCATGTTCTCCCCGTGTCTGCGTGGGTTTCCTCCGGGTGCTCCGGTTCCCTCCCTTAGTCCAAAGATGTGCAGGTTAGGAGGATTGACCATGCTAAATTGCCCATAGTGTCCAAAAGAAAAAGGGGAGGTGGGGTTACTGGGTTACGGTGAGAGGGTGGAGGTATGGGCTTAAATAGGGTGTTCTTTCTGAGGGCCGGTGCAGACTCAATGGGCTGAATGGCCTCCTTCTGCACTGTAAATTCTATGAAACCCTAATATTTTATTTTATTTTGTAAGTCTGTGTGCAAATAATGCTGTGCTCCAGGAATGATTGCACAAAGAAATAGGGATTTGGTATTTTTAAAACAGAACTTTATATTCACACAATATTAAACTCTTTAACATCACACCCAAAAATAGCTTGCAATTACCACTTCAACAATACTACTCAATACAGTAAATACCCTTAAATACTATCTATATTCCCAATTGAACAACAAGAAAGAAAAAAACATACAGCTCTCAATCCAGCTCACATCCCAATGACACACAGTAATACTTGCTTTCCAGAACAGATTTGGCTCCTGTTAGAACCACTGCAGACTCTGGCTCGACACCTTCAAAAAGCTTTGTCAAAAAGTCTGAATACTTTAGCTCCACCCAGCAATGACATCATCTCGCCAAGCTGAAAACAAAGTAGCTCCACAGGCTGAAAACACAATTGGAATTCTCCAATCCCCCGCCGGGTTGGAGGATCGGCGCGGCGCTGCGCAAATTGTGCCACGCCGCCCCGACACCAGGACGCAATTCTACGCAGTGCAGAGAATCGGCGCTGGTGTGGTCGGCGCGGCGCCAGTCGGGGTATGTGCCGACTCTCCGGCCCGGGCCGGCGCGCCGATTCTCCGGTCCGGATGGGCCAAGTGGCCGTCAACAAACAGCCGAGTCCCGCCGGAGCCGTTGTAACATCCTCTGAGCTGGCGGGACTCAGTTTTTTGTTGACGGCCACTTGGCCCATCCGGACCGGAGAATCGGTGCGCCAGCCCGTGCCGGCCCGTGCCGGAGAGTCGGCGCATACCCCGAATGGCGCCGCACCAACCACGCCAGCGCTGATTCTCTGCACTGCGGAGAATTGCGTCCCGGTGTCGGGGCGGTGTGGCGCAATTCGTGCGGCACCACACCGATTCTCCAAACCTTAGGGTAAAGGATTGGCCATTTGGGAATGATAGGAGGGGGGGGTTTCTTCACTACTAGAGTTGTGAATCATTAGAATTCTCTGCCCCAGAGAAGACTGGATGCTCAGTCATTGAGTATATTCAAGACAGAGATCAGTAGATTTGGGGGGAAATGAAGAGATATGAAGGTGGAGGAGCGAGGTCAGGTTGTGGTGGAGGAGCAGCCAAACCTTGTTGAACGGCAAAGCAGGCTTGAAGAGCCCAACGTCTGACTCCAGATCCTATTTATTGCGGCCTGTTCCTAAATCAAAATCCAACCTTGACTGTTGCACACAAGTCAACTCAAAGTTGCATTGTTGTCTTTTCAATCAAGGGCGAAAATGAGCCCAGCACGCCTCATTAAAACAGGATATATGCGACTTGGGAGATTTTGGCACTGACTTCTTTAATCAATCAAGAAAGAAAACAGAAGTAACCATTGAACTACGAGTCAGCCTTACAAACAAACCAGTCAGAAATCACAAGCCACCAATGGGAGTGAAGCCTCAAGCGGAAGCAGGAGGAAGAAAATGCAAATAATCTTTGAGGTAAAATATTACCTGATGTAATTAAATGAAATAGATGTGCTTTACTTTGGAACAGAGATCAGTACAGCTCCAGAAGAGCCCTGAGAAAATAGAGACGCAACCTTTGAAACAGCTTGGTATTTTCTTTTGTGAGTCTTTGGTGTATATTAGATTATGGCAGGATTAGTGTCTATAGTGCAGATAAGAACTGTTGTAATACAGGGATTTACTATCCAAAACCACAGACTTAGTGAAGTAACTCAGACGAACCATTTTCTTTTTGCAAATATATCCAGCATCGAGCTGGCTTAGACCCAGTGTCGCATTGAAAGGCTGGGCAACTTAGAAATGGACCGTGAATATGATTCAGATTGTCTTTGGAGGGAAATTTGGAACAGTTCAGCTTGGACCTGAAATTGAGGGGGAGGGACTGGAACCCTTCCAGGAATCTGGGAGTCAGGAAACATGATGGAGGTGGCAGTGGGAATGGGGGTGGGTGTAGATACCAGCGCAAATCGTATTTTGTTCTCACAATAACCGTTTGTAAACTCATTCTCCAAGTGTTTATTGCTCTGAGGTTTAGGTACAGACTCAACTTTTATTAGAATGGAGGGAAGATTTGGTTCCTTTAAGCACTGCTTAGACAGACAAGCAAAGGTCTAATGATGTGCAGTATCATTAGGAACGGAAAATCCTCTGTGAGTTATCTAAATAAACCTCTTATTGCTCACACCTCAGCACTCATAAGATACTGCATCGAGTCCTGTCTCAGTGTCTGAGGACCTCTCCATTTTGGCAAAATATTTTGCATATTCTTAATGACAGCACCTTGAACAGGTGCTATCGCTTCTTCTGCTCTCCTTCTGCGGGCCCTTTGCCCAGTTGCGCACTCGCTAGATTATATGAAGATGGATGGCTCATTCCTTCTCAGACAGTCATTTCAAAATCGCTTGTAACAGCATCGAGATAGGAAAGACGGTGCTCAAAGAGTAGCCCTAGACTCAATAATATTATCTCCGAGCGCTGATCTGTCTGATCCACGGGGATACGGGACTGACACATCTGTGAGAGGTCTCGCGAAGTGAGAGATGGGGCCAGGAGTGAAAAAAGACAAATGTTAAATCCTCTTTTCGATTGGTCTGGGTTTTGGAATCCGATCACAGCGCAGGTCTTAATTAGTCTTTCAAAAGATAAATATTATAGATGACTGACAAATTGTGTTTCTGCTCTGTCACCTTGTTGCTGAACATAAAGGTAACCTGCACTACAGGTCCAAAAAGGAAAACCATCGATAGGAATATAAGAATAGGAGGATGGTTTTTAACCCTTTAAACGTATTCCATCTTCCAAGGAGATCTGCCACCTAACATTAAATGACCGTCTCTATCCTATATCCTTTTGATCAACAATCATCTATCAATCTTAGTTTTAAAATGAATTAATCTACCATAATTTCGGGAAGGGTGCTCCAAATTTCCATCACCCTTTGCGTGAAGCGAAGTTTCCTGATTTTACTCCTGAAGGGCCCGCCTCTAGTTTATTTAGATCAACTCCAACCCTGACTCTTCGATGAGTGAAATAGTTTCTCTACACTTCCCCTCCTCTGTTTCATTACATCGTGAAACCTTTGATCAAATCACACCGACCCTTCTAAATTCCAGGGAATGTAATTCCACGGTGCGTAATCTCACCTCGTAATTTAACCCTTGGGGTCCCAGCACCATTGTCGTCAATCTCCACTGCACTCCCTCCAAGGCCAACATATCCTTCTTAAGATGTGGTGCCCAGAAATGAACACAAGGGACAATTTTGCCCCCGTAATTTGTCCAGGATGTTAATGGCGATGTAAACGCAAAATCCCATGAGAGCGGGGAAACACAATTACTGCCGTCGGGATCTCGTTTCCTGATTTTCCTCACCCCTCGCCGGTGATGTGATGAGGTTCCCGCCCACAAAGGGCAGGAACCTCATTTCCATACATTTTAATGCATTAGCATAATATTAATGGGTCTCACCGTCACATGATCCCCCCTCACTAAGTATTCGAACCTCGCCAATGAGGTTTACAACCTCTTCAGAGGAACGGGAAACAGTCGGGGGATTCCAGCGGGACGCCAAAGTAAGTATAGCCCGGGGGGGGGTGGGGGAATATGCCCAGACAGTGCCCTGGCAGTGCCCACCTGTGCCAGGGACAGTGCAGGGGTTCACCCTCTGGGGAGCCCCATTGGGGGAATGGTTCTACTATGTGCAGTGTCGGGGAGGCAGTGTAAAAGGGCCGTTGCCAGTGGAGAAGGGGGGGGGATTGCCATTGAAGTTGGGGTGAGGGGCAAGCTATGATTTGCTGGCGACAAGGGACCCGGGTTCAATTCTGACCTCGGGTGACTGTGTGGAATCTGCATGTTCTCCCCGTGTCTGTACGGGTTTCATCCGGGTGCTCCAGTTTCCTTCCACAGTCCAAAGATGTGCCGGTTAGGTGGGTTGACTACGCTAAATTGCCTCTTAGTGTCCATGGGTTAGGTTTGGTTATGGGGTTATGGGAGAGGACGGGGGAGTGGACCAAAGTAGGTGCTCTTTAGGAGGGCCAGTTCAGACACGATGGGCTGAATGGCCTCCATCTGAACTGTAGGTATTCTCTTTGAAGAAAATGGGGAATTATCCCTGGTCTTCTGGCCAATAGTTTTCCTCTATTCGACATCGCTCGATAAGTTTGGTTATTATCACATTTTCTTTGCCAGAGTTTGCTGTGCATAATTTGGCTGCCGTATTTCATACATTACCACACTTCATAAAGGGCTACATTAGCTGGAAAGTGCTTTCCGACATCCTCTGATCATGAAAAACATTCTGCGCGAAGTTGGGCAGAATGGCAATCAGAAGAGGCGATTCTCCGGGTTGTTAGCCCTAGCCAGGATTCCTGCTGGCCCTGTTGAATCAGGCATCAAGCCCAAAACGGGATTCTCGCCAAGCGTCAATATTACAGCACCAGCTGCCAGAAAGCAGGTGTTGAAATGTCTTTGCTGCCCTGGCGAAGGTAGGGTTGCATGTTTATCAGGTAAGTTGTTCAAAATTGGGGTGGGGGATGTGACCAATCGGTGTCAGCTAGTACGGGGTGGGGGCGCAGTGGTTGGTGCCAATGGGTGTCGGCCAGTTGGGGGTGGAGGGGGGGTATGGCTTGATCAGTGGGGGTGGGGGGGTAGATGACCAATTTTGATGACTAGTCCAGGGAGCCAGATGTGGGTGAGGCGTTTGCACAATCAGTGGTGGGGGTGGATGGGGGTTCAGGCCTTTTAGGTCAAGGAGGGTTAGGCCTGGGGGAGGGAAGTTAACCGGGGGGGGGTTAGGAGATGTCCTGTAGGGGGTGGGGAGTCCCACGTCAGGGGGTAGTTTGGTAGGTGAGTCGCCCGGGGAGGGTTGCCAAGGGGTGGGGGGAGTCCCCTGGGGGTTTGTGGGCTGTTTGGGGGGGGGGGGGGGGGGGTGTTCACGTAGAGGATGAGTGTGGGTCTGTAGAATAGTTGTCCAAAAGCTCAAAGTGATTTTGCATCTTCTAAATTTTTGCCACGAGAGTCAAAACCATCTGAAATTTGCAATTTAATTCTGAGTCTTCAGTTGGTTCCCACTGTAGGGCAATTGCCGGTGGGAATTTTACACTTCCCAAGCCATTGACATGCAATCCTTACTTGGGAACTTATGGGGGCAGGGGCAAAGATTCCCCTACACTCACTTGGGGTACCCCCCCCCAGATATGACCACATATGATACCCTGAGCTCTGAACTTACAGCCCTATTTAAATGCAAGTCTCCCTTTCTTTCCCTGATTTCTATTTCATTGGGAATGGAGATCAGTAAAGATACATAATTAGCATATTTCCCCGTTTCACATCAATGCTTAAAGTCCAAATTACCCGCATCTACAATATCTACAATTGTAAACGGGACAGGAGCTGTCTGGAGCGTAATACCAATTGAAAAAGAAATAGATATGGGTCTAAATTCTGGAAGACGTGTGGAATTTTCAATGCGAGGTGTGGTGCCCAAAAAAATCAAGATAAATCTGAATAGATTCTATACAAAAGAGCAATTAACGTCTATCTCGGTATTGAATGCAGAATCGCTAACCAAAGACGTCAATCTCAGAAGGGCTTCAAGCATACTCATTGCCTAACCCTGGACAAGAACCTGCAGCTCACATACAGTGAATTTGTGCATCAAAGGTACTCATTAGGTTTGAACGCCTTGTCACTCAAGCATACTGAAGCATAGTGAGAGACCTTCAAATGGTGATCTAAACGTGACATTTATTGAAACCTAGTCAGAAGGTAAGGACTAGTCGAGGCAATGATTTGGAACACCCTGGAAAGATTTCTACACATCACTGAAGACAGGGCTGAGACAGAAATGTCATTCATCATCTATAATTTACCAAGAAACTCTCTTTCAACAGATACTTCAATGTTCCCTTTATTGGTAATGGTGGATGTTAAATGATTATGTTACTACCCACGGCAGGCTGTGTAATATATAAAACATTGACTCATGTTAAAACTTAATACATTCAAAACTGTGAACAAGATCTGTGGAGTTTATGTGGCTACAGGGGATTATCTTGTGTGCAATGTGATAGAATTGGAAAAGATTCTTATTCCAGGCACCGTTTGTAGCTGTGTTTCCTTATGTGTGATGGCCCAGTTGGGCGGCACGGTAGCACAGTGGCTAGCACTGTTGCTTTACAGCGCCAGGGTCCCAGGTTCGATTCCAGGCTTGGGTCACTGTCTGTGCCGAGTCTGCATGTTCTCCCCGTGTCTGCGTGGGTTTCCTCCGGGCGCTCCAGTTTCCTCCTACAAGTCCCGAACGATGTGCTGTTAGGTATTTTGGACATTCTGAATTCTCCCTCAGTGTACCCGAACAGGCGCCAGAGTGTGGCGACTAGGGTCTTTTCACAGTAACCTCATTGCAGTGTTAACGTAAGCCTGCTTGTGACAATAAACATTATTATTATTATTATTATTATTATTATTAAGATATATTTCACACGGCTGTGGTATTCCAACAAAGTGATGATCCTCGTAGTGATTAACCCAATCTGCACAGTCCAAAGATGTGCAGGTTAGGTGGATTGGCCATGCTAAATTGCTCCTTAGTGTCCAAAAAGGTTAGGAGGGGTTATTGGGTTATAGAGATAGGGTGGAAGTGAGGGCTTAAGTGGGTAGGTGCAGACTCGATGGGCCAAATGGC
The DNA here is from genome assembly GCF_902713615.1 of Scyliorhinus canicula. Classification (NCBI taxonomy): domain Eukaryota; kingdom Metazoa; phylum Chordata; class Chondrichthyes; order Carcharhiniformes; family Scyliorhinidae; genus Scyliorhinus; species Scyliorhinus canicula. The sequence goes on along the minus strand of NC_052163.1, from coordinate 121,059,650 downwards.
CTCCTTCTGCACTGTATGTTCTATGTATGACTATGTGTATGTATGTTATTGGTGCTGTAATACCCCCACGGGATGCATGGGGAGGACCCGATTGATCGCCCCATGGGGCTCGTACAATACAAGCTCCCCCACAGAGGGGCGGAGGCCTAACAACGGGGCTCGTTAAAACCCACCAATAAAAGCCAGCCAGGATGGGAACCGACATCCGGACTGGAACTAGATATACTCCTCGCCACTTTGCACCTTTGTACTGGGGGAAAATGGAACTACTAGCAATTGGCGATTCTGGACATCCAAACCATGGCCAAATCTCGCTACAGAGGCGCAAGGTCAGAACAGACTTCAAAATGTTTCTCTTCGGGAGGCAGGATGCTATTGATACGAGTGTTGACTTGGCCTAGTACGCTGAGCAAATGCAGTACTTTTTTAGGGTGAATGCCATTATAGCAGATGACCACCAGAAGGTGATACCCCTGACCACCTGTGGGGTGCCTACCTTTATTGTCACCAAAAGCCTTACCGACCCTGCTTCCCCAGATTTCCAAACTTTTGATGAACCGGTAGCACTCATGGTGGATCACCATGACCATAAACAATTGGTAATTGTCTGATTCAACATGGCCGGAAGAACCCCAGGGAAGTCAGTCACAGAATTAATGGCAAGCCGAAGCAAGCTGGCCAAGCATTGCAATTACGGCTCATCCCTTCCGGAGATACTGAGGGACTGTGGCCAGGATTCTCCCTTCGGGGGCTAGGCTGGCGCCGGCAGGGTTGGCGCCGGCCGGGAGAACTGGCGCCGAAGGGCCTCCGCCAGCCGGCGCAAGTTGGCGCATGCGCGGGAGCGGCAGGAGGATCCAGCGTGATCCCAGCGTATGCGCAGGGGGTTTCTTCGCCGCGCCAGCCATGCCGGACCTTTTCAGCGGCCGGCGCGGAGGGAAAGAGTGCCCCCAAGGCATAGGTCCGCCTGTGGGTGGGCCCCGATCCCAGGCCAGGCCCCCCTGGGGCCAGATCCCTCAGCTCCCTCCCCGAGGACTCCGCAGGCCGTCCGCAGAGCCAGGTCCCGCCGGTCAGAACCTTGTGTAATTTACGTCAGCGGGACTGGAAGAAACCGGACGGCCGTTCAGCCCATCACGGAGTGGAGAATTGCCGGGGGGGGGGGGGCCGCTGCCAACGGCCTGGAAACACACGGCTAAACGTGCTGGCTATGGGGCTTTGTTCCGTTTTAGTTTAGTCGTGCCCGATATGAAGTAGAAGAAAGTTGTTTAAACAACTGGACATCAAAGATGGAATAGGAAGGAAGTGGGGGGCTCGGTGGAGGCCCCGCTGTGGGGGAACCACCGGTTTGTCCCAGGGAACATTGATGGCGGGTTCCTGGGGTGGCACAGGGCGGGCATTAGGAAGTTGGGAGACCTGTTCATTGACGGGAGGTTTGCGAGCCTGGGTGAACTGGAGGAGAAGTTTGAGCTCCCCCCGGGGAATATGTTCAGGTACCTTCAGGTCAAGGCGTTTGCTAGGCGGCAGATGGAGGGGTTCCCTTCACTGCCCCGCGGGGGGTAAGGGATAGGGTGCTTTCGGGGGTGTGTTTCGGGGATGGGAAGGTGTCTGACATCTACCAGGTGATGCAGGAGGTGGAGGAGGCGTCGGTAGAGGAGCTGAAGGCTAAGTGGGAAGTGGAGCTGGGGGAGCAGATTGAGGAAGGGACATGGGCGGACGCCCTGGGGAGGGTGAACTCCTCCTCTTCATGTGCGAGGCTTAGCCTCATCCAGTTCAAGGTACTGCACAGGGCTCATATGTCCGGGACGAGGATGAGCAAGTTTTTTGGGGGTGAGGACAGGTGCATTAGGTGTTCGGGGAGCCCAGCGAACCATGCCCATATGTTTTGGGCATGCCCGTCACTGGAGGAGTTCTGGCAGGGGGTGGCGAGGATGGTGTCGAGGGTGGTAGGGTCCAGTGTCAAGCCAGGCTGGGGACTCGCGATATTTGGGGTTGGGGTGGAGCCGGGAGTGCAGGAGGCGAAAGAGGCCGATGTTTTGGCCTTTGCGTCCCTAGTAGCCCGGCGGAGGATCTTGCTGCAGTGGAAAGATGCGAGACCTCCGAGTGTGGAGACCTGGATTAATGACATGGCGGGATTCATTAAGCTGGAGAGGGTCAAATTCGCCCTGAGGGGGTCGGTACAAACGGTTCTTTAGACGGTGGCAGCCTTTCCTCGACTTTCTGGCTCAACGATAAGGAACTAGGTCAGCAGCAGCAGCAACCCGGGGGGGGAGGGGGGGGAAAGGGGGGGTCTCAGGGGGTATTGTTTAAGTTAATTTGCTTATTGTTAATTTATTTTGTTGTTTATTGGGTTGGGGGGGTTTGTTACATGCGTTGTTACGGGTGCCGGGGGGTGTTTATTATTGTTATTATTATTATTGTTCTGTTGATATATATTTTTCAAAAAAATTCCAATAAAAATTATTTTTAAAAAAAGACGGAATAGGAAGATTCTGGAATGAAATGGGCCAAAGACCTTCAGCATCTATCGCATGATCCTGTATCCTGGGGATAGTGGGTTAAAATGGTGCAGATTGGTTGACCAACTGTTTGAATGGTGGAATAGGCTCGATGGGCCGAATGGTCTCCCCCTGCTCCGATATTCCTATACTCTTCCTGGAAATCTTTCTCTGCCCCTCTAGTACGAATTGTGAAAAGAAAACCACAAATACTTAGTTGTTTTTAACTGGGGCGTGTAACTTCTTGAAGTGATTTAATAACCTGTGGCTATCTCCTCCACATCCAACTTTTGTTACCGTTTATGCCCTGCCATCACATTGCATTATCATTCCTTTTGTCACTACCTCTCCCCTACCTTCCACCCTCCCTCTTGTTCTGCCCAGGCCCCCCTCCAGCCTTTACCTGAAACTGCACTTGTTTCATGAACTACTATTCGGAATCTAATGAAAGGCCATTGACCTGAAGCATTAATTGTGTTTCTCTCTCTCTCCACTGATGTTGTTAGACCCGCTCAGATTATCCAGCAATTTCTGGTGTGACCCTCCCCCAAATCTGACTGACTTCTATATTTTCTCACCGCCCTACCTCCATCAAGGATTACATTTTCATCTTTTGAGATCCCGGATGAAGTATTAATCGGCATTTCTGGTGCAGAAATCTCTGTATTGATAGGCCTCAAGGTGAAAAGCTGTTCTTTACGCCTCTTGAGGGGACACTATGAATCCAGGCGGCCATTTACTTTTCCAGGCTGTTCACGTATCTGAAATGCATTGAGACCCAAACGGAGAGGCAAACGGACTCGAAAGGTTATCTCTGTGTCTCTCTGTACAGATGCTGTTGAGATGTCCAGCATCCTTTCTTCTCATCTCAGACTCCAGTTCCCAGAGTATCCACTTGCTCTCATGCCACATGTCCGCCCTCGGCCTGCGTCCCTGCTCTAATGAAGCCAAAGCAAATAGGAAGAGCAAGGGATTCTCCGACCCCCCGCCGGGTGGGAGAATCCTCGTGGGGCACGGCGTGAATCCCGCCCAGCTGCTCCGACGCCGGCTGTCGTATTCTCCAGTGCTGGTTTTCGGGCGGGGATCACGCCACGCCGGTCGGGTACCGTTGGCAGCAGCCCCCCTGGCAATTCTCCGGGCCCCGACGGGGCGAGCGGCCGCCCGTTTTTGGCCAGTCCTGCCACCGTGGATTGGACATGATCCCACACGGCGGGATCTGGCAGATAAGTTGGCTGGTGCGGTCCTCGGGAGGGCCTGACTGCGGGTGGGGGGAGCACGGTGGCCTGGCCCGCGATCAGGGCCCACCGATCTGCCGGCGGGCCTGTGCCGTGGGGGCACTTCTTCCTTCTGCGCCGGCCTCTGTAGGGCTCCGCCATGGCCGGCACGGAGAAGACACCCCCCTGCGCCTGCGCCAGAGTACGCTGGCCGGTCTGCGCATGCGTGGAACCATACTGGCAGTTCTGCCCATGCGCTAACTCGCACAGGCCCTTCGCCGCCGGCTGGCACGTGCCAACCCCTCCAGCGCGGCCTAGCCCCGAAAGTGCGGAGATTCCCACTACTTCCGGTCGGCCTGACGCCGGAGTGGTTTGTGCCGTTTTTTACGCCACCGTCGGGCCATCGCGCCAATTCGGGAGAATCCCGCCTCTCATCTTCTGATTAGGCACGTTACAGCCTTCTGGACTCGACACTGAGTTCAACAACTTTAGGCTGTGAATTTTCCTCTCCCTATTGACCCCCCCTTTTATGTTTTGTGTTTTCGTTCCCCTGGCTCGTCACAACAATAGCCACCCCTCATTCACTTGTGCGCTCTCCCTAGTTGTTCAGTTTCGGTCCACCTCACCACGAACTTGTCTTCCTATTAACACATTCTCCTGTCCGACGTTTGCCACTATCAACAATCTTCAGTCCCAAATAGTACCATCCATTAACACCCCCTTTGTCCATGACATCTTTGTCAAACTCCGACCTAACACTGAACAAAGAACAAAGAACAATACAGCACAGGAACAGGCCCTTCGGCCCTCCACGCCTGTACGAGGTGAAGCTTAGAGACCCCCGCCCCTCTCCGCCCTCCACCATTCCTCCCCCTCAACGCCAATCACTTTCCCTTAGCACCAACCCCCCGCCCCCCAACCACACACCCCACACACACACACACACAACTTCTCCAGGTAGTCCCGCTCCCTTCCAAGTCTGCAAATTTTGAAGTGACAGCTCCTTCACAGACGAGGGAAGCAGCTGCACTTTATAGACAGCATAACCTCTTTATTTTAGCCCTGTTGCCTCACAGTAATAAAACCAGTCAAAACGCATCAGTCGGGTCTTACTTGCAGCCAAGGGAGCAATATCCTTCTTCGGATTCTGATATTCGCATAGAGCGAGTCTAATTGGCTGGTGGTAATGCTGAGTGTGCAACACATGGACGGTCTCCCCAATATTGTCCAGAAGATCTGGATAATAGAGAAAATTAATAATCCTGCAATTTTAATGCATTCAGAGTTATGGCTTGAGCGGAATGTTTTTCTTTTATTGCACTGACACCTTGCACGTTGCCGTGAGCGCTGGGGTCATTCAACCCAGTTATTTTTCCCCTGTCGAGCTTGTTAAATTGTATTGGAAAAAATGAAATGTTCACAAAATGCCTTCTGGAATGTTCCAGCCACCGCAGAAGACTCATCACAGGCTACGACGTCATGTCACCGCGGACCTATAAAGAAACGTAATGAGCAGCATTTCAAGAAAAGTCTTTAGATCTTCGTCTCTCAGGTCGCAGCCAGCAGATCTCTGACGCGATGCTCCCCGTTCTGTTTACTGTTTTTTCGCTTAACCCTTTCGACCTCCCCCCTCCACCCACCCCACCTCCTCCCCCCACTATCTGCCCCCTTCAGATGAAAGCAGGCAGCTCCTTTCACATATTCTGAATGATAGTCATTTTTCAGGATGGAACTGGTCTCCAGAATTCCCAATCCAGGTTTGTGACGGTCAGCTAATTCCAGCCCAACAGCAGTCCAGCTGCTGTGATTACCCCAGCTGGCTGTTTTAAAGATGGACAGGGAAGATCCCACCCAGCGCCTAGGTAAATATCCATTCCCAAGCCGACATCACTCACGTCACAGCTGTACGCGGGAGCCTGCAGCACGCAGATCGACTGCCCCGTTTCCCGCATCGGCAGAATGGTTACCCCTCATAAGAAGCAGGGATGTGTTGCGGCAATTGTACAGGGCCTTGGTGAGGCCACACTTGGGAGTATTGTGCACAGTTTTGGTCTCCTTCTCTGAGGAAGGATCTTCTTGCTCTTGAGGGGGTGCAGCGAAGGTTTACCAGACTGATTCCGGGGATGGCGGGACTGTCATATGAGGAGAGATTGACTAGGTTGGGATTGTTCTCGCTGGAGTTCAGAAGAATGAGGGGGGGGGATCTCATACTTAGAACATTCTAACAGGTCTAGACAGGGAAGATGCAGGGAAGATGTTACCGATGATAGGTGTGTCCAGAACCAGGGGTCACAGTCTGAGGATTCAGGGTAAACCATTTCGGACAGAGATAAGAAGACATTTCTTCGCCCAAAGAGTGGTGAGCCTGTGGAATTCATTACCACAAGAAGTAGTTGATGCTAAAACTTTGACTATATTCAAAAGGCGGCTGAATATAGCACTTGGGGAGAATGGGATCAAAGGCTATGGGGAGAAAGTCGGATTAGGCTATTGAGTTGGATGATCAGCCATGACCGTGATGAATGGCGGAGCAGGCTCGATGGGCCGAAAGGCCTCCTCCTGCTCCTATCTTCTACGTATCTATGTATAAGCACTTCATCGGTTGTAAAGTGTCGTGCGACGTTCTGAGCCGGTGAAAGGCGCTATGTAAATGCGGGTCTTCCCCTTTTGTGCCACTGAGAGCAGAAGATTGACAAACGTCCGCAATCCTGATCATTGTCCAACGGCTCCCGCAGGAAAAGGGATGTCAGGGGGAAGATTGGATTGGGCCAGGATGTGAAGACCGCTTGGGTTGAATAGCCTGCCGCCATTCCCTGACGTGGCCTGCACCTGCGAATCGATGCTTGAAAAATTAAACTTGTCGTTAAACTTGATTGCGGTAAAGGGCAGAGGCGCTGGTTTTGGTCTCTATATCGTTGTGTTTTGTTTTTTGGCACCACTAACGTAGGTGCATGACCAAAGTCACAGGAGCCACGCTCACCCCTGTCAACCGGCCTGCTTTGAATGGCCTTTTTTCACTGAAAGGAGAGATTCATAAGGATACGGGTAATCCACACCAAGTAAAATGTAGTTTTATTTACAACACGATATACACACTGCCCTGGTAGATCTCTGCCAGGTTCCTGTTCTGGTTGGTGCCTTACTGGCCAAGGGGCGGGGGGGGGGGGGGGGGGCTCGTACTCCGCAAGGATCGTTAGAGAGAAGAAGGTTAAGAGGTGACTTAATTGAGGCATACAAGATGATCAGAGGATTAGATAGGGTGGACAGTGAGAGCCTTTTTCCTCGGATGGTGATGTCCAGCATGAGGGGACATAGCTTTAAATTGAGGGGAGATAGATATAGGACAGATGTCAGAGGGAGGTTCTTTACTCAGAGAGTAGTAAGGGGGTGGAATGCCCTGCCTGCAACAGTAGTGGACTCGCCAACACTAAACGCATTCAAATGGTGATTGGAGAGGCATACGGACGATAAGGGAATAGTGTAAATGGGCTTTAGAGGGGTTTCACAGGTCGGTGCAACATCGAGGGCCGAAAGGCCTGTACTGCGCTGTACTGTTCTGTGTTCTATGAAAGATAATGATTCCCACCCCATAGGCCGCACACAACCTATTACAGAGGACACTTACAGTGCATCGCAGTGCGGAGAGGCACTTTCAGAAAGCACAGAGGGAAAATAAATCCAATTCTTATTGGTATCTGCAAAACATACAGATTTCTAAAACCACCCAATTTACTGGCTGCCTGATCAAACTGAATCTGTGGCATTTGGCTTGTAAGCAAACATCACATCGGCGCATATTTGATGATTGAAAGTGAGGTGCTGGGTGTGTACTAATGTGCAGGAAAGAAATGACTACATTAACAGGATCTGTGTATTTGGAGCTTTCCAGGGCAACGTCTTTCAGATCACCTTGTTTGCTTACATGAAGGGATCGTGTCCTTCTGTGTTTGATCACTATTCAAATATTTGAAACTTCATTACTCTCCAAGCTACAGTGTTTTCCTATAGTGCTAACAGTGGGCTGGTTCAGGCTCCCTTCTTGGAAATTTTCTGAGGATAGATGTGAAGAGACCGGTAAAGAATATTGGGAGTTATCGTTTTTCTCTAAAAGGAAGGGAGGAGGTAATTGGTAAATGCCAGGAGCCAAATCAAAATGGCCACCGTGGGCAATGTAGGCAGTTAGTCGCGAGAATGAAAGCTGGCTTGGCATTTGCAGATATCCAAAAATAAAATGCTGTGGATGCTGGAGATCAGAAAAAGAAACAGGAAATGCTGGAAATACGCCAGGGGTCAGGCAGCATCTGATAAGAGCGAAATAGATTCAATGTTTCAGGTCAATGTCATCACAACATCATTTATCTCCAGCTATTCAACTGTGACAGCCATATCATCCAAACACAATGACTGGCATTCTGCCCTCTCTCTTGCAGGACAGGCTGGCATGCAACACAAATGGGCAGAGCAGAAGTGGCGGGGGCACAGACACCTCCATCGCCTGAGCCATCAGGAGGACCTGGTTCATCCTGGCGTCAATTGCCATGGGGTTCGTGACATCCGGCGCCACCGGGAACATTGAGGAACAATGGTGTCTTCTTGCCTCCTGACCTTTCTCAGCTCCCAGCACACCTAAAAACTGATCTCGTGGCACAGTGAACAAGTTGTGGATGGTGTGACCACGGATGAACCTTCTGATTCCCACCGCCCACCCACTGACACTTAGCTGGAAACAGCAACCCCAGGAGCAAGGGAGAGAGCAATGGCACAGAACTGATGAATAGGCCCCGTCTCGTCTTCTGACATCCACAGCTGCCAGCTCAGATACGGGCGCTACATGTACCTTGGAGCCAAGTATGGAGTAGGGATCAGCATGTGAGTCATCCAGATGCGAGTGAGTTACAGCCAGGTTGGGGTAGGCATGGTTCGTTCTGCCACTCACTGGGAGGACAAGGTGGCCAACAAGTTCTGCTGCAGTTGACTCAGGTGAAGTGCTCGATGGGTGGTTTACGGGAGAGATGGTCATGCACATCAGAAACACCGGCCTGGCAGGAGGCCTCCTTTTACTTTCATTGAGCAAGGAGGAGTCAAGCTCGGCTTCGGGCAGAGCATGCCCTCTCCCTCTCCATGTCCTCCTGCAGACCCGGAAGCACTGCCATTGCTACCCCTGTGCTTCGAGGAACTTTCATGTGGATTGGTCACCAAACCCTCTGCCCCTCCCTGAGAAGACGCAGCCATACTCTCTGGCAGATCCAGGACGCTTATTGTCACAAGTAGGCTTCAATGAAGTTACTGTGAGAAGCCCCTCGTCGCCACATTCCGGCGAGGCTGGTATGGGAATTGAACCCGCGCTGCTGGCCTTGTTCTGCATTACAAGCCAGCTGTTTAGTCCACTGTGCTAACTGCCCCCAACCATACATCACCACAGCGCCTCCAAAAACACACCAGGCTAATGTCCAGACACTTTAGGTAGGTAATTAGACATAGTCTACGAGGGACATTTGGCTGTACAGTTTGAGAGACAGCACTCCACATCACCAGGGCTGGGCCAGGTGAGAATGCCTAACCCAGGTCTACTCAGCAGGAACGGGAATTGAACCCACGCTGTTGGGGTTATTCTCAATCACGTGCGAGCCATCTAAGCGGACCAATCCTCACCTAGACACTTTACAATGGTAATAATTCTTTAAAATTACCTGACCTGCAACTGGGGTGCCTGCCCCTATAAATAACGTTGGTGCGGGGCCCATCTTGCAGAGGACGCGTGTTGAGCTCGGAAGATGCTGTCTGGAGATGCTGGTCCCAATATCTGGTATCTTGTCATCACATCAGCTGGTTGGGTTGAGTGATGTCAGTACGGCATCAATTCAAAGGCTTCCTGTACAACAGAAGACACCTCGCATGCGCCCCCCTCCGTCTCTTCCTTCCTACCTGTAACAAGGAGCCCCACAAAAGTGGTGCTATGCAATGGAAATGTATCCCCTACGCATTAGGGCTACTTTCTGTCACATCTATTAACGATCAAAAGTTCCATCAGACAGGGGATAAAGAGGTGATTAAGACGGTTGGCAGTGATTGTTCTCTGATCGGTTTCTAAATTCTGTTACAACAAATAAAAAAAGGACTCAAACGTTTATTTCAACCATATTGACAATTCGATCAAGATTGACAGGAGATAGTCATTGTAATTGCATCCCTTAATGGCTATTAGGGAGAATATCCAACTAACTTAGTCTGTAACCTGAATCTCAGGACTATTGTTAACTGTCAGCTTAGCTCAGTTCGAGGGATCCCTGTCTCTGGACAACATCTTCATGGAGTCAGGAAGACTCTGTGGACCGCTAAAGATGGTGGGTGGGACCCAGATGTGGCAGTCGCGCTCCACTTCCAATCGGTCCCATTTTTGCCCGTAGGGGAAAGAGGGCGCGATGCAAAGAGCTCCTTTTCGGGACCTTGCAAGGACCGGAATGAACAATGCATGAATCACAAATTCAGGGGCAGCAGGGTAGCATGGTGGTTAGCTTAAATGCTTCACAGCTCCAGGGTCCCAGGTTCGATTCCCGGCTGGGTCACTGTCTGTGTGGAGTCTGCACGTCCTCCCCCTGTGTGCGTGGGTTTCCTCCGGGTGCTCCGGTTTCCTCCCACAGTCCAAAGATGTGCGGGTTAGGTGGATTGGCCATGCTAAATTGTCCGTAGTGTCCTAATAAAAGCAAGGTTAACGGGGGGGGTTGTTGGGTTACGGGTATAGGGTGGATATGTGGGTTTGAGTAGGGTGATCATGGCTCGGCACAACTTTGAGGGCCGAAGGGCCTGTTCTGTGCTGTACTGTTCTATGTTCTATGTTCTAAATTCATGAGCCTGAATTTTCAGGACGGCAGAGGCCATTCCCACATCCCTGCCGACTCCAGCAGTCCTGATGCCCAATCACAGGGTTTTCAAAGCACGGGTCGCTACCCGGGGGTTGGCTCGGGGGTGGGTGTCGGACGGGTCGCAGATTGATCAGTCGCGGCGTTCCTGTAGTGGCCCCGATATCGTGGGCGAAGCGCCCAGCTGCTGCTACCACCTTTCACATTGAGAATGGCGGCCGCTGCCACCTTGTAAATGAAGATAAATGAGGCAGTGTGCAGTCCTCCGGCCAAAGGCGGCAGCAGAGAGCAGGTCACACACCCTGCGCACACGCTTGATGGCGAGTGCCCTCCAGGTGCCAAATCATGGAGCAGAGTTGCTTCCATTTACCAGTTGCTGGCAAGAGGAATGTGAAGATGAATCATTTTCTTAAAAGTAAGAAATGGCCAGCCACTCAAGTCGGTGGTGTACCTACTGGGTCGGAGCTCCCAGCAGAAACTGCTGGAGAGAGCTACTCAGGAGAGTCCCGGGCAGGACAGAGCAGTGCTTGTGTTAGCTCCGTACAGTTCTCAGGTATACAGCCTCGAAAGAACCCCCGTAGACTCACAATGGGGCCTCACGGTAGCATGGTGGTTAGCATCAATGCTTCACAGCTCCAGGGTCCCAGGTTCGATTCCCGGCTGGGTCACTGTCTGTGTGGAGTCTGCACGTCCTCCCCGTGTGTGCGTGGGTTTCCTCCGGGTGCTCCGGTTTCCTCCCACAGTCCAAAGATGTGCAGGTTAGGTGGATTGGCCATGCTAAATTGCCCGTAGTGTAAGGTTAATGGGGGGATTGTTGGGTTACGGGTATACGGGTTACGTGGGTTTAAGTAGGGTGATCATTGCTCGGCACAACATCGAGGGCCGAAGGGCCTGTTCTGTGCTGTACTGTTCTAATTCTAAAAAGAAACTTAACTCAGGAACAAAGTACCAGTAGTCCCCCTTTATAACACGGGTGTTGGGGTCCAAGACAGCCACCCGCGTTGCATCCGAGCCGCGGATATCCACGATGGGGGTTTTAAATTTATTTTAAAATCTATGCTAGCGCTTCCCATTGAGAGTCTACGGGGGGCGGGGGGAGAGGTCAGACCCCCGTAGACTCACAATGGGAAGCGCTAGCATAGATTTAAAAATAAATTTAAAACCCCCATCGTGGATCTAATTAAAACAGTGTCAATTTCAGCGGCCGGCTCACTTTGATCCGGAGAGGGAAGCTGCTCTCTCACTGAAACAATCAACCGGCCGCTGAAATTGACACTGCCCGCTGCTCTCTCCCTCCAATCCAACTTTTAAGTTTTAATGTTTCTGATTGGAGGGAGAGAGCAGCCGGCAGTGTCAATTTCAGCGGCCGGTTGATTGTTTCAGTGAGAGAGCAGCTTCCCTCTCCGGATCAAAGTGAGCCGGCCGCTGAAATTGACACAACTGACAGTTGGGGTCCATAAGCCCCCCCGCGGTATATCGCGAACTTCGGTATTGCGGAGCGCGTTATAACGGGGGACTACTGTAGTATACAGATGATTTCTTGAGCTATGGTTTTGTCAATTGTGCCAATGCAAATAAGGACGACCCATGGACGGGATTCCCTGCAGCCCCGTGCCAAAATCGCGTTTGGCCCGAGGGCGGAGAATCGATCTTTATGCGGGAATCATACCCGCGGCGTTGCTGGGGGGCCATTGACAGAGGCCCCCTCCACCCCCCAGCGATTCTCCGGGCAAAACTGGAGGAGTCCCCGACGGGGTGGTTCTAACCACACATTGCCGGTCCGGAACCTTGGGTGGCAGCTGTGGGCTCAGTCCTGGGGGGGGTGGGGGGAGGGGGTAATCGAGCACCGGGGGAGGAGGGGCCTCATGGGTGCCCCGGGGCAGCGATTGGACAGCTCGGATCCATGGGCGCGCGCCATCTTGGGTGGCCTGCATTGTCGATGTTGGTCCGCAGTCCGAGTCCGCCATGGCGCACGGAGTGGCCGCCGCGATGCGCGCGCACGGACTCCCGACCGGAAGTGCGGGGGCCTGTATCCGCAGCCAGAACTGCGAGAAGCACTCCGGGACCCTGCCAGCCCCCTGCAGGTTGGAGGATCACTGTAAATTTTTATATGGAAAGTCTGGCGTGAGGACATAGTCCCATTTTTGGAGAATCCAGCCCCATGTTTGTTGTGTGCAGGAAATTACTCACAAATAAGAGAAGTTTCAGATTTTGAAAGACAAGTGGTGGTTCAGAAATTCTTTTTGAGGTTGAAACCCTAGAGTCAATTATTAACCTACAACTGACTCCAAATAAAAAGACTACGCTGCTGTACCTCACCTGTGAAATCACGTTAAGAACAAGCCAAAAGCCCATGAAACTGTCAGAACCTGAAGTAGCATCTCCCAGGAGTATCCAGTGCTGAGTAAAATAAGCATTTTGTTGCTATTGCCCTTCATGACGATGCTCATGTGCGAGGTTGGATTTTCCATTTTTACAAAGATGAAGACGGCACAAAGAGACTGGCTGAACATAGAACATAGAACATTACAGTGCAGTACAGGCCCTTCGGCCCACGATGTTGCACCGTCCTGTGAAACCCTTCTAAAGTCCCTCTACACTATTCCCTTATCGTCCATATGCCTATCCAATGACCATTTGAATGCGTTTAGTGTTGGCGAGTCCACTACTGTTGCAGGCAGGGCATTCCACACCCTTACTACTCTCTGAGTAACATCACCATCCGAGGAAAAAGGCTCTCGATGTCCACCCTATTGAATCCTCTGATCATCTTGTATACCTCAATTAAGTCCCCTCTTAACCTTCTTCTCTCTAACGAAAACAGCCTCAAGTCCTTCAGCCTTTCCTCATATGATCTTCCCTCCATACCAGGCAACATTCTTGTAAATCTCCTCTGTACCCTTTCCAATGCTTCCACATCCTTCCTATAATGTGGCGATCAGAACTGCACACAATACTCCAAATGCGGCCGCACCAGAGTTTTGTACAACTGCAACATGACCCCATGGCTCCGAAACTCAATTCCTCTACCAATAAAAGCTAACACACCGTACGCCTTCTTAACAACCCTCTCAACCTGGGTGGCAACTTTCAAGGATCTATGGACATGGACACCGAGATCTCTCTGCTCATCCACACTACCAAGAATCTTACCATTAGCCCAGTACTCTGCCTTCCTGTTATTCCTTCCAAAATGAATCACCTCACACTTTTCTGCATTAAACTCCATTTACCACCTGTCAAAAGTCTGCACCTGATATGCACATTGTCCTCCCCTCCTTTGAATCAGATTCCATTGAGATTGTGCTGATCGGGCAGGCTCCCCTTTTGCATTAACGCCAAGTGAATGTGGCTTGCTTCACGAAAGTTGGCCGGTGTGGGTCGCGAAGGTCGACCGGTTGGCAAAATTGGGTCCCGGGAAAAGAGTTTGAAAAACACTGCCATATCACAGTCTAAAAAACCTTGATTAGCATAAGGCAGGCCTTTTGCCCCTGACTTGGGAGGAAGTCCTGCCTTGGAAAGGTACGAGTCAATCAGATTGTCTGATAGCTCCCCAGTCCCTCCAGTATAGTGCTGTAGTGGCCGGAAGAAGCCCTTGCTTGTCAAGAACTCTGGGATCTTTCAGTACAATTATATTGCTTTGTAAATACATTTTGTTTTTTATTGTTATTTAGCATCATTGTCCAGGGGCCCTGATCTCACGTTTGCACAGAGGGCCCCTGAAAGAGAGACGTCCCCTGCTTCTGATCTTTAAGGTTCAGTTATTCACTGACTTCACTGACTTCAATCACTGAGCCATGGGAGCACCAGCTTTAAATGGTAGCACAGTGGTTTGCACTGTTGCTTCACAGCGCCAGGGTCCCAGGTTCGATTCCAGGCTTGGGTCACTGGCTGCACGTTCTCCCCGTGTCTGCATGGGTTTCCTCCGGGTGCTCCGGTTTCCTCCCACAAGTTCCAAAAGATGTGCTGTTAGGTGAATTTGGACATTCTGTATTCTCCCTCTGTGTACCCGAACAGGCGCCGGAATGTGGCGACGAGGGGCTTGTCACAGTAACTTCATTGCAGTGTTAACATATACCTACTTGTGACAATAAAGGTTATTATTTAAAAAAAGATCAGCCCTCACAACCTAAAGAGCAAGTTAGCAGCAATAGACCAGAGTCCGTTTTGTGATTGTGACAAACATTCAACTCGGCTGGAGAAGCGGTTGAATGGTGATAACTCCAGTAGCCGCGCCCTAATCTGCTAGATCACCCGTAAATATCTTGCCGAAGAGTTAAAATGACTTGTCACAAAAAATCCCAAAAGTTAACTTTTATCAAGTGGAGAAAGTCTTTTAAGAGGGTGTGCGAAACAGCTCCAATATAACCATAAATAATAGCCAAAACTGCTGGAAATTCTCAGCGAGACACAGTCAGACCTGCTGAGTATCTCCAGCATTTTCTATCCTTATTTATGATTTCCAGAATCCACAGTATTTCGATTTCATTCTCATAGTTGCTTTATTACTGAATAATCAATTTGACTAAAGCCCTAAGGATAAATAACCCGGAATCTTGGCAAGTGAAGACAGATAAAAATGTAACAATCATTCAAAGCAGCCTAATGAGTTTGTGTGTACTAGTCAAAACTAGTAACTATTTGAAAGCAGGAAACAAGGTAAAGCAAATTAGCTGGGCTATGACGCCCTAGGGCAAAATTCAGGGCTTAACTCATTTACAACATATAAGATATGTACTTACTGTAGAATCAAAAACTGATATTATGAACTTTATTGTCCATCTTTACTTCCCTTTTTCTTCACATACATTAAGAATTATCGAATCCGGGGCGGCAGGGTGGTGCAGTGGTTAGCACTGCTGCCTCACGGCGCCGAGGTCCCAGGTTCGATCCTGGCTCTGGCTCACTGTCCGTGTGGAGTTTGCACATTCTCCCCGTGTCTACGTGGTTTCACCCCCACAACTTAAAGATGTGCAGAGTAGGTGGATTGGCCACGTTAAATTGAGCCTTAATTGGAAAAAAATGAATATATTTAAAAGCATTTAAAAAAAAAGAATCCTAGGGACTGCCGTGGTGGGGCAGTGGCTAGCACTGCTGACTTATGGTACCGAGGTCCCAGGTTCGATCCCGGCTCTGGCCCACTGTCCGTGTGGAGTTTGCACATTCACCCCGTGTCTGCGTGGCTTTCACCCCCACAACCCAGAAAGATGTGCAGCGTGGGTTAGTTGGCCACGCTGAAATGAAAACAAAAAGATTTGGGTACTCTAAATTTGAAAAAAGAAAAAAAGAAATAATTATAGAATCCTTACAGTGCAGAAGTAGGCTGTTCAGCCCATCTAGTCTGCACCGACCCTCCGAAAGAGCACTCTACCTATGGCCATGCCCCTGCCGTAGCCCCACCAAACCTTTTGGACACTAAGGGGCAATTTAGCCTGACCTCACCTGCATATCTTTGGTCTGTGGTCAGAAACCAGAGCACCCGGAGGAAACCCACGCAGACTTGGGGAGAAAGTGCAAGCTTCACGCAGAGCGTCACCCAAGGCCGGAATTGAACCCGGGACCCTGGAGCTGTGAGGCAGCAGTGCTAACCACAGTGTCACCTCTGCCATTGGAGGACCGAATTGTTTCTTAAATGATTGTAGCAATTTCATTTCCACTGCTCTGGAGTCCATTCCATATGTGGGTCTCTCTGGGTGTGAGGGAGAATTTCCTGACATCAGTCAAGAATTTGTCTTTTACCAATTTGAACCAATGTCCCTCCCTGGACCTACTTTTAGAAGGAAATGTGAGGCAATCGTGCAGTCAACCCATCCTTCGCATGAGCGACCTGTACAATTCTCTCTCACACGCCGCCCTGCGTAAAGAAAACCTCAGTCTCAACATAGTAATGGTCAATGGTGGCCGTGAAGGGTGCCGTGTGATTGGGACACACAGACTATAGAAAAAAAGGATGACGGAAAATGCTGGAAATTCTCAACAGATCAGGCAGCGTCAAGAGCTCTAGTGAAATTAGGGTTGTCGACCTCAAACGTTAACTCTGGGTGGAATTTTTCTTCCAAGCGTTGTCTCAGGCGGGCAAAGCTGCGTTTTAAAAAGGGCACCCTAGTCTGACAAATATAAAAGTAAAAAAAGGAAACCCCCCCCCCCATAGATATGAACCTTCCCATGATGTTATGTTCTCTGGGATAACACAGGCTGCAACTGGATGCAGCTTTGACCAAAAGATACTCCAGACCTTGAAGTTAGTTCAATCTGATTTATTGAACCAGTAGCACAGTTAGCACAGTTCTCTATGAGTTCGACTCTCTGCTAAACTAAGTGTGGTTACTCTGTCTGACTGAACCAGACTAGCTCTTAGCCACGTGCTGGAGGAGTGATGCTGTACATACACCCTGACTCACTCTGTAGATGTTCATCAGTGGAAAGAGGTGGAGTGTGAGTGCCTCGTGCCTTTTATAGTGAGATACCACCCCTGAGTGTCCTGCCTGCTCATTGGTCATGTCCTGTCCTCAGTGTTCATTAGCTGCCTGTCTGTGCCTGTCTGTATATCATTATCTACATGTCTGCATGTCATGACACCCCATGCCCCTTCTCCCCCTCCCCCATGAACATGACCCCCTCCTCCCCCCCTTCCAGGGAACATCCCCTTCACAGACAGAGACCTCCCCCCCACCACTGCTCAGGCAACCCCACCTCCACCTCGAACTCCCCAAAGCACGCCCCCTTCTGATGGTGCACAGGCACTGCTGGGATACTTTCCGGGCATGACCTCTCCTACCTGTGGGCTGTGCTTACCTGTGTGTCTCCGGCAGGTTCTGTTTGCCGGCTCCCAGTTTGTCTTGACATGTTGTGAACCTCGCCGATGTCACGCCGCCAGAGGGGGAATTCCCTACGATGATGCAGCAGGGAGGTCTGCTGCTGCGTATGTTTATCGGGGTCCCCAAGCTCGCGTGACGGGAACCCCACTACGTCATTGGCGGGGGTGGGGGGAGGGGGGTGGGACAATCTCAACAAGAAATCCCGCTGGCTAAAAGCCGTTTTGGGATACCCGGTGGATTCTCCACCCCCTCCAGCTTTCCCAGCCATCAAAAATGAGGGGGGGGGGGGGGGGGGGCAGCGATGAGGTGGGGTGGGCCTTTTTCTCTCTCCACAGATAGCATCTGACCTGATGAGTGTTCCCATCATTCTCTGTTTTTAGTTTTAGGTTTCCAGCAGTATTTTGACTTCATTGCGGGCTGTGGAAAGACCCTCGTTGTTACGCTCCATGTGCCGTCATTCGGGTCCACCTCGCCCACTGCTCCCCTCCTCTTCTCACTTCATAGATCCTCTTATTTTCCTCACATTTACGAGTTGGCCTCTCCGTCGAATGAGGATATTGAGACTGAGACATTAAATTGACGTTCAAGCTGAAATCAAAATAAATTGGGCGGAAAATATCTGATTCTGATCTATTGGTATATTGATTTCACCACTTAAGAATGTTTTTAACATAACCCTTCAGGCAGCAGGACACATTTTTAAATTAGGGAAATAAGCAATTTTTACAGGCCCGGCAACTTTCTACTTCCAGCCCTGACTGCGAGCTATGCCGCTATTTCAGCCGGCGTCGTTTTGTCAAATAACATTTACCTCCTTATCGAAACTCTGCCATCATTCCCAGTCTTTCCAGCTAATGGCACCTTGGGAGGTTTTACTGTGTTGCAGCCATTATATAAATGCAAGGCGTTGTGATTGTCTGGCTCTCTGTTCTGCACTCCTGCTAAATGGGGCAGTTTCACAGTCAGGCCGGGTTGGACACTGAGCCATGTAAAAGGCACATTGTGAAGCTTGATCAAAGGCAGAGGGCAGAATTTTCCATTCCGCAGACTAAGCATGGTGACAGGCGGGTTTCGCAACGTGTTTGCTGCTTGGCGACAGGACTGGGAAATCGCGCCCAATTTCACGCTCGGAAGCTTATTAATTATGCATTGGCGAGTAGCTCTCCGAAACACATCGGACGCACCCCTGAATCCAGCCCTGGACTCCTCCCACACCCTCCCGCCACATGCGATCCACGGGGGCCGCCATCTTGGCAAACCCCCACCACGCGGCCGGCCACGTGTGACTCATGGGGGCCGCCATATTCCTCGCCGCTCACCACATGCGATCCACGGGCCACATCTGCATCTCCATGCTCAGATAGCTCATCTGAAGACTATGACTTCCCCGGGCACTCATCACGCGGCCCGCAACTCAGCGCAGCGATCCTGCATCAAGCGCGCCAGAACGTACCGGCATTTAATCGACCAGACGCCCACTCGGTAGACTACGACTTTCCCGGGCACTCATCACGCGGCCCGCAACTCAACGCGGTCACCCTAGATCAATCCCGCCCCAAGCACCTACGAAGTTCGATGGCGGAGGTCCAGATCAACGGGTACAGCACGCCATGCCTCTTTGACTCCGGGAGCACCGAGAGCTTTATACACCCAGAGCTGGTAAGACGCTGTTCGCTTCCTATTTTTCCTGTGAGCCAAACTATCGCCCTCGCTTCGGGCTCCCACTCAGTCCAAATCCAAGGACGCACCGTCGCTACGCTCACAATTCGAGGCGCTAGTTATTTAAAATTTATGTCCTGCCTGCCCTCTGCGTGCCACTCTTATTAGGCCTGGATTTCCAGTGCAACCTCAAGAGCCTCACCCTCAGCTTCGGCGGGCCCCTGCCCCCACTCACTATCTGCAGCCTAGCCACGCTGCGCATCTCCCTCCCTCCTCCCTTCGCCAATCTCACTCCAGATTGCAAACCAGTAGCTACTCGCAGCAGGCGATACAGCCTACAGGATAGAGTCTTTATCCGATCGGAGGTCCGACGGCTGCTCAGTGAGGGGATCATAGAGGCCAGTAATAGTCCCTGGAGAGCTCAGGGGGTGGTCGTTAAGACCGGGGAAAAATTTTGCATGGTCGTCGACTATAGTCAGACCATAAATCGCTTTACGCTCCTAGACGCGTATCCCCTCCCCAGAATTGCAGACATGGTTAACCAAATCGCCCAGTATCGGCTCTTTTCCACGGTGGATCTGAAGTCTGCATACCACCAGCTCCCAATCCGCCCGGAGGACCGCCACTACACGGCGTTCGAGGCCGATGGCCGCCTCTTCCATTTCCTCCGGGTCCCTTTCGGCGTCACTAACGGGGTTTCGGTGTTCCAACGAGCAATGGACCGAACGGTAGACCAGTACGGGCTGCGGGCCACGTTTCCGTATCTGGACAATGTTACCATCTGCGGCTATGACCAGCAGGACCACAACGCCAACCTCCACCGTTTTCTCCAGACGGCACAGAAATTAAACCTCACTTATAACAAGGAGAAATGCGTTTTCTGCACAAACAGACTGGCCATCCTCGGCTACGTCGGGGAGAACGGAGACCTGGGCCCAGACCGCATGCGCCCCCTCTTAGAACTCCCCCTCCCCCATTGCCCCAAGGCCCTCAAACGGTGCTTGGGCGTCTTCTCTTACTACGCCCAGTGGGTCCCCCAATGTGCGGACAAAGCCCGCCCACTCTTTAAGGCCACACAATTTCCCCTGTCAGCTGAGGCGCGCCAGGCCTTCAGCTGCATCAAGGAGGACATCGCCAAAGCAGCCATGCGGGTGGTGGATGAATCCACTCCCTTTCAGGTTGAGAGCGACGTCTCAGAGGTAGCTCTAGCAGCCACTTTAAATCAGGCAGGGAGGCCCGTTGCATTTTTCTCCCGTACCCTATCCGCTTCAGAACTCCGACACTCCTCTGTCGAGAAGGAAGCACAAGCCATCGTGGAGGCTGTTCGTCACTGGAGGCACTACCTCTCAGGTAGGAGGTTCACCCGCATCACCGACCAACAATCGGTTGCCTTTATGTTTGACAACTCGCAAAGGGGCAAAATAAAAAATGATAAAATCCTTCGGTGGAGGATCGAACTCTCCACCTATAGTTACAATATTAAATATCGACCGGGGAAGCTCAACGAGCCCTCGGATGCCCTATCCCGTGGGACATGCGCCAGCGCGCAGATCAGCCGTCTGAAAGCCATCCACGTTGACCTCTGCCATCCAGGGGTCACCCGGCTCTCCCACTACATCAGAGCCCGAAACCTGTCTTTCTCCAACGAGGAGGTAAAAGCGGTCACCAGGGACTGCCCGATCTGTGCAGAGTGCACAGCACTCGCAAACCGCACTTCTATAGACCAGACAGGGCCCACCTGGTCAAGGCTTCTAGGCCCTTTGAACGCCTTGCGATCAATTTCAAAGGGCCACTCCCCTCCACTAACAAGAACATTTATTTCCTCAACATCATCGATGAGTTCCCCCGATTCCCTTTTGCCATTCCGTGCCCCGATATGACCTCCCACACAGTCATTAGGGCCCTGCATAGTGTCTTCATCCTGTTCGGTTTCCCCAGCTACGTGCACAGCGACCGGGGTTCGTCCTTTATGAGCGACGAGCTGTGTCAATACCTGCTCGACAAGGGCATCGCCTCGAGCAGGACTACCAGCTACAACCCCAGGGGGAACGGGCAGGTGGAGAGGGAGAAAGCAACGGTCTGGAAGACCGTCCTACTGACCCTCCGGTCTAGAAAACTCCAAGTCTCCCAATGGCAAGACGTCCTCCCAGACGCGCTCCACGCAATCAGATCCCTCCTCTGTACAGCAACAAATCAAACCCCTCACGAGCGGCTCTTCATTTTTTCTAGGGGCATTACCACGGGGGTCTCACTTCCGGGGTGGCTGAGGACACCAGGCCCGGTTCTCCTGAGGAAGCACGTCAGGGGGCACAAAACTGACCCCCTTGTTGAAAAGGCGCGCCTCCTCCATTCCAACCCCCAGCACGCATTTGTGGAGTTCCCAGACAGTCGCCAGGACATAGTATCCCTTCGGGACCTGGCACCCGCTGGATCCAGCCCCCCCCCCTACCCCCACTGAGGAACCCCTTACCCCGTTCCCTATGCGGCCACCCCCTCGCGCCCCCTATTCCCGCAAGCTCGCCCCACCTGTTCCACGCGCCAGCCCGCCCCCAGCGCCCCCAGTCTCCGGTCGAGCCAGAGGTGTATGAAGTTTGGACGAGACCCACCCCGGAATCTGCCATCGTACCCCAGCTCTCAACACCCACCCAGCCACCGCAAGAGGCTGCAACCCCGGTGCTCTGCAGGTTGAAACGAACAATTCGTCCACCGGACAGACTAACTCTGTGAGCCACCACCCCCGCCGGACTCGATTTTTTTCACAGGGGGTGAATGTGGTGAATGAGATTCACACGGTATTATAATCTTTTCCAAGTATATATATATATGCATCAATATTGTAAGTGCAGTTACACTACCTGACCACCAGGGGGAGTAGCTCTGGGAGTACTTGAGAGTTTGTACTGGGCTCCTCCCTTGGTTCCGCCCAGGACTCCTCCCCCTGGAGCTGCTGTATAAAGATCTGTGCCACAGGGTCAGCCAGCCAGTTCACCGAAAGTTCAACAGCTAACAGGCTGGCTCTGTTGTAAGTATATTAAAACCGCTATTCTAATACTACAAGCACGTGTCCGTAGAATTGATGGTTCCATCAATTACTGGTACCCCACCTTGTGCAGGTAGAGCCCCCTCCGGTTATTCTCCAGCCGCCGCCACTCAGCCTGGATCCCATTGTCACCGTGGTGGACCTTCCAGCCCTCCCCCATCACCGTTGGTGTCCTCATTTGTCCCTCACCCCTCCCGATCTCATGGCTGCGTACACGGTCACGTTCAGAGGATCACCCCCACCGCTGCCCAGGCCATGTGCCATGTCCCAATTGAGCACATAGGCCTTTCCCCTCCCTGTAGCATGCACTACAACCTGCGTGCCATTCATAGCCCTGTAGCATGGCTCACAAAGCCCCAGGACTGCCTTTAATCTCAACTCCAACCTCTTGGCCTCAGACCAGGGACTATGACAGTCTTTCAATGAGCTCTCCCATACCTTCATGACTGATTACAAGACAGTCTGCTTTCCTCCCACCTCCCATGGGTCTCTGGGGGCTGGTTTAGCTCAGTTGGCTCGACCACTGGTTCGTGATGCAGAGCAAGGCCAGCAGCGTGGGTACAATTCCCGGGCTGGCTAAGGTTATTCATGAAGGCCGCTCCTCCTCAACCATGCCCCTTGCCTGAGGTGTGTTGAGGTGTTGAGTCTCAGGTTAAATCACCACAGGTCAGCTCTCCCCCTCCAAAGGGGAAAGCAACCTCTGGTCATCTGGGATAATGATGATTCATGAGTCTCTGTGCAACCCGACCCCCATGTGCCACACTGACACATTCCCCCCTCCTATTCCGGAGCCTGTGTGATCCCATCCCATTCATACGGTTCATCTAGTCTTCCTTGTCAGGCTTGTAGTTTACAGGAGATTGTTGGGGAAAGTGGTAACTCAGAGAAGAGATGCAATACCTCATTATCTTTTGGTCTTAATTTAATTTTAATTTGACTTCAACATTCATTTACTTCTGCTAAGGTTTGCCTTTCGATGCAAAATAGAATCTGGAGTTTGCTTCATAAGAGGCTCTTTTAGAGACAGGTATGGGTCAATGAAAGAGAAGGTTGTTGGACAATCAATGAATAATAATCACAAGTCCAGCTCCATGCTCTGTGCTGTACTTAAAAAGCTAAGTGATTTTTTTTCATTGTGCAGTGATGAATGTAATAGTCAATTTAGGTAGCATGCATCTGAGACTCTGCAGTTAACAAGCCTATTATAAATGCTTTTCTGTTTACTAGGATTATTCTACTGTACAGATGGTAGCAGTCCCGTTGATTGATTAGCCCTTGCCTTCGCTATCAGATACACTTTATAGATTAATCGATAGACAGGAAAGACTCACGCTTAAATCATGTCAGCCATATTGAGTAGCTGGTTTCACAATGATCTTTTTCAAATAAGATGAGAGCTTTACTCAGAGTCCACGGCTACCTAAATAGGGAATTAAAGCAGAACATGTTGGAAATACTCAGCAGGCCAGACAGCATCTGCAAAGCCAGAAACGGTGGGGGGGGGGGGGGGGGGGGGCGGGGGGGGGGTTAACTGTGGTGATACGCATCACTGTAAATACACAAGGGGTTAATGTAAATACACTACGACTAAGTAAACACTAAAGGGAACACCAGAGACGTCATGACATGCAGACAAACATATAATTCGGTACTCTAAATTTATTTTTACAAACAGGTCAGTGGTGGGCCTTACTCCCGCCATCAGTAGAACTAGGGGTCAGAGGTCCAGCCCATTGAAAACCGCCAGTTAAGGTGATAGCTGCTGCTGGTATGACAGCCACCAGAGGCCGAGGATCACCGCCCAATCCCAGGTCAGAGCTGAATGATGGTGGGTATGGGGCGGGGACACCAAGGGTGGGGGTTGCGGGGTGGAGTTCATAGGGGGGGGTGGGTTCGACAGCAAGCGTAAGGG
Source organism: Scyliorhinus canicula (assembly GCF_902713615.1). NCBI lineage: Eukaryota > Metazoa > Chordata > Chondrichthyes > Carcharhiniformes > Scyliorhinidae > Scyliorhinus > Scyliorhinus canicula. The sequence continues at coordinate 121,035,655 of NC_052163.1, read as the reverse complement.
TTGGCTTTCAGCTGGAACCACCCGCAAAATGTGCAGAGGATACCGGAAGTCTGCAGAGGTATTTGGACAGGTTAAGTGAATGGGCTAGGGTCTGGCAGATGGAATACAATGTTGACAAATGTGAGGCTATCCATTTTGGTAGGAATAACAGAAAACAGGATTATTATTTAAATGATAAAATATTAAAACATGCTGCTGTGCAGAGAGACCTGGGTGTGCTAGTGCATGAGTCACAAAAAGTTGGTTTACAGATGCAACAGGTGATTAAGAAGGCAAATGGAATTTTGTCCTTCATTGCTAGAGGGATGGTGTTTAAGACTAGGGAGGTTATGCTGCAATTGTATAAGGTGTTAGTGAGGCCACACCTGGAGTACTGTGTTCAGTTTTGGTCTCCTTACCTGAGAAAGGACGCACTGGCGCTGGAGGGTATGCAGAGGAGATTCACTAGGTTAATCCCAGAGCGGAAGGGGTTGGATTACGAGGAGAGGTTGAGTAGACTGGGACTGTACTCGTTGGAATTTAGAAGGATGCGGGGGCATCTTATAGAAACATATAAATTTATGAAGGGAATAGATAGGATAGATGCAGGCAGGTTGTTTCCACAGACGGGTGAAAGCAGAACTAGGGGGCATCGCCTCAAAATAAGGGGAAGTAGATTTAGGACTGAGTTTAGGAGGAACTTCTTCACCCAAACGGTTGTGAATCTATGGAATTCCTTGCCCAGTGAAGCAGTTGAGGCTCCTTCATTAAATGTTTTTAAGATAACGATAGATAGTTTTTTGAAGAATAAAGGGATTAAGGGTTATGGTGTTCGGGCCGGAAAGTGGAGCTGAGTCCACAAATGATCGGCCATGATCTCATTGAATGGCGGAGCAGGTTCGAGGGGCCAGATGGCCTACTCCTGCTCCTAGTTCTTATGTTCTTATGATCCCGATGTCAGGTTTCTCAGTCGGGCACCGAATGCCTCGCTCCCCAAGTGGCGGGATACAGCCCTTAAGTCAGCACTAATTTACCACTTAATGGCCTCAATTGGAGGCAGGGCAGGAAGGCCAGCCATCGGCCTTCCCACCACAAACTTAATCGGGGTGGAGGCAGATGGGCAGCAAAGTCTCCCACGCAATTAAATGACACCCCACCACCAAGCTCATCACAGGTTGTCCTCAAGAGTCTACGCGAGTATTAAAGCTTACATTTTGTGACGCTGAAAGTCAGACTGAACTGTAATTATTTCTCAAACTCTAACCCGAACACACTTGAAATGAAATGAAATGAAAATCGCTTATTGTCACAAGTAGGCTTCAAATGAAGTTACTGTGAAAAGCCCCTAGTCGCCACATTCCGGCACCTGTTCGGGGAGGCTGTTACGGGATTGCGGACAGACATGGTGACCCAGAATTTCCAGCCCCACCAGCAGCCGGGATCTTCCAAAGGTCTATGGACTTTTTCGTTGGCCTGCCTGTGGGGCCCACCATGGCTGGGCCGGAAAATCCCAGCCAGTGAGAGCCGAGTGCACGTGTGCAACTGTTCCTGACGGCTGGCTGATCAATTTCAGGAGTTACGGTGTCAGCTGAATTGGTTTCATGTTCGGCAACTAGGAGCTGTTCTGGGTTAGCTGCTGTTCAAAGTTTGCTCTCCAAAGGGGAAAGGCAAGTGCAGCTGGAATATCTGATATGTTAGAGATCCCCTCAGTTTAAATAACAATTGCACCACAACCACATAGCCAGACTCTCACATAACCCTACACTCACTCGCTCACACGCACACACATGCCACACACATACAGCTCTTCCACTAGCATATATCCAGATCACGAACAGTATGTGCAGACTCAAGAGCATTTCCCATTTAAACCACATTATTTTAATCACTGTTAGAGCTCCCACGCGCAATGGAAATATAAAGTAGCTCATGGCTTTGTTACCACTCTGAGTAAGGTTTCTAAATTCAGATATCCAAGTCCATTTGTCTATCAAATCTCCCTCAGGAAGGGTCCTCAGCATGACATCTAATGCATTTTCTGACTTCAATCTAATGAAAACATTTTGTCTCGTACGATGTGATTCCACATCATTAACTGCACTGCCTTCTAGTTTTCTCTCTTCGTTACTGTGACAACGTGCCTTGGCTGCTGTACAGCACCGGCTTGTTGAACTGACATGGAATCTTGAGGCCACAATTCCTGGTCTGGGAGGGAGAGCTATTCGGGTTAGCTCCCCTGCGGGGGATGGGAGGGAGAGATGGGAATGTGGGCAGAACTCCGCGGGGGGGGGAGGGGTTAGGATTTTAAGGATGCTGAGCGATCGGCGCTCGCCACCCCAAGAGTCGGTGCCTAACGTGCCGGCTACTGACTCTCGGACTCCCATTGCCATTTAACGCTCGCTTGAGCGCCGATTGGCAGTGGGAGGGATTTTCGGTGCCCAGGCACAGCAATGCAGTGGCCAGAAGCGGTACTGCAGCGCTCTGATTAGGACTGGGCCTCGGGAACTTGGAAAAGGTAAGTCCCGCGGAGGCCAGGGGCGATGGGTAGTGTGGTAAACCATGTGACTGCATTGTCTGGTCAGTACTGTATCATACATGCCTGGGCTTGTCCAGGTTGGCTCCGCCTGTGGCTCCTCCCCTTGGGGCTTTCTGTATCAGAGTGGCAAGTCTCCACCTCCAGCCCCAGTTCGGAGCCAGAGGCTGGAGGCTTGCTGTTTAGTGTATTAAAGCCTCAGTTACCTTTTATCAACTCGTCGTGTATTATTGATGGTGTATCAGGTAGACGACACACAGGAGAATCAGGAGGGTTAGGGCGGCGCGGTGGCACAGTGGTTAGCACAGTTGCCTCATGGCACTGAGGACCCGGGTTCGATCCCGGCCCTGGGTCACTGGCCGTGTGGAGTTTGCACATTCTCCCCGTGTCTGCGTGGGTTTCGCCGCCACAACCCAAAGATGTGTAGGGTAGGTGGATTGGCCACGCTAAATTGGCCCTTAATTGGAAAAAATAATTGGGTACTCTAAATTTATAGAAAAAAAAAGATTCAGGAGGGTACGATCGCGCCATCGGAGGGGGGGGGGGGTGCTGGTAGGACAGAGGGAGGGGGTCCTGGTGCTCCAACGTCCTGGAGGGGAGGGGACCCCAACTCTGAGGGGGCCTTCAGAGTGGGGCTCCTCGCCCCTTCCCACCCAAGATGAGGAAAATTGCAAATGTCATTTTCCCATCCTCCCGTGCCCACCAGCCTAAAAAGTGAGGCTGGGTGATATAAGGCCATTAAGTGGCCACTGAAGGGCCTCATTGGGTGCCCTTTCCAGGGGCTGGTGCATGCTCGATGGGCTGCATGGCCTCCTTCTGCACTGTAAATTTTATGAATTTTATGATTGGTCGGGTTTCTCACCCTAGGCCAAGCCCGCCCTAGCATGAAAGTCCGTCTGGTTTTGGGCAGGCAGGGGAATCTCGTCCATTTAATTTTACACCCCCCCCCCTCCCCCCCCCACCACCTCCCGGCCTGGTCCAGCCTCTAAACCTGCCTCGGATGAGCAGAAAATTTAAAACTTTGCACCGGACCCGCTGGTTTTTAGACGAGTGAAAATCAATGAGGAAAGGCTCGTGGGGTGGAGATGGAGTGGGGGGGGGGGGGGGGGGGGGGGGGGGGGGGGGGGGGAAGGGACATTAGTCTTCCATCCATTCTCATGATGTCCTCACTGAGCGCATCCCTTACCAAGCCTGGAGGTTCTGCCCAATCTCCCTCCTGCACTCCGGCAAAATAAGGGTGAGGGATTCGAAAATGAGCATTTTGAGTGCCCCGAGCATTTGAGACCTTCCGAGGAGTTAATCCCGCGAGGGACTGACTAGCTTGTATTTCTGGGTCAGGATTCCCTTTGGGGAGAATGATAGTGAATTTCGATCCGGCCTACTTGTCTGTTGAGGGCCTCTGGCTCCTTCCATTGAAGTAGCAGAATTCTTCTCCAGCATCCAGCCACTCTGTCGTCCGTCTAAAATTCCCTGTGATTTGGAGCAGAATGAATGCTCTCTCCAGCGAGGGAGCAGGAGGCCTGTTCGAAAACACTTCCAATGACAGTCCCTGGAAGTTTAGACCCTTTACACATTCCTGCAAACTCTAGGGAGCAATTTAAATTAATGTCATTATTACACCATCTGCCTAATCTTACCACGTCCTGTTGAATAGCCAGCATCGTTTGACAGGCCCCATGAGCCCCTGGTATGTCTTTACCATGCTGCAGCACGCACTGCCGTTTGCAGCACTGATGCTGAATTCATCAAAATTCTGGCATGAACCAGTTGGGGGAAAGTGGTCTTTTTTTTTAAAACTTGCCGTGATGTGAATTTGCATTGATGCAGCACCTTTCACAAACTCAAGATGTACCAAAGTATTTCAGAGCACGAAACGCTTCCAAACTGTAATCACTGTAGCAAAACACAGCAGCCCATTTTCACAAAGCCATGTCCACAGCCGTCAGCGAGATAAATGATCAGACAATCTGTTTTGGTGATTTTGGTTGAGGAATAAATATTAGTCCAGACGGTAGAATAACTCTCCTTCTCTTCTTTGAACAGGACGAAGGGATCTGTTGCTTCAGAGGGGAGGCAGGAGGGTAAGGGGCAGAATGCTGCACCCCCCTCATTAATATGTTGAGTGTTATTCCAGGAGATGCTTGGTTACCTACAACCTCCTGAGGCAAGAATGCGACACACACCAAGGCACCGGTCAACATCCTGTGTGTCTCAACTAAAACCTTATCCGCTGAAGAAGACGAAGGAGGAGCAAAGCAACGAGACAGGTTAGGGGGCAGCAACTTCAAGCTTGGTGCCTAAACACAGGAAGATCATGGGAGGAAGGAACTGTCGAAGAAGATGTTTGAAAGAAAATATAAGTTGGAAATGGTGAGATGAATTTTGATTTCAACACAGTGAGGATGGGGTGAGAGGGAGAACATGTACCGAGTACCAGAGTACCGAGAGTTTAGAAGGAACGAGTGGGGAAATATTAAGAACGCAATGATCTTGGCATGTATTGGTGCTTGTATTTTCCCAAATTCAAAATATCGGTTATAGTGCTCAATTGTTCTGTGTTTGATGATGTGAGTCTGGTAACTGATCTATGCTCACTATATCTGATTGATTAAGTCTGGGTGTGGACTTAGAGGTAAAGTAAATAGACGCAGTGGTGCAGTGTTAGTGTCCCTGCCTCTGAGCTGGAACGCATTCAAGTCCCAGTCCAGGAGATGCTAGCCAAGGAAGGTGGGTTCATAACGTGGCCGGACGGGTTGAGTATCAACTTGTAAATCTTTCCAATACAGGCCAATGGCAGGCGGTAAGTGCAGGAGAGATTCCTGGTCAGCTATCCTTCATCACTCCACCATCACTATCCATAGATCCAGACTACAATGTATATGTTAAAGCGTATTCCACCACAGGAAGCGGGACTCCTTGAGGGAGTTAGTTGGCTGGACAGCCAATGTGGAGCCAATTGGCTGGGATGGAATGGGGACCTGCTTCCTTGCCCTGACTGTGGTGGAGATTATGACGTTACGGGGTGGACCCACCTTCAGACAGACAGCTGAAGTCAAAGGGGAAACAGACTCAGAAGCCGAACATGAGTGCGAACAATTTCGTGAAATTTTGGAAATGAACCCATTGCGTAATTAGAAACTGTGGCACCTTTGCATTTCTCCTAGACAGGTCAAACATACAATGCTGAACATCAAGCCACAATGAACAACAACACTTAAGTATCTTTCCTCAACATTCTAAGCTATCTTATGATATCAGAAGGCCTTCTCTAGCTCAAACCATTCGTGTCATTGTCAAATGTTGAAAGCTGCTAAGAAACAATGCATATTGTAGGCCAAATATCACAGCATTGGGGCATTCTCCACACAAACTAGATTCCCTGTGATTAGTGACTCCAGTGCTCAAGTGTACTGCCTGTTTCATCAAAACAGGTCGTATTAATTGTTAATCAGCTCTGCGTATTTGATGAATAAATATGGCTGAATGATAAGGCTGCTCATTAATATCCGGTTCTATCACTTTTATGCATGATTAGTGGCTTATGAATACTTAATAAGTGAACAGACTTACTCACTCACTGACCAACATCAGTGACCCTATCCCCACCTCACGTCCATCACTAGGGAGCCAGCCCTACCTCAAAAGCCCACAAGTAGGTGGCTAACACCGAATGGGCAAAGTGCAGTTTTCAGAGAAAGTTGGATGAAATCACAGAATGCGACCCTCAAAATGATGGTTAACAAAAAAAAAAACAGAATTTGATATAATTGAAAGGCTAATTCAATCACTCCAAAGCAATGATTCAGCAAATGGGTGTTGGGCATCAAAATGGCCGCCAGACACTCTTAGTTGATTCTTGGAAAAGCCAACTATTTCAACATGTTTTTGGCCGAATAATCAATTCTTTTAATCCACTCAATATGTTCTTTCATTGACGAAGTGCATTGCGATGTTTTATTATTTTAAAGATGTACACAGGTTGCAGCTGCTGTTTACCCATTAAGTATTAAAGAATCTTTAATAGTCTGCACTGATTGAGGATCTAAAACTGTAACTTAGCTGCCATTTTCCAGGACATCTATCAATGTTAAATTGTGCAATTCAAGTTTATGGACATTCAGGAACATTAATAGTAAAGTAATGAGGCCCAAGCACTGTACAACTGCAATGTCTATGAACCCCTAGCCTCCCTCAGATGTTCTTTCACTCCGAAAATAAATGCTTACAGCTCAAATTTTTCATCCTCTAGCCATTATGTATTGATTCAACTCCTCTCTTCACCTACTGCAGAGGAAAGCTGTTGAGTGGATAATGATCTTGTCAGGTAACTTCATTCCCCAACCGTTCGATTCCGTCATCCAGTTTCACCGTTTCACCAAGAAGCTGGCAATGGAATGCCGTTTGGGTTTCAATAGCGCGGAAACAGTGGCACTGTGATCTGACGGAGGTCTTAAAGATTATGAAAGGGTTTAATAGAGTCGATACAGAGATGTTTCCATCTGTGAGTAAGTCCAGAATGAGGTTCCACAAATATAATGTAGCCACTAATAGGGGGTTCAGGAGAAAGCCCCTTACCCAGAGCGCAGATCGAATGCGGAACTCGCTATCGCAAGGAGTGGTTGAGGAGCCTCTGTGTGGATGCATTCCAATGAAAGCATTTGAGGAAGAAAGCAATAGAAAGTTAAGTTGGTGGGTCCACAGGAAGAAGAATGGGAGGTGGGTCAATTGATGCAGACTAGTTGAACTGTATTGGCGGTTTCTGTCCTGTAAATAGCTTTTAGATTTGTTGTTGTTTTGTGAAACTGTATTAGAACATAGAACATAGAACAGTACAGCACAGAACAGGCCCTTCGGCCCTCGATGTTGTGCCGAGCAATGAACACCCTACTCAAACCCACATATCCACCCTATACCCGTAACCCAACAACTCCCCCCCCTTAACCTTACTATTAGGACACTACGGGCAATTTAGCATGGCCAATCCACCTAACCCGCACATCTTTGGACTATGGGAGGAAACCGGAGCACCCGGAGGAAACCCACGCACACACGGGGAGGACGTGCAGACTCCACACAGACAGTGACCCAGCCGGGAATCGAACCTGGGACCCTGGAGCTGTGAAGCATTGATGCTAACCACCATGCTACCGTGCAGCAGTATTGATGCTGCTTACTTCATACACATTACAGTCGAGCAGAATATCCACCAATCTGATTAGCTGGAAACCTGAGAAGCAGTTTAGGCCATAAGACATAGGAGCAGATTTAGGCCACTTGGCCCATCTAGTCTGCTCCGCCATTCAATCACGGCTGATATTTTTCTCATCCCCCATTCTCTTCCTTCTCCCCATAATCCCTGATCCCCTTATTAATCAAGAACCTATCTATCTCTGTCTTAAAGACACTCAGTGATTTGGCCTCCACAGCCTTTTGCGGCAGAGTTCCACAGATTCACCACCCTCTGGCTGAAGAAATTCCTCTTCATCTCTGTTTTAAAGGATTGTTCCTTCAGTCTAAGGCTGTGGCCTTGGGTTCTAGATTTTTCTACTCGTGAAAACGTCCTCTCCACGTCCACTTTATCCAGGCCTCTCAGTTTCCTGTAAGTTTCAATAAAATCCGCCGCCCCTCATCCTTCTAAACTCCGAGTACAGACCCAGAGTCCTCAACTGTCCCTCATATGACAAGCTCTTCATTCCAGGGATCATTCTTGTGAATCTCCTCTGGTTCCTTTCCAAGGCCAGCACATCCTTCCTGAGAATTGGGTCCCAAGACTGCTCACAATACTCTAATGTGGTCTGACCAGAGCCTTATACAGCCTCATAAGTACATCACTGCCCTTGTATTCCAGCCCATTGACCTATTCCGCATCGCAATTTCTTTGACCTTATCAACAAGTGAAATAATCTTCTCCTTTGGTGGTGGACTAGCCATCATTCACAGAAACCGAGGGCTATATTTAGTCAGAGTCTTCCCTTTAGAAGTCCAGAACCCGGCTCCGACTGCTGCCAAGGCCTTTGCTGGAACTGAGGTCATCAGAAATGGACTCCTCATGAGGTGAATGGTATTGGGGATGGTTGGGGCCAGTCATGCAGGCCCTGGCAAGGTGGAGGAGGAGGTCGTTGCTCAGGGTGGAATGTGTACCATGGGGCCAGCCCACGCTGTTGAACCAATGACAGACTTTCAATGAAACACACAATGTTGCAGCACGATGCCCAGGGCAAAGGGGCATCCCCATATGGAGAGGCGCCTATCACAGGGGAACACCACGGGGACACCAATCAGAGACTTGCTAGCTTAAATTTGCTGATCGGCTCATTCACATTTCTTGAGCCTTTCAGCAGGCAATACAGAACAACATGGACTCCCCTTTAGAGCAGGAAAACAGTTTGCCAAACATTGAGAGGTGATGGAGACTTAGTATGGTTCGGATAGCGACCTCCTGGATTGGCGTGACGTTTCGGAATTTTCTCCACGTAAAGGTGCAAAGCGGCAGCCAGGTTTCCGGAATTCGATCTGGCGGACAGCCGAAGGCAAAAGTGAGGTCGGCAACCTAAGATTGGGGTGCGAGCCTGCAATTCCTACAGCGAGGCGAGGAGGAGGTGCCGGCCAACTGACGTCGAGGGGCGACTCTGGGATCTCCAGACCAGGGTTGAGGAGGGCAGGCAGACAACCAATCAAAAGGAACAGAGACCACCAGGCCCGATTTCCAGTACTGGCAGCAACAGGGACCTGGTGTCCTGAGCACTTGAAGGGTGATGTACAAGACCAAAAAAATGTCAGAGCCGAGGTAGGCCACTCAGCCCATCGAGTCTGCTCCGCCATTCAATGAGATAATGGCCGATCTCTGATGTAATCCTCAATTCCACATTATCCCCATAATCCTTCATTCCTTTCCTAATTAAAAACCTGTCTCTCTCAGCCTTGAACATACCTAATGACCCAGCCTCTACAGCTCTCTGTGGTAAAGAATTCACTACCCTCTGAGGGAAAAAGTTCCTCCTCATCTCTGTCTTAAATGGGCGACCCCCTTACTCTGAGATGATGCCCTTTGGTCCTAGACTCTCCCACAAGGGGAAACACTCTCTCAACATCTACCCTGTTAAGCCCCGGAAGAATCTGATATGTCTCAATAAGGTCACCTCTCATTCTACTAAACTCTAGTGAATTAGGCCCAACCTACTCAACCACTCCTCATAAGAAAATTCCCTCATACCGGGGATCAGCTGAGTGCAAGTTCTTTCTTTCTTATGATAATAATCTTCATAATAATCTTTATTGTCACAAGCAGGCTTACATTAACGCTGCAATGAAGTTACTATGAAAAGCCCCTAGTTGCCATATTCCGGCACCTGTTTGGGTACACAGAGGGAGAATTCAGAATGTCCAATTCACCTAACAAGCACGTCTTTCAGGACTTGTGGGAGGAACTGGAGCACCCAGAGGAAACCCACGCAGACACAGGGAGAACGCAGAGACTCTGCATAGACAGTGACCCAAACCGGGAATCGAACCTGGGACCCTGGAGTTGTGAAGCAACATTGCTACCCACTGTGCTACCGTGCCGCCCTTCAGGGTGTCTGATCCACAGGCCTTGGCTTTTTTGCCTAATTGGGTCCCTAACAGGAAATCATGCGACAGCGATATGACATAACCCTTGCCACCGCAGTCTACGAGCATTTATTGATAGTCCATGAAAAACGTGGGCGTGTTTTGTGGCCTCTTCCTAATGAACAAGCTTCAAAGTTCATCAGGTAAATCCCTAACTGCTCGCTTAAAAGAAGCCTTGTGTGAGGTGCTGGCTGCTGTCACTGCTCTTGTTGCCTTGAACGTCAGTCATTGTAGGCAAGAAAGCCACTCGCAGAATCAGCTAAACCACAGAAAGAAAGAGAACTTCTGAAACTTCAAATGCAGGTATTATGGGTGTGAATTAGTTTGCTTATTCAATCAAAAACACGGAGTGAGACAATCCGGTTGCAATTGCCAATCACTTGGGAGCTGAATCTCTAGCAGATCTGAACCAATTTGACTGTAAGTGTTTCCATAAATATGACTCGAAGTAAATTATTGAACCAGTCAATTCGAAACATTTAGCACAAAAGGCAAGAGTGCCCCCAACGCGCGTCTGGATAGAATAAAAATAACAAATGCTGGAGGAAAACCTTCCGACAATTGTGAGTTCAAACAAGGCCAGAAGATCTGCTGGATTCCAATTGAAAACTGTTCGCGATAATATCATACACTCCACCATCTTCTGTAAGACACGGTTAAATTAAGAAGAAGAAAATATAAGGCCCAATCTTTGCAAAATCACTCGAATGTCGAGCAGTTTATCTTTATTCAACATTAACAAATACTTCAGTGGAAACATGTTTCGATAAAATTTTACATGAATTTACAAAAAAAAATCAAAGCTACCAAGAGAAATTATCTCTTGCCCTCTTATCAGCAGCATAAACAGTGAGGCGATGAGGAAAATGAAACGTACTTATCAAAGGTACCATTTACAGAAATTCCTGAACGTGTACACTCTTTCTACAATGTTGGGATTCCAAAACGATATAGTTGAAGGAAGCTCACAACTGGCACAAAATGTGCCTTAGCTGCCAGAAATAAAACCGCCTTGTCATCCTGAGCAGAGTTGCCCATTGCCTCAGGGCACTGAATCCATTTTCTAAGTACAGCTCACACATGATCTTATTGATCACATTCACCTGAGGAAGGAGCAGTGCTCCGACAGCTAGTGTTTGAAACAAGCATGTTGGACTTTAACCTGGTGTTGTAAGACTTATTACTGTGCTCACCCCAGTCCAACGCCAGCATCTCCACATCATGATCTTATTGGACAGCGGAGGAGGCTCAAGGGGTCGTGTGGCCTCCTCCTGCCCCTATTTCTTATGTTTTTGTATTTCCATGGAAGAGTGACTATTAGTCATGGAGTCCCTACAGTGCAGAAGGTGGCCATTCGGCCCATCGAGCCTGCACCGGCCCTCTGAAAGGGGACTCTACCTAGGCCCACGCTCCAGCCCTATACCCATAAACTTACCTAACCTTTGGACCCTAAGGAGTCATTTATAGCATAGTCAATCCACCTAATCTGCACACCTTTGGACTGCAGGAGGGAACTGAAGAACTTGGAGGAAACCCACACAGACACGGGGACAACTAATGACTCATTTAAGCATGATCATCTTGATCATGCCCAGCGAGGGCGTGACCCACATGGTACTGGGCGTCACGGGTCGTGTGATTTGTGAGAGGCGAGTGGGCCTCTCCCACGATGCACCTGGCACGTCCAGATCAGCACCGGGTGTGATGGGGTGGTAGAATCGCACCCTTTATTATTCCCTCCGGAGGTACTGCCGGATCTGCTGTATTTATCCAGCATTTTCTGCTTTTATTTGCTAGCAAAGTTCTTCTGACGAGGTAATGTACCTTCTGGTGGAGAAAATCTGAGATTAGTTATTGGTGTGCACTGATTCTGCAATTATAATCTGAGATCACGCCAGAGAAGCAGCAAATCGGCCTGCAAAAAAGGAGAAATAAATAACTTGCATTTAAATAGCACCTTTCACATCCTCAGGCTGCCCCCACAATTAATGTGGTACACAGGGGGCGAGATTCTCCGCACTCCCGACGGTGCGGAGAATAGCGTGGCTCGTAAAATTTTACGGCCACGCTGTTCCGACGCCCTCCCGCTATTCTCCCCCCCCCCCCCCACACGCCCGACTCCCGATATGAATCGCTGCCGCCGTTTTTTTACGGCCGGCAGCGATTCTCAGCTGATCGATGGGCCGAGTTCCCAGCCCTTTACGGCTGTTTTTACGAACGGCAAACACACCTGGTCTGGCCGTTCGTAAAAACGGCCGTAAACACTCGCATTTTATAACCATGGCAGCGATTGGCACAGCAGTACCACGGCCGTGCCAAGGGTGCCATGGGCCCACGATCGGTGGGCACCGATCGCGGGCAGCGGGCCCGATGCCCGCGCAATATTTGTCCTTCCGCCGCCCCGCAGTATCCATTCGCGGGGCGGCTGAGGGGCATCCCGGCCCGCGCATGCGCGGGTTTCGCGCAAATACGCGATGACGTCATCCGCGCATGTGCGGGTTTCGCACAAATACGCGATGACGTCATCCGCGCATGCGCGGGTTGGAGTCTTCCAATCCGCGCATGCGCGGCTGACGTCATATGATGCCTCAGCCGGCGCTAACTCGGGCAAGCGGGCTTAACGAAATTCGTTAAGCCCGTGATGCCGGAGCTTGCGGCGTCGGGCTGCTAGCCCCGACCGGGGACCAGAATCGGTTCCCGGTCGGGAAGGGGGGGGCTGGCGTCATACCTGCCCGGGTTTGACGCCAGCTTTACGATTTCTCCTGGTTTGGGAGAATCGCGCCCAGGATGTGCGGCGGTCAATTTGCACACAGCAAGCTCTTGCTCAGCAAAGACACGATAGAGCATTTTACATCCTGGTTGAGGGACACATTTTGGCCAGAACACTGGGGGAACTGCCATTCTTCAGATATTGCCATGGGGTCTTTTACATCCACTTGAGAGTGTAGCTTTAAGATCTCATTGGAAAGACAGTCCAGCACTCAAAAGTTTTGTACTGGAGCAATATGCTTGAGTCTGTGGAATGGGTCTTGATGCACCCAGGGCTAATGTGGGGCATGAGAATTGCACAGAGCATTCCCTCTCCATCCTTTATTAAATGACTCGGCTGATAATAAGGATACGTGTGAAGGTCAGATGAGGGCTCTGACACCCCAGGGTAATACAGCACACTGAAGCTTATGAGTTACAAGCTCACAGATAAAGAATGGCGCTTTGGGTGGGGTATTGGAAGGCAGTCTTTTTCCAACGGTCTTTCGGAGAGGAGGGCGGAGAATTGGGAAAAAAATACATTCTTCTTGTGGTATCTCTTTTTGAGTGCTCTGATTAATCCTAAGGACTCCTCGTGGATTTGGGAAAGTTAATTGCTTCTTATTGAAAGCAAGGGATTGACTTCATAACTTCAATTTCTTGCCTTCAATGAGGATTCTTTCAAGATAAATCTTGTGCTAAGCTTTCTTTTTACTTTACTCGAGCAAATCTTTCCTGGCAGTTGATCAAGTCTAAACATCTGGCTACCAAATACCAGGAGCCACCACATCAGTGGCTGGCAGAACTGAACGCCAGACTGGTACTTAGAACCCACGTTGTGGAAGCTCAAAGCCTTTGCCTCCTGATTCCAGCTGGTGCCCAAGTTTTTTCAAACAGTATTTAGTCACACACTGAGTTGATGGTGTAGCCTACGTCAAGAAAGATTAAAAAAAGAAAGATCTGCATTTATGTAGCGCCTTTCGGAAACTCCAAAGGAATGGTGGCACAGTGGTTAGCACAGTGATTGGCACAGTGGCACGGTGGTCAGCACTGCTACCTCACAGCGCCAGAGACCTGGGTTCAAATCTGGCTTTGGGTGACTGTTTGTGTGGAGTCTGCACGTTCTCCCCGTGTCTGTGTGGGTTTCCCCCGGGTGCTCCGGTTTCCTCCCACAGTCCAAAGATGTGCCGGTTGGGTGGGTTGGCCATGATAAATTGCCCCTTAGTGCGCAAAGATGTGCAGGTTAGGTAGGGTTACTAGGACAGGGCGGAGGAGAGGGCCCAGTTGGGGTACTCTTTTGGAGGGTCAGTGCAGACTCGATGGGCTGAATGGCCTCCTCCTGCACTGTCGTGACTCTATGGATTTACAATCAATGAAGCACTTTTGAACTGTAGTCACGGTTATGGAGCGGGAAATACAACAGCCAGATTATGATTTGGGCGTTTGGCACAAATCTTGCCCCAGGACACAAGAGATGACATCCTGTTCCCTGAAAGGATAATAAGGGCTTTGGTTTCAGATTTCATCTGAAACTTGGCATCTTTGTGCAGCACTCTCTCAGTGTGTATATCAGAATGTAAATAAAGTTTTTTTAATATAAATTTAGAGTACCCAATTCATTTTTTCCAATTAAGGAGCAATTTAGCGTGGCCAATCCACCGTTTGGTGCAAACTCCACACGGATAATGACCCAGAGCCGGAATCGAACCTGGGACATCGGCGCCGTGAGGCAGCAGTGCTAACCACTGCACCACCGTGCTGCCAGAATGTAAATAAAGTTGAGGTATTGCATAGGTCAGGTATTTTCAAAGTCGGGGGCGCAACCCGCGGGTCGCACCTTCTGATATAGAAGAATCACACCTGGGTTTGGGGTCAGCCGCAAGAAACCGCTTTCCGGCGGGTAAAACAACAATTGTCGTCGTCTGGGTTACTAACCCACTATGATCCTGGAAAGCTTTTGCTCATCACGGGCGGAATTCTCCGCTCCCGCACGGAATCGGGAAGGCCGTTGTGAACTCGGCCGAGCTTCATGACGGCCTCGGAGGCCGCTCCTCGCACCTTATTCACCCCCACCCGGGGGGCTAGGAGCGGTGCTCCGTAACTGTTGGCCGCCGGGCCTTGACGGGCGGCGCGCCGAGAATGATGCAACGGCGGCGCCTAAGTGATATCAGCCGTGCATGCGCAGGTTGGCCGGCTCCAACGCGCGCATGGGCGGCTGACGTCACGACGGCTGACGGCTCCAACACGCGCATGCACGGTTGCCGTCTTCCCCTCCGCTGCCCCGCAAGACGTGGCGGCTTGATCTTACGGGGCGGTGGAGGGGAAAGAGTGCGTCGCTTTGAGACGCCGGCCCAACGATCGGTGGGCACCCGAGCACGGCCGTGGTGCTCACTCCCCTCTCCGCACCCCCACAAGCCACAAACGAGCATTTGCCGCCCATGTTCACGACGGCAGCGACCAGGTGTGGTTGCCGCCGTCGTGAACCAGTCGGGAACAGCAGGCCGCTCGGCCCATCCGGGCCGGAGAATCGCCGGTCGCTGTGAAAAACGGCGAGCGGCGATTCATCCGGGAGGGGAGTGGGGGTGGGAGAATCACGGGGGGTGCCATGGGGGCGTGTCGTGTGTCGCCCGGCCCTCCCGCGATTCTCCCATCCGGCGTGGGGAGCAGAGAATCGTGCCCCACGTGTGATGTATCCCCGTATGGTATTGGGGCCGTCCTGTCCCACAATATGGAGAACGGGGCCGAGCGGCCGATAGCTTTCGCCTCCCACACATTGACTGCAGCAGAAAAGAAGTACACGCAGATCGAGAAGGAGGGCCTGGCAGTGGTCTTTGCCGTGAAACGTTTCCACCAGTACGTATATGGCCGCCACTTCACTATCGTGACTGATCATAAGCCTCTGCTGGGACTTTTCAGAGAGGATAAGCCAATACCGCCCATTGCTCCCGCATGGATCCAGCGCTGGGCTTTGTTGCTCGCTGCATACGAGTATTCTCTGGAACACAAACCAGGAACCCAGATAGGGAATGCCGACGCACTGAGCCAATTGGCTTAACCGACCAGCCCCATATTGACCTCCACGACCGGTGAGGTGGTTGCAACCCTAGCTTTTATGGACTCCTTGCCTGTCACGGCATCACAGATCCGTGAGTGGACCCAGACGGAGCCAGTCCTGTCAAAGGTTCGGCACATAGTCCTGTATGGAGGGCAGCATAGACAGCTCCAAGGCGAGTTGCGGGCATTTTCCTCCAAGCTGTCCGAATTTAGCGTGGAAGACGGTATCCTCTTGTGGGGGACGGGTGTGATTATCCCGGAAAAAGGACAGGAGCTGATACTAAGGGACTTGCACAATGGGCATCCAGGTGTGACTGAAATGAAAATGTTGGCCCGGAGTTATGTCTGGTGGCCAGACCTCGACACCGACATTGAGAAGGTGGCCCAAACTGCTCCATTTGCCAGGAGCATCAGAAGCTTTGCCGGCCGCGCCCCTACATCACTGGGAATGGCCAGGGCGGTCTTGGGCGCGCTTGCATGTGGATTTCGCCGGCCCTTTCCCATGTTCCTTCCATTAATCGATGCCCAGTCTAAATGGCTAGAGGTGCATAAGATGGGAGGCACAATGTCCTGTGCAACAATCAAGAAGATGCGTTTGTCTTTCAGGACGCATGGCCTCCCCAAGGTGCTGGTCACGGACAACGGCACTCCGTTCACAAGTGAGGAGTTTGCGAAGTTCATGAAGATGAACGGCATAAGCCATATCCGCACCACTCCATACTATCCGGCTTCAAATGGGTTGGCGGAACGTGCAGTGCAGACATTCAAACGAGGCCTAAAGAAGCAGTCTTCCGGGTCTATGGACATGAGACTGGCTCATTTTTTGTTTTCATAGAGGACCACTCCACATGCGGTGACTGGGGTAGCTCCCGCAGAACTCCTAATGGGCCATGAGAGTTTGCACCCGCCTCAGCATGGTTTTCCCGGACATTGGCGCAAAAGTATGCCGCACACAAGAGTGGCAGGGACATGGCATCGGCCGATTCGGTAGTTTGCACCCGGTGACCCAGTGTTCATTCAAAATTTTGCTGGTGGTGCCTAGTGGGTCCCTGGCATTATCTTTTGCTGCCCGATCCAGCGCCTCGTGCAAATGGTGTCCGGCCTGCGGCAAAACAAGTCCAATGCCTTCCTTCGTCAGGGTCTTCAATGGATTCCTTGGACTTTGGGAGGGAGGGATGTTATAACCTGCCTGCTTACCACTGGCTGGGGACTAATGGCAATCCCACAATCCTTATGGGCTGGTTTAGCACACTGGGCTAAATTGCTGGCTTTTAAAGCAAACCAAGGCAGGCCAGCAGCACGGTTCAATTCCCGTACCAGCCTCCCGAACAGGTGCCAGAATGTGGCGACTAGGGTCACAGTAACTTCATTGAAGCCTACTCGTGACAATAAGCGATTTTCATTTCATTTTTCATTTTCTTAGGGATTATGAGCTTCCCCAATGAGGGGGCAGAGAAATCATTAGCAGATTCCCTGCATAAATAGAGCTGGCCAGTGTGGAACCAGCTGGAGAAGAGTGAGCAGCAAGCGAGTTGCTGCTGCTGTTGTATATATATGTATATATGTTATTGTAAATAAATGTTATTTCTTTCTATCCTTCAACGCGTGCTGGATTCTTCGTGGCCCTCACGAAAAATGTGTAGTTCTTTTCTGGTGTGTCTACATTTGAGAGCTAGGGATCTCAATGTGCGAATTGTTCATTCACCTAGACTGTTAGATCGAAGGTAATGAGGAGACTAAGCAGTGTGATCAATATTCCACTTCTTACACATATCCTGAAGTGGCTTACCAATAAATGTTGGACCATAATAATCTCTAAGCACAGAAAAATAAACTGAAAGTTTATGTGTGAAAGTTGTGCTTACCATCTGGTGCGATTGTTTATTAATGGGGTACTTGGTAAAGTAGTTGATGATGACGATGAAGTGAGTGCCATGAACATGAAAGAGGGCGGATGCAATTTTTGACCAAGGATGGGTAGGACCTTCATGTGGAATTAATGGTGCATGTGCTGACTTGACATATGCCCTTGACATGCCTCGCACTTCTTTTTTTTTAAAATAATATTTATTGGAATTTTTTACAGAAAATATAGAACATAACGATAAACAATGAAATGCAACAAAATAACCCATAATAACTGTAACACCCCCCAGACCGTATCGACGCATGTATCACATCCCCCCACCCCCCCAACCCCAATGAACAACAAAAGAACTTAAAAATAAATTAAAATTAAACAAACAAACATAGTCATCGTCCCCCCCCCCCCTTTTCCCTCCCCCTTCCCCCCCCCCTCTCCCCCAGGTTGCTGCTGCTACTGTCCCCATACCCTATTGTTGAGCCAGAAAGTCAAGGAAAGGTTGCCACCGCCTAAAGAACCCTTGTACCGACCCTCTCAGGGCGAATTTGACCTTCTCTAGCTTAATGAAACCCGCCATGTCATTGATCCAGGTCTCCATGCTTGGGGGCCTCGCATCCTTCCATTGTAGCAAGATCCTTCGCCGGGCTACTAGGGACGCAAAGGCCAGCACACCGGCCTCTTTCGCCTCCTGCACTCCCGGCTCCACCCCAACCTCACAAATCGCGAGTCCCCATCCTGGTTTGACCCTGGATCCCACCACCCTCGACACCGTCCTCGCCACCCACTTCCAGAACTCCTCCAGTGCCGGGCATGCCCAGAACATATGGGCATGGTTCGCTGGACTCCCCGAGCACCTGACACACCTGTCTTCACCCCCAAAGAACCTACTCATCCTCGTCCCAGTCATGTGGGCCCGGTGCAGCACCTTGAATTGGATGAGGCTAAGTCGCGCACACGAGGAGGAAGAATTAACCCTCTCCAGGGCATCAGCCCATGTCCCGTCTTCGATCTGTTCCCCCAGTCATCCCCCTCTTGCCACACCTCCTTGGCACCGCTTCAGCGCGGGAAAGAAAACCAGTAGAGGCCACGCCCCCACCTCAAGCTCCGCCCCCGCCCCACAGCGCGGGAGACCAGAGGAAAGCCCGCGCTTTCACACTGCCACACCCCACCCTTCTGACGCAGCTCCTCAAAATCCAGTTTCACCCCACCCCCGGCCCCGTACAGAAGAGAACATATAAAGCACATACCCCCAACGTTCCCCACATACCCTACACCCATACCCAACAGGCAAACCCACCCGGAAACAGAGCAAAAAAAAAACCAGCATAAAAAAAAAACACGTGTCAAAATTGAAGAACAGCAACAGCGAAAACAGCAACGGCCATAGTGTGTCCCCAGATCCTAGTTCGAGTCCAGTTTCTCCGCCTGTACAAAGGCCCATGCCTCCTCCGGGGACGCGAAGTAGTGATGCCGGTCCTTATATGTCACCCACAGACGCGCAGGCTGCAGCTTGCCTCGCACTTCTTGATGACGTCAATGTCCCTGTTCACACCCAACCAATAGACTGTCTCTTGGAGTCTTCTCTGTGATCTGCGCCCATGCGTGAGTGATGAAGTTAGTGAAGAATATCAGGTCCCAAAGATTCCGGTATGATGACCAGTCTTCAAGAATGAAAATGACTCATCCTACCTCATCCCGGTAAGGCCAAAATTCCAATAGAGAGACTGAGACTGGAGCCGGGAAATGTAAGGGTGTGGAAAGAGCGAAACAGAGATAATAATAATAATTTTTATTATTTTCACAAGTAGGCTTACATTAAAACTGCAATGAGGTTACTGTGAAAATCCCTAGTCGCCACACTCCGGCGCCTGTTCGGGTACACGGAGGGAGAATTCAGAATGTCCAATTCACCTAACAAGCACGTCTTTCGGGACTTGTGGGAGGAAACCGGAGCACCCGGAGAAAACCCACGCAGACACGGGGAGAATGTGCAGACTCCGTACAGACAGACAACCATCATCCAGCAATCTCCGCACACCTCCACCCACCCCACTGTTCAACACAGTGAAATGTGTAAAGCCTTTCACCACCTCAGGATGTCAAAGAACAACTTATCGGGGAAATAGGTTTTATTAATTAAAATAAATAAAGGTAAATAAATATGAATAAATAAAAATAAAGTAAGTACTTAAAGCATTTATGTGTAGTTAAGAAAAGTATAATTTTTAGTTGTAGCTGGTATTAGCTTTGATATGCAGGGTAAATTGTAATGTACATAAGATAAGTGTAAATATTTCTTTTGTTTTTCTCATTTGAAGCTGATATTTTTATTGACAAATGAATGATTAAGCATTTTTTGTTAATCATGCTGAAATATTCACTGCGTATTTAAGCTCATTGATGGGGTCATGGATAATACACATGACAGATTTGAACCTTGCGGCCCTCAGACATGAAGGAGGGTCACTCATGCGGCCCACTCATCAGCCCGGTTGCCCATCACCTGTCGAGACATTCTGGAGAAGGTGCAACAAAGATTTATAAAGCTGATGATTTGGCCTACGTTTGCTCGAAAGAGGAACACCTGATTTGCCACTTTCACCTAAGATAAATTTGACAAGTTTTTACGTGGGTTTCCTCCGGGTGCTCCGGTTTTCCCTCACAATCCAAAGATATGCAGGTTAAATGGATTGGCCATGCTAAATTGACCCTTAGTGTCCAAAGATGTGAAGGTTAGATGGGGTTACTGGGACAGGGCGGGGGATTGGGCCTAGGTGGGTTGCTCTTGCGGAGGGTCAGTGCTGACTCGAAGGACCGAATGGCCCCCTTCTGCACTGCAAGGATTCTATGGATTCATTGTAATCTATAATCAGGTAGCTGGCTGTGCTGCGAGAAGGCGCTCACTGTCAACTGGTTGTAGAAAGGCTGCTACTTCATCCATAGATGAAAGATTAAAGTACCCCATGAACCTACACAGTACATCATCACACACTGCCCTCAGGGGAAATTCGCAGGTAGCCTGTTATATGTCCCCAGAGTTACATTGGAGGCTTTGGTCTGGATTTCTGACTTAGAAATCATAGTTAGATTTGTTTTTTGCTGCTCACAGACGAAAGTGGAGGATAAGATAATACCAGAACTGGGGTGCTATAACTACCGGCAAGGCTGAACAAGCTTTAGGCCACTATTTTCTCAGAAAGGAAAGACAGGAAAATTCTGAAATTATTTGATTTGTTAGATGTGGAGAAGATATTTCCACTGTTGTTGGTGCGAGGGAGGGGAGGACGGAGGGCATCATAAATATAAGCTACTCACTTATAAATTCAAGAACATATTTAGGAGGAACATCTTTACCCAGACAGAGATTATGGAATTCGCTATCATCATAGAATCCTTACAGTGCAGGCGTTGGCCATTCAGCCCATCGAGTCTGCACCGACCCTGCGAAAGAACACCCTACCTAGGTCCACTCCCCCGCTCTATCCCCGTAACCACACCTAACCTTTGGACACTAAGGGGCAATTTTAGCATGGCCAATCCACCGAACCTGCACATCTTTGGACTGCGTGAGAAATCCGGAGCATTCGGAAGAAACCCCCCCCAGACACGGGGAGAGCGTGCACACTCCACACAGAGAGTGAGCCAAGGTCGGAATGGAACCTGGGTCCCTGGCTGTGGCATTGTCATAACTGTAAGAACTGCAAGGGTTAATGAAATGTATAACTCAACCACTAGAGGGAGATAGACGTACAAGTATATATGACATTGATGCTAAGCCTGATGGAAGAGAGGTGAAGGACATGGCTAGAAAACTGAAGGAAAGATAGTGGGCGGCATTCTCCCAGCCCCGCACCGGGCTAGAGAATCCCCGCAACTGCGCCACGCCGCTCTGACGCCAGCACGCGATTCTCCGCAGAGCGGAGCATCGGCGCCATTGGCGCCAGTGCGTTTGGCGGGGCGCCGATTGCGGGCCGCTCTACGCAGCCGGGCCGCCGATTCTCCAGCCCGGTTGGGCCCAGCGGTTACTCTACAAAGGCAAAGTCCCGCCTGCACCGTCCACACCTGGTCTCAGCCAGCGGGAACACTGCGCACAGGGACGGGGGGGGTGGCCTGTGGGGGGAGGGGGGGGGCGGAGGGGGGCTCCGACACCGGGGGGGGGGGTGCTCCGATGGGGCCTGGCCCACAATTGGGGCCCACTGATCGGCGGGCCGGCCTCTCGCTCCCCGGGCCTATTTTCCTACGCGCTGGCCCTTGAACTCCCGTGCCATGTTGCGTCAGGGCCGGCACGTTGAGAGAGGCCACCGCGCATGCGCGGGTTGGCGCGGTGCACAGTTCGCGCCGGGATGGGAGGCTGGAGCGGCGTGAACCGCTCCAGCGCCGTGCTGGTCCCCTGTAGCCCCCTGTAGGGGCCAGAATCGGTACTCCCAGCGGCGTTTCCGACTGCATGGACATTCTGCCGCCGAATGGGAGAATCCCGCCCAGTGTAAGTAAGAGCAGATCATAGTTTATACCAGTATAGAGATTAGTATACACTCTCCAAAATAGTAGTGTTAATAAATGTATAGCTTTGTTCAAGTTCAAGCTATTTTGTGGTCTTTGTGAACACTACGCCAACCATCCTGGAATAAGCAACACAAAGAAAATCACACTGGCTGCTCTGAAGCAGCAGTGCTAACCCTTGTGCCACCGTGCCTCAAGGAATAATTGGGGCAAAATGCATCAACTCCCTCAAGGGAAAGCTGGGCAGAATGCGGAGGAAGAGAAGAATAGACGGTTATATTGATAGAGTTAGGTGAAGTCGGGGTGGAAAAAGGCTCATGTGGTGCATAAACACCAGTATGGACCAGTTCAGCTGAATAACCTGGTACTGTGATTCTATGTACTTCTGAAGAATAGGAACAATAATTCAATCTGCAGCAAGATTATTCACAGAGGAAGCATTACCTATCCATGAGAGTGATCAGCATGTTCGCAATGAGACAGAAATTGGCAATGTGGTAAATAGCCAGGAGGAAAGTCTTAGTTCACAGGGCGATATTAGGGGCTGGTTTAGCTCATTCGGCTAAATCGCTGGCTTTTAGAGCAGACCAAGCAGGCCAGCAGCACAGTTCGATTCCCGTACCAGCCTCCCCGGACAGGTGCCGGAATGTGGCGACTAGGGGCTTTTCACAGTACCTTCATTGAAGCCTACTCATGACAATAAGCGATTTTCATTTTTCATATAGGTAGCTGGTCAGATGGGCAGAACAGTGGCAAATAGAATTTAACCCTGAAAAGTGGGAGGACTAACAAGGCAAAGGAATACACAATGAATGGTGGACGCTAGGATGTACAGAAGACCAGAGGGGCCTTGGGAACTGTCTGCAGTTCTGGTCACCACACTGTTCAGAAGGATTCACCTGGATGTTGCCTGGGTTGGCGAGTTTCAGCTATGAAGGCAGGTTGGTTAGGCTGGGGTTGTTTTCCTTGGAGCCGAGAAGGTTGAGGGGGAACCTGATCGGGGGTGCACAAGAATTATGAGGGAAATAGGTCGGGTAGATAAGAAGGAGTTTTTTCTTTGTTGCATGAGAAGTTGCAGAGGACCTGTAATTTACTTTTATGTGTGGGCGTTGACCATAATGAGTTACTGTGAAAATCCCCTAGTCGCCACGTTAGGGTATACTGAGGGAGAATTCAGAATGTCCAATTCACCTAACAGCACGTCGTTCGGGACTTATGGGAGAAAACCGGATCACCCGGAGGAAACCCACGCAGACACAGGAAGAACTTGCAGACTCCGCGTTGTGAAGCAACTCCTGCACCCTCAGCACTCGTGGCAAAATTCCCAGGCTGAGAATGGATATTGGGAATTTCAATATACTTTTTACCCCCCCACTCCCCCCCCCCCCCCCCCATTACAATGTTCCACCCAGCTGCATTAGTGCACAAGTCATAGCAACACACATATGATTGCCCAATGTGTGCTCCCAGTGGGAGATGTCCTGTGTCAGGAGGAGTAAACGTTATTCGTAAAATGTAACTGACCACCTGACAAAACTCCTTTGTCTCGGCGCACAGAGCTTTGCACAGTCTATTGTAGAACTTGCCACTACAGAAAAACCAGCATGAAAACCATGCTTCAGCATAAAATTGACTTTTAGCTTTTGAACGTTAACCTCACACCCTGTATGTACCTGAAAATTGTATTTATACTGACACCGGTGTTACAAATCATCCTGAAAGATTTCCGTTGCTGAACTATGTATTGCACTGAGCTTACGGACCCTGCTAATAGATACCTTTGAGATCTTTGAACATGGATCTGCTGTGGCTCTCAGAGTTTCCTTCCTAGCCTCTCTCATGACCTCTCTCATGGCTTTTCCCTTTGCCTCCCCTTTAGTCTTGCCCTGCACATCTTTCATAAACTCTCTCACAACCTTTCTTTCTACCCTCCTCTCCTAACTTCATATTATCAGATTGTTTGCATCGACACTAAGACACTGCTCATGGAGTAAGAACATTTTACAACTCCTCTGGATCTATCTATCGTTTCTTTATTGTCCATCACCCTTCTTCCCCATTTGCTTTGCACCTTCCCCTTCCCACATCCACCTCCCTCTCGCCCGCCGTGTTAATTATATATCAGCTGTGTTTAACTATGGAAAGCATGAATTGGGGGTCTCTTTTGAGCACAATGAAAGAGGGCGGCTTGTGGTGCAGTAGGTACTGTCCGTGCTTTGGTCAACCTGCAAAATCCCTCCAGACACACCAGTAGCTGGAGGTAAGAGCGAGAGAAACTCCTGGTCAGCCATTCTTGATTCCCAGGGCTGCCCCTCAATGAATCAGCCTCTGGTGACAGACTAGAGACCTATCCCAGGAATAACTCACTATAGAAACAGACAAAAGTCTGCCTGAATGCACCCGTAGGTGCGGGCAGAGAATTGGAATTGGGCAAAGAAAGAGGCACTTACTGAAACTATCGTTTGATTGAGTTCGGAGGTATACGCTTGTAGTGTTTCACTCAGTAAATAAATAGAAGACTGAAAAACGATTGGCTCCATTATTACCTTCACCAACTGGCCCTCCAGAATAGAACTTCCTCTTCCCCTTGCTCTGCACTTTGGTATAAACTGTTAAATCTCTAACTTGTTTTAGTTCTGATGTGACGTCATCGACCTGAAAAGTTAACACTCTCCACAGATGCTGTGTGACATTCTGAGTCTTTATGTCATATTTCCAGCCACCAGAGATTTTGTGCTTTATTATTTATGACTTTTTTCTTCTGCCTCTGCTGAAGTCAGATAGAGTCCTGAACATGTCCAAAGGTTAGGTGGGGTCAAGGGATAGGGAATGGGAGTTTCCAAAAGTTAGGTGGGGTCATGTTGGTAGGGAGGGGAAGTGGGCTGAGGTAGGGTGCTCTTTCCGAGGGTCGGCGCAGATTCGATTGTCCGAATGGCCTCCTTCTGCACTGCAGGGAATCTATGATTCTATAGCAGAGACCAGGAACATTCCATATTCTTATCCCTACAGGAAAGGACGAGGTGACTCGGGCAAGACCTCTTCACTAACCATTCCAACACCAAACATCCATATGTTGTATGAATGTCCCAGTTGGTCCTGCTATTATTCAGAACTGAGACCAGGGTGGGGCGGGGAGGAAGTGGGAGGTGTGGAAAGACAGCACATAGGTGCTACATCCCAGCTGGCAAGGTGGGGACTTGTTTTTTAAAAGGAACATCAATATACAAATTGTAGTCAATACTGCATTCAGCTGGGCAATAGCAAAGAGGGTGGGTACTAAAAACTCTACAGCATCAACATTGCATCATATGATATCAGTCTATGAATAATTAACATCATAAATTAATTTCCTATCATTCTGATGGAGCTTGAACCCATGTTAAAAAGGAATGTTGCGCGTACAGAACCGCAGAATATTTCTGTTTCTACACTATTGCCTCTCCTTTCTATTGTCTTGTTATGCTCTTGACTTAGCATAAGCTGCTTCCTTGATGTACACTCTGACAAAGGAAGGTTCAGACGTGGAGATAGCTTCAACACGTTTATTGAACTATTAACAATTCTCCTACTTGGATTCGACCCTACTGTTAATCCTTCTATAGCTACTCAGACTGACGAACCAGTCTGCTACAATCCACGTGGTGGGTGTAATGTTGAATCAACCCTGTGTCTGTACTCACTGAGTGTCTCCACTAGAAAGAGGAAGATCATGTGTGCTGTGTCCTTTTTATAAGGGTTGGTGTAATGCCCCCCTGTGGTAGTGTCATCTCTGTGTGTATCGTGAATGCCCATTGGTCGTGTCCTATCTTACTGACCTATTGGTTGAATGTCTGTGTGTCATGTCTCTGGTGCTCCCTCTAGTGTCTAGCTAGTCTACGTGTATTTACATTAACCCCTTGTGTATTTACAGTGATGCATATCACCACATCTATCTCCTAGTTTTACTTTCCAGATCAGTAACAATGCTCAGAGTGTACCATTCACGAGACACCAACCCGGTGAAAATGGTGAATCCTCTCCAGTCCTCCTGTCCTTTCGGGAGTTTCTGTCGATGGGTGAGATCCAACCGAAAACTGGTCGGGGCTCAAATTAGGCCCTGGCGAAACCAAAACAAAAAAGATTCTTTGAATTTTTTTCCGACCACACGCGTTAGACTGACCACCCTAGCTCAAAGCTTTCCTTTTTTGCAAAAGCCACTGTTGTGTTATGCTTCTTGATGTAGCATAAGCTGCTTCCTTGATGTATACTCTGACAAAGGAAGGTTCAGACTTGGAGATAGGTTTAAGACATTTATTGAACAGTTAACAATTCTCCGACTTGATTTACACTCTCCTGCTAATCTTACTAATAGTAACTCAATCTAACTAACCAGTCTGCTCTAATCCATGCTGTGGGTGTGATGCTTCCTGATCTGCCCCTGTCTCTCTGAGTGTTGCCAATGGAAAGAGAAAGAGCATGTGTGCCCTGTCCTTTTATATGGTTTGCCCCCTTGTGGTAGTGTCACCTCTGGGTGTGTCTTGACCATTGGTCGTGTCCTATCTTCCTGACGTATTGGTTGAATGTCTGTGTTTCATGACGTCTCTGGTGCTCCCTCTAGTGTTTACTCAGTCCTAGTTTATCTACATTAACCCCTTGTGTATTTACAGTGATGCATATCACCACAGCCACCAGACGGCACTCAGGAGTTGGAACTCCCACGCTGGTCACCTTCCCCACTTCCAAATTGGCCAGTGGTCCTAGGTGCTGCTGCAGCTAAGGTCAACCAACCATGCACAGGCCAAGGGATAGACGCCAGGATGCTTTGGTCCCTATGAGCACCTGACCACAGCTGGCAGTGCCATAACCCACAGGCCAGCTGATGATCTTCCAGAGTCGAGATGCCAGCCATCGTGGTTAAAAGGAAATGCAGGCAGCTGGGCATTGAGTGTTTGCTAATTATTTCTGTGCAACTGTTATAGTTGGATGCAATGTCAAGCACTTCCAAAATGTAATTGAGAGCACAAAATGCTTTCGAAACATTAAATATTATCCGCGTGTTGGACTGATTACTTCCTGATTAGAAGTTAATGATGATGAAGGGTTTTGTGCATTTAATGCAGCCACAATATAAATGCTAATTCACACCGAATGATATTCTTTCACCTAAACAGAAGGCAGGGATCGCTTCCATTAGTCTGCCCATCCTAGGCAGGTTTGTCAACAAATTGATACGCTCAGTGCTGTGGGAGTTCTTCGAGAAAGTTAATTTGAAAACAAAACTGTTGGCAAAAGAACTCCAATTACCAAGTCAATCTCTGAGGCCGCGACTTAACGGCATATTTACAAGGCAGCGCTGGGAGTATTTGACACATCCTCACTGTTGTCTTGTAGCACCTGGCTGTCAACAAAAAAAAGAGGTTTTGCAGGTCTCAGAGCTATCAAAAATCCAATCTGTGCAGCATTTCTTTCCAGATTGCAATGTTTGATAGTAAATTAGTATATTTTCTAAAATCGTGTCTCGTCAGACAGCAAAAGGAAATTTAATTCTACAGTGTATAAGAAAATAAAGCCACACATTTTGCAGCGAAATGCTTTCCATCCTGTCACCCAGGCAGGTTTTTTTTCATCGTCGTTCTGTAGTTTTGTCCTGTCCTCTTCCCTCTTGCTGCATTGTGATTCCACAGGTGCGAGGAGCCATCTGGTATCCCAGCTAATTGACCATTACTCACAGGATCGGACAGGGAGCGTTGGCAGCTGACTTGAGAAGGGAAAGGGCGGGCTATCACCTTTGACCCCCCGCTGCTGTCTGTATCGAAGAGCTGCACAGACTCTTTATAGCAAGGGGTCCCTGGGAAGCAATCAGGACCAGCAGCTCTTCCTCCCCTTTGCTAACCAGAGACCGCTGGGGCAGGGGGCTGCTGGCGAATGCAACTCGGTACAGTACAGAATAAAATAAATTACATTGATGTCGCACCTTTCCTGGCCACTTTGGGAGGAAGTGATTCACAGCCAATGAAGTACCATTGAAGTGCAGCCACTGTTGTAATTCAGGAAATGCAGCAGTCAACTGGGGCACAGCAAGATCCCACAAATGGCACTGAGATAATGGGCTGGTCCCCCAGCCCCGTGTTTCTCGACGGCGCGCCGTTCGCCGGGAGCAGGATTTTCTAGTCCTGCCGCTTGTCAGGGGGATTTCCCATTGCAGCCACCCCTCAGCCAGGAAAGCCACGGAGAATTCCGGCCAACGTCTTGATTACCTTTAATCTTATTTATTATCAGTGTCACAAGTAGGCTTACATTAACCCTGCAATGAAGTTACTGTGAAAATCCCCCAGTCACCACATTCCGGCGCCTGTTCGGGTACACAGAGGGAGAATTCAGAATGTCCAATTCAATTAACAAGCACATCTTTCGGGACTTGTGGGAGGAAACCGGAGCAACCGGAGGAAACCCACGCTGACACGGGGAGGATGTGCAGACTCCACACAGGCAGAGAACCAGCTGGGAATTGAACCGGGAACCCTGGCGCTGTGAAAGCGACAGTGCTAACCACTGTGCTATACCGTGCCGCCCTGCTCTAGAGATGCTGATTGAGTCATAAATTTTGGTCGGGACACAAGTGAAACGTCCCCTGCTCTTCTTTCAAATACCACCGTGGCGTCTTTCGCGTCCCACTGAGGGGGCAGATGGGGCCTTGGGTCAGTGCCTCATCCGAAAGACAGTGCAACACTCCCTCGGTGCTACAGTGTCAGCTTAGATTATGTTCTCAAATCTCCAAAAGTGGAAACCCTCTGCCTCCGAATCAAGGTGTCAAGGTGGAGTGGGGGGAGTGCTGGAGTATCGCATTGAGATAGAGGATCAGCTACAATCATGTTGAATGGAGGAGCAGATTTGAGGGGCTGAATGGCCTTCGGTCCCTATTGTCCTGTGTTTCCTGTTTCTGTCAGTGCCACATGAGCCAAAATTGAATCAAACTTGGGACTTTATAGTCTGTGCCTCTCATTAAGAGTAAGGATGCCTTGCTGCAATGATTTAGAACTTTGGTGTATGGTGACTTGAGTACAAGACTGTCTCAGTGGCCTCCTTATCATAGAATTTACAGTGCAGAAGGAGGCCATTCGGCCCATCGAGTCTGCACCGGCTCTTGGAAAGAGCACCCTACCCAAGGTCAACACCTCCACCCTATCCCCATAACCCAGTAACCCCACCCAACACAAAGGGCAATTTTGGTCACTGAGGGCAATTTATCATGGCCAATCCACCTAGCCTGCACATCTTTGGACTGTGGGAGGAAACCGGAACACCCGGAGGAAACCCACGCACACACGGGGAGAACGTGCAGACAGTGACCCGAGCCGGAATTGAACCTGGGATGCTGGAGCTGTGAAGCAATTATGCTATCCACAATGCTACGTGCAATGAGGGTTCATTAGATTGAATCCAAGGTTGGGAGCATTGTTTTATGAGGAGAAATTAAGTAGACTCGCTCTATATTCTTTGGAGCTTAGTGGAATGAGAGGTGAGTTTATTGAAACACATACCATTCGTGACAGGGTAGATGGGGCTAAAATTAAAGCAAAATACCGTGGATACTGGAAATCTGAAACAAAACAGAAAGTACTGCAAACATTCAGCAGACCACACAGCATCTGTGGAGAGAGAAACAAAGACAAGATTTTGGGTCCAAAATGGCTCTCTTGAGAACTGAACTCCTCATAGTCGCTGGCAGATGTGTTGAGCATTTCTCGCACTTCCTGTTTTTATTCCGGATGCTGAGAGATTATTTCTCCTGGGTGGAAAGTTAGATCTTTTGGGGGGGTGTTCACAGTTCCAGGGAAGGGGGTCGGGCATTTAGCACTGGGGATGGGTAGAGTTGCCAACCCTCCAGGAGTTGGATGGGAGTCTCTGGCAATTGACGATCAATCTCTGGGTCACAGCTCTGTGCAATCCTGGAGATGAATCATTGCAAAGGATTGAGAAAACGTGGAGGCTGTTCACCAACTTGTTACAATACCTGTTCGTAAACAGTAAGTCTAGTAAGGCAAGGAGGGTTTGGGGCGGTGGGGGATTGGGGGGGGGGGGTGGTGAGGCAACCACAGGAAGGTGGGAGGGGGACACACAGGACAAGTCATGAAATAAGAAAGAGAAAGGGAGGTGGGAAGAGCAAAGAAAGGGGTTGGGGACAGGAAGGGGAGGAGGGTAGGGATGGAGGGGATAAAAGGAGAACAGAAAATGCAGGGCAAGTAGGAAAGAGGAAGAACCGCAACGGGCAAAGGGCATCAATAAAAGAGCATCCCCTTCCCCTCTGACCACCGGGTGCTCCAACACAGGAACCCCCCACGCCCCCATAGCTACATGATGGCTCCCCTCCCAGGGGAGCACAGCCAGCTACTGGCCCCACATGACCGAGTGGATGTACTGCGGGACAAGGCCTGGCCCAGCCAGTGGTCAACAGCAGTTCTTATTTTTCTGCAAGCAACTTCTTCCTGTCTCAATCACTTTGTGGCCTCAACTTTTGAACCGTGTATGACCGGCCCCGCGGGTCGAGATGATGCATCTTTGTGTATAAAAGGGTGTTATCAATGGAAAATCTTTAATAAAAATCATTTTTTTTTTAAACGGATCGAGGGCGGGATTTTGCGCGCCATGGTTTTGCGGGTGGCGGAAGCGGCACCCCATTGGCCGGCAGCGGGATCCTCTGGTCCTGCCGCCATCAACAATGTTTCCCGTTGTTCGCACCCTCCGCCGTTGGGGAACCCGTGGCAGGGGCTCGACCCGTGGCTGGCCTGGACGTTCCTGCTGGCGGCCAACAGCCGGAGATCCTACGCTGAGTTTATTTACCATTTTCTCTGAACATTTATTTTTACCAGACATAAAAATAGTGAAAATGGGGGGAGCAAAAGGCTGTTTGGTTGACAGCCGAGCAACGTCTCATTGGGTAAATGAGTCATTTGGCTTTCCAGTTGGCGTAGGAAGGCCTTGCGTCACAAGAATGGATGTGTTGGTGGGGGCGAGTCATGTGACGCAACCGCCAGGAATACATTTTTATCACGTTTGGCAACACTGAGGATGAGGAGAAAGTTCTTCACTCCCGAGTGTTGCAAATCTCAATGGCAGTGTTTGAGTTTTTTCAAGGCTGGAATCAATTTAACTTTGGACACCGAGGAAATCAAGGGACATGGGAGAAGAATGGCAAAGCGGAGTTAATGTAAAGGTTCAATTGTGATCTTATTGAGCAGCAGAGCAAGCTTGAAAAGCTGAATGGCCTCCATCCCGCTTCTACCTCTTTATTTACTTGTCTTCTTATAATGCAGTAGGCAGCGTGTTTACCAAAACCAGGCATGGATGTCAATTGTTTTCAGTCCCCAACCTCTTCCCCCTTCTGATAACAGCTCACTGACCTGAAAAGGTTAACCCTCCCCTTGACACTCCACAAAGGCTGCCTCACCTGCTGAGTGTTTTCAGCATTTTTACCTCCAATCCATGTTTCAATGAGCCAACGATCAGTCAATAGGGATGTGGTTAACTGGGAAACGCATTTGCAATGGGTATTTTCTTCGACACTTATTGACCGCTAATATGTTGAAATCAGCACTTAATTGCTTAATGGAGACAATTAGACTCAGTTAAGTAGGGTGTGTTAATTCGTCATGACATCCCAATTAACAGGTTACAACTGGATTTTCAACTCAATCTGTTTAGTTAGTTGCTATAATCTGATTTAGAATAAATGGAACAACTTGGGACTGCGATACATCAGTCTACATTTGTGCAGTGCTTGTCGTATCGAGCATTTCAAGGCAATGGACTATTCCAGTGCACTTCTGGTTCTCCTCCTACCTTAAACCTTGTGTACGTTTGAGCTCATGCAAAACTCTGGTGCCACTATCCTGTCCCTCCATGGCCTCGCCCTGCCCTATCTCTGTTATTTTCCCCAACCCTACAACCTTCCCAGTTTCTGCACTTTTACAATTCTGACGTCTGACATAGAAACATAGAAATGAGAAGCAGGAGGAGGCCATTCAGCCCTTCCAGCCTGCTCCGCCATTCATTATGACCATGGCTGATCATCAAGTTCAACACCCTGATCCCGCCTTCCCCCCCATATCCATTGATCCCTTTACCCCCAAGAGCTAGATCTAATTCCTTCTTGAAAGTACATGCTTTGGCCTCAACTACTTCCCGTAGTGGCAAATTGTACAGATTCACCACTCTCTGGGTGAAGAAATTTCTCCTCACCTCAATCCTAAATGGTGTACCCCTTATCCTCAAACTATGACCCCTAGCTTTGAACTCCCCCACCATCGGGAACATTCTGTCTGAATCTACCCTGTCTAAACCTGTGAGAATTTTGTAAGTTTCTTTGAGATCCCCTCTCACTCTTCTAAACTCCAATGAATATAATCCTAACCGACTTCGTCTCTCCTCATATGACAGTCCTGCCATCCCAGGAATCAGCCTGGTAAACCTTTGCTGCACTCCCTCCATAGCAAGAACATCCTTCCTCAGATAAGGACACCAAAACTGCGGACAATACTCCAGGTGTGGCCTCACCAATACCCTATACAATTGCAGTAAAACATCTCTATTGCTATACTCAAATCCTCTCGCTATGAAGGCCAATATACCATTTGCATTTGCCTTCTTTACTGCCTGCTGTACCTGCGCTCTCATTTTCAGCGACTGATGCACGTGGACACCAAGGTCTCACTGAGTATCCGCCTCTCTCAATTTGCACCCATTCAAATAATAATCTGCCTTCCTATTTTTGCTACGGAAGTGGATGACCTTGTCATGATATGCAAACATGCAGCTAATGAGCACATAGAATAGGACACGACCAATGAGCAGTCAGGACACTCAGGGGTGGTATCTCACTATAAAAGGGGATGAGGCACTCACACCCCTTGCCTCTTTCCACACACCAACATCTACAGAGTGAGACAGGGTGTATCCTCAGCATCACACCCAGCACGTGGCTTAGAGCAAGGCCGGTTCAGTCAGACTGAGTTACTACATTTAGATTAGCAGAGAGTCCAACTCATTGAGAACTGTGCTAATAGTTCAATAAAACACATTGAACTCACTTCAAAGTCTGGCGCATCTTTTACTCAAAACTGCATCAAGTGGCAGCTTGTGTTATTCCAAATTATATAACACAACAAACCTCACATTTATCCACATTATACTTCATCTGCCATGCATGTGCCGACTCCTTCAGCTTGTCTTGCACATCACTAATATTCATTGCTCAACCATTGACAACATGCCTTCAATTGTCCTTGCCCTTAACTCTGGAACCCCTTCCCAATACCACTTTCTTTCTCTATACTGCTTTTTTAAGAGGTTAAAAAACTTCCTCTCCAATCAAGCTTTGCTCACCTCCACAATATCTCCTTCAGGCCAGAGCTTCAGGTTATGTTTTGAAGCACCTTGAGACAATTTACTACAGGGTTGCAGAAGCTCAGGGGTCTGTGAAGGGTCACTATGGGGTCTGCAGAGCTAGCAGCTGCCATGTGATCAGCAAATGGCGGTTCGATAAGAGCAACCAACAATCTTAAAAACAATTACAGCAATGAAATAGGCCAATCAGAGCAAGGCCTTTTGGAGCACTGGATACTGAGATGCCTATCCAAGAAGGTTTTCTCTGATTTGATTTATTCCAGGTCGCTGTTGTTGAGCAGATTAACCTATAGCAAGAATTGATCCTGAGAATGGAGCTGGCAGAAAAAAGTCACCACAAGAACCGGTAAGAGGTCTGAGGGAGATGTTTGTGAGAGAGCGAGGGGAAATGGGGTTCAGGTCCTGGGACGATGTGTGTGAGGGGAGGGGGGGGAGCACGGATTGGACCTCGGAGAGATGCATATTAAAGAGAGGAGGGGGTGGTCAGGCCATGGAGAGGCATGTATGTGGAACAGGGTGTGAATGTGTGTGAGAGTGGGTGAGAGTGTGTGAGAGAGGGGGTGAGTGTGTGTGAGGGGGGGGGTGAGTGTGTGTGAGAGAGGGGGGGTGAGTGTGTGTGAGAGAGGGGGGGTGAGTGTGTGTGAGAGAGGGGGGGTGAGTGTGTGTGAGAGAGGGGGGGTGAGAGTGTGTGAGAGAGGGGGTGAGTGTGTGTGAGAGATGGGGGGTGAGTGTGTGTGAGAGAGGGGGGTGAGTGTGTGTGAGAGAGGAGGTGAGAGTGTGTGAGAGAGGGGGTGAGTGTGTGCGAGAGAGGGAGTGAGTGTGTGCGAGAGTGTGAGAGAGGGGGTGAGTGTGTGTGAGAGAGGGGGTGGGTGTGTGTGAGAGAGGAGGTGAGAGTGTGTGAGAGAGGGGGGGGGTGTGTGCGAGAGAGGGGGTGAGTGTGTGCGAGAGAGGGAGTGAGTGTGTGTGAGGAGGTCAGAGTGTGTGAGAGAGGGGGTGAGTGTGTGAGAGAGGGGGTGAGTGTGTGAGAGAGGGGGTGAGTGTGTGTGAGAGGAGGTGAGTGTGTGTGAGAGAGGGGGTGAGTGTGTGCGAGAGGGGAGATGAGAGTGTGTGTGAGAGTGTGGGGAGTGTGTGTGAGAGGGGGGGTGAGTGTGGTTTGAGAGGGGGGTGAGGTGTGTGTGAGAGGGGGGGTGAGTGTGTGTGAGAGGGGGGTGAGTGTGTGTGAGAGAGGGGGTGAGTGTGTGTGTGAGAGAGAGTGAGTGTGTGTGTGAGAGAGGGGGGGAGTGTGTGTGTGAGAGAGGGGTGAGTGTGTGTGTGAAGGGGGGTGAGTGTGTGTGAGAGAGGGGGGGTGAGTGTGTGTGAGAGAGGGGGGGGTGATTGTGTGTGAGAGAGGGGGGGTGAGGTGTGTGAGAGGGGAGGTGAGTGTGTGTGAGAGGAGGTGAGTGTGTGTGAGAGAGGGGGCGTGAGTGTGTGTGAGAGAGGGAGTGAGTGTGTGTGAGAGAGGGGGCGTGAGTGTGTGTGAGAGAGGGAGTGAGTGTGTGTGAGAGGGGGTTGAGTGTGTGTGAGAGAGGGGTTGAGTGTGTGTGAGACAGGGGGTGAGAGTGTGTGAGAGGGGGGGTGAGAGTGTGTGAGAGAGGGGGGTGAGAGTGTGTGAGGGGGGGTGAGAGTGTGTGAGAGGGGGGTGAGAGTGTGTGAGAGGGGGTGAGAGTGTGTGAGAGGGGGTGAGAGTGTGTGAGAGGGGGTGAGGGTGTGTGAGAGGGGGTTGAGGGTGTGTGGAGGGGGGTGAGAGGGTGTGAGAGAGGAGGCGAGAGTGTGTGAGAGGGGGGTTGAGAGTGTGTGAGAGGGGGTTGAGAGTGTGTGAGAGGGGGTTGAGAGTGTGTGAGAGAGGGGGTGAGCGTGTGTATGAGAGGGGGTAGCCTGCTGTGTGAGAGAGGGGGTGAAATTTGTGAGGGAGGGGGTGATGTGTGTGTAAGAGGGGGGTGACGAGGGTGTGAGAGAGGAGGTGAGAGGGGGGTGAGAGGGGGTTGAGAGTGTGTGAGAGGGGGTTGAGAGTGTGTGAGAGGGGGTTGAGAGTGTGTGAGAGGGGGGTGAGCGTGTGTGTGAGAGGGGTGAGCGTGTGTGTGTGAGAGAGGGGGTGAGCGTGTGTGAGAGAGGGGGTGAGCGTGTGTGTGAGAGAGGAGGGGGGTGAGCGTGTGTGAGAGAGGGGGGTGAGCGTGTGTGAGAGAGGGGGGTGAGAGTGGTGAGAGAGAGAGTGAGCGTGTGTGAGAGAGTGGGTGAGGTGTGTGAGAGAGGGGGGTGAGTGTTTTGTGTGAGGGTAGATGGCATGTGTGTGAGGGGTGGGTGGTGAGTGTGTGTGTGTGAGAGGGGAGTGAGTGTATGTGTGAGAGAGGAGGGTGACGCGGTGTGAGAGAGGGGGTAGAGGTGTGTGAGAGAGGGGGTGAGCGTGTGTGAGAGAGTGGGTGAGTGTGTGTGAGAGATGGTGGTGAGCGTGTGTGAGAGGGAGAGTGAGCGTGTGTGAGAGGAGGTGTGAGCGTGTGTGAGAGAGGGGGGGTGAGTGTGTGTGAAAGAGGCGGGTGTGTGTGCGTGAGGGGAGATGAGCATGTGTGTGAGGGGGAGTGAGTGTGTGTGTGAGAGGGGAGTGAGTTTATGTGTGAGAGAGGAGGGTGAGTTTGTGTGTGAGAGAGGAGGGGTGAGTTTGTGTGTGAGAGAGGAGGGTGCGCATGTATGTGAGAGGGCGGGTGAAGTGTGTGTGTGTGAGCGAGAGGGGGCGTGTGAGCGTGTGTGTGTGATAGAGGGGGGTGAGCGTGTGTGGTGATGAGTGGGTGAGGTGTGTGTGTGAGTGTTTGTGTATGTGTGTGAGGGAGAGAGACGTGCATGTTTGTGGAAGGGATGTCAATCAAGCTCAATCAAGCTGTTTTATCCTGGATGGTGTCGAGCTTCTTGAGTGTTGTTGGAGCTGCACCCATCCAGGCAAGTGAAGAGTATTCCATCGCACACCTGACTTGTGTCTTGCAGGTGGTGGACAGGCTTTGGGAAGTCAGGGAGTTTCTCACTGCAGGATTCCTAGCCTCTGACCTGCTCAAGTAGCCACAGCATTTAGCTGGCTAGTCGAGTTCAGTTTCTGGTCAATAGTGACTCCTAGCACAACCACTGGATGTTGACAGTGGAGGATTCAGCGATGGTAATGCCATTGAATGTCAAGGCAAGATGGTTAGATTCTCTCTTGTTGGAGATGGTCATTGCCTGGCCCTGGTGTGGCACAGATGCTATTTTTGTTTCTGTTTCAAATTGGCCTCCATCCGCCTTATTTCATCTCACCCTATCACATAAGGATGACACCCTGCCATCAGTCAGTCAGCTGATCGCATCTCAACAATTCTGGGCCAGCAGCACTTACATTAAGAGTGGCCTATGTCTGTATCATTCATGACATTCCCTGGACCACTCAGCCATTAAAAAAACAAGCAAGATCTCCCCACCATCCACTTCCCTCAGTTACACAGTAAAACCAACCCGGGGAACTTTGCCAGGTGACTGGAGGAGATTGGACAGAGATGGATAGCAGTTCGGGGAAATGACTGAAAGTATGGTCTTCAGGAGGGATTGCTTTTTGCAACGCCGAATGTGATGGACCCTGAGGGGCTTGTAGCTGAAAAGTGGGATGGAGAGGGAGACATCAAAATAAGTAAAAACAAAAGCAGTCAGACTCAATACCATGACTGATGCTCAGCAATCCTGGCTGTGTGCTCGCTTCAATTCAATCCTCTTCATTCATTGAGGGGCTGACAACTGTTATTTTACATTAACAAGTTTTATTGATTTTTTGAGGCAGCTCCTGAAATAAACAAGAATTAGCGGGGAACTGTTTCCCATCAAACTAGGACATTGTTACACAATGATGCCCAATTTGTTTGACATAAGTTTGCCACCCTCTTCACCCGAGGAATGGCCCCCAATACCATTTCTTTGTCAAATATTAGCGTCTGTTTATAACCGATGTGTTACTGTTATCACAACTTTACACTTGTGAATGGTATAACTGGTATTCTTAAACGTAATAAATAAGGAGATACATATCCTAGGGACATAGGACTTGCCGAGTGTTTTGCAGTGACTGAGGCTGACTACCATTAGCAAGTGGTGGGATCTTCTGATTCCGCTGCTGTCAATGGGGTTTCTCGTTCTACGCTCTCCCCCACTCCGCCAGCCGCTGGGAAACCCCTAGCAGGCGTTCGCCATCAATGGGACTGGAAGATCCCGCTGGCGAGAATGGCCGGAAAATTTCATCCCAGGATTAATTTTAATGGAAATCCATGAATGATGGCTCGCGGAGAAATCCAGAGGTTTGTTTGAGAGAGATGGGAACAAAATGGTCGCTGATAATAATAATCACTTATTGTCACAAGGAGGCTTCAAATGAAGTTACTGTGAAAAGCCCCTAGTCGCCACATTCATGCGCCTGTTCGGGGAGGCCTGTACAGGAATTGAACCTGCGCTGCTGGCCTTGTTCTGCTTTAACAAGCCAGCTGTTTAGCCCATTGTGCTAAACCCACCCCTGATGATAAGAGATCCACGTTCACTTTGCCAAGGACCAAGTTTCAGGTCTGTGCTCAATCTCCTGAAGGAAACACCGCAGTCAAATTGTGCACAGCAAGCTTTTACAAACAGTCATGAAATAATGA
This sequence comes from Scyliorhinus canicula, assembly GCF_902713615.1. Lineage (NCBI taxonomy): Eukaryota > Metazoa > Chordata > Chondrichthyes > Carcharhiniformes > Scyliorhinidae > Scyliorhinus > Scyliorhinus canicula. Next base: position 120,997,308 of record NC_052163.1, on the reverse strand, counting down.
CCAGATGATGTTTCAGCTGCTGGTTAGGGGTTAAATATTGGCCAGGACTTTGGAGGGAACTCCCTTACTCTTCTTTGAATAGTATTACGCGGTCTTTTAAGCAAAGAGGGCAGGCACGGCCAAATACGATATTGAAGATATAGGTGGGATTTTCCACCCCCTCCGCCCTTGCGGCATATTTTCCGGAGGTGGAGGCAGGCCCACCATTGGCCAGTGGTGGGATTTGCCAGTCCTGCTGATGTCTACAGGGCCTGGTGTGCCCCGCACCCTTCGCTGGCAGGCAATGCGCCCCGGGGTGAGGTAGGGTCATCATTGGAGGCGGGAAAACCTTGGCCAATGTGTACTCTGAACCAGAACATAGAACAGTACAGCACAGAACAGGCCCTTCGACCTCGATATTGTGCCGAGCAATGATCACCCTACTCAAACCCACGTATCCACCCTCTAACCCATAACCCAACACCCCACCCTAACCTTACTTTTTTAGGACACTGCGGGCAATTAGACATGGCAATCACATACCCGCACATCTTGGACTGTGGGATGGAAACCGGAGCACCGGAGGAAACCCACGCACACACGGGGAGGACGTGCAGACTCCGCACGGACAGTGACCCAGCCGGGAATCGAACCTGGGACCTGGGACCCTGGAGCTGTGAAGCATTATGCTAACCACCATGCCCACGTGCTGCCCACGAAGTTTGCCTTGCGGGCCCTTTGAGATGATAATTAAGGACAATTACGATAATGGAACTCAGACAAGGTACGAAGAGCGTGAGTTGTTGCCCAAAATAGTCAGTGTTCTTATTAGGTTGTGAGCGTCAGTTGCAATTGACATGGAGTGAACTGGATTCAGTGTGGTAATTCCCTGCTGCAGATGGTGTCCTTCACGACAAGGACAGCGTAATAGCAGGAATGGTGTACAGTGTTGATAGCACCTTCACGGTAGACGTTAAATAATACATGGGAGGAGAAAGGGATAACAGGCTACTGTTAGAAAAGTAGGAAAAGATTGAAGCATAAACACCAGCTAAGAACAGTCACGTTGCATCCCTTGTTTCAGTGCTGTACATTCCAAGTAATTCTACTTTTTTAAATCAGCACCAACATCAAGGCAGGAGACAAGTGCCAGACAATTACAGATTCCTTTGAACGAGCAAGCAAAGGAACACTTAAAGTATATAAATATATTTATATTTCAAGTACTTTAGTGTATCACCTTAAGGCATTCAAGTGACATTTAAACCATGAAGTTTAATCAGTCAGATTCAGACATAAAATAAACAGTTCTAAACCAGTAATACTGATACAACTTGTGTTAGCTCCCTAAGCGAGAGAGAGGGGGGGTGGGGGGGGAGGAGTTCATCTCACCCTCCTAATTATAATAATCCTTATTAGTGTCACAAGTAGACTTCCATTAACACCGCAATGAAGTTACTGTGAAAAGGGAGAATTCAGAATGTCCAATTCACCTAACAAGCGCGTCTTTCGGGACTTGTGACAGGAAACCGGAGCATCCGGAGGGAACCCACGCAGGCACAGGGAGAACGCGCAGACGCCGCACAGACAGCCAATCAGCATCCAGCAATCTCCGCACACCCCCAGCCACCCCACTCTTCAACACATTGAAATGTGTGATGCCACTTGCATTTATTTAGTGCTTTTCACCACCTCAGGATGTCCAATCATGCTTCACGGTCAATAAAGTACTTTTGAAATATAGGCCAGAATCTACGTTGCTCGGCGGTGGGGGGGGGGGGGGGGGGGGGGGGGCGTGCACTCGCCTGCCCTGGAAGCGTGTGAAATCGCCCATCAGGGCATCAGGCACGCATCCCCATGCCATTGCGCATTCTGAAACCATTGGCAGAATGGGCAATGTTAGAATGATGGGCTCATTCCAAAAAGGTTGGCTGACTGAGGATAAGAACAACTTCAAAGTAACAAAGAGGAAAGATTCTTGCTTTGCTGACAGATATTCCGGCAGTGAGGTGTCCCCGCAGCCTTGGGCAATACATTCCAAATAGAAACGTAACAGCTGAGTCCTGACTCTGCCTCGGCCACAAGCACTGGATTGAGACACCCAAAGGTGACAGCTGGAAGATAGTAAAATCACTGCCTGTCTCTCCAGCCAATGATACTGGATGACAGCGAGCATCCTAGAGCAGGCATCATATTCGGCAGTCTGTTCGACAGCCCAATGCTCAGAAGCCACAACTTGAACACGTGTGAATTCTAGACGTCATGTTCATCACTAATGAACTGGGTATTAAAAGTGGGTGGGGTGGAAATTGACGGCATGGTGACAAAGTGGTTAGCAATGCTGCCTCTCAGCACCAGGGATCCAGGTTCAAATCCGCCTTTGGGTGACTGTGTGAAGTTTGCACATTCTCCCCGTGTCCGCGCGGGTTTCCTCCGGGTGCTCCGGTTTCCTCCCACGGTCCAAAGATGCACAGGTTAGGTGGATTGGCCATGCTAAATTGCCCCTTAATGTCCAAGGATGCGTAGGTTAGGTGGGGTTATGGGAATAGGGCGGGGGAGTGGGCCTCGGTACGGTGCTCTTTCAGAGGGTCAGTGCAGACTCGTAGCAGCAAGCTTCTCCTGCAGGAATACAAATGTGGAATGGCCTTCTGCACTGTAGGAATTCTATTATTCTAAATTGTCACTTTTGGCTTTACAAATCTAGTGCGTGTCACCCAGGCAAGCTCTCGATTTGGCTGTTAGTGTTTACTTTGACTTTGTGGTCTGTAGATGTGATCATATCTGCCTTCAAACCTCAAGCTTAAACTTGATGGTCTTTTTGACCCCGACTTCACATTACGCTGATGGTTTAAGCCCCTCCCTCGCCACCACCTACATTTTCTGGAGGACGGTTCCCATTTATTTGGTAATTCCTCTGTGTATTCTCCCCCCACCCCCATGTCTTTGTGTCTCACTACGTTAAACAACATGTCCAATTTTCTGCCTAATTTCCCAACCCATTCAGTTTTATTCTTGGGCGAAACTGGGACAATCACTTCAGAATTTGGCACTCGTGTCAAATTTGGAAGCTTCATCACCTTCACTTCTGTCAAAGAATTGTTGTTGTAAAGTTCAGTCCGGATTAACTCCTGGAGACCTCAGTTTAACATCATGACTTTTATTAGTCAAACGCGGACTTAATTAACAGACCGTTAGCAACAGTCAATTTGATCTACAATTGACTGCCTCGTCCCAGGTAGGATATTGGCTAGATTTTACTCAGTTCCGCACTTCCGAAATGATGACTTTCCAAGAATTTTTCCTCCTTTTCATACCTGCTTCATGAGTGATGAATGTGGCTTCTGGAATCCACGGGCAGAATCTTCCATTCTGTGACTATGGGCGGAATTTTTGGAAAAATTGACAAAGTGTAATTTTCAGTGAGAAAATCGGCGTGATTCCTGTTGGCCCCGGTGGCGGGAACTAGACACCAATTTTCAGGCACGTGGAATAATATTTCTTCCCCCACAGGAAAAATGCTGTGCCTGAGGAGCGAAGGGTTTGATTTGCCCACTCTGGGGCTCAACGGAGCACTTCAGTGAAGGGACGGCTGCATTTGAACGGTTCCACAGCACTTGCTCTCATTCAAGCCAGGAGGATGGCAGTGAGGAAACAAGCTCCTAGATTACAGAGGCAGCCCTCAGCCATTTGCAGGATGCCGTGAAGGAGAGGCAGGCTCCAATATACCCTCAGACTGGTAAGCGCCACTCCAGCCGGGTGACCACTCCCGCCTGGGTGACTGGCAGCACTGGTCAGTGCCAGCAGCCTGACCATGAGGACGGGTGTGCAGTGCAGAAAAAAGATGAATGACCTACTCCGATCAGCCAGGGTAAGTGCTCCGTGTCTCCTCTCTGCACTCCCCCCTTTACGTCACCCCCCAGAATGTCAGCTCGATCCCTCGTGCTGCCACCTCGCAGGGTTCCAGCACCCTCCCTCCCCCCAGCTCCTCAAACCTCCGGCGCTCCTCGTCAGAACCCCTCCCTGCCGAGGCACAGTGCCCACACATGCCGAGGATCATGGATCTCTGACCCGTCAGGTGTCCAGCTCACATTATCCCCATTTGTGTTCCTGCAGGAGAGGCTCAGCCACACGACCAGCGCTCGCGAAAGAAAGTCGGCGGTGGGATGCTCCAGCTGAGGGTCCTGGCTCCGTTCGAGGAGAGAGTCATGGACCTTGCAGGAGAGACTGGCCTCTGCTGAGAGCAAGCTGGGCCTATGGGAGAAAAGTGAGGAGCCACTGCCCCTTCATTCAGATGACCAGCCTCATGAGAGTTCCATATAGTCCAAAACCTTGACCAGGCCATGTACTAAAACCTTGTCCGTTGCTATGCAGGAATATCAACCAAAAAGCCTAGACTGTCTACAAGCTGTACCCCACCTCCTACCCTCAACACCACCTTGGATGACATCTTGGAGGAGGGCACAGGTGAAGGGTCACAATTATCACCCGCCCCATCCACCATCGGAAAGACACACACCTCGGTGGGTAAAGTTAGCAGACAGGCTTCTGGGTCACGATCTGCTGAGCACCAAACAGATTCTGATGCACATCAAGCTGAGGCAGGAGCAACTCGGAGATCGGATAGTCGGATATCTGCTGGATTGGAGGCCTCAGCTGTGCCCCAGCCAGGTGCCTTGCCCCTGGACACGTTCGTCCCCCAGCTGCTGGAGATGCAAAGGCAGGTGCCAGAAACACTCCGGCGACAGCAGGGTCGAATGGAAGAGTCCCAAAGCCATCTGCCAACGGAGATGGTGAGAGCAATGAGTAGCAACCAGGCCAACATTGTGTAATGGAAAGCTGTGTAGGAGGTCAGATCCATGCCAGGGGAACCCCAAAGCATTACTCAGTCTGATGCCACGGGGTGCGATGGGCGACATGGATGCAGTTGACCGCCCCCTGCCCCTGTGGCAGACCAGCTATGTTGCTGAAACCCGTAGTCGCTCCCTCGTCTAGCCGGGCCACGTCCAGGTTGAGATGAATAAAGTCCAAAGCCCTTGCATAGAGTGCATCTGTGACCTCACAGAAGCACTTATGGCCGGAAGCCTGTGAGCTGCCACATAGGTCACCCATGGAGCCCCAGAACGAACCTGTTGCATAGAAATTGAGGGCAGCCATGACCTTCGTGGCCACAGGAGGGGAGCGTCCTCCGCCGCTACGTGGTGCCAAGTTTGCTAAGATGTGGCACAAGGGCCACTCAGTCTCTCTCTGTTGAGGCAGAGCCTCCTATGGTACATGTTGTCCGACAGCTCCATAAAGGACAATCGAGTCTTGTATACCCTCAGTCTCCTTCTCCACCTTGGTTATCCCTGCATGGCTGCTACAGCCTCGGGCCTTGGGTCTGCCCTGCGGCCCCAAGTCTCCTGTCGCTGGGTCTTCCCTGGGTGCTGCTGCACTTTGTTGTTGGAGTTGGTGCTCCTCCAGCACAATGGTGAGAATAGCCAGCTCCACTGGCGCCATATCGATCGGTTTCCTGTGAGGGAGGAGAGGGAGGGGCAGCCAGGTTTGTGTCGCAGCTGGACATCAGTACCCCAAAGTGTAATTTTCAGTGAGAAAATCGGCGTGATTCCTATTGGCCCCGGTGGCGGGAACTAGACCCAATTTTCAGGCACGTGGAATAATATTTCTTCCCCCACAGGAAAAATGCTGTGCCTGAGGAGCGAAGGGTTTGATTTGTCCACTCTGGGGCTCAACGGAGCACTTCAGTGAAGGGACGGCTGCATTTGAACGGTTCCACAGCACTTGCTCTCATTCAAGCCAGGAGGATGGCAGTGAGGAAACAAGCTCCTAGATTACAGAGGCAGCCCTCAGCCATTTGCAGGATGCCGTGAAGGAGAGGCAGGCTCCAATATACCCTCAGACTGGTAAGCGCCACTCCAGCCGGGTGACCACTCCCGCCTGGGTGACTGGCAGCACTGGTCAGTGCCAGCAGCCTGACCATGAGGACGGGTGTGCAGTGCAGAAAAAAGATGAATGACCTACTCCGATCAGCCAGGGTAAGTGCTCCGTGTCTCCTCTCTGCACTCCCCCCTTTACGTTACCCCCCCCGGAATGTCAGCTCGATCCCTCGTGCTGCCACCTCGCAGGGTTCCAGCACCCTCCCTCCCCCCAGCTCCTCAAACCTCCGGCGCTCCTCGTCAGAACCCCTCCCTGCCGAGGCACAGTGCCCACACATGCCGAGGATCATGGATCTCTGACCCGTCAGGTGTCCAGCTCACATTATCCCCATTTGTGTTCCTGCAGGAGAGGCTCAGCCACACGACCAGCGCTCGCGAAAGAAAGTCGGCGGTGGGATGCTCCAGCTGAGGGTCCTGGTTCCGTTCGAGGAGAGAGTCATGGACCTTGCAGGAGAGACTGGCCTCTGCTGAGAGCAAGCTGGGCCTATGGGAGAAAAGTGAGGAGCCACTGCCCCTTCATTCAGATGACCAGCCTCATGAGAGTTCCATGTAGTCCAAAACCTTGACCAGGCCATGTACTAAAACCTTGTCCGTTGCTATGCAGGAATATCAACCAAAAAGCCTAGACTGTCTACAAGCTGTTTGCACCTCCTACCCTCAACACCACCTTGGATGACATCTTGGAGGAGGGCACAGGTGAAGGGTCACAATTATCACCCGCCCCATCCACCATCGGAAAGACACACACCTCGGTGGGTAAAGTTAGCAGACAGGCTTCTGGGTCACGATCTGCTGAGCACCAAACAGATTCTGATGCACATCAAGCTGAGGCAGGAGCAACTCGGAGATCGGATAGTCGGATATCTGCTGGATTGGAGGCCTCAGCTGTGCCCCAGCCAGGTGCCTTGCCCCTGGACACGTTCGTCCCCCAGCTGCTGGAGATGCAAAGGCAGGTGCCAGAAACACTCCGGCGACAGCAGGGTCGAATGGAAGAGTCCCAAAGCCATCTGCCAACGGAGATGGTGAGAGCAATGAGTAGCAACCAGGCCAACATTGTGTAATGGAAAGCTGTGTAGGAGGTCAGATCTATGCCAGGGGAACCCCAAAGCATTACTCAGTCTGATGCCACGGGGTGCGATGGGCGACATGGATGCAGTTGACCGCCCCCTGCACCTGTGGCAGACCAGCTATGTTGCTGAAACCCGTAGTCGCTCCCTCGTCTAGCCGGGCCACGTCCAGGTTGAGATGAATAAAGTCCAAAGCCCTTGCATAGAGTGCATCTGTGACCTCACAGAAGCACTTATGGCCGGAAGCCTGTGAGCTGCCACATAGGTCACCCATGGAGCCCCAGAACGAACCTGTTGCATAGAAATTGAGGGCAGCCATGACCTTCGTGGCCACAGGAGGGGAGCATCCTCCGCCGCTACGTGGTGCCAAGTTTGCTAAGATGTGGCACAAGGGCCACTCAGTCTCTCTCTGTTGAGGCAGAGCCTCCTATGGTACATGTTGTCCGACAGCTCCATAAAGGACAATCGAATCTTGTATACCCTCGGTCTCCTTCTCCACCTTGGTTATCCCTGCATGGCTGCTACAGCCTCTGGCCTTGAGTCTGCCCTGCGGCCCCAGGTCTCCTGTCGCTGGGTCTTCCCTGGGTGCTGCTGCACTTTGTTGTTGGAGTTGGTGCTCCTCCAGCGCAATGGTGAGAATAGCCAGCTCCACTGGCGCCATATCGATCGGTTTCCTGTGAGGGAGGAGAGGGAGGGACAGCCAGGTTGGTGTCGCAGCTGGACATCAGTACCCCACCCTGACCCATTGGCCTCCTGGACCTGGAAGCTGCCACTCACTCACACTCGGGTGCCCTCCCATCTCATTGCATGCCTGGCCATGGCCTATGCCGTTGCCCAATCAGAGTCGCCTTTGCCCTCCATCTGGTTCCTCCCCTCCCTTATTCTCGCTATCACTGGGGGTTCTGACAAGAGGGTGCAATGTTCACACATTCCTAATGGACAGGGTCAACTGGATGGTGATGCCCGCCTTGGGGGCTAATGTGTCCTCACTGACAGGCACTGGAGTCCAGCACATAAGCAAGCCCAGTGCCTCGCGATCCCATGAGCCTAAACGTTCAGTCCTACATTCCAGGTATTCATCCCATTCCTTGACTTTGAGACTGTGGACAACTGATCAATTAGTTTGACGAGCACGGGTGTCTGGAATGTTCGAGGGCTCGATTGCTTTCTGCTTCAGGGATAGGCAAAGCCAATAGGCACCCTTCTTCCTCGGGCTTCACCATTCCAGGATCTCATTGCTGACAGGCTTCTACACTAAAGACTCCTGGACAGCCACTCCAGAATTCCCGTTTTTAAAAAGCAGTCGTAATTCACGCCAGCCTGACGTCACAGCTGGTGGGTGGGAAGATTCGATGTGGGCTGGAGATGCGCCATTAACCACGTTAAGTATACTATAATAGTTTCAGATTCATTCAAATCAGAGTCGCACCTTTATTGGGCACGAACCTGATTGTGTCAGCGGGGAGGGCCTGGGAAGATCGCTGTAGAGATCTACCAGGCGGATCTAGTGAAGTTTTGCAACACTAAAACTCAGTAGAAATTTGAGTTACACTTCCCGGATGCAAACCAGAATCTTTTATTGCCTCTATTTGATTACAATTAAGAGAAACTTAAATCTATTCTCAATAAAGTCCGGCTAGCAAAAGGACTTAAAGAGAAGTAACTTATAAACAATTTAACTTTCAAAATAATACAGAAATGGTTCCTTGCTTATGGCAAAACAGCTTGCATTTACTTCAAGAGTTAGAGTGGAAAAGTGAAAATATGAAAATAGAGATAGCGAGTAGTTAGATCATAGTATGGAATGATCCTGGATAAAGATGGCCGTACGGACCATCATGTTTATGGGGAATTTTATCAGTCTAAAGCCATCTGTCTACACCTCTATGTTGTCCTAATTGGTTTGGGTGAGAATCAAATACATTTGATTCGATGGTTAACTGTCAATCCTCAATGTGCAACGTAAGTTCTGAATGTTTCATGTTTGAATGTTTGTGCAGGCTATGGAATGCGATTTTGTGCTATTATCAAGACTGGTTTTTACTGGTTTTCTGCTGACTTTACTTTATCCACATTATGAACAATGGTGTCTTCATGTTGCTAAGGTGTTTACTTCGACCTTGATCTAGATTACTGGTACAGCTCATTTCTTAATGTCAAACTGACTTTGAAAATCTGTTTATTCGAACAATAGCCTGTTCTAAAATGTTGTTTTAATCCACAATTAGTATATGTATGTGCTTCCGTTGAAGTTATGCATTTTGGCATGGCCTGAGGTTATAAATACTGAAATCCTTATTTTAAAATGGGTATTAACACTGGGCTTTAATATTTACATTAAAATAGCCTTTTTCAAGGCAGCACGGTGGCGCAGTGGGTTAGCACTGCGGCCTCACGGCCCTGAGGTCCCAGGTTTGATCCCGGCTCTGGGTCACTGTCCGTGTGGAGTTTGCACATTCTCCCCGTGTTTGCGTGGGTTTCACCCCCACAACCCAAAAACGTGCCAGCTAGGTGGATTGGCCACTCTAAATTGCCCCTTAATTGGAAAAATGATTGGGTACACTAAATTTATTTTTTTTTAAATAGCCTTTTTCACCTATCAGAAAATAGTTGATTACTATCAATCACGTTCCGAGGAATGGCCTCTCGCGAGATTTAGCGGCCATTGAGGGATTTGTGCCCGAAGGGGCCTGTTGAATCTCACCCTAAATCGGGTGGCAGGCAGGCATTTCGGAGTGATGAACACGTGCAATCTTACACTGCCCGATTGATTAACTCTGCACCCACAAGGGACTCGGTGAATCTTGTGCGGTCAAAGATCCGGCCCCCATATTTAAACAACAACAGGACACCTTTCACCCTTCCCCAGGTAGCCTCGCCACTTGAATAGTCTTTCACTCCTGCCCTCTGGTCCTTCCCCACCCCCACCCCTGCCACCCCCCTCCCCCCAGTCCTGCCTCCATTTCACTCCTCCCCATTGTTCGAGTCTTCCGAGAAAAGCATTTGTACTGATTGACCTACTGGCTCCTGATGTGGAGCATTGAAGGTTTAAAAGGAAGATGAAAACGGCGTCTTCTGTCCTTGAAATCGCGGATGAGCTGAAGCTGCTCTGCTGTGCAGCATTTATATACCGTCGCATTCCAATTACCCGCTGTTGAGGGGCTCAATTTGGAGGGGGAAACGTGATTCTAGCAAGTTGGTCCTTTAATGAGCATTCATGAGATGCGAGCGAATGGGGTTCCCGACATTGTTCACTGGGAAACTGGACCCTTGAAAGTTGGGAGAGAAGGAAAATCCTAAATATTTTCCCGCAGTCAGGAGGCTGCTTTTTTGCAAGTTAGCAAGTTGTGGCTTGTGCGTCTTTGGCTATGGAACAGACAACTGAACATATAAAAGTGGCTCCAGAACTCAAACCTCACTGTCATCCTCTGCCATTGTCCGGAGCTACAAGTAGTGATTTAACTATCTTCCACAGTCCGTGTCACTGATGGGATGCCTGTTTGCAAAGCAAGGAACCTCCGTTTCCTGCTTGTCACCTTTAAACTGCTCTTACCCTGAATAAGTCGACCTTTCCGGAATAATCCACTTTATTTCTCCACAATTCGAACATCACCCATTCATCCTCACCAATCATGACAAAAAGTGAAAATAAACATACCTCAGCGATTCTAGAGAGAGACTAAGGGACTGGTTTAGCACAGTGGGCTGAATTGCTGGCTTGCAATGCAGAATAATGCCAGTAGTGCAGGTTCAATTCCCGTGCTGGCCTCCACGAACAGGCGCCAGAATGTGGCGACTAGGGACTTTTCACAGTAATTTCATTGAAGTCTACTTGTGACAATAAGTTATTATTATTAATAATTGAATTGCTCTTTCAAAGGGTTCGCACAGAAAAGGTGCGCTGAAAGGCTGCACGAGCTGGTCTGATTCTATGAAAACGTTTCAAAAACAATGATGATGTCAAAACTGATCCCCGCCATATCGTTTCAGTCACCTCTTTGCCTGGAGATGCCGCTGCCTCAGTAATCATCTTTTAATGTCTCGGTTGTGTCAGAATGATATCCACTTGAATATCTTCCCCTCCTTCCACAGGCATTCCTGACAGTCAAAGCCATTCTGCCTTGTTAATCAATCTTCTGTGACGTTTTGTCTGCACAGATGCTCGAGCACCATGTTTGTAACATGAAGTTTCTACCTTGGGTTTTTCTGTGTCACCGCACATCCCCAAGTGTTGAAGACAAATGATCGCGCATTGATGCTGCCCTGGACCCTACACGTGGGAAAGGATTCTCGCAAGACAATGGATTATAATTCATCATCGACCAGTTCAACATCCCCAGTGAGTTGACCAGATGGACACTAAGCTTCCTGGAAAAGTTCACAATTTGATGCAATATTGTCTTTGAGGGATTGCAGCACATCATCACCAGAAAGGAAGTGTGTCCTGCAATCCTGGTTGAATTTCACTTTTGCTTTCAGCAGAACATACGCCCACACTTCTCTGATGTTTTCAAGCTTTCTATCCAGGCATAACTGTGCCCAGTTTAAATAAATGAACCCACAACATGTTTACCCAATCCCTTATGAGTTATTGGTGCTTTTAAATGATTATATCAACAAACAACACAATTAGTGCCTGAACAATTTCCCATCAGGTTTTTGTTTTGCCAATACACAACATCTGTGGATCCCCAGGCAATGGGAGAAAAGCACCCGGGGTCAAATCAACAATTTATGTGCTTGACAAGAACAGGCAATGCTGATGGTGCAAGGTGGAGACGAGATCAGCCTGGCATTGCAGTGTCTGTGGTCTTGTGTTTAGCAGCGAACGTTGGTAACATTCCATCACAAAGAAGATGCTGTCACAGGGGTCAGCTAAGAATTATAGAATCCCTACTGTGCAGAAGAAGGCCATTTGGCCCATCGAGTCTGCACTGACCCTCCAAAAGATCACCCTACCTAGGCCCACTCCCCTGCCCTATCTCCATAACACACTTAACCTGCAAATCCTTGGACACTAAGGGGCAATTTAGCATGGCCAATCCACCTCATCAGCACATCCTTGGACACAGTGAGAACGTGCAAACTCCTCACAGACAGTCACCCAAGGCTGGAATTGAACCCAGGTCCCCCGCGTGGTGAGGCAGCAGTGCTAAACTTCTGGTGAACAGGGCTCCTTCCAAAGCTCCTTTGAAAACCGTACCCTCTACCACCTAGAAAAACAAGGGCAGCTAAGGCAGTGGTGTTGAATGTGCACAGCTGTCAGAGTGGATTTTTATAAATTTCAGAAGAAACGTTAAAGCCCCATGACACCCCTGTCTGCAACAATGGTGCCGAGGTGGAGATGGTTGACAGCTTCAAATTCCTACGTGTGCACATCACCAACTATCAGTCCTGGTCCACCCACGTCACGCTATGATGAAGAAAGCACAACAGCGCCTCTACTTCCTCCAGAAACTAAGGAAATTCGGCATGGCCACATTGACTCTTACCAATTTTTACACATGCACCACAGAAAGCATCTTATCTGGCAGCATCACAGCCTGGTATGGCAACTGCTCGGTCCAAAACCGTAAGAAACTACAGAGAGTCGTGAACACAGCCCAGTCCATCACGTCAACCCGGCTCCCATCCATTGACTCTGTCTACACCTCCCATTGCCTTGGGAAAGTGGGCAGCATAATCAAAGACTTCTCCCACCTGGATTATTTTCTCTTCCAACCTCTTCCATCGAGCAAGAGATACAAAAGTCTCAGAACATGCACTAACAGGTTCACAAACAGCTTCTTCCCCGCTGTTCCCAGACTCCCATTTGACCCTCTTATGGACTAACTGATCTCTCCACACATCTTCTCGACTGAGCAGTACGACATGCCATATGCTCACGCCATATGTGTGTCTATCGTACGTCCTATGTTTTTTTCATGTATGGAACAATCTGTCTGGACTGTATGCCGAACAATATTTTTCACTGTACCTCGGTAACACGTAACAATAAACTCAAATCCAATCCCCTGTGCTGACTGCTAATCACATCACAAGCGTGTCACAGCCCTGTAACATTTATAAGCATCCTGCTGTAACCTCGTAAGAACTGCTTTGCAAGGATTCAGTTGGTCACTTGACATTTCTTCCAATTAAATCATTAGGGGTATTTCATTTAAACAAAAAGGCGGCTATAACCTCAAAAAATCTTGTTGTTTCTTTTGGAAGAGACACAATATTGAGACCCCGTCTGCCCTCTCTGATGGATATAGAAGACTCCATTGCATTATTGCGGAGTGGTGGAATCCTCCCCTGTGTCCTGACCAATATGTAACTCTCAATCAAACATCAATAAAAACAGATTATCCGGGCATGATCTCATTACTGTTTGTGGGTTCCTGCGATGCACAGATGTGTTGCTGCATTTCCTACATTATCAGCAGTGACCGCACTTCCAAAAGTATTCTGTTGGCTTTGAAAGGTAGGTGCTTTCGAAACATAGAATCATAGACTCCCTACAGTGCAGAAGGAGGCCATCCAGCCCATCGAATCTGCACCGACTCTCTGAAAGAGAGCCACCCTATCCCCGTAACCCAGTAACCCCACCTAACCTTTTGGATACTAAAGGCAATTTATCATGGCCAATCCACCTAACCTGCACATCTTTGGTCTGTGGGACGAAACCGGAGCACCCGGAGGAAACCCACGCAGACATGTGGGAGAACGTGCAGACTCTGCACAGTCACCTGAGGCCGGAATTGAACCCCGGTCCATGGCGCCGTGAGGCCCCAGTGCTAACCAAGGTGCAACCTGCCTCCTGAACTGGTAAACATCGTGAGCTGGTGAAAGGTGCTATGTGTATACACAGCTTTCCTCCCCTTTGTACAGGGAAGCCGACAGCCCTGTGGTGTGCGGGGAAACCTTTGTTGGATGTGAAGAAAGCACTACCAGCAGTTGACCGAGCCAGGCTAATTGCATTCCTTGAATGCCTCTCCCCAGTAGCCCTGTGAAGTGCTGGACAGCGGAATAGTTGCCCTTGCCCCTGAATGAGAAGCAAAATAGAACTTAGAAATACCGAGATGCCTAAACGTGGCCTTGTTAATCTGACTTTTTTTTTAAACAGGCGGGAGGGAGGGGGGTCATGAAAAATCTTTGAACACTCGCCTCTTTTGTCCTGCCTATTCCATGCACATCAATGGAATGAAGCCATTCACAGGAAAGCTATTAGGGAAAGTACTGCACTCCAAACGGAGGGGCTCTTTTATTTAAGAGGGAAGTGCAATTAAGATGGAATTATAATAAATCCATTTACCATATGGTAGCAATACTCACTTAAGTCCTTTCTTCCCTCACCTGCCCGCCTCCTCCTCGCCAGCTCTTAAAGCAACGGGTGCCCAATTGCAGAGGCAGGAGGCTGCCTTTCAATAAATGCTGACGGGGCTTAGCGAGATTTGGAAGGAAAATAAAACATTTTGTGTCAAGTGCTTTCCAAGCCACTTGGAGCTTAAAGCCTTAAACTGCGGGGGCCTGGGAAGCGCACACTGCGCTGACCCCAAAACTGTCAGGAGACAATAGGGGGGAACCCTGTCTGCGGGAACCAGGGACTCATTTAGCACAAGACCACGGCTACACTTCACGATTCAGGTAGCCGGGGAGGCCCGCCAGCTGCCTGGGGACCCGAAGTTCTTGTTTGTTTTTTTTGAACACACCGTCTAAAACTTTCTAAAGGGTAAACCAAGGTAAAGCAAGTGAGGATGATTCGACAACCCTGAGCATTGAGCGGGTAGGCGTGCGTTGAGGGAAATTCAGGAGTGTGGTGTGACCTGGCCAATCGCATGCTCAGATTTCTGAAATTCGGAAAGTGACATCTCAGGAGATTTTTAAACTAAAAGTCTATTTCACTTATGCGATTTCGTAGAATCCCCACAGTGCAGAAGGAGGCCATTCAGCCTGTCGAGTCTGCTCCAGACCTTGGACAGAACACCCTACTTTCCACCTAACCTGCGCATGTGAGGAACCCGAGCACCCAGAGGAAACCCACACAGACACAGAGAGGAAGTGTAAACTCCACACAGTCCCCTGAGGTCGGAATTGAACCCGGGACCCTGGCATTGTGAGCCAGGAAGGAGTCGGCTTCTCAACATGATCCCAACTGGGACTTGGAAAGTTGCTAAGTTGCTGTATTTGCCAGCTGTGTTTAGCAAATAAACTACTTTTGACTCACCTTTTCAGGACTCCGCATTGACTAAAGTACTGTCTGAGTACACATACGATGAGTGCCCACATAACGTCATAGACTCAGAATCATTCTGTACAGAAGGAGGCTATTTGGCCTATCGACTTCATGCCAGCCCTCTGGAGGTGGTTCCGGCTTGGGTCACTGTCTGTACGGAGTCTGCACATCCTCCCCGTGTGTGCGTGGGTTTCCTCCGGGTGCTCCAGTTTCCTCCCACAGTCCAAAGATGTGCAGGTTAGGTGAATTGGCCATGATAAATTGCCCTTAGTGTCCACAATTGCCCTTAGAGTTGGGTGGGGTTACTGGGTTATGGGGATAGGGTGGAGGTGTTGACCTTGGGTAGGGTTCCAAGAGCCGGTGCAGACTCAATGGGCCGAATGGCCTCCTTCTGCACTGTAAATTCTATAATCTATAATCTCTGTAGGGCAATCCAACCAGTCCCATTTCCCCGTTCTATCCTTCCCTGCAAGTTTATTTCCCTCAAGTGCCCGTCCAATTTAAAATCATTCATCATCTCCACTTCCACGTCCGTGTAGGCAGGACGTTTCATTACCACTCACTCTTTAAACCAGGGGTGGGCAAACTTTTCCGTGCAAGGGCCACATTCAGAAATTCACAATTCACAAAGGGCCGCATAGTATATTAAGTAAAATAATTACTTCACCCGGTTATGATTCTGGGCACCTCATATAGAACATAGAACAGTACAGCACAGAACAGGCCCTTCGGCCCTCGACGTTGTGCCGAGCAATGATCACCCTACTCAAGTCAACGTATCCACCCTATACCAGTAAGTAACCCAACAGCCCCCCCATTAACCTTAAAAAAAAATTTTTTTTTAAAAAAAAAATTTTTTTTTTAATGACTTGGTGGGCCGCAGAAATACCTTTGGCGGGTCGCATGCGGCCCGCGGGCCGTAGTTTGCCCATCCCTGCTTTAAACCATCCTTCCTCACACCTCGCCTGCATCCCTTGCCCGAAACAAATCTGTGACCCCGATTCGCGAACCTTCAGCTTTTCTATAACCACCTGAGCTAAACCTGTCCTCACCTTGTACACCTCATTCACACCTTGCCCTCAATCGCCATTGTTCCAAGGAGATCAACATTCTCAAGGGCACTCACAGCCTTTCTAAAGTGTGAGGACCAGACCCATATTCAATACGGTGTCTCCCGAGCCCAGCAGGAAATCTTCAAAAAATGGAGGGGAAAGGCAGACAGGGATAAAAGATGGGACCACAGACTTTTCACTAATAGTGGTAACTGCAAATGGTATTATCGTGATGCCTCTTTAAGTTGGCATGGGTTCATGCAGCTTCAAGCAAAGAAACATGTATAGTACCTGAAGCAAGGCAGGATTGGCTCCACATCAATAATACTGTAATCCTTAAAGCCAAGCTTCATATTGACGACAAACTCTCAGCAGTTTAAACTCTGTATCCCTGGCACCATTTACCTGAGGCAGAGTAATCAGCGAGACGAGTCTGTACAAATAATCAATCCCACTACCCATGCTGCAGTGCAAGGACAGACTGACCATGATTATGGAGTCTGACAGGAATTCAGATAATTCTTTGGACAGTACCGGACTGTTCAGGAATCTGCGCTAGTACCTGTTTGTGGGTTAACAGTGATGCTGTACCCACCACAAAAAGGAACTGCTCCCTCACAGCGCCAAGGACCCGGGTTCGATTCTGGCCTTGGGTGTCTGTGCGGAGTCTGCACGTTCACCCCGTGTCTGCGTGGGTTTCCTCCGGGTGCCTCCCAAAGATGTGCAAGCTATGTGGATTGGCCATGATAAGGTTGGGGGATTAGGGGGTGGGCGTGCGCCTAGTTAGGGTGCTCTTTTGGCGGGTCGGTGCAGACTCGCTGGGCAGAAGGACTTCCTCCTGCACTGTAGGGATTCTGCTAAAACACCAGCACCAACTTAAATACTCCATACTTAAACACTGGCAACTTCTTCATTGCATCATATCTGGGGGAACACAGTCTCAGGATACGGGATGAGCCATTGCGGACCGAGATGAGGAGAAGCTTCTTCACGCAGAGCGAGGTCAACCTGTGGAATTCTCGACCACAGAAAGCTGTGGAGACCAAATCATTGAATATATTTAAGAAAGAAAACTGTAGATTTCTAGACTCTAAGGCTGCCACGGGGCATGGGGAGAACTCGGGAGTATGGCGTTGAGATAGAGGATCAGCATACTGAATGGAGGAGCAGACTCGATGGGCTGAATGGCCAACTCCTGCTGCTGTTTTCTATGTTTCTGTGTTTCCATCACAAACTCATTCTCATACAAGCATGGTCGAGAGCGCCCTATGGTCAGCGGGAGGACACAATCCTTAATAAGGTTGCACGGCTCACCAATTGTTCGTTAGAATAAATGCTGGCCTAGCCAGCAACGCCCACATCGCGTAAATGAATTTTTAAAAAGTTAGAATAATTGAATTACGACAGCGCATAAGAGGCCAATCAGCCCACTTTGCCTGTGATGACTCTTTGGAATAACTATCCAATTAATCCCATTCCCTTGCTCCTTCCCCATCGCCCTACAATGTTTTTCCCTTTCAGGTTTTTACCCAACTCTCTTATGAATAAAACCTTTTAATCTGTTTCCGCCACGCTTTCTGCAATGAATTCGAAATCACAATCAGCGACTAAAGAAATGTTTCCTCATATCCCCTCGTGTTCTTTTGCCAGTCATTTTAAATCTGCGTCCTCTGTTAACAAGAAACAGTTTTTCCTCGTTTTGTCCACCAAAACCGTTAATGATTTTGAATACTTTTATCAAATCTCCTCTTGACCTCTTAAATTATTAATTAATATCGGCATTGCCGAATCATCTCTCCCTAGCACAGTGGGCGAAAGAGCTGGCTTGCAATGCAGAGCAATGACAGCAGTGTGGGTTCAATTCCCGTACCGGCCTCCCCGAACAGGCGCCGGAATGTGGCGACTAGGGGCTTTATACAGTAACTTCATTGAAGCCTACTTGTGACAATAAGCGATTATTAGTATTATTATTTGACCTCATCTCTTTTACATTATCTGACTTTGAGGGGGTTATTTCCATTGGTGGATTTTATCCGATTTCCTCTGTAACAAAAAAAAACCAAGATATTTAAGGCTGTGGGACAGTTTGGCCTCTCGGGAGATTAAGGGACATGTGTAACAGGCGGGAAAATGGAGTTGAAGACCAAGATAAGCCATGCTGTATTGACTGGCGGAGCAGGCTCGATGGGCCTTGTGGTTTGTTATTGATCCTATTTCGTACTTTCATATGTTATTCGAATAGTGCCATGGGTTTTTTTTTATGCCCACCTGAGAAGGCAGATGGGATCTTGGCTTGATAGCCCTTTAGAAAGACAGCACCCGCTCAGTACCGTACTGTACTGGAGTTTTCTCGTTCACTAGGGTAACTCTAACTTTGAGTTGTTGGTGTAAAATGGGTGGTAACAAATTATACTTCATGGCTAATTTTCCATTGCATTGAAGTCAGTGAATGGGATTTCCTGTCCCCCACCCCCCATGGCATGTTTTGCAGAAGCCGTTTGCCATTAGCCGGCTGTGGGATCTTCCAACCCCGCCGCTGTCAAAGGGGTTTCCCTTTGTTTGCACCTTCTGCTGGCGGGGAACCCACAGCAGGGGCTCACTATCGGAAGGACCGGATGAACCGGCCGGCAGAAACGGCCAGCAAATCCCACCCAGTATTACAGATCTGAGCCAGGGTCAGGCACAGGACCAAGCAGGAGATTGAAAGGTTATCCTGGACACGTGGGAGCCAGCTTGATCACCATGACAAACCCTGGGCGGGATTCTCTGACCCCCCCGCCGGGTCGGAGAATCGCCCATGGCCGGGGTCAATCCCGCCTTACGCCGGCCGGCGAAGTCCTTTCGGCCCCGGCTGGTGTGGCGCCAAAGGCCATTGACGCCAGCCGGTGGAACGGGAACCACTCAGGCGTGGGCCTAGCCCCTCAATGTGAGGGCTTGGCCCCTAAAGGTACGGAGAATTCCGCACCTTTGGGACGGCTCGCCGCCGGAGTGGTTCACACCACTCCAACACGCCGGGACCCCCCGCCCCGCCGGGAAGGGGAGAATCCCAGCCCCTATCTGGGTTGTTGGCCAATAGGTTTGTAATATCATGACTAGGTTGCTGGACTAACACAGACCAGGTCCCACTCACCCATTGTATCTATAATGGCTGAAATATGTAGCGCAGAGCTTCGATTTATAAATTCTCATCCTTGTTTTCAAATTCTTCCATGGTCTCAAACCTCTCTCTCTATGTAACATCCTCCAGCTGTGTAAAACTCTGTGTTTTCATCCAGTTCAGCGATTTTCATCGCTCCATCATCTGCCAAGGCCCTTAGCTCTGAAATTCCCTTCTGTGTGTTGCTAAATTCAGGATGGTTGGCGTAGTGTTCACAAAGACCACAAAATAGCTTGAACTTGAACAAATTTATTAACACTACCAATTTGGATTCGACACGTACTCCTAAATAATACACAGTTGATTATTAACGTATAAACTCCACTCATCTACAACTAATCTCTATACTGTTATAAACTATGATCTGCTCTTACACTATCTTTACTTCAGTCTGTGTCTAACTAACTCCTACACTAGTCTCTGCCACAAGGCTTAGCATCAATGCCTTATATACGTGTAACTATAGCTCCCTCTAGTGGCTGTTCTTAGACATTTCATTAACCCTTGTTCTTAAATTTCATTGGTTCTTAAATTTATGACAATACCACACCTACCTGGACTCCTCCATCTCTCTCCTTCTTTAACATCCCCCTTAACACTTTGAACGGGCTTGCAGTCATCTCTGCCAATATCTCCTTATGCGACTTGGTGTAAAATATTTGTCGGACGGTGCCCCTGTGATTAGGTGCTTTGGAATGTTTCACTGTGTGAAAAGTGCAACACAAATTCAAGTTGTCATCAGATATCTGTAGATTTTTGCATGTTTGCTCTGAAGGAAGAACTGGTAAAGAGTCAAGGTTCTGATGACCGGCCATCAGCCTAAAACATTAGCCCTATTTCTCTCTCCACAGTTGCTGCCAGGTCAGATGGGCCTTTACAGCAATTTCCGTCTTTGTTTCGCATTTCCAGCATCCACATTATTTTGCTTTGTTGGAGTGAAGGTTTCCTCCTGCTAAACATCTGCTGGGTTCACCAGCTCTCCCTACTGCTGCCGGTGATCAGGTTACAGATGCTGATAAAATGAATGTGTGGTCGCCAAGTTCCCCTCCTTCCATTTATAACACACAGACAAAACTGTTCAACATCATCCATTAAAGTCTGCACCGATGACAAATCATTCCTGGGGTGCAGCCATGAATAATGTCTACTAGCCCCTGACAAAAGGGGTCAAAGTCATCCATCTCGAGGAATAAACCGAAATACTCTTCATTTCCTGCCCAAAGATAAAGCTGCGTTTGGTTACAAATACAAATAGATAATTAGAGTTGGTGGCCTTAAAGGGGAAGGCCGTCTTAAACGCAATGAATTATTTTCGAAATGCAGTGACTATGATTTGGGCTTGAAATACATTTGCACAGATGGGTTTCTCACTATAACTTGAGTTGGGGCCATCAATTATGATATTGGAATCATGAGTTGGCTGAGAGGTATTCCAGATTCCGTTGACAGGCCGAGTCCTCAAGGTCCCGATGAGCCAGGCTGTCTGATTAATCGTCAACGTTCCCAGAAGTACTTCAGGCTGAGGTATCCGATAACCAAGTGTCACTCAGTTCCGATCTCCCCCGATGCCGCGCTCTCGTTCTGAAGACAACCCAAGACCCTGAGCAGACAAAAGGCCCATTTAGGTGGTGAAATAAAAACAGAAAACACGAGAACTGTTCAGCAGGTCAGGTAGCATCCCTGGAGAGAAAACAGAGATCTCAGGTTGGATTTAATGGAGGCTGTCAGGCAGCAGTGGGCCACCGCACCGTTATGGTTAGCACTGCTGGTTCACAACGCCAGAGACCCGGGTTCAATTCCAGCCTTGGGTGGCTGTCTGTGTGGCGTTTGCACTTCCTCCCCCTGTCTGCCTGGGTTTCCTCCGGGTGTTCTGGTTTCCTCCCAAAGTTCAACGGTGTGCAGGTCAGGTGGATTGGTCGTGCTAAATTGCCCCTTAGTGTCCAACGATGTGCTGGTTACATCGAGTTATGGGGATAGGGCACAGGAGTGGGCCTAGGTAGGGTGCTCTTTCAGAGGGTCGGTGCTGTCCCGATGGGCCGAAAGGCCTCCTTTTTTACTGTAGTAATTCTATGATTCTACGGTCAACTGTTGTGAACAATATCAAACTCAACACAACCTTGGGAGTGGCCGTACCATCCGTAGATGAGGCACTACATCGACTTTGCGCGTCCCTTTTTTGAGTTGTGGTAGACGCCCACTCGAAGTGGCTGGGTGTTCAGCCTATGCGTTTATGACTACAGTGGCCACTGTGGACAAATCATTGCCATTCACGGCCTACCCAAGGCGATTGTCTCAGACAATGGTACTGGCTTCACCGCTGAAGAGATTCAACTCTTCGTTAAGTCCAATGGAATCCAGCATGTAAGGACAGCCTCCTGTTGAAACTTAGAAACATACAAAATAGAAACAGGAGGAGGCCATTCGGCCTCTCGATCCTGCTCCGCCATCCATTATGATCATGGCTGATCATCAAATTCAGTACCCTGATCCCACCTTCCCCCCATATCCATTGATCCCATTAGACCCAAGAGCTATCTCTAATTCTTCTTGAAATTACACAACGTTTTGGCCTCAACTACTTTCTGTGGAAGTGAATTCCACAGATTCACCACCCTCAGTCCTAATAGGTTTACCCCTTATCCTCAAACTATGACCGCTAGTTCTGGACTCCCCCACCATTGAGAACATTCTTTCTGAATCTACCCTGTCTCATCCTGTTAGAATTTTGTAAGTTTCTATGAGATCCCCTCTCATAATTCTAAACTCCAATGAATATAAGCCTAACCAATTTAGTCTCTCCTCATATGACAGTCCTGCCATCCCAGGAATCAGCCTGGTAAACCTTTGCTGCACTCCCTCCATAGCAAGAACTCCTTCCTCAGATAAGGACACCAAAACTGCACACAATACTCCAGACATGGCCTGACCAATGTCCTATTCAATTGCAATAAAACATCTCTATTCCTATGCTCAAATCCTCTCGCTATGAAGGCCAACATACCAATTGCCTTCTTTACTAAATTCTGAAGTTGATTCCAAACTTAGTACCAAAGTTGTACTGCCAACTGTGAACTCAGTTGGTTCAGCTCTTGCCTTCACCTCAACAGTTTTGTGTTCAAATATCCAGGTTGGCACTTTAATGCAGGGCTGAAGTAGTGCTGCACAGTGGGAGGGGCTGTCTTGGGACGTGAAAGTGAAGTTCCCTCAGGTGGGTGTAAAAGGTCCCATGGCTTCCTCAAATTAATCCAGAGACCCAGGGTAACTTCCTGGGAACCTGGGTTCGAATCCTACCACAGCAGGTGGTGAGGGTGAAATTTGAACTCAATAATAATCTGTAATTAAAAGTCGAACGATGACCATTGTCGATTGTGGTAAAAAAGAAATCTGGTTCATGACTATCCTTCAGGGAAGGAAATCTGCCATCCTCACCTGGTCTGGCCTACATGCGACTGCAGACCAAAACAGTAATGTAGTTGACTCTTAAAATGCCCTCTGAAATGGCCTAGCAAGCCACTCAGTTCAAGGGCAATTAGGGATGGGCAATAATCCACATATCATGAATGGATTTCTAAAAAAAAGCATTATTTTGAAGAAAAGTGGGGTGTTATCCTCAGTGTCCTGGTCAACACTTAGCTCTGAACCAACTTCAGTAAACAGATTATCTGGTAATTATCACATTACTGTTTTCTGGAGCTTGGTATGTGTAAATTAGCTGCCGTGGTTCCTGTTACAACAGTGACTACAATTCAGAAGTTACTTCATTTGTTGTAAAGGGTTTCGAGACACCCTGAGATCATGAAAGAGGTTTTCTATTTCTTTTCAATTCTTTCTTTCTTTTTGAATCTTGCTTTTTGCTCAAATTGGGATTCAGGAATTGCTTTGTAACTCATTCCTTTTTAAAGAAGAAAAATTATAAAATAATGAAGAAATGTTAATAATCATTTTAGCAGCTCAGATTTGGAGGAATACGAGCCTGGTGCAGGCTCCTGATAGGTAGCTAATGGGATTTCCAAACATTTTCATTCCTCCGTGCAATATTCCACCACAGAGATAACGGCCGGGATTCTCCCTTCCGGGGAGTCCCCACGCCGGTGGGAAAACCGGCGCCAACGACTCCGGTGTCAACGGGTCCCCCAAGGTGAGGAATTCTCACCTGTCTCAGGGGCTAGGTGGACGCCGGTGGGGTTGGCGCTGCTCCAGCCGGCGCCGAAGGGAATGCATGATTCCGCGCATGCGCAGACCGGCCATTGTATTTTGGCGCATGCGTAGGGGGTTCTCTTGTCCGCACTGGCCATGGCGAAGCCCTACATGGGCCGGTGCGGAAGGAAGAAGTGCCCCCACGGAACAGGCTCGCCCGCAGATCGGTGGGCCCCGATAGCAGGCCAGGCCACCGTGGGGGCCTCCTCCCCCGGGGTCGGATCACCTCCCCCCCCCACCCCCCGAGGATCGCCTACGCCAACTTATCCGCCAAGTCCCGCCATGTGGGACCATGCAGAACCCACGCCAGCGGGACTGGCCAAAAACGGACGGCCGCTCAGCCCAACGGGGCATGGAGAATCACCGGGGGGCCGCTGTCAATGGGCCCCGATGGCGTGGAGTGAGTCCCGCTAACCTGCACGTCTTTGGACTGTGGGAGGAAACCGGTGCACCTGGTGGAAACCCACGCACACACAGGGAGAACGTGCAGACCCCACAGAGACAGTGACCCAGGACCCTGGCGCTGTGAAGCCAGAGTGCTAACCACTGTGCTACCGTGCTGCCCCAAAGTTGGAAGAGCAGAATTATCGGTCGCAGTGGCCGGCGCTATCCTTTTGGCCTGGTTGAGCCATTGAGGTGTGGTGATCTGGTACCTAGGCAGCTCAGCCTGTTTTTGTTTATCCTCCTGATCTGTGGTTTGTCTTGTTTGAATGTTGTGGTTCAGGAAGGGCTGCTCTACGTAAACGATTCCTCAGTCGGTGGATATTTCCTGAATGGGAAAACCAACATCTGCTCATATTGTTAACTTGAGATGTTAGCAGAGTTGCTTTCCACAGGGGTTTTAATGGGCCATATTAAGTGAGATTGATTCCATTGCACGGAATGGGGGCCGGATAACCCGAGGTCACAGATTCATGATAACTGAACCAGAGGAAACCCTGAGCAGAATTTCGTTCCTTTGCCAGGTAATTTGCTATTTTAAAATCAATCAATTCCACACAACCACCACCACCCCCCACCCACTCCCATTTCTGAATTATTGAGGTAGGATTTTATTTGTGTTTGCTGCCTAAGGGCAGCACGGTAGCACAAGTGGATAGCACTGTGGCTTCACAGCGCCAGGGTCCCGGGTTCGAATCCCGGCTTGGGTCACTGTCTGTGCGGAGTCTGCACGTTCTTCCCGTGTCTGCGTGGGTTTCCTCCGGGTGCTCCGGTTTCCTCCCACAGTCCAAAGACGTGCAGGTTAGGTGGATTGGCCATGCTAAATTGCCCTTAGTGACCAAAAAGGTTGGGAGGGGTTATTGGGTTACGGGGATAGGGTGGAAGTGAGGGCTTAAGTGGGTCGGTGCAGACTCGATGGGCCGAATGGCCTCCTTCTGCACTGTATGTTCTATGTTCCAGTGCCTCCATGCGAGTGGCCACCTCACTCATGAGCCTAGATGATGAGTGATAGGATTTTTAAAAACATTATTTCATGGGTTGGAGTCGTCACTGGTTAGGCCAACATTTATTTTATTGCCCCTTCCCTATTGTCCTTGAGGAGGTGGTGGTGAGCGACCTTCTCAAACCGCTGCAGTCTATTTGGTGTAGGTACACCCATGGTGCTGTTAGGGAGGAAGTTCCAGGATCTTGACCCAGCGAGAGTGAAGGAACGACCGATATATTTCCAAGTTGGGATGGTGTGTGGCTGGGTGAGGAACTTGCAGGTGGTGGTGTTCCCTTGCATGTGCTGCCCTTGTACTTCGAGATAGTGACAGTCATGGGTTAGGAAGGTTCGGTTGAAGGACATATAACTATGCCAAAACCGAGTACGTTACAGGTAAGGTCTGGGACAGCTTATGCACTTTCCAGAATAACTACTAGTTGGTGACCAAGAGGGAATAATGAGCTGCTCACTCACAACTAATTGGCTCAATTTTGTCTTGAAGAGGGGGAGATTGATAAGCGTTAGCTAATCGTATGACCTTTCTTATTTTCCAGTTAATTTTACAGGTGCTTCTTGCCAGGTGCCTTTTTGAGAATTATTTATTAAAATCAGTGTCAGTGTTGGCAGAGACATTGGGTGGGAATCTCCCCTACCCGGCGGGACAGGACGTACCGGCGCCGAGGAGTGGCGTGAACCACTCTGGCGTCGGGCCACCCGAAAGGTGACCGGCGACCGGCGCGAATTAGCGCATGCGCAGGAGCGCCAGTGTGTGCTGGCGTGATCCCAGCACATGCGCAGGGTAGCTCTTCTCCGCGCTAGCCATGGCGGACTGTTACACCGGCCGGTGTGGACGGAGAGAGTGCCCCTAAGGCACAGGCCCATCCGTGGACCAGTGGGCCCCGATCGCGGGCCAGGCCACCGTGACCCCCCCCCCTCGGGGGTAGATCCCCCCGCACCGCTCCTGAGGACTCCGCAGACCGTCCGCATAGCCATATCCCGCCGGTGCGTACCTGGTGTATTTAACACTGGCGGGACCTGCCGAAAACGGACAGCCCCTCGGCCCATCGCGGGCCGGAAAATCACTGGGGAGGGCTGCTGCCAAAGGCCACAGACTGGCGCGGCGCGATTCCCGCCCCCACCGAAAAACCAGCACCGGAGAATCTGGCAGCCAGCGTCGGGGTGGGATTCACTCCGCCCCCCCCCCCCCCCCCGCCCCCCCGGCGATTCTCCGGCCCGGCAGGGAGTCGGAGAATCCTGGCCATTTTGTTTTGTGGATTCATTGGGTGGGGTTGTCCCCTACGCGGCAGGGCGGGCAGTCCCGGCAGCGAGGAGTGTCGTGAACCACTCCAGCGTAGGGCCACCCGGAAGGTGCGGAATACTCCGCACTTTCAGTGGCTAGGCCGGCGCTGGTCGACGTGAGTTGGCGCATGCGCGGGAAGGCCAGCATGTGCTGGCGTCATCCCAGCGCATGCGCAAGGGGGTTGGTCTCCGCACCGGCCATGGCGGAGGTCCACAGCAGCCGGTGTGGAGGGAAAGAGTGCCCCCACGGCACTGGCATGCCCGCGGATTGGTGGGCCCTGATCGTGGGCCAGGCCACTGTGGTGCACCCCCCTGGGCTAGATCCCACCGCGCCCCCCCCCCGAGGACCCCGCAGGCGGCCCGCACAGCCAGGTCCCGCCGGTAAGTACCAGGTCTAATTTACGCCGGCAGGGCCGGCCTAAAACGGGTGGCCGCTCGGCCCATCGCGGGCCGGAGGATCGCCGGGGGGGGGGGGCTGCTGCCAGCGGCCGCCGACCGGCGCGGCACGATTCCCGCCCCCGCCAAAACCCCGGTGCCGGAGAATCTGGCAGCCGGCGGGACGGGATTCACGCCGCCCCCTGGCGATTCTCCGGCCCAGCGGGGGTGTCAGAGAATCCCACCCATTTTGTTTTGTGTATTCATTGTCTTTTTCGTTTTCAAGAGATTAATTGCTGAAATGTGATTTGATCAAAATCAGTGACATAATTTTCACCGACAAGGCAATAATGTTCACCTACGTAACAACTTTAAAAACTCATCACAATAATTCACGTGATAAATTTGGGACATTTCTGGGAGACAGGACAAAATGCTTTGTGAATGCCAATACCTTGTGCCTGACATTTTGTTTTGGAAAATAAAGCTCTCAGTCAGGAACCAGAAGTCACACATGTAAAATAATTGGCAAAAACAAAACTCCAAGGAGGAGGTGGTGAGAATTTCTTTTGATCGAGTTATGATGATGTAGAGCAGTGCTTCTCAGAGTGGGGTACGTGAGCCATCGTCTGCCGGTACTTGGAGTGTTTCCAGAAAAGAAAGAGACAGTAATCCTGGATTGGCTTGTTTCGCTCACCGGTCCCTGGCACATTGAAAATAAAAACTGCCGGTCCGCCACATCAGATAGTTTGAGATGCACTGATGTAGAGGACACTGCCAGAAAGGCTGGTGAAGTAGATTCAACAGTAACATTCAATGGGGATTTGATAAATGCTTCAGAAAGAAAAAACAGTGCGCAGCTTTGGGGATTGAGCAGGTGATTGTGACTAATCTGAAAGTTCTTCCAACAATCTGACACAGTGAGTCGGATAGCTTCCACCTTGTTCTCTATGTTCACAAATTCCAGAACATATGGCTTTGTTAAAGAACAAAACTATTTATTAGCTAACTAAACAATATAAAGGTTTCTATGATGTGAACGATAAGTACAGTTGGATACTATGGCTAGATACAATTAATTATGATTAACTAGTATTAATTACTATTGACTATGGAGCTACTCGGCTCTCTGCCTGCTAGCCACTTTCTGCTGCATACCTTGTATGTTCCAGTAAAGGTCTCCTGTCATCACGCCACCTAGTGGTCGGATGCTAGAATCTCAGTCTATGCATACGGCATCTATCTTTACTTACAGTTCGGTTATTAAATTGTACACAAATGATAGCTGAAAATCAGCTGCTCAGCTCAGCACACTGACAACGTGGTCCCTGAATTTAGCATCCCATGTGGCCTGCGTCAGTGGGTGCAATATCCTCTATTTTAACGCAGAAGCAAATCTTTTCATTTTACCATTCCTCTGCTCCCCCTGTTCTGGCCTCTTGTGCAACCCCGCAATTTAAATTGTTCCACCACTGGGGGCAATCCTTCAGCTACCTGGTCCTGAGCTGCGGTATGTCCTCCCTAAACCCCTTTCTCCTATTGGACATTCCTTGAGATATATCTCATTGACCGAGCATGTGATCATACGCCCATAGTCCCCCAATGTCAAACTTTGTTTGAGACATCTTATATTATATTTACTCAGATTACTTCCATTCCTGTTGCCATTAAAATGGTGGGCAGCAAGTCTTCATGTAGCTGTTTTAAGCATTAGAACACTCATAGAGCCGGTTAAGCTCAGTGGGCTAGACAGCTGGTTTGTGACACAGAACAAGGCCAGCAGCATGGGTTCAATTCCTATTTTGTGTTTATTCATTAATACCCCGCCTTCTCAACCTTGCCCCTCCCCTGAGGTGTGGTGATCCTCAGGTTAAACCACCACCAGTCAGCTCTCCCCCTCAAAGGGGAAAGCAGCCAATGATCATCTGGGAACTTTACCTTTACCTCGTACACTCATACCTCCGTGTAATTTTAAGCCCATGTTATTTTTAGAAATGCACTATTTCGTATTTTTTTAATGCATCTTCACATTCATACCTTTTGGAGAAGAGTGATGTGGTGGAAGAACTTATGGGCTGATTATCAGCCCCTTGTGCCATGTCAAAAATGATCCTTCCATGGCCAACATGTCCTGGCAAGGACTTGAACCTGGAGCATCTGGCCCAGGGTAGGGGCACCACCACCACACCACAATACCTCCTGTTTTCCGTGATGGCATTATGCGTGCAAGCAGAATATAGAATTACTTCTGACTGGTCCTCCGAGGGAAGTCTCAGACGCTATTCGTGCCAGCTATCTGATGACCAGCCAGTAACTGCATCAAACGGATGGGGAAAGTTAAATACAGCGTCTTTGGAGACATGCTGGCTGCGAGATTGGCACTTATTCAATCGTCTGTGGCAGGTTCAGATATCAGTGCCAAGCCATTTGGCAGGTGAATGTTGATGGTTAATTCAGGCTACCTGGCTAATCGCTGGGACAGGAGGAGTAGATATCACTAAGGGGCGAGAATCTTTTCATCTAGCCGACAATTCAGCAAGCTAATACCTGAAGGGCATTGGAGAGGTTTACCAAGGGGAGCAGGAGAATGAACTCCTGCCACACTGCATTGGGCTTACTGCATCATTCCAGGCTCAAAAATGCAGCTCACGATTGGGTTCCCTAAGCTTTAGGTATTGCTAACCTGTAACTATCCTCTCCGGAATTAACTGGCTACATCCCTGTGGGAAGAGAGTCTTCATATTTTATCAGCAGCTGGGACCCCAACTAATGTGCTCTTCTCTGTAGTTTGATTCCCCAGTCCAGCAATAGCCTCAATTCTAAAATGATCATCCTTGCTTTCAAATTTCTTCATGGCTTCGCCCTTCTGTATTTCTGAAACATTCTCCAGCTCTCCAAGCTTCGAGGATCTCTGCGTTACTCCAATTCTTTTTTTAAAATTTAGAGTGCCCAGTTAATTTTTTTCCAATGAAGGGGCAATTTGGTGTGGCCAATGCACCTCTCCTGCACATCTTTGGGTTGAGGGGGAGAATGTGCAAATTCCATCATTCCTCCAATTCTGACATTTTGCACATCCCTGATTTTAATCATTCTATTATTAGCAGCCGTGTCTTCAGCTGTCTGGATCCTCAGCTCTGAAATTCACTCCTGTAAAACCTGCCTGCCTCTCTCACTTCCTTTTAAAAAAAATAAATTTAGATTACCCAATTCATTTTTTCCAATTAAGGGGCAACTTAGCCTGGCCAATCCACACACTCTGCACATCTTTGGGTTGTGGGGGTGAAACCCACGCAGACACGGGGAGAATGTGCAATCTCCACATGGCTCTCTCACCTCATTGAAGGTACTCCTTAAAATTGACCTCTTTCAGGGCAGCACGGTGGCGCAGTGGTTAACACTGCTGCCTCATGGCGCCGAGGTCCCAGGTTCGATCCCGGCTCTGGGTCACCGTTTGCGTGGAGTTTACACATTCTCCCCGTGTCTGCGTGGCTTTCGTCCCCACAACTGAAAGATGTGCGAAGACCTTTGGGATGTTGTCTTATCATAAAGGTGCTGCGTAAATGAAAAGTGTTGTTATTGCTGTTGAACTGCATGATGACAATGTTAGATTCTGTGGGGTCAGCTTGCACTTGTACCATCATTCATGTCATTGGGCCACCTCAAAGGCAAGGGGAGTCACTGCTGGTATGTGAGAAATGTGTGCACAGCAAGTTTTCAAAAACAGCAATAGATAATTGAATTCCATTAATCTGGTCTGCTGCCGTTGTTTCAACAAAAAGTAGGTGCTGACCAGGGCATGAGTTCAAACTCCACCACATCGATTAGTGGAACTTAAATTTAAATGAGTAAATCTGGAATATAAAGCTGGCCTCAGTAACGATGACCATGGCAACTATCGTCCATTGTTGTAAAAGCCCATCTGGTTCACTAATGTCTCAGAGGGAAATAAATCTCCTGCCCTCACTCGGGCCTTCATGTGACTCCAGACCCACAGCAATGTGGCCAACTCTTAACTGCCCCTCTGAAATGGCCTAACAAGCCACTCAGATCAAAGGCTTTTAGGGATGGGCAACAAATGCCGACCTTATCAGTTCTGAATTCTCCCTCAGTGTACCCGAACAGGTGCCGGAATGTGGCGACTAGGGGATTTTCACAATAACTTCATTGCGCTGTTAATGTAAGCCTACTTGTGACGATAATTGTTTTGTAAATATAATTAGAGTACCCAATTCATTTTTTCCAATTATAGAGCAATTTAGCGTGGCCAATCCACCTGCCCTGCACATCTTTGGGTTGTGGGGGTGAAACCCACGAAAACATGGGGAGCAAGTTTAAGGGGCATCTTGACAAATACATGAATAGGATGGGAATAGAGGGATACGGACCCCGGAAGTGTAGAAGATTTTAGTTTAGACGGGCAGCATGGTTGGCGCAGGTTTGGAGGGCCGAAGGGCCTGTTCCTGTGCTGTATTTTCCTTTGTTCATTGTTCTGTGTTCTTTATGTACAAACTGCACACGGTCAGTGACCCAGGGCCGGGATCGAACCTGGGACCTTGGCGCCGTGAGGCAGCAGTGCTAACCACTGCGCCGCCATGCAGCCCTTTACCTGTGACAATAATCAAGATTATTATTATTATACATCCTATGAAAGAATAAGAGAATTAAATAGGATCACTTATTCATTAGCAGTAGCAATTATTTAATTGTTTTAAAATAAATTTAGAGTATCCAATTAATTTTTTTTTCCAATTAAGGGACACTTTAGCGTGGCCAATCCACCTAGCCTCTGCGTCTTTGGGTTGTGGGGGTGAGACCGATGCAGACACTGGGAGAATGTGCAAACTTCACATGGACAGTGACCCGGGGCCGGGATCGAACCTGGGTCCTCGGCGCCGTGAGGCAGCAGGGCTAACCACTGTGCCACCGTGCGGCCCTGAGCAGTAGCAATTATCGAGTGATCTAGGTCTGATATCATCTATTCCAAATAGAACGGCAATTTACAAATATGTTCCTCCAGCCTTCAAATAAACCGAACTTTAATAGGTAAGGAGGCTCAGAGTCCAACTTTTTCAAGCAATTCACCTTGTTCCCAGTTTTCACCTCCTATCATCATGACGCTCACGTGTTGTTGAGATGTATTCCCACAGGGATTAGCAGCTCACCCTTGCTCACGTGGCCATTCTTCCTTCTTAAGTCTGAACAGTTGGTTCTTTGACTTGGGCACTTTGCAGCCAGGTCCAACCCTTGACAAAGAGTCATCGGACTCGAAACGTTAGCTTTTTTCTCTCCCTACAGATGCTGCCAGACTTGCTGAGATTTTCCAGCATTGTCCCTTTCGTTTCAGCTTCCAGCATCCGCAGTAATTTGCCTTTATCCAACCCTTACTGCCCATGGACCCCTGGTCAACCTCCCCGAAGCTCATGTCCCAGCAAGGGTTACGGGATAGCTATCAGCAGCTGGAGACCTTGGCTGAAATCCACCCACCGCCCCCCCCCCCCCCCGCCCCTTTAGCCAGAGTCCCTGTGACTCATGGTAAAATGCGATGGTTGATTGATCAGCTGTTTTGAGTGTAGCTCTCCTGTGGTTTCTGCATTGCAGGTGCTGCCCACCATTCTGGGAGATTTTGTGTCACAAATTTACAGTGAGGCCATTTGGGAATGTTTGTGGTACACCCATCCTCAGCACTGTTTAGTCTACATAATTCTGGCAAGCCAAATGTAATTATCCTTTCTTTCTCGCATGTGCATTTGGAGTAAATAAATAGATCCATTTCCTGCCAACCACATCCGATATTCCTCAAACGGATTAGCAGGTAACAGGCAGTCATTCAGACGACTCTCCATCCCTGTAACTTTCTCCAACTTTGCATCTCATTTAGATCTCTGCGTTCCTCCAATTCTAGACTATAGCGCAACCCTGATTTTCACCCCACCGCCATTAGTAGCCATACCTTCAGCGGCCTGGGCCCTAACGTCGGGAACTTCCGGCCTAAACCTCTCCTCATCTCCACCACTCGCTCCTTCCTTGTGACCCTCCTCAAACCTCCACCTTTCTCCAAGTTTTTTTTATCCATCTCTCCGAATACACCATGGGGTTTGGTGTCAAATTTTGCTTGATGATGTTTCTATGAAGGGCCTTGGAATGGTTTGCTACTTTGAAGGTGCTACATTAATGGAAATTTTTGTCAGAAAGAAGGAAGAAAGAAGGGGCAGCACGGTAGCACAGCGCCAGGGTCCCAGGTTCGATTCCCCGCTGGGTCACTGTCTGTGCGGAGTCTGCACGTTCTCCCCGAGTCTGCGTGGGTTTCTTCCGGGTGCTCCGGTTTCCTCCCACAGTCCAAAGACGTGCAGGTTAGGTGGATTGGCCATGATAAATTGCCCTTAGTGACCAAAAAGATTGGGAGGGGTTATTGGGTTACGGGGATAGGATTAAAATGAGGGCTTGAGTGAGTCATGAAGAGTCGAAGGGCCGAATGGCCTCCTTCTGCACTGTATGTGCTGTGGTCTAAAGACTTGATTTTTAGATCACCGAATCGCACCTCAGAGCCCTTCACATACTACAAAGTGCCTTGCAATGCAATTACTGTGATCAGGCTTTTGGGCAGAAGGGCAGCGCGGTAGCACAGTGGTCAACACTGTTGCTTCACAGCGCCAGAGATCCGGGTTCGATTCCCGGCATGGGTCACTGTCTGTGCGGAGTCTGCACATTCTCCCCGTGTCTGTGTGCATTTCCTCCGGGTGCTCCGGTTACCCCTCATAAGTCCTGAACGGCGTGCTTGTTAAGTGAATTAGACATTCTGAATTCTCCCTCTGTGTACCCGAACAGGTGCCGGAGTGTGGCGACTAGGGGATTTTCACAGTAACGTCATTGCAGTGTTAATATAAGCCTACTTGCGACAATAGTAAAGATTATTATTATTATGAAGGGTGTCAGGTTCAATTCCTGGCTTGGGTCACTCGGAGTCTGCACGTTCTCCCTGTGTCTGCCCCGGTGGGTTTCCTCCGGGTGCTCCGGTTTCCACCCACAGTCCAAAGATGTGCAGGTTAGGTGGATTGGCCATGATAAATTGCCCTTAGTAACCTTGGGGTTACTGGGTTACTGGGGGTAGGGTGGAGACATGGGCTTGGGTAGGATGCTCTTTCCGAGGGCCAGTGCAGACTCGATGGGCCGAATAGCCTCCTTCTGCACTGTAAATTCTGTGATTCTATGATAGCGGGATAGGGTGGAAAAGTGGAGTTGAAAGGGTTATGGGAATAGGGTGGAGGCGTGGGCTTAAGTAAGATGCTCTTTCAAAGGGCCGGTGCAGACTCGATGGGCCGAAAGTCCTCCTTCTGCACTGTAGCGATTCTATGGTTCTATGATTCTGTGAAGTAGAAGTTGACTGAATGGTGCAGCAGCCTAACTGATCCACTCCTGCTGCCCTCCCTTATGTCGTTATGGTCCGAGACAAACATTGCAGCCATTGCACCCACAGGAAAGATCCAGAAATAGTTGTGAGATGAATGGGTTATTGGCCACATCAACTGGGGGGAAGAAAAGCTGAACAGCATGTTCATTGGTTTAACACCTCAACCAAAAGACATTAAGGAGGCCATTTGGCCCAACGTGTCAACACCAGCTCTCCAAATGAGCATCATGTCTTAGTGCCATTCCCCTGCCTTTTCCCCGTACCCCTGCACATTGTTTCAATTCAAGCAATCACCCAATGTCCTCTTGAATGCCTCGATTGAACCTGCCTCCACCACATTACCAGGCCGTGCATTGCAGACCCCAACAGCTCATTGTGTGAAAAAGGTTTCCCCTCACATCACGTTTACTTCTTTCGCAAATCACTTTAAATCTGTGCCTTCCCGTTCTTGATCCTTTTACAAGCGAGAACAGTTTCTCCCCGTCTACTCTGTCCAGCCCCCTCACGATCTGTTTCCTGTCGCTCCATCCACCACCCAAGTGCCACGAGCTCCAAAGAAGAGTCACATTAGGCATGATTGAATCGTTAACTTTGTTTGTCTCTCTGCACAGTTGCTGCCAGACCTGCTGAGCTTTTCCAGAATTTTCTGGTTTTATTTCAGCTCTCCAGAGTCCACAGTATTTTGCTTTTATCCTTCTGCCACCCTTTTCCCCATATCCCTTTGGCTCCCAGAAATCTATCAATGTCAGTCTTCAATATTGGCAATTAACCTAGTGTCAGTTGCCAGTAAGAGAGTTCCAAACTTTTACCGCTCGTTATGTGTCAAAGTATTCTCTGGTTTCACTCCAAAAATGGCTGTGGCTTTTTGGACCATGCCCTCTTGTCCTCGACTCCCCCTCCAGCGGAAGTCATTTCTCTTCGTCCACCCTTGCCTTTCATGTCTTGAAAACTTCAATCAAATTACCCCTTAACCTTCAAAATTCCAGGGTATACGTAGTTTGTGTAATCTCTCTTTGTAATTTAACCCATGGCATACAGATGTAATTCTGCAAAATCTCCGAACCCAATAGGTCATTCAGAAAAAGTGCCAAGAACATCTCTTGTACTCCATCTCCGAGTGTGGTCTAACCAGGGGCTTTACACAGCCGAAGCGTGACTTCTATCCCCTTATATTCTGGTCCACTAGAAATAATGGCCAGCCACCCATTAGCAATAGTTTCAGAAACTTAACACGTCACCCAATTATAATTCCTCACATTGGCCGAATCCCTGGCAATGGATTATGTGACAGGACGGAGTTTAATCGAAACCCCAAATTCACATTTGTTATGCATTTATGGCTGAATTATTCAGTGCAAATAACGTGGAGTTACTTATTCTGATCAGAGCTCACTGTAATAGCTTCTACCTTCAAACCTGTTAGCTGACCTGACCTGTGTAACTGAAGATGCAGATCAGGCCTCCATTGAACACTTGAAGCACGATCGTCTGTGCAAAAGCAAAAAACTAAGCACATGTGTCGAGCTGGTAATTTAATACTACACACCTCAGGCACAGAAGCTTAGCTGGGCAGCTGCGTGGGTCGTTTAATGGCGCTTCACTCTCTCCATAACCATTTTTTTTTTTTAAATTTAGATTACCCAATTATTTTTTCTAATTAAGGGGCAATTTAGCGTGGCCAATCTACCTACTCTGCACATTTTTGGGTTGTGGGGGCGAAACCCACGCAGACACGGGGAGAATGTGCAAACTCCACACGGACAGTGACCCAGAGCCGGGATCGAACCTGGGCCCTCAGCGCTGTGAGGCGGTTGTGCTAACCACTAGGCCACCGTGCTGCCCCCCATAACCATTTTCTACCTCACGCCACACATCGCAACTTCACCACTTCTTGCCTGTTCTTCACCCTGGCTGTTGGTTAATGAATATCACTTTTTTCAAAATCCATTCTATTAAAATTCTCTTTACATTTTATTCAGCTGAGTGGTGGACAGCACAGGTTTCGACTGGCTTTCTTGAAATGGGATCCCTTTTCTCATTAAAAAAATGCCTTTTTTTTAAAAATATAAATTTAGAGTACCCAATAGTTTCTTTTTCCAATTAAGGGGCAATTTAGCGTGACCAAAC
Organism: Scyliorhinus canicula; assembly: GCF_902713615.1. Classification (NCBI taxonomy): domain Eukaryota; kingdom Metazoa; phylum Chordata; class Chondrichthyes; order Carcharhiniformes; family Scyliorhinidae; genus Scyliorhinus; species Scyliorhinus canicula. The sequence goes on along the minus strand of NC_052163.1, from coordinate 120,961,070 downwards.
CACCTAGCCTGCACATCTTTGGGTTGTGGGGGTGAAACCCACACAGACACGGGGAGAATGTGCAAACCCCACACGGACAGTGACCCAGGGCCAGGATTCGAACCCGGGTCCTCAGCACCGTAGTCCCAGTGCTAACCACTGCACCGCATGCCGCCCAGAATATGCCTTTCTACCTTTCCCTCCCCGCTAGTCTCCTTTCTTCGCCTGCATTAGCATTAGTGGACTTTTTAAAATGCAGTGAGTTGTTATGATCTGGAATGCACTGCATGAAAGGGTGATAGCACAGTAGAGTACGGTAGCAGAGTGGTTAGCACTGTCGCTTCTCGGCTCCAGGGTCCCAAGGTTCGATTCCCGGCTTGGGTCACTGTCTGTGCGGAGTCTGTACGTTCTCCCCATGTCTGCGTGGGTTTCCTCCGGGTGCTCCGGTTTCCTCCCACAAGTACCGAAATACATGCTTGTTGGGTGAGGGGGGGGCGGAGGGGGGGGGGGGGGGGGGGCGGAGTGACCACTGGCGAGCCTGGATCCATCCGCCATGTTTGTGCGGGGCGGCCTGAGGGAGGGCGGCCACCGCGCATGCGCTGGTTGGCACCGGCCCAACTGCGCATGCGCGGGACCCGCACTCCTTGATGGCGCCCCCTAGCACATGGCGCCCCGGGCGACTGCCCAAGTTGCCGGTACCTTGAGCCGGCCCTGGTTCTGGTCTCCTTATCTAAGGATGGATATACTTGCCATCGAGGGAATGCAATGAAGGTTCACCAGATCGATTCCTGGCATGGCGGGATCGTCCTCTGTGGAGAGATAGAATCATAGAGTCATAGAGCTGTACAGCATGAAAACAGGCCCTTCGGCCCAACATCTCCACGCTGCCCAATTTTCACCACTAAGCTGGTCCCAATTCCACACACTTGGCCCAAATTCCCTCGATACCCATCTTTCCCATATAACTGTCTAAGGGCTTTTTAAAAGACAAAGGCAGCTCGATCCAGACCGTCACCGCCCTCTGTGTGAATAAATTGCCCCCTGGGCCCTTTGTATCTCTCCCCTCTCACCTTAAACCTATGCCCTCTAGTTTTAGACTCTCCTACATTTGGGAAAAGATGCTGACTATCTACCTTATCGGTGGGCCCGATTATTTTATAGGCCTCTATAAGATCACCCCTCCGCCTCCTACTCTCCAGGAAAAAAAAGATTGGGGAGACTGGGCCTGTACTCTGAAGAATGAGAGACATTCTCATTGAAAGGGATACATTTCTTACAGGGCCTGACAGGGTAGATGCAGGAAGGATGTTTCCCCTGGCTGAGAGGTCCAGAACCTGGACACACAGGGCGGGATTCTCCTCCGGCGGGATGCTCCGTTTTGCCGGTGCCCGGGGGTTTCCCGACGGAGTGGGGCTGCCCCATAATGGGAACCCCCATTGACCAGCCGGCGTAACGGAGAATCCCACCGGCGGATCGGGGCAGGAAAGTGGCACGGCAGGGTGGAGAATCCAGCCCCACAGTTTCAGAATAAGGGGCAGGATATTCAGGACTGAGATGATGAGGATTTCTTCACTCAGAGGGCTGTGGAAACGCAATGATTGAGTATATTTAAGACAGAGAACGATAGATTTCTAGATAACAAAGACATCAATGGATACGGGCACAGTGCAGGAGAAAAGCGTTGAAGTAGAAGATCAACCATGATTCGATTAAATGGCAGAACAGGCTGGAGAGGCCAAATGGTCTATTCCTGTCCTTATTTCCTATCTTCCTAATAGTTTGCCCACTGAAACATTCATTCGTAAGCTGCAATTTCATTGTCATTACGACAAACTTGCGGTGATTTTTTTTTAATGGTGCCAAAGCAGAATAATGGAACAGTGCTTCTTTCATTCAGAATGAGTGTGGAACAAACACCACACAAACGAATTGTGAACATAGGCAAGGGCGTCTCAAGCCTGGGCCAGCAGTGGGAGTTAAGGCTGGCAAAGGTTCTGTGATGGGCTAAATAAGGTCAAAGTGGTCAGAGAGGAGACCACTTTGACCACTTTAACGTAACACATACCTGATCTCTGTTGGACAGGGAACAATGTGTTTGATGAGGTCCTGCGGCACGGTGTTAACGCCCCTACATCCGCACCAGGAGCTTTGGGTGCGCATCCAACACCAGAGCCCGGATTCTCCGACCCGGCCGCCAGGGGGTTCCCAATCGGCGGGCGGGCTGGTTCCGTGAGGGCCTACTTTACTCCGCACTGGGCCCCTGTAGGACTCCGCCATATTGCCCGGGGGGCAGCACGGAGAAGGGAACCCCCCGCGCATGCGTGGAAATACGGCGGCCGTAGCGCGCATATGCGGGAATACGCCGGCCGTTCTGCGCATGCACGAGATCACGGTGGCTGTTCCGTGCATGCGCGGACTCGTGCGGGCTGTTCCCCCCCCCCCCCCCCCCCCCGGCTGGAGCTGTGGGGACAACTCCGGCAGCAACCTAGCCCCCTAGAAAGCTGAGAATTCCTCACTTTCAGGGGCCGTGGATGCCGGAGTTATTGGTGCCGGCTTTCCCGCTGGCGTGGGGATATCGCCCCAGTTTTAGAGAATCCCTCCCCAGGACTTGTTGGCCACAGAAGGACTGTCCAATGCTGTTCAACGGGCTGATAATCAGCTTGCGAATCCTTCCACTGTTTCCCCGCTATTCCCCAAAGGAAAAAACAGCCTGTGTGTGACCATGCACCATGAAGAAAAATGTGTTTCACTGTATAAAATCTATCACATTCCTCCCTCTCTTTAGTTCTGAAGAAGGGTCGTATGGACTCAAAACATGAATCCCATTTCTCTCTCCACAGATGCCACATTTTTCCAGCATTTTTCTTTCCGATTTTCAGTGTCCGCAGTATTCTGCTTTTGTTCCTACACCATTTCATTACATCTATCAGTGCTTATTACAGCTGTGGGTTCATTCTTAATACGTTCAATTCTTTCTTCTCGGTATTGAAATGTGTTAATTGCTGCAACATTTACTGCTTTAACTGGGACTTTATTCCACACTGTGTCAATTAATGCTGAATTATGGGCAGTGCAGCACCCATTGCTATGCAGTGCCCACTTACAGCAGTGTTGAGAATGCCCAATTTAATTTAAGTGAAACTAGGTTCAATAAATCCGTGAAAAAAACGATCATCAGAATGGTTGGGATGTCATAAAGATCCCAGCTTGTCCACTGGTGTCCTTTAAGGGAGAAAACCTGCCAAATCTTGTCCCACAATATGTCACTGGCTCTTAATGCCCTCTGAGGACTGGCAAGGCATTTATTTGTGAAACAATGGTCGCAGGACAGAATCACAAACCTATCGCGGTGCAAGGAACAGGCCCATTAGAGGGGGAGATGATGGTTCAGTGGTAACGTGTCTGGACTCGTAAACCCAAGGTCCAGTTTGAGGTTCTGGAGTGATGGGTTCAAAGGCAGCTCCAAATTAATCATTTGTTTCTCTAAGAAGCCTGGAATTGAAAGCTAGCCTCAATAATGGGAACCACATCACTGATTGTCATAAAAAAATACAGGGCGGGATTCTCCGACCCCCCCCCCCGCCGGTCGGAGAATCGCCAGGGGGGCGGTGTGAATCCTGCTCCGCTGCCGGCTGCCGGATTCTCCGGCGCCAGTTTTTCGGCGGGGTCCCCCCCCCCGGGCAATTCTCCGCTCTGCGATGGGCCGAGTGGACGCCCGTTTTCGGCCAGTCCCGCTGGCATAAATCAAACAAGGTCCTTACCGGCAGGACCTGGCTCTGCGGGCGGCCTGCGGAGTCCTGGGGGGGGGTGGGGGGGGCGCAAGAGGATCTGGCCCCGTGGGCGGCCCCCACAGTAGCCTGGCCCACGATCGGGGCCCACCAAACCGTGGGCGGGTCTGTGCCATGGGGGCACTCTTTCCCCCCGCGCCAGCCGCTGTAATGGTCCGCAATGGATAGTGCGGAGAAGAACCCCCCCTGCGCATGCGCTGGGATCACGACAGAACATGCTGGCGCTCCCGTGCATGCGCCAACTCACGCCGGCCGGCGGAATCCCTTGGCGCCGGTTGGCACGGCACCATCCCTGCCACCGATCCTTCCGGGTGGCCTGACGCCGGAGTGGTTGACGCCACTCCTCGCCGCCGGTACAGCCCGCCCCGCCGGATCGCGGAAGATCATGGCCACGATCTTAGGGAAGGAAATCTGCCTCCCTCACCTCATCAGGCTTACATGTAACCCCAGATCCATGGCAATGTGGTTGACGCTTAATTGCCCTCGAGGGCAATTAGATAAGCAACAAGGGCTTGTCTTGCCAATGTCACCCACATGCGCACAACAAACATGCACTAAATGACTAAACGTAGACTCCGAGTCATTACGGAACAGAAGGAGGCTATGCGGCCCATCAGGTCCATGTTAGCCTTTTGGAGCAGTGCGTTCTCTTGCTCTTTCCTGTAGTTCTGTAAGTTTATTTCTCTTAAGTGCCCGCCCAATTTCCTTTGGAAATCATTCATCATCTCTGCTCCCAACACCCTGACAGATAGCGAACTCCAAGTCATTACTATTCGCAGCATAAAATCTTCCTTCCTCACATCCACGCCAACTCCACAATGTCCCACCACCCACCTTGCGTCTCTTGCTGAAAACTTTAAATCTGGGTCCCATAGTTTTTCAGCTGATGGTAAAAGTTTTCCTTTTTCTACCGTATCTAAACCTTTCAGAATTTTCTTGTCGTGGGCTATCCCTCGATTCGCGGATGACATCTAGTCAATGTCGTGAGTTTCTGCAATGGGTCTTCATGTGACTGGTCAGGCTGAGACGTGACCCACAGATATTTAGGCACATGGGGCAGGATATCGCCAGCGGTAGTGGGATCCTGAGCGCAGGAATTACTTCTTTTCATTTTCCTTTTCTTCTCTTTACTGTGACTGAGCATCTACAATTCTCTGGGGTAGAGAATTCCAAAGATCAAAGCCTCCTTCTCACCTGCTACTCTGAGACTGTCACCTCCCTCCTCTACCCTGTCAATCCCCTCTTACAAACACCTATCGCTCTCACTTACACATAGGGAGCAATTCTCCATTTGTTCTGCAAAGTGTCAACTTCGAGCAGGAAAAGTGGTGTGCGGCCCACTGGTTGTGCTGTTGGTGTTTCCGGCTGAATTTTTTTTCAAAAATATTTAATTGAGGCATTTATAAATGTTTAACAGCACTTTTCAAGAGGAAAAACAACAAAGTAAATAACACCCACCCAACCAACAACCACACCCGGCCAACATGGCTTACTTACATTCCCGTACCAGCCTCCCCGAACAGGGGCCGGAATGTGGTGACTAGGGGCTTTTCACAGTAACCTCATTTGAAGCCTACTTGTGACAATAAGCGATTTTCATTTTCATACAGAGTTACCCAGTCCCCCTCCCCCACTAACAAATCCCGCCTCAACCAACCCCCTCCTACCTCCCTCCCTAACCCCCCCCCCCCTCCCCCCCCCCTTTTGTATCTGCTGACAGCTTAATTTTCCCCAAAGAAGTCGATAAACGGCTGCCACCTCCGGGTGAACCTAAGCACGATCCTCTCAGGGCGATCTTGATCTTCTCAAGCCTGAGAAACCCAGTCGTGTCACTGACCCAGACTCCCGGTTTTGGGTATTCCGAGTTCCTCCACGCCAATAAGATCCGTCTCCAGGCTATCAGGGAGGCAAAGACCAAACCATCAGCCTCTCTCGCCCCCTGGGCTGCCGGGTCCTCCGACACACCAAATTTGCCGCGTCTGGACTCAGAACTACCCGTCACTTTAATACCATCGGTATGACATTGGCAAACCTTTGCCAGAATCCCCCAAACTTTGGACATGCCCAAAATATGTGGACCTGATTCGCAGGCCCTCCCGCACACCACCCACATCTATCCTCCACCCCTTCAAAGAACCTGCTCATACGGGCCACAGTCATATGCGCCTTGAATTGTCTCAGGTTAAGCCTGGCACACGATGAGGACACGGTACCCTTACTCAAGGCATCCTCCCACAACCCCGCCTCTAACTCCATGCTCAACTCTTCCTCCCATTTTCGCTTTACCTCCCCTATCGGGGCTCCCTCCCCTTCCATGAGCTCTTTATACATTTCAGAGACCTTCCCCTCCCCCACTCCCGTTTTCGCCACTACCTTGTCCTGTCTCCCCTGGGGCGGAAGCTGCGGAATGGCCGAAACCTGCCTCTGGGCAAAGTCCCTCACCTGCAGGTAGCGGAACCCATACCCACCTGGCAGCTCGAACTCCTCCTCCACGTCCTCCAAGAACGGAAAGCTGCCGTCAATAAACAGGTCCCCTAACCGCTCAATCCCAGCTCACTGCCACCTCAGAAGCCTCCCATCTAGCCCCCCCCCCCCACCCCCCCCCCCCCCCACCCCCCCCGCCACAAACCGGTGATTGCCGGCTGAATCTTTAAATACTTTGAAAAAACAACCAGGAGGCAGGTGCCATGACATCATGCTGGCAGAGCAGCCTCTGAATGAGCTCGGCATGCAAGCAACTTCCGACCTTTAGAGATCAGAGCACCCTTTCTAAAGGGCACTTTGATGTCAAATAAAATGAACGCCCCCCCCCCCCCCCCACCCCACAAACCACCCAACCCCAACAGAACCACCCGCCCACAATCCCACAGACACAGAACCCACCCCCCCCCCCCCCCTCAAACCACCCCAACAGAAGCCCCCCCGGAACTGTTCCCTGGGTACTGCCCAGGCATGACCTTTTCCCCCCAGGGTCTGCACCAATCTGTGCATTTCCGGCAGGTGCTGTTGGCCAGTACCCTCTTTCGCTAAACCTGTCGTGAACTGCACTGACGCCAAGGGGATTTTCCAGCGTGGGGGATGTTACGGCGGGGAGGCGTGCTAAGCATTTAGAATGTATAATAACGGGATTCCTATCATTGTTCCACTGACAGGGGGCAGGAGCAATCAAGTGAGGAAATCCCGCCAGTGTAAAAGCTGTTTTGGGACTCCCGCTCCATTCCCGGCTCTTGCATCATTTCTGCCCATCGGAAATGGGGGAAGAAAATCTCCCCCCATAATCTATTTATGAGGTATTGTATTGTTGGTGTTCTGAGGGGAATCTGAGTGTTATTGTTTTTACTAATAATAGTTGTTAGTGCAATTTTAGTTCGTTACGATCAGTTACTAAAGCTCCTCCCACCTCTGTTATCTGTCCTGTGAATCTCCCCGAGCCACCCCTCCTCCAAATGTGGTTACCCCTTTTCCCTCCCCTCAATTTCCCTCTTCCCCTGTGTGTGGGTGGCTTCCTAGTCCTTGGAATATCTCATACATTAGGATTGGTGCAAAGCCGCATGCAAAGCAAGTTAACTACAAGAAACCCTCCCACTAGTTGGTAAATACCAGAACGTTTGTGGACATCACACGATCAGGCATGATGTGGTCACTATGTCACATGATCTATTCTCCAGGAATACCTCCAACCCAAGCTGGCAACTCCCGTACCAGCCTCCCCGGACAGGCGCCGGAATGTGGCGACTAGGGGCTTTTCACAGTAACTTCATTGAAGCCTATTCGTGACAATATGCGATTTTAATTTTTCATTTTTTTTTCATTTCAACTCCACCTTCGATCAAAGCACGTATGACCCAAATATCACAGCCAGGGGCTGAATGGGCGGCACAGTGGTTAGCTCTGTCGCTTCACAACGCCAGGGTCCCAGGTTCAATTCCCGGCTTGGGTAACTGTCTGTGCGGAGTTCTCCCCGTGTCTGCGTGGGTTTCCTCCTCGTGCTCCGGTTTCCTTCCACAAGTCCCGAAAGACGTGCTGTTAGGTGAATTGGACATTCTGAATTCTCCCTCTGTGTACTCGAACAGGTGCCGGAATGTGGCGACTAGGGGCGTTTCACAGTAACTTCATTGCAGTGTTAATGTAAGCCTACCTGTGACAATAAAGACCATTATTAGTATTATATTTCTTGCGCCTCCTGGGATATCTTAAAAATGTAGATATTTTTAGCATGAACCTCCACCCCTGCAAGAATCAAATGCAACCTATTCACATCACTGCACTCATAAGTTGCTCTATCAGCTAGATGCTATATTATCCTGGTCTTGTCCTTCTACTGACTCCTCACAGCTCCAGATTCATATTGTTCTAACGTGAGGTCTAGCCCACCCACTCAAGGGGTTAACAGTCACAAAACTGTTAATCACAATCTGCCTATTTAACTAATGAATGAATCTGTTGCATAAATCAACACACGATTATGATGCCAAAGAGGGTTTGGTCGCCATAACGAACAGCTAAAATAAAGGAAATCAAACGTAACTTAAAACACTGTAATGTAACTAACTGAAAGTATCTGTATTCATATCCCAGTCACTCCCACTGAGATTAAATTCCTCGCTCGAATCTCCTCTTGCAATTCAAGAAGAGAGGGTGCACTTTGGCCCCGTATCACTCGATCATGGTTGTAAACGCATCAGGAATTGACTTGTGTCACCGTCCATCTTTTCTCAAATGTCTACAATTTATACTTGTCTGGAATGAAGTAACATTCTGTGAGGGGAGAAACAAACAGTGTACTGATTCCTTGCTTCCTCGCTTTTCAAGGCAGAGGCTTTCTGAGCGTGTGCTGTCGTGTTAACATGATGATACATTTTGCATACGGAGAGTAGAGGAGAGATGTATTGTAAGATCAAGTGGAACAAATGCAAACCCTTGCGTTCTTCTGAAGGTAGATTAATTTAAAGAAAACTCTATCACTGGAAATCGCTGCAAATCAGCAAACAAATCAAGGTGAAGTAAAATCTATTTCATAATAGCTATCTGTGGCCCAGGCTTTAGTTTTCAACTTAAAATCGTTCCGGTTTAATTTTAAAATTAAAGAAGGTTTTAACCAGTCAACAATGACCAGAGGTGACCACAGACTCCCTGCAAGTCAAACGCACAAGGAAACGTGTGCATTAAAATGACCAACACTGAAACAAGCCTGCCCCAAAATCCCTAAGCGCAATCATTGTAGACAACCTCAGGTAACTCTTCCCCATGTACTTTGGTAGGAAGAATAAAGGAGCTGAATATTATTTAAGTGGAGAAAGACAGCAGAAAGAAGCAGCACAGAGGGGCCTGGGGGGCCTCATGCATAAATCACAAAAAGCCACCGTGCACCTTCAGCAGGTAATAGGGAAGGCAAATGGAATATTGGCCTTTATTTCAATGGGAATGGAGTATCAAAATAGGCAAGTCTTGCTAAAACTGTACAAGGCAATAGTTAGACCACACCTGGAATACTGTGAACAGTTTCACTCCCCTTATCTAAGGAAAGGTATAACGGCATTGAAGACTGTCCAGAGACGGTTCACTAGGTTGATCCCAGGTATGGATGGGTTTTGTTACAAGGAAAGGTTGAGTAGGTTGGGTCTGTAGTCTTTGGAGTTTAGAAGAATGAGAGGTGATCTTATTGAGACATAAAGGATTCTCTGGGGGCTTGACAGGGTCGATTCTGAGATGTTCTTTCCCCTTGTGGGAGAGTCAAGGATCAGAAGGCATAATCTCAGAGTAAGGGGTCTCCCATTTAAGAAAGAGATGAGGAGGAATTTCTTCCCTTAGAGGATAGTGATTCTGTGGAATTCTGTACCGCAGAGAGCAGTGGAGGCTGGGCCATTAGGTAGGTTCAAGACTGATATAGACAGGTTTTTAATCAGTAAGGGAATCAAGAGTTATGGCATTAAGGGGGGAAAGTGGAGTTAAGGATTATATCAGATCAACCATGATGGTGGAGCAGTCTTGATGGGCCGAATGGCCTGCTTCTGCTCCTACGTCTTATGGTCACTGAAGACATGTTACACTATCATTTCAAACTGGCAACTAGTACTTTAATATCCTAATTAATTGAACCATTCAAAAACAGATAATGAGCGTGATTCTCCGGTCTGCCAGCCGCGTTTTCCTGGGCGGCGCACCCTCGCTAGTAACGCGATTCTCTGTTCCCGCCACCTGCCAACCAGATTTCCCAATGTGGCCACCCCATGCTGCTGGCACAATGGAGAATCCCGCGGTAGAGAGCCCAGATTAATGGATACACATTTAGACAGCAGTGTTACTTTTTGCATCTTTTTTAAAAATAAAAATTTTTAAATTTCCAATTAAGGGTCAAATCGTTTATTTTTAAAAATACATTTAGAGTACCCAATTCTTTCTTTTTTCCAATTAAGGGACAATTTAGCGTGGCCAATCCACCTACCCTGCAGATCTTTGGGTTGTGGGGGCAAAACCCACGCAGACACGGGGAGAATGTGCAAACTCCACGCGTACAGTGACCCGAGGCCGGGATCGAACCCGGGTCCTCATCGCCGTGAGGCAGCAGTGCTAACCACTGTGCCACCATACTATTCGGGGGCAATTTACCGTGGCCAATCCACCTACCCTGCACATTTTTGGGTTGTGGGGACGAGACTCATGCAGGCACGGGGAGAATGTGCAAACTCCACACGGACAGTGACCCGGGGCCGGGATCGAACCTGGGATCTCCGCGCCATGAACGTTTTCCATTTTTGAGACACAGTTTCACCGATGTCCTGTTACATTTTTCTTTCCCTACGCTAGCCATCGTGTGTCCCTCCCTGTAACATTCCCAATTTAATGTCACTGGGTCAATGGACCCGACCCAATACTGTTACAATCACCTCTCAGTCAAAGTTGTGGATGTAAAACCCATGCTAGGGATTTGAACCCATAAATTAGACTCAAAACTCCAGTACAACATGAGGGAGTATTGAATTAAGAGCATAAAATCCTGGAGAAGCCAAGGAGGTCGGGCAGCCATTGTTGAAAGAAACAGAGTTAACATTCAGAATGAGAGAATGATAGAAATGTAAGAGTTTTTAAGCCAGTGGACGGGGGAGAGGGGCTGGAAAAACCTAAGGAGCAGCTCCGTGAGAGGGACTGGTAAAGACACAAGTTTTGCAGCCAAATTGAATTGGATTGTGATCCTCGCCCCTTCTGGGGTCTTCCCTAAATCAGGTGTACTCCTCGGATGACCACTTGTACTACGGGATGAGAAAGGCAGGCCTCACTGACTTTTAAATGTGTCTGAAGAATCGATCCTTCTCTCCCTGAAGGAAAGGATCCAGCAGAGCATATTACTATCCTCTGGATAGTCCTTTTAACAAGTTTTAGCTAGATTCTAAGACATCAGATATTAGAAGGGTCCAGGCATCTCTTCTCAATAATGTGCCTCCCCACTGAAGAATGTGGAGTGATGGGTTGTTGAATTCAGATACAGAATTTTATCTCAGACAGTAAACTTTCTGAATTAGTTAAAAGTTTATTCATGGACCAAACATGCAATTCACTTTTAATGTAATTGAATTGCAACATCAACAGTTCTTGGAAAGGTAATTATGATCTTGTTTCTAGTAAAGAATCTGTTATGTATTGTAAACCAGTGAATCGCTGTGTAGTGTGTCACATGATTACGTGGCAACATCATCAGAGGTACTTGGGAGATTTTCCGTCTTTCCAACTGAGGCTTTGAACAGCACGTCTCTCTAATAAAGTCTGACTGGCTGATTAAGTAACTGTGAGAGTTCGAGGCAACACCAGGAAGAGGATAGTAATGAAGCAGAAAGTGTTTATTGGCAACCACCAAGGGTAACGTGTGGACAGGCACAGAGTCTCCAATATAGATGTTAAGACCGGCTCCCAGTTTCATTCTGACTAGAACCCCGCTTCCCAGGACCAGTGCTGATCCCTCATTGGTCGGGGTTCACACGCTCCCACAAGATAGGCCCTGAGCCAGTCACATGTACTGCAAGGGCATGCCCCTTAAAGGGGCCACACTACTGCATCCCTCCCCCCCCCCCCCCCTTAAGTCCCTCCACGAGCATATGCACAGGCAGGCTATATACTACAACAATATACAATATAAGACTGAGGACCTAAAGGGGAAGAGAGTCCAAACAGGACATCAGAGCGTTAATTCAATCGGGGATTTCCTGGATTTCGAGGACCGCCTAAATACTCCAACTGGCTCCTCCAACTCGGAGGTATCGACGTTGTGATCGACGTTGTGACTCTTAGCAGAATGTGCCTGAGGGTCCAGCAACAACACAGGGATTCACTTTCTGTAGCTCGTTCCTGGATCAACGATGGAGCCTCCTCAAAACTCCTGGGTCCCCTTTAATCGGCTCTACCACAGGAGCACTTTTGCTGGCCGCCGGTTCCAATTGTTCCGAGATTGGGGTTGTGGTCCTCCAGCTTCTCACATGGTCGAAGCGTTTCCTTGCAGTTCCGCCACCCAAGTCCAGTCCATGTGAAACTGGCCCTGATTTGGACACGATCTGGCCTGGTAACCATAGTGGGCCTGACACAAAGTTTCTGGCAAGTGGCAGGACAATGACTAGGAAATATCTGTCCCCTTTTCACAAAGTGTGTTGTTTCTGCTGGGAGGCCTACTGTGCCTCCACCCGTCCCACTAAATTTGGGAAAACTAATTCTAACCGGGTCCTTAAACGACGGCCCATCAGTAGTTCTGCCGGTGTGACACATATAGTTGCATGGGGGGGGGGGGGGGGGGGGGGGGGGGGGAGGGGGTTGTATTGCAAGACAGAAAAAAGTTGGCCAACACAAGACGCAGTGGTCAGCTGAACTGTTTCTTCATAGCTGCCTTGAGGGTTTGTACAGTTCTCTCTACTAACTTGTTTGAGGCAGGGTGTTAGGGGGCTATCCTGGTATGGCGAATGCCATTCTTTCTAACAAAATGCTGAAAGTCCTCACCAGTGAAGGGGGTACCAATGTCTGACACTATTATTTAGCACAGTAAGAAGTCTTACAACACCAGGTTAAAGTCCAACAGGTTTGTTTCGAACACGAGCTTTCGGAGCACGGCTCCTTCTTCAGGTGAATGGAAAGGCTTGTTCCAGAAATGTTTATATAGACACAGTCAGAGATGCCCCGGAATGCGAGCACCTGCAGGCAATCAAATCATCAAAGATGCAGAGAGAGAGGTAACTCCAGGTTAAAGAGGTCCACATCATGACTATTATTTAGGGGAGGCCATGTGTGGCAAAGATCTGCCTCAAAGCCTCTTCTGTGACAGCCAAAATCATTGTTTCTATCTCCTGAGCCTCCAATCGCTTTGAATGGGTGTCAACCAAAACAAGGAACATTTTGCCCGTGAAACACTTGTAGACCCCACAGATCCGAACGGACCGGTCTGGCTTTAATACAGGAACAATAGAGCCTGCCCATTTTGAAAATTGCAAGGGTGTGCTGATTCCCAGTTCTTCTAGGCTTTTAAGTTCGACTTGCACTTTTTGAAAGCATAAAAGGCCGGTCTTGCTATAAATAACTGGAGGTTGTGTCTGGGTTCACATAGATCGTGGCCTTTACTCCCTTTATTCAACCCAGCTCATTCTGGGACCTGCCTTTGTATCTGATCAAGACTTTCTGAAAGACGCTGTCCCAGATTTTTTAAAAATTCCAGCCAGTTCGACTTGATTTGGAGTAACCAATCTCGTCCAATCAGACTTGTTCAACGTCCCTCAACAAGATCATAGGTAACTGGGCATCGTGTTGCTGATGTGACACTGGAGTGACTGTGATTCCCGAAGTTTTTAGGGTCTGCCCCGTAGATGTCACCAACTTACTTGTTGTCTCACCTGCCAGTCCAAATACTGAACACCTCATCGAAGATATTTAAATGTTTACTCACCCACAACTGTAGTGTGCGCCCGGGTGCCGACCTCCATCTTACGTGGTCTTCCATTTACTGTGAGGAGCATCTTAATTGGGGCTGTCTTTCTCACTCTCACCACATTTAATGTGTATGTTTCAGACTCATGATCTGAATTCTTCTCCACTTTGTTCACCGGTGCTGTGATTTTTGCTTTATTTTTAATTGGTGCATTATGGCGGGTGCAGCAATGTGCCTGGATAGGGCACTTCCTATCGTGTCAAAAACAAATAAACTCTCTGCAGCTGCAAGATTCCTGGGAGCGATCTCGCCTCCGCACCGATTGCAGCCATCTTGACTCCTGGGCTGACGGCCCAATTTCTTTCCTGGCTGCGGTGATATGCATCACTGTAAATACACAAGGGGTTAATGTACATACATGTAGACTAGCTAGACACTAGAGGGAGCACGTGGGTTGTAGCAGACTGGTTTGTCAGTCTGAGTAGCTATAAGAGGATTAACAGTGCAGTCGAACCCGAGTAGGAGAATTGTAAATAGTTTAATAAATGTGTTGAAGTTATCTCCACGTCTGAACCTTCCTTTGTCAGAGTGCACATCAAGGAAGCCGCTTATGCTACGCCAAGAGCATAACAAGACACTGGCCACGGTCTACGATCCTGTTCCTGGCTGAATTTCCTCTGTGCCTTTCAACCGTACCACCCCACAGCTGCTTCACCTCGCCCTCTTGCACACTTTGAAGCTCTGGCGGACCCCCCACAGTGCATTCGGTTTCCTGCGTGATCTTCATCGTCCTGTCCAGGGTGGTCTTCGTTTCAGCCAGAAGCTTCATTTGCACACATATGTTGCTTATACCGCATACTAAACGATCACACAGCCTATCGCCCGGTGCGGTACCAAACTCGCAATGCTTGGCTATTTGCCTGAGCCTGGCAACAAAGGTGGGGATAGTCCCTCCTGGGTCCCTGACAGCTGAGTTGAGCTTGTAATATGACCGAAATGCTCCCTGACCAGCTTCACCAACTGGACTTTATGTCAGGAGCCTCTGGGGATGTCAGATTTCTTTAAGGATGTAGGTTGTTGGCCCACAAACTGTTAATCGGATAACTTTCTGTCTGCCCTCCCCCATCACTTCATTTGTTGTGGAAAAAGTAATGGAGCCTCTCAGTACAACGGCTACAGTCTTCAGCTGCCTGATCGAATGGGTCTAAACTCCCAATCATAGACATTTTTCACTCGCTGTTCTCTGGTATCATCAATGTTTTTCAACTCTGTGTTCATCTTGGAGGCTTCCTTTCCCCCCCGGAGTTCAACGAATGCAGACTTGCGATCGATCCGGTTTATACCCATCGCCAATGTGGTGGCTCGATAGTAGACATCAGTATTAAAGAATTAAGCGTTTATTGGCAACTAACAAAGGGAATTTATGTACAGGCACAAAGTCTCCAATTGAGGGGTTAAGACTCTGGCTCCTGAGTTCACTCTGACTAGAACCCCCACTCCACGAGGCCGCGCTGACACCTCATTGGTCAGGGTTCATGCGCTTCCGCATGATAGGTCTCGAGCCAGTCACGCAGACTGAAATGGCACGCCCATTAAAGGGCCCCGCTATCAAAATAACCTAGGGCGTGACAACTTTTTATTCTTAGTTTCTACTGTGGAAAAAAAGCAGAACCGCCACCCCTCCCCCCAAAAAAAATCACAGTAAAAGACAAAGCTGACAACGTGGATTATTTTCCAGTAAAAATAGTCAGAAGGAACAATTCAGACTTGGACCTCGATTTTCAAACCAATCCAGTATTGATTGAAGTGCGATCAAGCTGGTCAGTGGAAATGGGGGCTGGTTTAGCTCACTGAGCTAAATCGCTGGCTTTTAAAGCAGACCAAGCAGGCCAGCAGCACGGTTCGATTCCCGTACCAGCCTCCCCTGACAGGCCCCGGAATGTGGCGACTAGGGGGATTTTCACAGTAACTTCATTGAAGCCTACTCGTGACAGTAAGCGATTTTCATTTCATTCTTTTCATGGGGTAGGGGCGTACATTAATTTTAAAATTGAAAGAAAACATTGCGGACGGTTCCTTAATTTTGTTTCCTCGCGAGGGAAGCACGGTGGCACAGTGGTTAGCATTGCTACTTACTGCACCGAGGACCCAGGTTCGAATCCCGGCCCTGGGTCACTGTCCATGTGGAGTTTGCACATTCTCCCCGTGTCTGCGTGGGTCTCACCCCCACAACCCAAAGATGTGCAGGGTAGGTGGATTGGCCACACTAAATTGCCCCTTAATTGGAAAAAGATAATTGGGTACTCTAAATTTTTTTTAAATAATTATTTTCTCGCCCGCATCCCCAGGAGTGCTCAGTAAGCCAGAGACAGGAAAAGAAAACATCTTGGACTGGATTCGCCGCTGTTGGGATTCTCCGTTGCGCCGGCAGCCCGGGGATTTCCCGATGGCGTGGGGCTGCCCACAATGGGAAGCTCCAGTGGCCGGCTGGCGAGACAGAGAATGCTGCCCTTTATCAGCCAGTGCTTCAACGGTATGACTGGTCGATTCAAACAAATGTTGGGCTCAAATCCTCCTCGAAAACGAGGAAAGAAGGAAAATAAGGCTTGAATAAACAAGTTTAAGTGCTGAAATCGGGGTGTCTTTTCCAGCTGCACCCCTCCGCACATGACAGGCAGCAGGGTCGGACCCGCGATCTCAGTGAGAGAGAAGCCTGCTTCTGCAAAAACAGCTACTCAGGTAGAAAAAAATTAATAATGACGCGATAATAACCAAGATTAAGCAGATTTAAAGCTGAAATCTTCTGGTTTTAAAACACATTGGTGTTCGCAAAAACATTTTTTTTTTCTTAAAGACACAGTCCAACTATGAAAAGAAATTAGAGGAGAGGAAAAGTTAAAGAAAGTCGTACAACTTAAGAACAGGCAACTGCGACGCCGGGAAATGGTGGCGCTACGGAAACATTCAATGAGAATGCGGAATCGTGGAATTCCAATGATGAGAGCTTCAAGTACTACCTTGCTGAAAACAGCATAGCGGGTAAAATTAAAATAGCAACTTTCTTGAGTGGGATAGGACATCAAACTTTCACAAAGTCTTGTCATTCCTGCAAAGCCTGGTACTAAAATCGATGAGGAATTGACTAAGAACATAGAACATAGAACAGTACAGCACAGAACAGGCCCTTCGGCCCTCGATGTTGTGCCGAGCCTTTTCCGAAACCAAGATCAAGGGCAGCACGGTAGCATTGTGGATAGCACAATGGCTTCACAGCTCCAGGGTCCCAGGTTCGATTTTGGCTTGGGTCACTGTCTGTGCAGAGTCTGCACATCCTCCCCGTGTGTGCGTGGGTTTCCTCCGGGTGCTCCGGTTTCCTCCCACAGTCCAAAGATGTGCGGGTTAGGTGGATTGGCCATGATAAATTGCCCTTAGTGTCCAAAATTGCCCTTAGTGTTGGGTGGGGTTACTGGGTTATGGGGATGGGGTGGAGGTGTTGACCTTGGGTGGGGTGCTCTTTCCAATGGCCTCCTTCTGCACTGTAAATTCTATGATATATGATCAAGCTGTCCCACTCCCTGTCATTCTGGTGTGCTCGATGTACCTATCCAATAACCGCTTGAAAATTCCTGAAGTGTCCGACTCCACTATCACAGCAGGCAGCCCATTCTACACCCTAACCACTCTCTGAGTAAAGAACCTACCTCGGACATCCCTCCTATATCTCCCACCCTGAACCTTATAGTTATGCCCCCTTGGAACAGCTACATCCACCCGAGGAAATAGTCTCTGAATATCCATTCTATCTATCCCCCTCATCATCTTAGAAAAACTCTATTAAGTCGCCTCTCATCCTCCTCCGCTCCAAAGAGAAAAGCCCTAGCTCCCTCAACCTTTCCTCATAAGACCTATCCCCCAAACCAGGCAGCATCCTGGTAAATCTCCTTTGCACCCTTTCCAATGCTTCCTCATCCTTACTATAATGAGACCCTTGATAAACACTTCTCGCCCAAACCATGAACTATAGCAGAGAGATTCAGATTTCATCAACGTAGCCAAGGAGAGGGTGAAAATATTTAACAATTTGTAACTGTGAACATAGAACATACAGTGCAGAAAGAGGCCATACGGCCCATCGAGTCTGCACCGACCCACTTAAGCCCTCACTTCCACCCTATCCCTGTAACCCAATAACCCCATCTCACAGTTTTGGACACTAAGGGCAATTTAGCATGGCCAATCCACCTAACCTGCACGTCCTTGGACTGTGGGAGGAAACCGGAGCAGCCGGGGAATCGAACCTGGGACCCTTGGTGCTGTGAAGCCACAGTGCTATCCACTTGGGCTACCTTGGTGCCATGGAGCTATGGAGACTAGCCAGGAATTGTGAGTTTGGACCAACCTTTGAGGACACACTGCGAGACAGACTTGTCTGCAGATTGAGAAATGAAGCAATTCAGCGGCGATTGCTAAAATAAATCACTCTAACACTCAAACTTGCTGTTGAAACATCAGTGTCTATGGAGTTGGCAGCTAAAGAAGCTTCCAAAATTGGTGTTGGCACCAAAATAAACAAAATGAATACTGAGAAGAGAAGATCTCTGACCAAGCAAGCATGCCATAGGTGTGACCAGGTGGAACATTCTCCACAGGAATGTTGGTGAAAAGAAAACAAATGTCGTAATTATAGAAAGAAAGGTAACATAACAAAAGCGTGCTGGTCAGACAAGATCCTCAAACCTCAAAGATGGATAATCGCAAGGACGCACCTAAATCCACACGAAAGATTAATAGAATAACCGAAGACAGTGAAAATTCCCAGGAAGACTTTTTTTTAAAATTTCCAATTAAGGGGCAATTTAGCATGGACAATCCATCTACCCTGCACATCCTGGGTTGTGGGGTGAGACCCACTCAGATACGGGGAGAATGTGTAAACTCCACACGGACAGTGACCCAGGGTTGGAATCGAACCCGGGTCCTCGGCACCATGAGGCAGCAGTGCTAACCACTGCTCCACCGTGCTGTCCTAATTCACAGGAAGACATGGGGCGGAATTCTCCAACCCCCCGCAGGGTCGGAGAATCGCCCGGGGCCGGCGTAAATCCCGCCATTCTCCGCCACCCGGGAATCGGCGGGAATCGCACCGCGCCAATCAGCGTGCCCCCCGCGGCGATTCTCCGGCCCGCGATGGGCCGAAGTCCCGCCGCTGACAGGCCTCTCCCGCCGACGTGGTTTCAACCACCTCTGGTGGCGGCAGGATTGGCGGCGCGGGTGGGCCTCCGAGGTCCTGGGGGGGGGCGCGGGGCGATCGGACCCTGGGGGGTGCCCCCACGGTGGCCTGGCCCGCGATTGGGGCCCACCGATCAGCAGGCAGGCCAGTGCCATGGGGGCACTCTTTTTCTTCTGCCGCCGCCATGGCCTCCACCATGGCGGAGGCGGAAGAGAGCCCCCTACCGCGAATGCGCCAGTGGTGACGTCAGCGGCCACTGACGCACCGGCGCATGCACGAACCGGCGAAGGCCTTTCGGCCAGCCCCGACACCGGGCGGCGGGCATCAAAGGCCGTTGGCGCCGGTTTTGGCGCCAGTCGGCGTGGCGCCAACCACTCCGGCGCGGGCCTAGCCCCTAAAGATGCGGAGAATTCCACACCTTTGGGGAGGCCCGACACCGGAGTGGTTGGCGCCACTCCACTACGCCGGGACCCCCCGCCCCGCCGGGTAGGGGAGAATTCCACCCAAGATGTCTAGTGAGATCATGGAACTCAAACTCGGTGTAGTATCGATGCAAGGCAATACACAGAGGTCTTGGGTCCATCCAGAACTGAATGGGAACAAAATTAAAATGAAGTAGTTACGGGAGCCGCTGTATCTTCCATCTCTGAAAATATATATTGGCAGAAGCTAAAGAATGTGTGTCTGTGTGTGTGTGACAGAGAGGTGAGAGTGTGTTAAAGCCGTCTGATATAATCTTGAGATTACATGGAAGTGGTGGCTCCTGTGAAGGGTTGAAGAAAATGGTCAATCTGCAAAATTGCCATTAAGAGGAAGATTTCCTGCACTTTTCGGGAGAGCATGGTTGAACAAAATCAAACTGAATTGGCAAGCTGTGAACCAAATGGTTGATCAAAAGAACACATTACAGAAACACTGAGAAAAGTATAAGAAGGTCATTGAAAGAACTTTTTGAGAATTGGCCAAAGTCACGATTTAAGATAAAACATGAAAGCATCCCGATACGCTTAAAAGTAAGAACTGCTATCAAACCAAAAGCCGAAGTGAAACTTGGAAATTTGATCCAAGGTGGAGTGATCGAGTCTGTGACGACGAGCGATTGGGCAACCCCAATTGTCCCAGTTATCAAGCCAGACGGCTCGGTAAGAATCTGTGGTGACTTTAAAAGAACGGTTAAGCCAGTCATAGAGAATCTATTTGCTGGATTGGCGAGTGCAGAAAAATTCAGCAAGATAGATTTGTCCCAAATGTACCTTTAGATGAAGGTAGGAGCTGAGTCGCAACATTTTCCAACAATTGTAACAAAGGACTGATCAGGTATAAGTGCCAATCGTTCAGAATAACGTCTGCACCAGCCCTATTCCAAAGGTCCATGGATCAAAGCCTTGGTAGCCTCAATGGTGTTCAATGTTATTTGAACAATGTTTTAGTTACCGGCAGGACTGAACAGGAAACCCTAAAGAATTTAGAAGACACAATGCACAGTCTTGAAAGCCACAGGGCTGGATTCTCCGATTTTGAGGCTATGGCTGGAACGTTGCCGCCACCCCCACACCAATGCTCCGCCCAGTGGGGTCTAGCAGCCATGCCACGTGAGCCTTTACCTGCAAGTACGGACGGAAAATTGCCGGGTCCGTGGCCGCGCATGCACACGGCGACGACCTGCGGCTTTCACGCCATACAACATGGCGCCGGATGCCCATGGACCCGGCCTGCCAGATGGTGCTCCCCTGTAACCCCCCTCACCACCGCCGGACCACCCTTCACCAGTCCCCCCCGCCGAAGCCACATTGGCCAGTGGAACGGCTCCCCCCTGCCCCCTGCCCCCCCACCCCCGACTGTGGCGGTGCTGGACACAGTCCGCAGCCACCACGCAAGGTCGATGAATCCTCAGACCACAACTCATCAACGCCATCGGGAAGTCGGCCCATCGGGGGCGGAGTACAGGGGGAGGGCCTTCAGGTGACGTCCTGAGGCAGTCCCAACGGCATGTAGCGTACTCAGAGATGACACCGTTTTTGAGGGAGCGGAGCATCTGAAAAACAGCACCACCCCTGATTTCTAGTCAGCAATAAGCTATCTTGCCCATGTATTGATAAGGATAGGCTACACAGAGAACCTAAGAAAATTACTGCGAATTTCTGCATTGCAGAATATATCACAACTGAGATCTTTTTTAGGACTCATCAATTACTATGGAAAATATATTCCAAATCTCGCGACCATATTATAACCGCATCGTACATTATTATGTGCAAACCAGCAATGGGCTTGGACAGAAGACTGCAAAGAGGCACATAATGAAATAAAAAATGTACTGAAGAAATTGGAATTCTTAGCTCATTTTGATCCTAATTTAAAAATACAACTCGGATGTGATGCATCGCCCTATGGGGTTTGTGTCGTTATCTCTCATGTAATGCCAAATGGAGATGAAAGACCAATAGCTTTCACTTCGAGAATGGCAGCACAGCGGCGCAGTGGTTAGCACTGCTGCCTCTCGACGCTGAGGACCCAGGTTTGACCCCGGCCCCGAGTCACTGTCCGTGTGGAGTTTGCACATTCTCCCCGCGTCTGCGTGGGTCTCACCCTCACAACCCAAAGATGTGCAGGTGAGGTGGATTGGCCACGCTAAATTGCCCCATAATTGGAAAAAAAAAGATTGGGGACTCTAAATTTACTTTTTTTTTTAAGCGTTCACTTCGAGAACATTGGCACGCACTGAACAGAATTATTCGCAACTGGAAAAAGAAGCCTTGAATATAATATCTGGGATCAAATGATTTCATCACTACCTGATTGGAAGGCACTCTACCTTGTCGACAGACCACACAGGCCTTTAACAACAAACTTTGGTCCATATAAAGGAATAACGTCCTTCGCCGAGAGTCATTTGCAGAGATGGTCTCTCACCTTATCAGCACATAATTACGAGATTCAATACAGGAGATTGGAGCAGTATGCGAGCGCCGATGTACTATCACATTTACCAACCCGGGACAAAGTCAAATCACAGGAGAACCATCTGAACTATGTATAATTTTCCCAGGAGGATAGTGTACCTATCACAGACGCTCAAGTGCAAAGACACAGAAGGTCAGGTCTAGTGATGGGGAAGATCACGGACCTTTGAAAGAAATACCACTGGATAAACAGAGGAAGAATCCGGAATTCAAGTTGTATCGAACAAGGGAATTTGAGTTCGCCACACAAGATAGAGTACTTCCTTAGGGGATCAGGGTTATCATTCCTCCGGGCTTGTGGGGTTGTATACTGGATCAGCTCCACACAGGACATCCAGGAATTGTACGGATGAAAGAACTCGCAAGGAGTTATTTATGGCGAGCGGGACTAGACTCACAGTTGAAGAAAGAGTAGATCAGTGTCGGTATTGTGTTTGGACAAGAAATACTCCACCTCTTCAACCACTTCACTCTTGGGGTTGGCCAAAACAGCCTTGGCAGAGAGTTCATATTGATTTTGCGGGACCAATGGGAGGTTGGTCAAAATGACCATTCATTCCAAATGACCCGAAATCTTGATGATGAAGTCGATGGCTACTGAAAAGTCCGTCGAACGAATAGACAAAGTATTTGCATGGTTTGGCAAACCAGAACAATTAGCGAGCGATAACAAGACTCAATTTAAGTCAAAGGAATTTGTGGATTATCTTCAAAACAATGGCATACAGCATATTAAAACTGTGCCTTGTCATCCTTCCACAAATGGATTGGAGGAGAGGCTCCTAGTCATTGAAGAGTGCCATCATAGCATTAAAGGATGAAGGACTGCTAGCTAAAAGACCAAACAAATTTCTCATATCCTGCAGAAATATCGCCCAAAGCCCGCCGGCAATATTGTTTTTAAAGCGGAACTTGAGAACCAAATTTAATTTGCTCATACCGCCTGACACTTCTACCTTTGTAGAGCGACGAAGGCTAAACCAAGTTACTCGCCGTGAACAGACATCGAAACCAAAAGGGCTTTGAGCAAGGAGAAAGAGTTTTAACAAAAAACTACTCTACAAATGAGAAATGGTCACCTGCCACCATACTCGCCTATTTCCTATATGGTGCAAACGGTGACGAGAGAGTTTGGAGGAGACACACCGAACAAATGCTCACTTCGGAAAGAGAATTTGCAGAGTTGGTATCTGAAATACCAACATCTGACTCTCGGGGTTTGGAAATCCCTGGACCTTTGAACACGACTGGATCGAATTCTGATTCTCCAACAGTCGAACCAACAGGGTATGGAGAAGCTGAAGAAGAACTGACTTTATCAGATGATGTGCCTGAGCCAAATGGTGGACAGACAATCGAGAGGGTGAAAGCAAAGACTCCTGAATGACAGATTCTGCCTAAGCAAAAATCGACGTCCACCTAAAAGATCTCATATTGATTGTATATGTGTATAACTGTGTATAATGATACTTGGTAAAATAATTATTGTTCATAGTGAGTAAGAGTTAAAGTTAATGTTAGTTGTCGTATTACTGAGTATAGGGGGAGAGATGGTATGCATTGTAAACCAATGCATGTCCGTGTAGGGTGTCATATGATTACACATCATCAGAGATATTTGGGAGATATTCCCTCTTTCCACCTGAGACTGTGAGCAAACAACACGACTCTCATAAAGTCGAACTGGCGGACTAAGTAACTTACAGTGTGGCAATCTTTTCAGCCTTTGTTTCCATTGTAAAGAAGAGCAGAACACCTAAAAATATAACAGAATCAAGATCATATTAATGTTACAGAGAGATATGTAAGATATCCATCAATATTTAAAGTAATATTAACTATCAAGTGCAGCGAGATACCTTTACCCCAATTAGGAGAAGAACTATCCTCACTACACTACAGCAGCTACCTTAACCTTGAGACAGGCTGGAGTGAATCCAAAGAATCTAAATATCTGACGGTGTCATTACAATGTTTCTATCCTAAAAGAGCTGAACTAGAAGGAAGCATGTTGAGCACTCATGCTGGACAACATCCTTCATTTTCAGTCAACATTCCTCAGTCAAACAGAATACTGAGAGGTACAGATAGTGACCACTTCCCTGAACAATCAGTTTCCAGGATTCAGTTAACAAGTTAGTTCAGTTTCAGTTAGGGGCTGGTTTAGCACACTGGGCTAAATCGCTGGCTTTGAAAGCAGACCAAGGCAGGCCAGCAGCACGGTTCAATTCCCGTACCTGCCTCCCCGAACAGGCACTGGAATGTGGTGACTAGGGGCTTTTCGCAGTAACTTCATTGAAGCCTACTCGTGACAAGCAATTTTCATTTTCATTTCACAAGTTATTTAGGGTCATCGTTAAGGTTGTCAAAATGTAGAATCTTGCAATTTACCAATGTCTCCCTGAGCACATGTAAAAGCCAGTTCCTGTTTTTTTTTTCAAAATTGCCTTGTGTTCGAGGATATGCCACAGAATGCTGTTGCTCTTCTGTTGTCCACAATTATGCCCAAGCATGTTCATAGATTTTTAAACCATTGTACAGCAGATGAACTCTGCCTTTAATTTTTAATCCCTACTTCATAGGAGAATCACTCTTTTCAATCGTATAACTCCTTATTTATAGTTGGGTTCTCTTCAAACTTCATATTTATAGGTGCATTCCTTGTGAATTACAACGTGAAAAACATTTAAACGCACATTAAATGGCAAAGAACCACCCAGCAAACCAAAAAAAAAGAAAACTTAGTTCAAGAGGGAAGCAGAGGTTATCATGCAAAGTTGTTGTGGAATATGAGGGTGCCTTGCCTTGTTGGAACTCACACCATTGTATAAAGAGCAAGGGAGCATTTCTAATGTTCGCCCATCATTTATCTGCCAACTACACACACTTATTCTCACCTCTCCCTTTTTCACAGACAGACTCACGCTCACCTCTCTCTTTCACATTTACACACATTCTACCTCTCTCTCTCACATATGCTCACTCTCACCTCTCTCTCAGACACAAAAACATACACTCTCACACGCACATACTCACTATCACCTCTCTCCTAAACACACACATACTTAGTCGCGCACACTTAATCCCACCTCCCTCTCTCTCACACACTCTCACACACACATACTCTCCTCTCTCTCGTACACACACTCACTCATAGAATCATGGAATTTACAGTGCAGAAGGAGGCCATTCAGACCATTGAGTCTGCACTGGCCCTTGGAAATAGCAACCCACTCAAGCCCACACCCAGTAACCCCACCTTTTTGGGGCTGGTTTAGCTCACTGAGCTAAATAGCTGGCTTTTAAAGCAGTCCAAGCAGGCCAGCAGCACGGTTCAATTCCCATACCAGCCTCCCCGGACAGGCGCCGGAATGTGGCGACTAGAGGCTTTTCACAGTAACTTCATTGAAGCCTACTCATGACAATAAGCGATTTTCATTTCATTTTCATTTCATTTTTGGACACTAAGGGCACTTTAGCACAGCCAATCCACCTAACCTGCACATCTTTGGACTGTGGGAGGAAACCGGAGCACCCGGAGGAAACCCACGCAGACATGGGGAGGGTGTGCAGACTCCACACAGACAGTGACCCAAGCCGGGAATCGAACCTGGGACCCTGGAGCTGTGAAGCAACTGTGCTAATCACTATGCTACCGTGCTGCCCTCTCACACACACATACTCACTCTCACACGCACACTCACTCTCACCTCTCCCTCTCTCACACACTCACTCTCACACACACTCATTCTCACCTCTCCCTCTCACACACACTCACTCTCACTTCTCCCTCTCACACACACTCACCCTTACACTGACAATCTCACTCTCACACATACACTCATTCTCACCTCTCTCTCACACACACACTCACCCTTACACTGACAATCTCACTCTCACACACTCACTCACTCTCACACACTCACATTCTCACACACACTCACTCTCACTTCCCTCACACACTCACGCACCTCCCTCTCACACACACAATCACTCTCACAAACACACAGGCTCAATCTCACATACTCTCACTCATTCTCACCTCTCTCTCTCACACACATGCTCACTCGTATTTCTCTCTCTCACACACACTCACCCTCACCTCTCTCTCTCATGCACCCACACACTCTCACCTCTCTTTCTCTTTCGCGCACACTCTCACCCCACTCTCTTTCGCACATGCGTACACACTCACCCTCACCTCTCTCTCTCATGCACACACACATTTTCACCTCTCTCTCTTTTGTACGCATGCACTCACCCTCACCTCTCTCATGCACACACAGACACACATTCTCATCTCTCTCTCTTTCACACACGCACACACTCTCACTCCTCTCTCTCTCACACACACACACTCACCTCTCTCTCACGCACACACACGCTCAAATCTCTCTCTCACACACAAACGCAGTCAATTTCACCTCTCTCTCTCTCTCTCTCTCACACACAGTCACTCTCACCTCTCTGGACATTATTGTAGTCCCTTGGTGATTGGGGCCATGGTACAGCCAACGTGGGGCCTGAAGGGGGTGGGGCCTCAAAGGGGTACAGCTTGAAGGGGTGGAGCCTGAAGGGGCAGGGCATATCGGGTGATCCATTTGGAGGGCCATGCCCTGATGCCTCAAGATCAGCGATCTATGTCCGGGGTGGGGGGGGGGGGGGGGGTGGGGGGGGGGGGGGGGGGGGGGGGGGCGAGTTTGGAGATCAGGGCAGTGATCCAAGTTCAGGGGGTGGAGGAAACATTCCATCAATAAGAGAGGGGTCCCAATGTCCGTGTAGGAGGGGGAGGGGCTCTTTAATTTCACTTTGATTAATTTTGCTCTCTGATGAGGTTCTCTGATCTGGGGGCCTCTGATGGGGGGTCTTTGATGAGGGGGTCTCTTATACCTGTATAGGGGTTCTCTGATCTGGGGGTCTCTGATGGGGGGGTCGATGGAAGGGCCGATGGGGTTTTCTGTTGCAGGTCTGATGGGGGGACTGATGAGAGGGGTCGGGTCACCCTCATGCGTGCATGCTGTAGGGGGAAGGGTGACCCACAATTCCTGTGGTGGTGGTGGGGTAAGATGGCCCTACCTGTCAGAAAGAGCTCCCTACCATGCATTCATGTGCATGGAAATGGAGAGGGAATCAATCCTGGGCGCTGCTTCTAGCGCCAGCACAGATCAGGAGCGATTGTACTCCGGCGACAGAACTTTAGTCTCGCAAATGGAGAATCCGGCCCATTCTCTCTCTCGTCAACGCATGCACAGTGTTGTCTGTAAATATTAGACATTTCGACCAATTTATACTGAAACTCATTTACCCAGGAACTCTTAATCGTGAGACGAACAAAGGACAAGAGTAGATTCGTGCTTCAACCTGATTTTATTACAGAATCTTATTATCCAAGCTCTATTAAACAAACAACTCTTAATCCTTAATAGAACCTATCAGCACTGTACTGTCGATCTGAGACTCTGATACTGCCCGTGCAGTTGCGCTTGGACAGGCTGCCCCGCTGGCTTCGGCTCTTTGTCCCCGCTAAGCTCTGCCGATTCCGATGACCTTGCCTCTGAACCCAGGATCTTCTTTGTGAGGTTTGGTCTCGCTCGTCTTCCGCCATCGCCGTGTCTTCTCGAGCCTTTGCTGGGTGGAGTCTTCGCTCGAGATGGAATCTTCGCTGGGGCGGGCCTCCAGGTGTCTCCTCTTATAACCCCCCTTCCCGCTCTTCATCACGCCCTTCTGGAAGGTTCTCTGGCTTCCAGCGAATTAGGTTACGGGGGTTTTGCAGCACCCAGGCCTTCCCTTCCTCGCCTCTGACTCGTGTTTGTGTTTTAAACTTGGCCTGCCTGAATTCCCATCAAGCCTTGCTGTTGAATTTAGATGGCCAATTCTGTATCTGGATTGGCTTTTCAGACTGTTGGCCCCCCTCACCGCTGTGTCTCTCACTCTCTCACACACTTTCTCTCCCTTTCTCTTTCTTACACACACACATACTCCATCCTCAGCTGCCCAAAGCAGACAGAGCCCTCCATCTCTTATATATACACACACACACACACACACACATATACCCTGTCTCTAACAGGCTGATGGTCCCTGCTGTTCTCCCATCCCAACCATTGTCGTGTTCTTCCCTCTGCCTGCTTTCCCTCCACCCCAAATCCCACTCGCCCTCTCATCCCGCTCCATGACCCGCTGACTGCCTAAATCCATGGCTGCCTCCCCACCTGGGGCAGAGCCACTTCCCCATCTACCCCGAGGTCACTTTCCCTCCCACCTCACGCCCACTGACCATCCAGTTCCATGCACACTAGCCCTCCCATCTCACAGCTACTCACCTTCCTGTCCAGTGGCCATGTACCCTCTCACCCAATGGCTACTGACAGTCCCACCACGTGCCTAATTACCCTCCCTCTCTATGCCTATTTACCCTCCAATCCCCTGACCATTTACCTCCCACGTCAAGGCCACTGACCCTCCCATCCCATGGCAACTTACCCTCCCACCCAATGCCTACTTAGCCTCCCACCCCATGTCACTTACCCTCCTGCTTCATGGTCACTTACCCTCTTGCTCCATGGTTGTTTCCCCCACTGTAGTGATGAGCTGCCATTTTGAACTGTTGCAGTCCCTGTGGTGTAAGTGCACCCACCGTGCATTAGGGAGGGAACTCCAGGTTTTTCATCCAGTGACAGTGAAGCGATCGCGATATATTTCCGAGTCAGGATGGTGAGTGGCTTGGAGGGAAAGTTCCAGGTGGTGGTGGTCCCAGGTATCTTCTGCTCTTGTTCTTCTAGATGTCAGTGGTTGCATATTTGGAAGGCGATATCAAAGGAAATTAGCGAATATCTGCAATGCAATATGGTATACATTGCTGCTACTACTGTGTGTTGGCAGTAGATGGAATGAATATTGAAGGTAATGGATGAGCTTTCAATCGAGTGGGCTGTTTTGTCCTGGATGGTGTCGAGCTTCTTGAGTGTCGTTGGAGCTGCACTCATCCAGGCAAGTGGAGTGTATTCCATCACATCCTGATTTGTGATTTGCAGATGGTGGACAGGCGCTGGAGAGCCAGGAGGTGTGTTACTCATCAAAGAATTTCCACCCTCTTACCTTCTCTTGTAGCCGCAGTATTTATATGGCTGTGTCCAGTTCCGTTTCTGGTTAATGGTAACCCCCAGGATGTTCATAGTTCTTGCTCAGAATCTATCACTTAAAAGAATAAAATGCATGAATAACAAACAACATGGGCCAAGGGTCTGTCCTTTTACCTCTGAGACCTGGGATCAAATTTGCCCATTTAGCTAGTTTGGCAGTTCTGCTCATTTTGTTGGTGATGTCAGTGAATACATTTGGATGACTCAGACCTAAGTCCAATTTGATATGAATCCACACCATTTAAGTAACGTGGTACCACCTCAAAAAGGTGACATGAATGGTCAGTGTGGGAGATGGAGAGTGTCATGGTCCCAGCTGATGTTAATAACTGGTTATTAACAGTAATAAGCAGCGCTCCGAAAGCTCGTGTTTGAAACAAACCTGTTGGACTTTAACCTGGTGTTGTAAGACTTCTTACTGTGCTCACCCCAGTCCAACGCTGGCATCTCCACATTGATGGTAATACTGGACATGTTACATCCCAGAGTGAAGCCTGGTGTGATCGATCCTAACATTATGGAGGAACGTTACTGAACAAATTCACAGGAGTCTGTTGATGAACTTTTAACACAAAGAATAAACAGGAAAAATGAACTATATTAGATCAGACATAAGGACCGGCATTCTCCCCTACCCAGCAGGGTGGGGGGTCCCGGCGTGTTGGAGTGCCGTGAACCACTCCGGCATCGGGCCACCCCAAAGGTGCGGATGTCTCCGCACGTTTCGGGGCCAAGCCCTAACATTGAGGAGCTAGGCCCGCGCCGGAGTGGTTGGCGCTCCGCCGGCTGGCATGGACAGCCTTTGGTGCCACGCCAGCCGGGGCTTAAGGGACTTCGCCCGCCAGCGGATGTCCGCGCATGCGCCAGAGCGTCAGCGGCTGCTGATGTCAACCCGCGCTGCGCAGTGGAGGGGGTCACTTCCGCCTCCACCATGGTGAAGACTATGGCGAAGGCGGAACGAAAAGAGTGCCCCCACGGCACAGGCCCGCCCACCAATCGGTGGGCCCCGATCACGGGCCAGGCCACCGTGGGGGCACCCCCGGGGCCAGATAGCCCCGCACCCCCCAGGACCCTGGAGCCCGCCCGCGCCACCTGCTCCCGCCAGTAAGGTAGGTGGTTTGATCCACGCCGGCAGGAGAGTCTGTTTCTCTACTCCTGTCCCGAAAATCTTTTGAGCAGGATCTGTTTCTGATCTCTGACCTTCTCCCTTGCCTGGGACTGTTTTCAGGGGCCTGTTTCTGGTCCCTGGTGGGAATTTTACGTTGCTCAAGGGGGCACACAGTCAACCTGGAAGCGCCTGAAATTGCACAACAAGACATTGGCCGTGCATCCCGGCATCATCGCGCAGTATTGCGAGCAGCGCGCGCCCCAAGTGTCGGAAACGCACCCTCCCACAATCAAGGAGGAAATTTAGTCCATTATGGGGGTCAACTAAACCCAATTTTACGTGTCCCATCTGCTTTTACAGTTGGAAGGCCGCCCGACCTGGTGCCATTTACACTTCAGCTGTAACCTCGATCCAGGACGGGATGTCAGGGTTGATAGAAGATTTTAAAAGGTGTGTGGGGGCCGAGGTTTATGTTTGAATGTGTTGCCCAGACACCTTTTGCACAGTTTCTCCATTGCAATTTACATTTTACAGGTTGGCAGCTCCCTGAGGCAGCTACCACAGGAGTAGGTCATTTGGTCCCATTGATCGTGCTTCTGAATCTTCACGGCGCCGAGGACCCGGGTTCGATCTTGGCCCCAGGTCACGGTCCGTGCGGAGTTTACACATTCTCCCCGTGTCTGCGTGGGTCTCGCCCCCACAATCCAAAAAGATGTGCAGGTTAGGTTGACTGGGCCCGCTAAATTTCCCCTTCATTGGAATTTTTCTTTGAAGCGTTTCTGAATCTTATCCCCACCAAAATTACACCCACCTGGGCTCGAGCAGGAACAGAAAGACCAAAAGCAAATTACTGCAGATGCTGGAATCGGAATCAAAAAACAGAAAATTCTGGCAAATCGCTGCGGGTCTGACAGCAAATGTGCGGAGAGAGAATGGAGCTAATATTCCGGGTCCGGATGGAGCGAACATTCCGGGTCCGGATGGAGCGAACATTCCGGGTCCGGATGGAGTTAACATTCCGGGTCCGGATGGAGCTAACATTCCGAGTCCGGTTGAGTCATCAGAGTGATGGGGGGGGGCAGAGTTCCCCTATTATTATCGCTCTTATTTTCTTCTTCCGCCGCTCCTGTACAGTCGAGCTGCTTGTGTGCCACACACATGGCTCTGACTGTACTCCTCTGAGGAAGCACTGCCCTCATCAGTTTCCAAAACGGAAAACCAATTTATGAACACTCCAATATATTTTCTCTTTAACCACAATGGGCCCACATTCAGTGGGCAGAGGGGGGTCATAGAGCCAAGATCATGGTGGGGGGGTGTAACAGACCCCAGCTTACCGGGGGGGGGGGGGGGGGGGGGGGTTGGCACTGACCCCAGTGCATGGTGAGGGGAGGGGAGAGACAAAGATCCCAGCTCATGGGGTGGGGGGGGGAGAGACGAAGACCCCAGCTCATGCGGCGACTAAGTCAGGGCAGCCCAGGGATTTTGTTCCTTCAGAGAGACAGGTAGACATGATGGGATGATTGGCCACCTTCTGTGCTATCACCATTCTGTGATTCTGTGAATGCAGTTCCTGTGCGATACACTATCAATTACGCAAAGACGAGAGGAGGATGTAATTGAGGCTTTATTACACTGAGATGTGTGGCCTCCTACAGCAGCTGACGAAATGGCTGCGATACGGGGAGCACACATATTTATACTCCGCCTGCTGGGCGGAGCCAGCAGGCAGGGATCTACCCCCGTACCTGTAGTACAGGGGCCTTACCGTAAAGCACCTATATCAACATCCTATATATACAATATATACATCAGTGGTAACTACCACACTGTGTGGTGGCTCCCAGCTTCTGTGTGGCTCCCAGTGCCTGTGTGGCTCAGCTACACACTTGGTGGTGCTTTGTTAATCACTGATTTATCTCAGTAACAACGTAGTGGTGAGTGCCACATTCAACTCATCAGATATAATCACATAATTACCATTAGGGTGCAGCTTCATCCAAAAAGGGAAAAGCAAAGTTAGGGCCAGAGAGAGCATCCTGACAATTTATCGTTCTGAGTTGTTCGTTCACTCTGGGTGTAAGCTCCAGTCTGCAGGCGCCAAATCCCCAGGATGGTCTAACAGGCAAAGCGGCCGACCGTACCTATAACAGCAGGGACACCTGTGCAGAAATAATACAATGTTTGAGGGGGTGCTGCACTGATGGGGGTGCTGCCTTTCGAATGATCTGAGGCTCCCTCAGCCCTCACAGGCGATGGTGAAAGGTCCCACTGTGCTATTTCGGAGAATGGGAAGGGAACTTTTCCCTCAGTTCTGGGACTTTGCTGTGTGCAAATTGGCTGCTGCGTTTCCTGCACAACAACAGTGACCACACATCACTCGTTGGTTGATAAGGAGCTTTGGCCCGTCCTTCCTGATGCCTTTAAGATGCTGTAGAATCGGAAGTATTTCTGCCCTCAAATTATAAAATAAGAGCCTGTAAATCATGAATAGGCCTTCTGACTGTGGAGTCAAACTCAATATTTGTTGCCCCTTGAATCAATTACAGATTGGGCATTAACCAACAGAACCTGGAAGTACCGATGTTGCCGGGTAATAATTTTGATGCGATACACCGGTTACTACCTGCCCCCCACCCAACCTCTACCCTACCCCCCACCCCCCTCACTCATCCCATCTCCTTTCCCTGCAGTATGGTATGAACCAATCCTAAAGGGTGAGAAAGATAGAAAAGAAAAGAGAAACAAACACCTCCTTCCATGGACTACCTCACTCACCAAACTCTATGGCTGCATTCCGTTTCGTGCCGCATGCTTTTTACTTTTGCTGCATTAATTGAACTGAATTTATAGCGTGACGACACCCTGGGCGAGTGAGCGGTCAATTCCAGCCCCACCTGACCCAGAGTCACGTCACAGGTAAAATTAGATTTTATATTCATACCCATGGCTTTGGTTGAGTTAAATTGATTACGGTCACTAGGTTTGTAAATTTAGACACAAGTTACATTATATTATTAGAACATAGAACATAGAACAGTACAGCACAGAACAGGCCCTTCGGCCCTCAATGTTGTGCCGAGCCATGATCACCCTACTCAAACCCACGTATCCACCCTATACCCGTAACCCAACAACCCCCCCCATTAACCTTACTTTTTTTTTTAGGACACTACTGGCAATTTAGCATGGCCAATCCACCTAACCCGCACATCTTTGGACTGTGGGAGGAAACCGGAGCACCCGGAGGAAACCCACGCACACAGGGGGAGGACGTGCAGACTCCACACAGACAGTGACCCAGCCGGGAATCGAACCTGGGACCCTGGAGCTGTGAAGCATTTATGCTAACCACCATGCTACCCTGCTGCCCCAAATAATTAACAGTAATTATAATTAACTAGCCAAGAAATGCAACTGGTTATCTACTATCCAATTTCCAAACCCGCCAACCCAACCCCCAACTTTCTAAATACCCCACTCGCTACACACACAGACAAATAACACACAGAGCACAGGGTGGTTGAGCGGTAAAGAAAATATTAATAAAATAAAAGAATAAAGATCTTTGATTCAAATAGATGTCTTATTGTTAGTTTCTTTCTCACGGTTAGGTCTCCAGTTGGGTACTTCCTTCAGTTTGTAACGATCGTCACTTCAGACTCACAGAGACAGCGGGCAACCGGCAGCAGAGAGAGGGAGAAAACTCAGCTACTCTTCCTTCGAGGTCCGAGAGACTCCTGGCTGCTTCTCTGCTAAAAATAACACCTGGCAGGAACCAATCGCCGACTGTTGCCAGGCAGAACACTGTCCTTGGCCAACTCAACGATCGCCAGTTACCCAATCAAATCGGCTTCCTCCAAAACCGCTTCCCAAGATTCACTCAACACCGACGGGTCTGTTTCTCCTTTCCAAAATCCAAAACGTAGGAATACACTGTTCTGGCATGCACTCTTCTGCTCAAAGGCACAGAACGACTATGTGTCCATGGACCAAAAATATTAAAATAAAATACAAGAAATAGGACGAAATGAAATGAACAGGAAGGGCTCTTACAATGGAAAACGGAACTGGGACTACAGAAACCAGATTAGGTCATTAACTGCTCAGCTTCCAAAGCTGGAAGTGAGTTTACCCTGTCTAAACTGTGAAAAATAAATAGCTTAGCCTGCTTCGACAGTACTTTCCAGTTGCTGCTAATTAGATTAGATGTTAATAGCAACATTTAAGAACAAGAGTAACACTTTAAACCCCTCCCCAATTACTAAACTCCAAGATTGCACTCAGTTTCCTTGCTGCACTCAACAGTGCGGAACTCCCTCAGTACTGACCCACCGACACTGCAGCACTCCCTCAGTACTGACCCTCTGACAGTGCAGCACTCCCTCAGTACTGACCATCGGACAGTGCAGCCCTCCCTCAGTACTGACCCTCTGACAGTGCAGCACTCCCTCAGCACTGACCCTCTGACAGTGCAGCACTCCCTCAGTACTGACCCGCTGACAGTGCAGCACTCCCTCAGCACTGACCCTCTGACAGTGCAGCACTCCCTCAGTACTGACCCTCTGACAGTGCGGCACTCCCTCAGTACTGACCCTCTGACAGTGCAGCACTCCCTCAGTACTGACCCTCTGACAGTGCGGCACTCCCTCAGCACTGACCCTCTGACAGTGCAGCACTCCCTCAGTACTGACCCTCTGACAGTGCGGCACTCCCTCAGTACTGACCCTCTGACAGTGCGGCACTCCCTCAGTACTGACCCTCTGACAGTGCAGCACACCCTCAGTACTGACCCTCTGACAGTGCGGCACTCCCTCAGCACTGACCCTCTGACAGTGCAGCACTCCCTCAGTACTGACCCTCTGACAGTGCAGCACTCCCTCAGTACTGACCCACCGACACTGCAGCACTCCCTCAGCACTGACCCTCTGACAGTGCGGCACTCCCTCAGTACTGACCCTCTGACAGTGCGGCACTCCCTCAGTACTGACCCTCTGACAGTGCAGCACTCCCTCAGTACTGACCCTCTGACAGTGCAGCACTCCCTCAGTACTGACCCTCTGACAGTGCAGCACTCCCTCAGTACTGACCCTCTGACAGTGCAGCACTCCCTCAGTACTGACCCTCTGACAGTGCAGCACTCCCTCAGTACTGACCCTCTGACAGTGCAGCACTCCCTCAGCACTGACCCTCTGACAGTTCGGCACTCCCTCAGTACTGACCCTCTGACAGTGCGGCACTCCCTCAGTACTGACCCTCTGTCAGTGCAGCACTCCCTCAGTACTGACCCTCTGACAGTGCAGCGCTCCCTCAGTACTGACCCTCTGACAGTGCGGCACTCCCTCAGTACTGACCCTCTGACAGTGCAGCACTCCCTCAGTACTGACCCTCTGACAGTGCAGCACTCCCTCAGTACTGACCCTCTGACAGTGCGGCACTCCCTCAGTACTGACCCACTGACAGTGCAGCACTCCCTCAGTACTGACCCTCTGACAGTGCGGCACTCCCTCAGTACTGACCCTCTGACAGTGCAGCACTCCCTCAGTACTGACCCTCTGACAGTGCAGCACTCCCTCAGTACTGACCCTCTGACCCTCTGACAGTGCAGCACTCCCTCAGTACTGACCCTCTGACCCTCTGACAGTGCAGCACTCCCTCAGTACTGACCCTCTGACCCTCTGACAGTGCAGCACTCCCTCAGTACTGACCCTCTGACAGTGCGGCACTCCCTCAGTACTGACCCTCTGACAGTGAGGCACTCCCTCAGTACTGACCCTCTGACAGTGCGGCACTCCCTCAGTACTGACCCTCTGACAGTGAGGCACTCCCTCAGTACTGACCCTCTGACAGTGCGGCCCTCCCTCAGTACTGACCTTCTGACAGTGCAGCACACCCTCAGTACTGACCCTCTGACAGTGCAGCACTCCCTCAGTACTGACCCTCTGACAGTGAGGCACTCCCTCAGTACTGACCCTCTGAAAGTGCAGCACTCCCGCAGCACTGACCCTCTGACAGTGCAGCACTCCCTCAGTACTGACCCTCTGACAGTGAGGCACTCCCTCAGTACTGACCCTCTGACAGTGCGGCACTCCCTCAGTACTGACCCTCTGACAGTGCGGCACTCCCTCAGTACTGACCCTCTGACAGTGCAGCACTCCCTCAGTACTGACCCTCTGACAGTGCAGCACTCCCACAGTACTGACCCTCTGACAGTGCAGCACTCCCTCAGTACTGACCCTCTGACAGTGCAGCACTCCCTCAGTACGGACCCTCTGACAGTGCAGCACTCCCTCAGTACTGACCCTCTGACAGTGCAGCGCTCCCTCAGTACTGACCCTCTGACAGTGCAGCGCTCCCTCAGTACTGACCCTCTGACAGTGCAGCACTCCCTCAGTACTGACCCTCTGACAATGCAGCACTCCCTCAGTACTGACCCTCTGACAGTGCAGCACTCCCTCAGTACTGACCCTCTGACAGTGCGGCACTCCCTCAGCACTGACCCTCTGACAGTGCAGCACTCCCTCAGTACTGACCCTCTGACAGTGCGGCACTCCCTCAGTACTGACCCTCTGACAGTGCGGCACTCCCTCAGTACTGACCCTCTGACAGTGCAGCACACCCTCAGTACTGACCCTCTGACAGTGCGGCACTCCCTCAGCACTGACCCTCTGACAGTGCAGCACTCCCTCAGTACTGACCCTCTGACAGTGCAGCACTCCCTCAGTACTGACCCACCGACACTGCAGCACTCCCTCAGCACTGACCCTCTGACAGTGCGGCACTCCCTCAGTACTGACCCTCTGACAGTGCGGCACTCCCTCAGTACTGACCCTCTGACAGTGCAGCACTCCCTCAGTACTGACCCTCTGACAGTGCAGCACTCCCTCAGTACTGACCCTCTGACAGTGCAGCACTCCCTCAGTACTGACCCTCTGACAGTGCAGCACTCCCTCAGTACTGACCCTCTGACAGTGCAGCACTCCCTCAGTACTGACCCTCTGACAGTGCAGCACTCCCTCAGCACTGACCCTCTGACAGTTCGGCACTCCCTCAGTACTGACCCTCTGACAGTGCGGCACTCCCTCAGTACTGACCCTCTGTCAGTGCAGCACTCCCTCAGTACTGACCCTCTGACAGTGCAGCGCTCCCTCAGTACTGACCCTCTGACAGTGCGGCACTCCCTCAGTACTGACCCTCTGACAGTGCAGCACTCCCTCAGTACTGACCCTCTGACAGTGCAGCACTCCCTCAGTACTGACCCTCTGACAGTGCGGCACTCCCTCAGTACTGACCCACTGACAGTGCAGCACTCCCTCAGTACTGACCCTCTGACAGTGCGGCACTCCCTCAGTACTGACCCTCTGACAGTGCAGCACTCCCTCAGTACTGACCCTCTGACAGTGCAGCACTCCCTCAGTACTGACCCTCTGACCCTCTGACAGTGCAGCACTCCCTCAGTACTGACCCTCTGACCCTCTGACAGTGCAGCACTCCCTCAGTACTGACCCTCTGACCCTCTGACAGTGCAGCACTCCCTCAGTACTGACCCTCTGACAGTGCGGCACTCCCTCAGTACTGACCCTCTGACAGTGAGGCACTCCCTCAGTACTGACCCTCTGACAGTGCGGCACTCCCTCAGTACTGACCCTCTGACAGTGAGGCACTCCCTCAGTACTGACCCTCTGACAGTGCGGCCCTCCCTCAGTACTGACCTTCTGACAGTGCAGCACACCCTCAGTACTGACCCTCTGACAGTGCAGCACTCCCTCAGTACTGACCCTCTGACAGTGAGGCACTCCCTCAGTACTGACCCTCTGAAAGTGCAGCACTCCCGCAGCACTGACCCTCTGACAGTGCAGCACTCCCTCAGTACTGACCCTCTGACAGTGAGGCACTCCCTCAGTACTGACCCTCTGACAGTGCGGCACTCCCTCAGTACTGACCCTCTGACAGTGCGGCACTCCCTCAGTACTGACCCTCTGACAGTGCAGCACTCCCTCAGTACTGACCCTCTGACAGTGCAGCACTCCCACAGTACTGACCCTCTGACAGTGCAGCACTCCCTCAGTACTGACCCTCTGACAGTGCAGCACTCCCTCAGTACGGACCCTCTGACAGTGCAGCACTCCCTCAGTACTGACCCTCTGACAGTGCAGCGCTCCCTCAGTACTGACCCTCTGACAGTGCAGCGCTCCCTCAGTACTGACCCTCTGACAGTGCAGCACTCCCTCAGTACTGACCCTCTGACAATGCAGCACTCCCTCAGTACTGACCCTCTGACAGTGCGGCACTCCCTCAGTACTGACCCTCTGACAGTGCGGCACTCCCTCAGTACTGACCCTCTGACAGTGCGGCACTCCCTCAGTACTGACCCTCTGACAGTGCAGCACTCCCTCAGCACTGACCCTCTGACAGTGCAGCACTCCCTCAGTACTGACCCTCTGACAGTGCGGTGCTCCCTCAGTACTGACCCTCCCACAGTGCGGCGCTCCCTCAGTACTGACCCTCTGACAGTGCAGCACTCCCTCAGTACTGACCCTCTGACAGTGCGGCACTCCCTCAGTACTGACCTTCTGACAGTGCAGCACTCCCTCAGTACTGACCCTCTGACAGTGCAGCACTCCCTCAGTACTGACCCTCTGACAGTGCAGCACTCCCTCAGTACTGACCCTCTGACAGTGCAGCACTCCCTCAGTACTGACCCTCTGACAGTGCGGCATTCCCTCAGTACTGACCCTCTGACAGTGCAGCACTCCCTCAGTGCTGACCCTCTGACAGTGCAGCACACCCTCAGTACTGACCCTCTGACAGTGCAGCACTCCCTCAGTACTGACCCTCTGACAGTGCAGCACTCCCTCAGTACTGACCCTCTGACAGTGCAGCACTCCCTCAGCGCTGACCCTCTGACAGTGCAGCACTCCCTCAGTACTGACCCTCTGACAGTGCAGCACTCCCTCAGTACTGACCCTCTGACAGTGCAGCACTCCCTCAGTACTGACCCTCTGACCCTCTGACAGTGCAGCGCTCCCTCAGTACTGACCCTCTGACAGTGCAGCACTCCCTCAGTACTGACCCTCTGACCCTCTGACAGTGCAGCGCTCCCTCAGTACTGACCCTCTGACAGTGCAGCACTCCCTCAGTACTGACCCTCTGACAGTGCAGCACCCCCTCGGTACTCCACCCGAGTTTCAGCCTGGATATTGTGCTTTTGCTCTGGAGTGGGAAATGAACCCATAACCCTGTAATGAGAGGTCAGAGGGCGACCAACTGAGCGACGGCTGACACGTTCTACGAACTGAGGGAGTATAACACTGAACGAGCTGGAATGGCAGACAGCAGGGAAAATTAACTTGGTGAAAGCCAAGTACTGGGAATGCTGGAAAACTGAAGTAAAGGCAGAAAACGCTGCGGGCCTCAGCGGGTCCGGCAGCATCTGTGGTGAGAGAAACAAGAGTTAACTTGTATGTCTGTCTGACTTCTTCAGGGGTGAAGAAAGATGAGCGTCTTTCCACATCAGGAGATAATAGCACTTCTGGATTGAGGCTTCAAAAAGAACCTTCAAACCTTGATCACAAAATAAGTCTGGAGAACAAGCAAAACTGTACCCTTCCCAAACACGGATATGAATGCAAAGCTGCCAAGCGAAGGAATATTGGAGAAGGAATGGGAGAAAAGCAACATGGGAAACCAATTAAAATATACTGGAGTGTTGACACCTCTTTGTGAACTCATTAAGGTGTTGAGTGACAGTCTGGAGGACTCCTCACCTTTGCCTAATGACAGCCCCAAGTGCCCTTAGGCACTTTGGCATATACGACAGTGTAACCTCCTCCCCTTGTAAACAAGCTCACAGAAAGCCAAGCAAAGCTTAAGGCAACTGTCGAGTCATGGCTAGGGGATTCAGATTGACAGCAGTAACTAACGTAAACAGGCACGTTGTCAGCTACAGGTGCTAAGGCTGCATCGTGAATGTGTCCGGCGGAGACATCGAGCGGAAGTGAAAGACAGAGACCCGGAGTTCAAACCAGCACCCAGAAGGAGTTGGGCCTTAAGCCCCACATGATAGTAGGCTTCAGGCCTTACTTACCTCAGACCAGCGAGCTATGGACATCTGCTGCCGCTTCCAGAAGGGCACCATCAGGAATGGGGGGGTTGGAATTTAGGTGGGATACAGAGGATGCAGGTTGACTGGGACAGGTGTAATGGGACAGGAAGGTGACAGGGAAAGAGGGTTGTTTGGCAAGGAGGAGTCAAGGCAACGATTGGGAAGGAGGTGGTGCTGGTCATTGCCAGAAATCCGGTAGCTTTAATTGTGGAGCCTGGAAGTGCAGCTTAGTGTCCCACAACCAGGTAAAGATTTTTTAAACTTACCTTTTAGATGGCAGGTTGCATTGAGCCACATATAGACATGAAAGCCTTGTATGAGCTGTGGAAACCAACTTGGCAAAGGGGTCTCAAAATGGTGGGAGACCCTTTATTGGCCTAAATAAAGAAACTAACCAAACTCAGGTGCAAGACCTGGGAACCTCTTTTTATTTTCTTTTTTTTGTACAAATTTAGATTACCCAATTATTTTTTCCAATTAAGGGGCAATTTAGTGTGGCCAATCCACCTACTGTGCACATTTTTGGGTTGTGGGGGCGAAACCCACGCAAACACAGGGAGAATGTGCAAACTCCACACGGACAGTGACCCAGAGCCGGGATCGAACCTGGGACTTCAGCGCCGTGAGGCGGTTGTGCTAACCACTAGGCCACCGTGCTGCCCTGGGAACCTCTTTTGAAGTTCATTACCAATATGGTGGGCAGCATATTCCAGTCAGGAATATTACCCATTTTATGCCTGTAAAATGGGTGCAGCATCATTTAAAATCTAGCCCAACGGTATTAATTCTTCCCCTCTCCTTGCTTTTACAAAGGTGCAATATTCCACTTTCACTCAGTTGGTCGCCTTGCCTCTGGTTCAGAAGGTCATGGGTTTAATGCTGCGCCTGAGCACATCATCTAGGCCGACATTCTAATATAGTGCTGTCTGAGGCTGTGTCATCAGAGAGCCCCCAGCTGGTTTACGATCCTTGGGTTCAGTTCCAGTACCAGATGAGGCCCCCCCCCCCTTCTCAACCTTGCCCCTCACCTGAGGTTTGGTGATCCTCAGGTTAATTCACGACCAGTCAGCTCTCCCCCTCAAAGGGGAAAGCAGCCTATGGTCATCTGGGACTATCATTAAATCCCTACAGTGCAGAAGGAGGCCATTCAGCCCATCGAGTCTGCACCGGCCCTTGGAAAGAGCACCCTACTTAAGCCCACTCCTCCACCCTATCTCCGTAACCCAGTAACCCCACCCAACTTTTTGGACACCCCTTGGCCGATCCACCTAACCTGCACACCTTTGGACTGTGGGAGGAAACCGGAGGAC
This sequence comes from Scyliorhinus canicula, assembly GCF_902713615.1. Lineage (NCBI taxonomy): Eukaryota > Metazoa > Chordata > Chondrichthyes > Carcharhiniformes > Scyliorhinidae > Scyliorhinus > Scyliorhinus canicula. Next base: position 120,919,547 of record NC_052163.1, on the reverse strand, counting down.
CCGGAGGAAACCCACACAGACACGGGCAGAATGTGCAAACTCCACATAGTCACCTGAGGCTGGAATTGAGCCTGGATCTGTGAGACAGCGGTGCTAACTACTATGGCAACTTTACTTTTAAATCAGACAGCCCAACCATTGTTTTGATTTATTTAAATAAATTCCTGTCTGCCTTTAAGGTATCTTTAAGACCTTCTTGGTCACCTCTCCTATTGTCTCCATATGTGTGAATCAGTGGCAAAGTTTGTCTGCTAACACTGTTGGGAAGTGCTTTGGGACATTTTACTATGTTAAAAGTGCTGGAGTGTATCCATCAAAGGCTAAAATGCTTCTTCTGAGTGATGAGGGAGTTGGCCACGGAATTGGAGTAGATACCTGAGGAAGGACAGTTATAGCACAGTCACAGGTGGGTTTACCCCTGATTGATACCCTCGCATTGTTTATTCCGCTCGTGTGTGTCAACTAGATTATCCCACCGCACAATGTTCATTAACCGTCACTGAGCGCACCCTCTAATGCTGCAAGAACATGGAACAGTTACAATTTTAATTGGTTTTTCTTACACCATCAGCTTGCCACAGTGTCTCTTTGGAATAAGACAAAAGAACATGTATTAATTAAATGCAGGAGCTACAGTTCTCACTTCATGTTTCAACAGACTGGCTTTAGAGGCATTAAAAGATTAATTTGACTGCGATTCATTTAAAATGCAAATGCCTGCTCAGTGCAGTTAACCTGGACTTGTATCAAGGGAAGTGGCTGCTGGATAGAGCTGTACTTTCCACCACCTAGTGGCAATGGTGGGCTCCTGTGTACAACGCTGCCCTCCCTTCTCCCCTTGTGACCTTGCATTGGAACACTGGACTGACGCTCCCATTGCATCCTGCTTCGGTCCTGAGGGTATTTTCTGCTGCGCACTATGTCTGTATTACTTCTGCGACTGGAAATTGCTGCCTTTACACTGTGGAGTTCAGCACGAGTGTAAATATTTGTTTTCTATTTTTTTTCCAATCATGTCATGAGTGTGGTGATTCTGACTGACGCGCGGTGGGAAAGAAAGAGATTATAATGTAGGTTGGGAGAGATGTGCTGGAATTGGGGTCAGAACCCAGTTATGTTTAGTTGAAGAAAGACTTGTGTTCATGTCTTTCACAATGTCAGCATGTCCCATTGAGCTCGGTGGCCTATTTCCTTCCAAAAATATACTTTATTTATAAAATTAGTAAAAGTACGTTGCATAACAGTTCAAATTTGACATTAAACGATGTGCACAATAGGCCCATTTCTTTCAGATCCATGTGTGCTACTCTGAGGTGTTTGACTACAATTCCAGTTTGTATTTACAAGATACATGTTTAATTCATGTCAAACATCCTGTGATGCACACAGCCTGAGGGCTTTCACAAGGCTTCCAGACCCATAGCAGAAAGGCCTTAGTCACCCTTCTCCGCTGAACCTTTGCATTAGCTGTCCCGCACTTTAGTCTGTCCCTCAGCATGTTGTCTGGGACCTCGGAATTTTCCAGTGGGCCCTGTGCAATGGAAGACCAGTAGGTTTGGGGCAGGTAAAAGACCCCACTGATGGTCCTCCAGCTGCAGTTGATGCATCCCTGGGAACAGGCCATGGAGCACAGAGATCTGTGGAGGTGTTCTGGATGAACCTCGACAAAAAAACATCGCCTCTCTTTCCAGACCTGCTTTGAAAATGCACATTCCCGAAGGAAGTGAACAACATTGTCTTTGTTGTAATATAGGAAATGCAGCAGCCAATTAGCGCACAGCAAGCTCCCACAAACAGCAATGTGATAATGAACAAAAAATGTGTTTCTTTTAGTGATGTTAGTTGAGGTATAAATATTGGCAAAGGTCCTGAGAGAACTCCACTGCTCCAATTCGACCAGTGCCATGGAATCTTTTGCACCCACCCGAGAGGGAAGATAGGGCCTCTGTTCCCTGTCTCTTCTGAAAGACGGCACCTCAGTCCTGTACTCGGGTGTCAAAGGTGATCTTGTCTCGGACTGGAGTTTCACAGATGTTGACGTTTACCCCCTCACTCATTTTCCTCACCCTATTATGCCTGTTCCGCTTGTACAAACCCAGGTCAATGGGATTCACAATCTAGGAAACCATCATGGGGCCGCAACCCTTTCCGCTGGGAATGACGGGAATGTTACCAGGAATGGGAACCTATGCTGAGTTCAGAGTGCTGCAGTGTCAGAGGGAAATGGAACCCAACTTAAACTCTGTCTAAATGAATGGGTTTTGATTGTGTTTAAACCGGGACAATATCCTTTGGATGATCGTTCGGACCGAGGTTCCATCCATCTGTCTGGTTAACAGATTGCATGGAATCACTTGAAGGGAAGTACCAAGTTCTCTTAATGCCTTGACAAACACTCATTCTGCACCAATAGCAAAATAAGATGAATGGAGCTGATAATCTCATTGCTGCGTCTGGGATCTTGCTGTGTATCAATTGGCTGTCCAATTTGTCAATAGACACCACACACTTCAAATGTAACACATGAAACCTACTGAGACAAGTTTTGTTTCTTAATTATGATTTTAAATTGTTTTTTGATTGCTGTCGGTTTATGGAGTTCAACTAAGAGGAACTGAGGATTTCACTCTGAACCTTTCCTGAAGGAAAACGCATATCAAAGCAACAGTTGGCAAGAAGCATTTCTCCTTGCAGTTCTCAAAGTTTTCTTTGCTCTTCCTTTCATTTCTAACTTTGTAGATCAGTTAACGGCCTACAGCATCATCCTTAACAAATTGATTCTAATTTTTTCATATGTACAAGATGGCAAATGAGTTGGAAGAGACTCCCTGAAGGTCAGAACCTGCAACAAATTGTGACTGTTGACATGGCAAAAGTCAGTCGGCAATGTTGGTGAGTTAGGTGTGGTGCAACGACAGAACTCAAGCAGCTGAGTCAGAACGTGATGCTTTTGTGTCCCAGTACAGAGACCTGAGGACTGAATTCCAGGTCCGTACTGTCGGGAGTGCTGCAGTGTTGGACACGCCATCCTTCAGTTAAGCTGCTGAGATACGGCCCAATTCAACCTGTCAGGTTACGAATTGATGAAGAGCGGGGGAGTTCTCTCTGGTGTCCTAGCCAATCTGCACGCCCTCATTCAGCTCAGGGCGGGATTCTCCCAGCCCTGGGCCGGGCCGGAGAATCCCCACGAATGGGTCACGCCGCCCCGACGGCGGCACGTGATTCTCCGCAAAGCGGAGAATCAGCACCATTGGTGCCGGTCGTGGGCCGTTATCTACGGCTGGCCCGCCGATTCTCCGACCCAGATGGGCCGAGCGGCCGTAAGAAAAGAGCCGAGTCCCGCCGGCGCCGTTCTAACCTGCTCTCAGCTAGCGGGACCCCGGCGTTGAAGGGCTGGGTGGTGGCCTGTCGGGGGAGGAGGGTGGGGCCTCCGATGTGGCATGGTCCGCCATCGGGGCCCATCGATCAGCGACCCAGCCTCTGTGGCTGGGGCCTCCTTTCCTACATACCGGCCCTTGTAGTCCTGCGCCATGTTGCGTTGGGGCCGGCGCGTTGAAGGAGGCCACTGCGCATGTCCTTGTTGGTGTCGGTGTAACTGCTCATGCACAGACTCCGCGGCACACAGTTTGTGCCAGGATCGGCGGCTAGAGCGGCGCAAACTGCTCCAGCGCCATGCTGGACCCCTGTAGGGGCCAGAATTAGTCCTAGGAGCGGCCCTTGCGGATTTCCTTAGATAGGAAAAAATTAGGTTCACCTTGAGAGGGTCTGTGGAGGGGTTTGCCCGGAGATGGAAACCGTTTGTCGACTTCTTTCTCGGATAGTTAAAATGTCAGCGGGGGGGGGGGGGATCTTTGGGCTTAAAAAATAAAGGCAGGGAGTGTGGAGGGTGTTATATTTTAAATAATGACTTACCTAAAATATATATATTACTCTTGAATCCACCAGGATGATAAAATTACCATAGTCTTCTTGTTGAATGATGAACTATTTAATGAGTAATAAAATAATAAACCGTGAATCTTTTTACTCAACACTAAACTAACCATAAAGAATTAAAGTACAACACAGATAACTATATAACTATACACTATTATAACAAACTAGTTGTAACTTCTCTCACGCTAGCTATTCTACGTCTTGCTTGTTCGCTGTTCTTTTTCTTTTTAAATTTAGAGTACCCAATTATTTTTTCCAATTAAGGGACAATTTAGCGTGGCCAATCCACCTACTCTGCACATTTTTGGGTTGTGGGGGCGAAACCCACGCAGACACGGGGAGAATGTGCAAACTCCACACGGACAGCGACCCAGAGCCGGGATCGAACCTGGGACCTCAGCGCCATGAGGCAGCTGTGCTAACCACGAGGCCACCGTGCTGCCCGCTTGTTCACTGTTCTGAATCAGATCATCATGTCATCTGACTCAGAAAAGGCGGGAAACCAGTTCTTATAGTATCTGACTGTGAGCCATCTAGTGTTGAAATGACTGTACTACATTTACATACATTGATCATGGGATTGGTTTAGCACACTGGGCTAAATCGCTGGCTTTTAAAGCAGACCAAGGCAGGCCAGCAGCACGGTTCATTTCCCGTACCAGCCTCCCTGAACAGGTGCTGGAATGTGGTGACTAGGGGCTTGTCACAGTAACTTCATTGAAGCCTACTTGTGACAATAAGCGAATTTCATTTCATGTGTATTGATATCTGAATATCACCACAGAGGGGAATGGCAGGAAGAGTGGAGCAGTGGGTATTTGTTAGGCGATTCCTGTTTGTCTTCTTTTTGGTTTTGGTTTTTTAAAAAAGAAGTGGGGGGGTTGCTGACTTTGGGATTTAAAAAAAACTTCAAGTTGCGGAAGGACTGAAGATTTTAAGGTGGAAAATATGAGGGAAAGGTAAGTCTGTGAGAATGCGGAAAGAATATCTCGGGTTGAGTGGGAAAGTTGTCCTTCAATTCAACCAATCAGAGTCACGTTGCAGTATTTGCTGTCTGAGTTAAATATACATGACAATCCTCGGCAAACCCGTAACAGTGTCAACACGGGATTGGCTGTGTTTAAAATGGAAAGGGCACACTCTCTCCTTTGAAGTTTTAGTCAGCACCTGTGCTCTCTTTGTTCAAGTCATAAAATATTAATGAACAACAAATTGCCCCAGGAAGGTATTAACCTATATTTAAGGCAGTTCTCACATCTTTTCTGCACTGTCAACAAAATCTCAATATCTGAGTCCATGATCTATGGGTGAGTGAACTGAATGAGAAATTTCTTACTCACAAGCTGCCCAAATGTCCTATTTATCTGTCTTTCTCTCTCTCTCTCTCTCTATTTCTCATCCTATCTATCTCTAATCTGGTTATGTCAATGGACAGGTAGTCCAGTCAAAGCCAAGTTCCTAACCCCACCGTGGCGATTTGATAATCTTCATTCACCTTATGTTTTGAAGAAAAGCTGGTATCGGTGAAGGTGATCGTGAAGCAGGAAGATTGTCACCAAAACCCAACTGCTTTACTAAATAGCCTTCAGGGAATTCTCATGGTTTATCTGCCTCAACTAGCTTCAACCTGGCTCTGCTCATTTCCCTGAGCACGACTCGGCTCGGCCTCAGCATGTTGAACCAGCCCTGGGTTATGCTCTGTTTTCTCTTCCGCAGTTTGGCCACGGGTGTTCCATGGGATTCGAGACCCCAAACGTCAGGACCAGATAAAAGTTCGATGCGGCGGGGTGGGGGGGGGGGGTCACAAAAGTCCCTTTTTTTCATTTCGGACTGAGATGAGGAGAAATTTCTTAACCAAGAGGGTTGTGAGTCTTGGAAATTCTCTATTGCAAAGAACTGTGGTTGCTGAATTGTTAAGTACATTCAAGACTGAAATCGACAGATTTTTTTCTGGGTTCTAATGGAGTCGAGAGATATGAAAATCGCTTATTGTCACAAGTAGGCTTCAAATTAAGTTGCTGTGAAAAGCCCTAGTCACCACATTCCGGCGCCTGTTCGGGGAGGCTGGTACGGGAATTGAACCGTGCTGCTGGCCTGCCGTGGTCTGCTTTAAAAGCCAGCTATTTAGCCCAGTGTGCTAAACCAGGGGAGAAAACAGGAAACTGGAAGTGAGGTAAAACAGCAATAGTGATCGTGTTGAATGGTGGAGCAGGCCCGAGGAGGCCTGACAGACTGTTCCGGTTTCTTATTAAGCAGCAAGCCTCATGGAGAGCACAGAGCTTGTACATGTGGAAACCCGCATGCCTTCACTCAGGTGTCCCTTTCCTTTCATCCTGGCTTGCTGCTTCTTGATGTTATATACCCTTCCAGCCATGTTGGTAATGAGCCTTTATATCTCCCGAGAAGCTTTTGACATGTCTGTCCCCTTCTCCTCCTTACTCGCCCCTGTAATTCCCCCCTCTTATCGAAATGTAATTTGCGCGCAAGGTTCCTCGGTGTTACATTCTAGTGCGTTGCAATGATTGAGCCAGTGCACCAAAGAACGTCTAGTTCATGACTAGTTAAGATTTATTAAATTACAATAACATGGGTAGAAGACAATACTAATACTACTAACGAACTGTAAGCTGTTAACAACCAGAATACAAGAGCAAACACTGAACACGACTATCCATGACGACTCCTCACCCAGACGCCCCGAGGTTGCAGTGTCACGTGGTGTCGTTCTACTGCCACCTGCTGGTTGGAGGTCTAACGTATTGTCACACAGAATTGTTCATGCATAACATTACGCTCGGGTGCCATTGGGTTTGACTGGAAAATTGAGCCCTTGGGACTGAGATGGGCCTCAAAGTACAGAATGGTATTTTAAAAGCTGAAGTCGAAAATTGCAAGGTATCATTGTTAACAAGTGCCAACTCCCAGAAGCACTCAGTGCTCAAAACGAATAACCTGCAACATTTTGTTTCAGCAGCGCGCTAAAGCACATGGCGTTGGGTGCTTCCCCTTTTATTACGTGCTGTGGAGATGCCGCCGTTGGACTGGGGTGAGCACAGTAAGAAGTCTTACAACACCAGGTTAAAGTCCAACATGTTCATTTAAACACGAGCTTTCGGAACACTGCTCCTTCCTCAGGTGAATGAAAAGGTATGTTCCAGAAACATATATATAGACAAAGATGCAAGGCAATGCTTTGAATGCGAGCATTTGCAGGTAATTAAGTCTTTACAGATCCAGAGGTGGAGTAACCCCAGGTTAAAGAGGCAGGAATTGTCTCAAGCCAGGGCAGTTGGTAGGATTTCGCAAGTCCAGGCCAGATGGTGTGGGGTGAATGTAATGCGACATGAATCCAAGATCCCGGTTGAGGCCATACTCATGCGTGCGGAACTTGGCTATAAGTTTCTGCTCGGCGATTTTGCGTTGTGGCGCATCCTGAAGGCCACCTTGGAGAACGCTTACCCGAAGATCAGAGGCTGAATGCCCTTGACTGCTGAAGTGTTCCCCGACTGGAAGGGAACATTCCTGCCTGGCGATTGTTGTGCAATATCCGTTCATCCGTTGTCGCAGCATCTGCATGGTCTCGCCAATGTACTACGCTTTGGAACATCCTTTCCTGTAGCTTATGAGGTAGACAACGTTGGCCGAGTCGCACGAGTATGTGCCGTGTACCTGGTGGGTGGTGTTCTCATGTGTAATGGTGTTATCCGTGTCAATGATCTGGCACGTCTTGCAGAGATTGCCATGGCAGGGTTGTGGTGGTGTTGTGGTCGCTATTCTGAAGGCTGGGTAGTTTGCTGCAAACAATGGTTTGTTTGAGGTTGCGCAGTTGTTTGAAGGCAAGTAGTGGGGTTGTGGGGATGACCTTGGCAAGATGTTCATCTTCATCATCGATGACGTGGTGAAGGCTGCGAAGAAGATGTCGTCGTTTCTCCACTCCGGGGAAGTACTGGACGGCAAAGGGTACTCTGTCGGTTGTGTCCCGTGTTTGTCTTCTGAGGAGGTCGGTGTGGTTTTTTGCTGTGGTGCGTTGGAACTGTCGATTGATGAGTCAAGCGCCATATCCCGTTCGTATGAGGGCATCTTTCACCATCTGTAGATGTCTGTTACACTCCTCATCGTCTGACCAGATCCTGTGTGTGTAGAGGGTCTGTCCATAGGGGATGGCTTCTTTACTGTGTTTAGAGATTACAATTCACAAGTTTACTTTAAAGAAGAGTCTTGGGAGGAGTAACTGTCGCAGAAAGTCCCCGTCTTCCTTGTTAAGGAGCCTCAAAGTAAGTTTACGAGGAGAGAATAAAAAGCCAAGGCTAACTTGGTGAAAGCACTAACTCAGTTGTATGGCATTGCCTGCTATTTAAATGCTGTATGAACCCAATTTAATTTTCAATGATCGAACACCTCCCTGAAACCAGTCAGAAGACTGTTGTGCAAGCTCTTGAGCTTATATTATTTACAGTCATTTCAGAAAACATTGAAAAGACACAGAATGCCAACGAGCACCTGTGATCACGTAAGACAGATGGGTGGCATCCTCAAAACGGTTTCACTCTCTCTCTCGAGCTGCTGTTGTACAATTCCAGCACACTCGATTTCCTCTTTCTCTGCAACAACTCTCTGTCAGGCAGTTCATATTTATTTGCAGAGTTTTACCTGGCGGAATCATGCTGTGCATTATTAATAATGAATGAGCTTAATGTGCTTATGCGAAAATCCCTTTGTGAACTACTTCATTGCAGCTGATAATAACGCAGCAAAGTTCAGACAGCTTAAAGCCTTCATTGGAATATCAGGCTGTGAATTTTCAGACAACTGAAGAATTTGTGATGTGTGTTACACAGCACTAGTTTGTTCATGAGCAGCAAGCTGGCCCTCATCGCTTTATCGAGCTAGCTAATTATTCATTCATCTTTTCAGCTCAGTGTCTGATGAGGAATTGAATTAATGTTGGTGGTTGAGTGAGTCCGTGTGGCAACACGCTTGCGATCTGCCCGTTTCAGGGGCAATATGTGCGAGTGTAAAATCGGTGTTAGAACCTTGGCCGGATATTTCCTGGGTGCGATTTAATGGCCTTGGCACGTCACTCAATGTGGTGACGTGACGAGGCCATTGGATCTCATGAGCGGCCTCTCACGACACTCGAAACCCTTTGTGAGATTTAACGAAATCTCGCGAGATGTCGCAATCTGAATCTCAGCCTCACTGGATGAGAACCAGATCAACATATTTCAACAAGCCATTATTCTCGCAGGGGTCGGGAACTAACGGCCTCGCCTGGGAGACATGGCCATGGCGCCATTTGGCATTGGTCCACTCCAAACTTGGACTAGGCACCTGGGTGGTCGACCAGGCCACGAGAGAGCCATTAGAGTTGAGAACGTTTGGAGGTCTGAGCAGAGTGGTGCCCTCACACTCCTGCTGATGCATGGGAATCTTGACACAGCCACCTGGGGGCACCCTGGCCTTGCCATCCTGGCACTGCCAGGGTGCCTGGGTGTCACTGTCAGGCTGGTTGGGGCACTGCCAGGGTGTCAGGTCAGCAGTGCTAAGGTGCTGTGGTGCCAGGTTGCCCATGCCAGGGACCAGGCCCAGAGGTTCCTTGCCCTGAAGAGGTGGGTGTGGGGGGGAGGGGGAGGGGGGGGGGGGGGCTTGAGTACCCCATAAGTGGTAAGTTGGGAGCAGCGAGGGGATCCGGAGGTGACGTTGGGATTTCTGAAACACCCAAAACGGGACTCTGTTCCTGTACCGTTAAATCCCGTCCCATATCATTCACTATTTGTAATTTAATTGCGGGGCAGACATTGGAGACAATCACGATGTTCCAAACTAACATCATTGGATGACTCAGCACAGTGGGAGCCTATTCGGCCCATCGTGCCTGCTGCCAGCTCTGTAATACAGCGATTCACTCACTTTGCTCTTTCCCCATTACCCAGTCAATATATTTTCCCCTCACAAATTTATCGATTCTCTTTTGAAAGTTTCAAAGTAGCGTATTGCATCTTTGACTTTGTCTGTATAAATGTTTCTGGAACCCACCTCTTCATTCACCTGAGGAAGGAGCTGCGTTCCGAAAGCTAGTGATTCGAAACAAACCTGTTGGACTTTAACCTGGTGCTGTGAGACTTCTTCCTTTTGAAAGTTACTATTGAATCTGCTTCCACCAGCCTTTCAGCCAGTGCAGCTCTAGGTCATAGTAACTCATTATGTAAAAAAAATACGTTCCCTCGTCTAACCTCTGATTCCTTTCCTTACTGCCTCAAATCCGTGTCCTCTAGTTCCCAACCCGTTTGATCATAGAATTTTTTTTTTACAGTGCAGAAGGAGGCCATTCGGCCCATCGAGTCTGCACCGGCTCTTGGAAAGAGCCCCCTACCCCCTACCCAAGGTCAACACCTCCACCCTATCCCCATAACCCAGTAACCCCACCCAACACTAAGGGCAATTTTGGACACTAAGGGCAATTTTATCATGGCCAATCCACCTAACACGCACATCTTTGGACTGTGGGAGGAAACCGGAGCACCTGGAGGAAACCCACGCACACACGGGGAGGATGTGCAGACTCCGCACGGACAGTGACCCAAGCCGGAATTGAACCTGGGACCCTGGAGCTGTGACGCGATTGTGCTATCCACAATGCTACCGTGGTGCCCTGTAACTGGAAACAGAGAGCGCGGAACCTGTGCTACCTCCTCAACCATCGTGGGATCTCTCTGGGGTTTCCAGGGTTAAAGGTGGAGGGATTTCATTTCTTTGCCAACACACACACACACGTACACGCACACACACACACACAGAATCAAGGAAGAAACTGCCAAGAACAATTCAAGTGGAACGTGCATTCCCCTGCCATAATAACCCGTGTGAGAAACGAATGCCGTTCTCCAATTTCCCACCTTCGACAGACAATCCCGCATTGTTGGAGACAAGGCTACAGTCAGACCCCACTGATCCCTGTCCTCAGGCATTGACTGACGTGGCTTTGAGGACAGAGACCCAATTTGAATTTCCAAAGAGTCCCCAGGAAGGGTCCCTTGATGCTTTCCCGGATTGTTTCCTCGCTTTTCTTCATTCTAAGCCTCCGATCCCAAAGCTGATTTTTCTCTTTTTGTTCTGTGTTCAGCCAACTGTTCCTCAGACATTGTTTCGAAGGAACTCAGAAGATGATAGTCAGTTAAACTTTTGCCCTTTTTAAGTTAAATAGCAATTTACTGTGGGGGGGAGGGGGGGCGTTGGCAGGGGGTGGGTGGATTTTTTTGATGCGAATGTATACGTCCGACCTCCTTTAAGGGCTATGTGTTGTCATATTATTTGTGCTCCTTGAATATCTTAACTTTTATTGTCACACTGCGTTCTGCTTCAGCGAGGTATAATTGCGCACTTCTGCTCCGCTTTACACTTGAGCAGGCAGCGGCAAACTTCCTCAACCCGCCAACCCTCCAGGATTTCACTTGGAGTTTCCAGGAGTGAAAGATTAATCCGCCTGGGCACTGCTGTGAGAAAGTCTGGGAGAAAAATCATGGATTGAAAAGGAGAGTTTTTCTTTCTTCTCCCCCCCTCCACCCGCCATTTTGGACTGAGTGGTTGAAGAAAGCGGCTCACCGTCACCTTCTCAAGGGCTATTAAGGAAGGGAAGAAAATGCCAGCCTTACCAGGGAAGTCCGCATCCCATGAAAGTTTTGAAAAAATTATTGAACACTTTGCTTTATTAGTGAGGCAAGGGTTGAGGATGGGGGAGGGAATGGCCTGTGACTAAGTTTGGAGATGGGAAGGTTGGTTTCCAGAAATACATCTAAACTAAGTCGAGGTTAGAGCCTCAAGCAAGGAGACTGGAACAACATTGTTCCTGTGCTAATTCAATCTACTATATCAGTTGGATTGTCACAATTGGTTCGAGTGCCTGTCCGTCAATGAAGTTAAAAATGGGGAAAGATGTGAAGTAAGTTGCCAACTCACTCACACTCATTTCGCACTAGCGCATCCACCAATCATCAAGCTGTCTATTCACCCTATACAATCCCGACAGTACAGAAGGAGGCCATTCTGCCCATCGAGTCTCACCGACCCCCCCGCAAAAGAGCACCCCATCCGGGCACACTCCCCCTCCCTATATCTGCATCCCCGTAACGCTATCCAAACTTTTGGACACCAAGGGGCAATTTAGCGTGGCTAATCCACCTAACCTACACCTGTTTGGACTGTGGGAGGAAACTGGAGCACCTCCCAGAGGGAAATCCACACAGACACAGCGAGAATGTGCAAACTCACCAAAGGTCAGATTCGAATCCAGGTCCCTGATATAGTGAGGCAGCAGTAATAACCATTGCGGCACCGTGCTGCCCATGTCAGCAACTTGACATCCTTGGACAATCAGAAATCAAACTGAATTTTTCTTATCGGATTTATAGATTCGCAGCTCTCAGTTAACCAGCCTTTCCATCCCCAGATAGTTTTATAACCATTAACCATCAAAGCAAATGGTTTTAACAATATAATTTGTTTTATGCTTATCTAATGTATATTCCTGGGTGTATTTGCAATGGTTGCTGGAAATCAGTATTAAATCTCTGGAAACTCTGGGGCAATCCAGGAGGGTTGGCAACCCCATGACATGCCTGGGGAAAGGCCACCGATTTCTTCAACAAAATGTTTGTTTCCCTGAGAGCTAAGGACAACGGCGGCAATGTCCCTCTGCAAGAGAGGGACAAGGCCTGCTGTGACCACGTCCGTAACAAGACCCCAACCATCATCCGCGGACTCCCTGACAGAAGCATTCACTTGAGGAACTTCGACCTCAGGTAATTAGCCAGGGTCAGGGGTCGCGCTTTATGGGAGACTGTGCCAAAATTCTGCCAAAGCCAAATACCCAGGCCAAAGTCCCCAAGGATGCATGTTCGACGGGGCTGAAGACGAATGGTTCTGGCGTTCACTTCTGCTGTGCGGGGTGTCCAGAGCTGGACAGTCACAAAACTGGACAGGGTCGCGATGCACAGAGGGTGGGGTCAGTTGACATCACCATGTACGGATGTGATGTCATCCTGTAAGCAGTGATTTCATCAAGTGTGCAGTGACATCATTCCCTCAGAGGTTTTGCGCAATTGGGGAAACAACAACGTAATGGGGGGGGGCAAGCTTATTTTTTTGGCTGGCCATTGTATCGAGGGCCCTGCAGATGGGGGAAGGAATGAGCGCAGGCACCTGGTGGCGATGGTGAGTCGATTCAAAACACCAGAAGTGAAGCTATCCAGTATTGGATGCTGCCGAGACTGGTCAGAACCAGGACAGTCCAGTTCAAAGCTGAACATCTGGCCACCCCGCTAATGTGGAGAGCCAATTTGGAAACCTCCTACTTTTCAAGTCCTTCTGAAGTCCTGCACCAATCTAACATCATGGCATAACACATTTGAGGGATGTTGAAACATGAAGATGGCTGTAGTTCCAATGCAACCTGCTAACTATCTGATCACAAGTGCAAGTCCTTGTTCAGACACTAACCTTCGTGTCTCAGCAAAGCATAACACCCTTACTAAACTGTGAAGCTAGAGCTGATCTTTAACAACATGCAAAGATGTAGGATTCGAAATGAGGATGATAACTCTGTACATGAACCAACAGGCCCGAGATCCACTCAATATCGAGCCGACAGCCTCTTCTAAAAAAAAAATTTAGAGTACCCAATTCATTTTTTCCAATTAAGGGGCAATTTAGCGTGGCCAATCCACCTCCCCTGCACATTTTTAGGTTGTGGGGGCGAACACGGGGAGAATGTGCAAACTCCACACGGACAGTGACCCAGAGCCGGGATCGAACCTGGGACCTCGGCGCCGTGAGGCAGCAGGGCTAACCCACTGCGCCACCATGCTGCCCTGTCCGACAGCCTCTTTTGCCTTAAACAGGTGAGCTGGTTTGTGCTCCTGCCTACCACAGACAGCTCACTATGCTAGACAGATTGACATTTTAGGCTGCCATGTTATTGGTGGGATCCTCAGCAATGCCTGGTAGGTAGGAGGGATTCAAGGTGGGGTCAAGCAGAGACAAGCAGGTAACAAGTGGAACTGTAAGGAAGAGGGTAGCATTCGGGAGAGGACAAGGTGATGGGAAGGGGATTAGGAGGTGATGGTGGCGTCATTGTAATGTCACTGGATTGGTAATCAGGAGGCTCAGATTAATGCTCTCGGGTCATGTGTTCAAATCCCCAAATGATTGTTGATGGAATTAATAAAATATGGAATGCAAAGCTAGTCTTAGCAATCATGGCCATGACAACTAATCATTGATTGGTGTAAAAAGAACATTTGGTTCACTAATGTTTTTCAAGGCAGGAAATCTGCCATGCTTACCTGGTCTGGCCTAGAGTCACACTAATGTAGCTGACTCTGAACTGCCCTCTGAAATGGCCTAACAGCCAGCCACTCAGTTGAAGGGCAATTAAGGATGGGCAGCAAATGATGGCCTTGCCAGCGACGCCCACATACCTCGAAAGAATAAAGGGGTAAAAAAAATGTGTAAAGCCAATCAGAACGGGGGGCCAGCACAGCGGCGCAGTAGTTAGCACTGCTGCCTTACAGCGCCGAGCACCCGGGTTCGATCCCAGCCCTGGGTCACTGTCCGTGAAGAGTTTACACATTCTCCCTGTGTCTGCGTGGGTCTCACCCCCACAATCCAAAGATATGCAGGGGTAGGTGGATTGGCTAAATTTGCCCCTTAATTAGAAAAATGTTAAAAAGAGACATTCAGAAGGGTTAAGTGATCAGAAGAGGGGAGAAACTGCACAAGGGATCGGGGAGGGAAGAAGAAGATTGGAGAGGGGAAAGAGTGAGGTAAATGGGGAAAGTGGAGATGATCAGGAAGGGGCCGGAAGTATTCGCCCTCACTTCCTGTTCCTCCTGCCTTGACATTGATGTTGACCCTCCTGCAGCTTTGGTTAGCCATGAAGACAATGGGCAGCAAAGATTTGGGAAGGATCCTTAAAGAGATGCGAGGCCCCCAATTTCCACATGTAAGCGGCCTAGCATTTGTAGGCTCCGGACATGATACCTTGATGAATATGGTGGTTGGTGAACTTCAAACACTGACAAAAAGCAAGGGTGACATGAATAAATTCCCAGGCCACAACTTTCACGAGATATTTTTCTCCAGTAACTATTAAAAATTCCAACTGGAATTTGAAGCAATTTCCATTTTCAATTTTGAATTTACTTAACGCACACCCGGTACCCTCTAATAATTTATTGGAATTTAGTAAATCCACCATTAGATTAAATACCCAGATTTACAAAAAAGATGTATGCGTTTTTTTTTTCCCCAACCTGCTTCCTTTCTCCTTGTCAGTGATTTTATTTCAGAACTGGAAATTAACTTGATGCGAACGCTATCAGTTTCTCTTCAGGGGCGGTATAGTCTCTGCAGCTTTCAAAATACAAATGTTCAGCTTCACTTGAAATTCAGTTTTTGTAAATTGCCACTGCTTCGGGGGATTGGAGAGCTGTGGGGTCCCCAGAATATTTATCTTGTCGCTGTGTTCTCAGAGTTATCACTTTCTCTCCAATATCGATTAAATATTCAATCCGAAAACCATTCGCAACTCCTCGCAAAATATTAATGCTGCGTTCAAATCTCTCCGTCCCTGCTTTCACTTATGGACAAGGCAAGTGTTGGATTGGCCAATGGGGAGGGGGGGGGGGGGGGCTGAAGGAAAATACAGTCTTTCATTTCGGCTGCAAAACCGCATGAATTAATAATGCTCAAAGTAAAAAGGCAAACTTTAATCGTATGTGGCTTCTTTCAGCCGCAGTTGATGTGTCAGGAGCCTGTGTCTGTCCACCACGCTGGTAGACCCCAACTCCAGTAGATAATTGGCGTTTTCAGGCTTTTTATCAATTGGAATAGCAAGCAGCCGATGGGATGTCATATGTCCCCAGGCAGTTTGGCTGCGAAACAAAATTACATTTTGGGCCGTATCCTCATTGACAATGGACAACAGGTAGGTACGGGGGGTGGAGGGGAGATGAGGTGAAAATCAGGAGGCGGGGGATCTGTTAGGAGGTGAATAGTTGCGGGCCAAGTGCACGGGCTGCCAATGGTTAAATAATTGCATAAAGCCACAGTTGGGCCTTAGTTAAATTTGATCATCGATTTATGAACATCAAACAAGCAAATATTGTTCAACCTTGACATTCAATGGCATTATCATCACTGAATCCCCCACTACCAACAGCCTGGGGGTTACTATTGATCAGCAACTGAACTGGACTAGCCATATTAATACTGTGGATACCAGAAAAGGTCAAAGGCGAGTAATCCTACACTGAGTAACTCAACCGCTGACACCCCCCCACCCCCCACCCCCCCCCCCCCCCAAAAGCATGTCCACCATCTACAAGGCACACGCCTGGAGTGTAATTGAACACTCTCCACTTGCCTGGATGAGCGCAGCTCCAACAACACTCAAGAAGCTCAACACCATCCAGGACAAAGCAGCCCCGGTTGATTGCTCCTCCTTCCACAAACATTCGAACCCTCCACCACCGACGAACAGTGGCAGCCCTGTGCACTGTAGTAACTCACCAAGATTCCTTAGACAGCACCTTCCAAGCCCACAACCACTGCCATCTAGAAGGCCAAGAGCAACAGATACCTGGGAACCCCACCACCTGGAGGTTCCCCTCCAAGTCACTCACCACCCTGACTTGCAAATATATCATCACTCCTTCAGTGTTGCTGGGGCAACATCCTGGAACTCCCTCCCTAACAGCACAGTGGGTGTACTTACATCTCAAGGACTGCAGCAGTTCAAGAGCCCTAACTATTTCTTATTAGTCTTTAACTATTTATAGATCCCAGATTACTGTCATGCATGGTGTTGCCGTGCAGATCAGCTGCTTCTAGCGTCTCTCTAAGACTATTACCATGTGATTCTATACATCATACCATGGATGCTGCTATTCTCCACTACGATGAGAACACTTGATTTGCCAAGCACCTTTACATTGCAAAGACATGTCCATAATATCACAAAAAGTACAATTACCTATGATGCATGAGTCACATAGCCGTCAAAAACTTGTCCAATTGATGGAATGGTTGAATGGACTGGGAGACAAGTTGCACTGGTGTCTAGCCCCCTTCCACATCTGGACAAGACTCTGGTTTTTGTGGACATTTTTGGAACACCCCTAAAATAACTGCATTACAACAGTGACTACGCTTTTAAAGTATTTCATCAGCTTTGTATGTCCTGGGATTGTGAAAAATGCAACTTGAATGCAATCTATTGAAATCTGATCAGAAACTGATAAACAATTCTCCTCCCCTCCAAAGCCTCCAATCCCTCTCTCCATTTGCTTGTCTCTCATCATTATAAGGTATAGGAGCAGAATTAGGCCATTTGGCCCATCAGATCTGCTCCGCCATTCAATCATGGCTGATCTCATCCTGGCCTTAACTCCGCCATCCTGCCCGTTCTCCATAACCCTTCAACCCATTACTAATGAAAAATTTGTCTCACTCCTCCTTAAATGTACTCACTGTCCCAGCATCCACCGCACTCTGGGGTAGCGAATTCCACATATTCACAAACCTTTGGGAGAAGTAGTTACTCCTCAACTCAGTTTTAAATTTGCTACCTCGTGTCCTCTCGCCCTAGAATGCCCCAAAGAAGAAGCATCCACCCAATGTCTACGTTATCCAAACCATTTATCATCTTGTATGCCTCAATTTGAGTTCCCTTCATTCTTCTAAACTCTAGGGAGTATCGGCCTAAACTGTTCAATCTCTCTTCATATGACAAACCCCTCGTCTCTGAAATCAACTTAGTGAATCTCCTCTAAACTGCCTCCAATGCCACTACATCTGTCCTCAAATAAGGGGACAAAAATTGTGCACAATACTCCAGGTGCAGTCTCACCAGTGCCTTATATAGTTGCAACAACCCTTTCTTACCTTTTGAGAGCAATTCCTTTTGCTCTCAATTGCAACATTCCATTTGCTTTCCTTATTATCTGCTGTACCTGCAATGTTAGTTTTCTGTGACTCACTAATGAGGAACCCCAGATCCCTCTGCAGTGGAGCACCCCAAAGTCTAGAACATAGAACATAGAACATCACCCCAAAGTCTCCCCCCATTCGAATAATAAGGGGCGCGATTCTCCACTGTCCACGCATTTTTCCCGCCCTCCCGCTATTCTTCCCCCCCCCCCCCCCCCCACCCCCCTTACCCCCCCCCCCCCCCCACGGCCGCCCCATGACACGAATCGTTCTCACCGTTTTTTACGGCGAACAGCGATTCTCCCCAGGCCGATGGGCCGAGTTCCCAGGCCTTTACGGCCGTTTTCACGAACACAAACACACCTGCTCTCACCGTTCGTGAAAACGGCTGCAAAGTGCCCGTCCCGGATAACCATGGCACGAATGGCATGGCCGCACCACGGCCGTGCCAAGGGTAGCATGGGCCTGCGATCGGTGAGCACCGATCGCGGGCAGTGGGTCCGATACCCGCGCACTATTTGTTCCTCCGCCGCCCCGCAGGATCAGTCCGCGGGGTGGCTGAGGGGCATGACGGCCCGCGCATGCGCGGGTTTGACGCATATGTGTGATGACATCATCCGCGCCTGCGCGGGTTGGAGCCGTCCAACCCACGCATGCGCGGCTGACGTCATTGTGCGCGTCAGCCGCTGTGACGCTTGGCGCGCGGGCTTAGCAACGGTCGCTAAGCCCGCGATGCCGTGCTTCACGGGGCCGCGCTGCTAGCCCCGCCCGGGGGGGGGAGAATCGGGTCCCGGGAGGGGGCGCGGAGGCTGCCGTGAAACACGGCCAGTTTCACGGCAGCCTTTACGACTCTCCGCATTTGCGGAGAATCGCGCCCAAGTTGCCTTCCCATTTTTCTGACCAAAATGCATGATCTCACACTTTTCCACTTTAAACTCCATCAGCCACATTTTGGTACTATGATGGTAAATGTTGCTCTGAACCTCCCTCTCTTGTCTAAACACCTGCCCGACATACTATTCCTTCTTCCTGCGCCCTCAAGCATATTAAAATCCATTTTGTGCAGCACTTTATTCAGTTCACATTGTAACCCTGAGCTTCTATGTGCCTGCCATTTTAATGCACCACCTTGTTCCCACTCTGACCTTCCTGTCCTTGGCCTGCTGCATTGTCCCAGTGAAGCTCAATGCAAGTTCATGAAACAGCACCTAATAATCATCGCTTATTGTCACGAGTAGGCTTCAATGAAGTCACTGTGGAGAGCCCGAGTCGCCACATTCCGGCGCCTGTTCGGGGAGGCCAGTACGGGAATTGAACCCGCGCTGCTGGCCTTGTTCTGCATTACAAGCCAGCTGTTTAGCTCACTGTGCTAAACCAGCCCCTGTCAATCTAGCCTCGTCTGTCAATTGGGCACTTTGAGCCTTCTGGACAAAACACTGAGTTCAACAAGTTTGGACCATAATCTTTGCCCCCATTTTGTTTTGTTTTTCTTGTTTCTTGTTTCCTTGGCCGATATTCAGATTCCTGCCATTTGCACCTCCTCTAAAGGCACCTTTTGTTTCTTCATTTGTCCCAGTGCTACTTCCTTTGGCCTTGCAACATGAACCCTTTCCGTTATTTAGTGATTCCTGCTCTCCAATCTATCACAAACCATTCTTTTTGTCCTTCTTCCCACCTATAGAACCATAGAATTCCGACCGAGAGGCCATTCAGTCCATTGAGTCTGCACTGGCCCTCTGAAACAGCACCTTCCCTCGGCCCACTCCCCATCGCCATAACCCCACCTAACTTTCACATCGTATGGACGCGAAGGGGAAATTTCCGCAAGTCCAATCCATCTAACCTGCACATCTTTGGAATGTGGGAGGAAACCGGAGCACCCGGAGAGGAAACCCACGCAGACTCGGGGAGAAAGTGCAAACTCTGAACAGCCACCAATGGTTGGAATCGAACCGGGGACCCTGGAGCTGTGAGGCGGCAGTGCTAACCATTGTGCCACCCCCCCCCCCCCAACCTATCCCACCTTCCACTTGCTCAAAACCAATTGCATTTCTAACTTTTCCCAGTTCTGCTGAAGGATCATAGGGCCTTTAGCATTAACTCTGTTTCTCTCTCCACAGATGCTGCCTGGCCTGCTGAGTATTTACAGAATTTTCTGTTTGTTCTGACAGGTTTCCAGCCTCTGCAGTATTTTACTGTCACATTAAAATCAACTGTTGTGCCAAATTTTACCCTGAACTCGCTCCTTCTCAGACTTCAAGAACCATGATAGTCTCCAGCTCCCTCAGTCTTTAATCCTTTCCACAGTCTTTAGCCTTTTCATCACCAAAAAAAAAACACAAGCTTGCTGTCATCAAACCAACACTTCCTGATTTAACAGGCTGGAAATCTCAGCAGGTCTGGCAGCAACTGTGGCGAGAAAAACAGAGCTGACATTTCGAGTCTGTACGAGTCTTCTCCAGACCCTGAAGAGGGATAGAAATGTGATGGGTTTTATGCTGCTGAAAAGTGTGTGGGGGGGGGGGGGGGGGGGGGGGGGGAATAAATGCAAATCCACAAAATGGAGTACAGAGTTCACGGTCTGAAGACGTTGAACTCAATGTTAACGTGCCTCATCGGAAGATCGGGGGTGGGATTCTCTGATCCTGAGGCTAAGTGTTGACGCCGTCGTAAACACCGTCGCGTTTTACGACGGCGTCAACAGGCCCCCAGGATCAGCGAGCCTGCGCCGCACAGGGGGGCCCAGCACGGCACTGGAGCGACTCACGCAGCTCCAGCTGCCGATACCGCCGTCAAACGGGCACCGCGGTCTGCGCATGCGCGCCGGCTGCCTTCTCCGCGTCGGCCCCAACGCAACATGGCGGAGAGCTACAGGGGCCCGGCGCGGAGTAAAATAGGCCCTCATTAGGAGAAGCCGGCCCACCGATCGGTAGGCCCCGATCGTGGGCCAGGCCACGGGGTCGGATCCCCCCTTTCCCCCCCCCCTCCCCACCAGGCCAACCCCCGCAGCATGAACGCTGAGGTCCCGCCGGGTAGGGCCACACGTGAACGCCGCCGGCAGGGCTCGGCGGCCACTCGGCCCAACGCGCGCAGAGAATCGGCGGACCGGCGTCGCGCGAATCGCGCCCTCCCGCCCCCCCTGGCGATTCTCCGACCCGGCCCGGGGTTTGGGAATCCCGCCCCAGGTGCTCCAGTTTGAGTTGGGCCTCACTGGAACATTGCAGCAGGCCAAGGACAGAGAGGCGTGCATCAGAAGAGGATGCCGAACCGAAACGGCAATGACAGGAAGGCCAGTGTCCTGCTTCCCAATGTGCCACATCTTCGCATCAATCAATGGCATAGTGGTAATGTCACTGGACTAGTCATCCAAAGGCCCAGAGCTTAATGCTCTGGCAATGTGGGTTCAAATCCCACCACGGCAACTACTGGAATTTAAATTGAAAGCAGTTGATGGATGTAAAATTCCATCTGGTTGACTAATGTCCCTTTAGGGCAAAAACCATCCTTGTCCGGCCTGGTCTATGTGTGATCCCCTGGCAATGTTGCTGACCCTTTACTACCCTCTGAAAAGGACTTGCAAGCAACTCAGTTCCAGGACAAGGGTCTGCAAGTGACTCTTAACCGCCCTCCGTTCAAGGGCATTTAGGGATGGGCAACAAATACAGCCCTTGTCAATGTCATCCACGCCATACGAAAGAATTAAAAAATCCTTGTTGGTTATTTTGACCTTGGGCTCCAGACGACACTGCGCAAACGTTAGAAGTGCAGTCACATTTTGAAGAGATCTGTCCTGAGTACACAGTATTCTTTGAATTTGATCTTCCCTTCATTTAGATTCAATCCAAATTAACAGCCTTGTGTAAATGAGACTACAGATGTATTTTTGGTAGTCTCCTGGTAGGAGGGAAGGTTTAATGAATTATAATGATTCATGTTCTGTAATCTATATACCACTGCTCTCTTTAATGTATTAAGGAAGTTCAGGCCAAGATTTCCTCACTGCCAGTGAGTAATTGGCACAACAAAATAATAGGTTATAATGTATAAAAATGATTTTCATAAAGTGCAGTTTGGCCCAGTGATGCATTAGGTGCGGTGCATTAAAGGGAAAGAAATAGGACAACAAATATATTTCACCACAAATTTATTATGACGCCAATTTCATACCAAATCCTTTGAAATTCATGTTGCCGCATCTGCTCACGGGCAATTTTGTTTTCTGTCCGTTAAAAGTGAGCAAGCAGAAAGGACGTTTGGGTGTCAGAAACGCACAATAGGCTGGCAAATGTCTTGCAGCTTCAGAAACTCGCTGCGTTCGGCAGCGGTGCTGCTGTGAGGTGGGGGGGGGGGGGTGGCCGTGGGGAGGAGCAACAGGCACACTGCGAGTGTCTGAGAATGCAGATCCATATTCGAACGGGAATGGATGTCAGCCGTGGCTCAGGGGGGGCAGCACTCTTGCTGCTGAGGCAGAAGGCAGCGGATTCCAGGCCCCCACCCCACCCCCACTTCAGAGACTTGACCACAAAACCGCAGCTGCTGCTTTGCTGAGAGAGTGCTGCACTGCCGGAGGTGCAGACTTTTGGATGAGGCTCTCCTGTTCTCTCAGCTGAGTGTTAAAGATGCCCCGGCACTATCCATTATAAAGAGCAGGGGACGGGGCGTTCTCCCAGTATTGCATAGAATCATAGTGCAGAAGGAGGCCATTCGGCCCATTGAGTCTGCACCGGCACCCCACCCAAGCCCACACCTATCCCCGTAACCCAGTAACCCCACTTGACCTTTTTGGAAACCAAGGGGCAATTTAGCATGGCCGATCCACCTAACCTGCACATCTTTGGACTGTGGGAGGAAACCGGAGCACCCGGAGGAAGCCCACGCAGACACGGGGAGAACGTGCAGACTCCGCACAGACAGTGGCCCAGCGGGGAATCGAACCTGGGACCCTGGCGCTGTGAAGCCACAGTGCGAACCACTGTGCTGCCGCGCTGCCCAACATAAAAGATGATCATGAGTTGACTTCAGAAATTCGTATGGCAGTGCCGCCTTGTGGTCAGAGTCTGCAGCTGCCTTGTTACAAGCAACTGTTTACATATAAGATTTTCTTTTCATGTCCCCAAACTTCTTGGGCCAGAATAAGACTCAGTCACACCAGGAGAGACTAGAATGTGGGTTTCACCCTGCGGTATTGTGTGAATTCCACTGGCTTGGAGATGAAACTTAAAGTGTTGTTTGGGGTACGATGTGTGGAATTTGTGCCCATACCCTTCATCGAGGGGAGGTTTGAGGGAAATCTCCTCAGTTTCCCGCAACAATCGTCACGTTGTGACCTTGAAAGCCTCAGATCAGATGCCCATTCTTTTGAGATCTCCACAAGAGTAAGGTAGTCTATCCCGGAGTTAGGGTCGAAGCAAATTACTGCGGATGCCGGAATCTAAAACAAAAACAGAAAATACTAGACAATCTCAGCAGGTCTGACAGCATCTGTGGAGAGGGAAGGCAGCTAGCGTTTCGAGTCTGGATGACTGTTTGTTAAAGTTAGAGAGAAATGGAAATAGGATCAGACTTATACTGTTGTGGGGGGGGGGGGGGGGGGGGGGGGAGCGTGGAGCACTGGGGCTGGATAGAGGGCCAGCATAGGTGGAGATTGTGATGTGGAGATGCCGGCGTTGGACTGGGGTGAGCACAGTAAGAAGTCTTACGACACCAGGTTAAAGTCCAACGTGTTTGTTTCAAACACTAGCTTTCGGAGCGCTGCTCCTTCCTCAGGTGAATCACCCGAGGAATCGCCTCACCTGAGGAAGGAGCAGCGCTCCGAAAGCTAGTGTTTGAAACAAACACGTTGGACTTTAACCTGGTGTTGTAAGACTTCTTACTAGGTGGAGATTGACAAAGATGTGGACAGAAAGATAAAAAGGAAGTTAAATGGGGGTGATTGAGGCTAAGAAGGGCACTGATAGTAGCACATAAAGAGATTAGAATGTGTTAATGGTGGAACAAAGGTAAGCAGCGTGTCAAAGGGCAACTCGGAACAGGGAACAGATTGCTCAAGTGGGATGGGGTGGGGGGGGGGGGGAGTGGGGTGGGGGGGGGAGTGGGGGGGGGGACAATGGCATGGGAAAAACAGATCGATGGAAGAAAAGAAAATATATTGATAGAAATAAAGATGAAGTTGTTGAACTGAATGTTGAGTCTGGAAGGCTGTAACATGTCTAATGGGAAGATGAGGTGCTGTTCCTCCAGTGCGTAACTGGGCTTCGCTGGAACATTGCAGCAGGCCAAGGACGGACATGTGGACGTGTGAGCCGGATGATAAGTTAAAATGGCAGCGACAGGAAGGTCTGGGTCCTGCTTGCACTCGGACCGAAGGTATTTTGCAAAGCTGTCACCCAGTCTGCATTTAGTCTCTCCCATATAGAGTCGCATTGGGAGCAGCAAATGCAGTAGACCAGATTCAAGGAGGCGCACGTGAAGCGCTGCCTCGCTAATTAAAATAAATTAATAAAATTAATTAAATTAATTTGTAAATTAAAATAAATTAATACATTTCTAATCAGGTTATTGGGAACTAAAGAGTTTAAAAGAGTAATTTGAGGCCCATTAGTGCTCCCAGGCAGCTTTACCCAACCGTAGAGTCACTAAATTACTCAGGTGAGGCAGTATAGTGTCATGCAACACACAATAAGACCATTCGATCCACAAATTCTGTGCTAGCTCTTTGAAAGAACTATTCAAATAGGCACACTCCCCTGCCCATTCCCCATTGCTGTGGTTCTCTCTCAATTTTATTAATAGTATTAAATTGAATTTGCATCATCTGCATATCAATTTTCCTTTTCTGTGGCCGTAAAGGGGCCAGTTGTTAAGCAAAATGAGACTCACACAGAGAGGGCGAAGCTGCAGAAATTCCCACACCCACGTCTTGATGTCCAAGGGAAGTCTTCAAAGAAGTTTTTGAATTTGTAACACTTTTCACCACTCCTGGACAATTCCAAATGCGCTCTACGGTGAATGCAGTACTTCTGAAGCGTGCTCCCCGTTGAATCGTAGGAAAAAAACAGCAGTCAGTTTGTACACAGCAAGCTCCCACAGACAGCAATGTGAGAATGGCCATTCCAGCGGTATTGGTTGATGCATAAATGCTGGCCAGGACACCAGAAAGATCTCCCCAGAACCCTCTTTGAGGTTGCGCCATGAGATCATTTTTACGTCCAGCTTGAGAGAAAATGCAGGTGGGACCTCGTTTTTAAGATTTCATCTGAAAGGTGGCAAGTGTGACTGGGTAGCTGGGCAGGTGATATGAGCACACTCAAATTTTGTCACAGCAACCTGTAGGTGTTTACAATCAAAGGAGTGCCAATTGGTAGCACGGTAGCATTGTGGATAGCATAATTGCTTCACAGCTCCAGGGTCGCAGGTTCGATTCTGCCTTGAGTCACTGTCTGTGCGGAATCTGCACATCCGCCCCGTGTGTGCGTGGGTTTCCTCCGGGTGCTCCGGTTTCCTCCCACAGTCCAAAGATGTGCAGGTTAGGTGGATTGGCCGTGCTAAATTGCCCGTAGTGTCCAAAATTGCCGTCAGTGTTGGGTGGGGTTACTGGGTTATGGGGATAGGGTGGAGGTGTTGACCTCGGGTAGGGTGCTCTTTCCAAGAGCCGGTGCAGACTCGATGGGCCGAATGGCCTCCTTCTGCACTGTAAATTCTATTTGCCATCTGTAAGCGGATTTTGTTTTATATAGCTCCTCCATCTGTTTTGTTGTTTTCCTTTTGGATGACTGAATCTTTAATTTCTGTACCATGAAAGTATGACAGACTGCAAGATATAAAAATAGTGTATCAATTTGATTCAGCTGGGCAGCACTGGTGGTGTTCGCGTTTCATCTGTTTGGCTGCTGTACTTGTTTCTTGTGCTTCGCTCATAACCTTCGCTCTCGGCTGTTGATATTAGGAAAATGGTGGCGTAACGGGAATGTCGCAGCTCGAGTGATCCCGAGACCCAGCCGAATACTCCGAGGTCACGCGTCCAAATCGCAGTTGGTGGAGTTTAAATTTAATTGATAAATCTGGAATTACGAACCCAGACAGCTTTTACAACTCCCATCGATTGTTCTAAAAAAAAACCCCATCTGGTTCACTAATATCCTCCAGGGAGTGAAGTCTGCAGCCCTTACCCAGTCTAGCCTACATGATCGGGATGGTAGCACAGTGGTTAGCACTGTTGCTTCAAAGCGCCACGGACCCGGGTTCGATTCCTGGCTTGGGTCACTGTCTGTGCGGAGTCTGCACGTTCTCCTCGTGTCTGCGTGGGTTTCCTCCGGGTGCTCTGGTTTCCTCCCACAAGTCCCGAAAGACATGGGGCGCGATTCTCCGCTGCCCATGACGAGTCGGAAAATAGCGGGAGGGCCTTCCCGACAATTTTCACGGCCTCCCGCTATTCTCCCCCCCCCCCCCCCCCCCCCCACACACGAATCGCTGCTCGCCGTTTTTTACGGAGAACACCGATTCTCCGCAGGCCGATGGGCCGAATACCGCGGAGTTTACGGCCGTTTTCAGCGTTCGTGAAAACGGCCGCAAAGTGCCCGTCCCGGACAACCATGGCACCGATTGGGTGCCATGGGCCTGCGCTCGGTGGGCACTGATCGCGGGCAGCGGGTCCGATACCCGCGCACTCTTTGTTCCTCCGCCGCCCCGCAGGATCAGTCCGCGGGGCGGCTGAGGGGCATGACGGCCCGCGCATGGGCGGGTTTGACGCGTCTGCGTGATGACGTCACAAGTGGGGTTCAGTGAAGTTACTGTGAAAAGCCCCCAGTGGCCATATTCTGGCGCCTGTTTGGGGAGGCGGTATGGGAATTGAACCCGCGCTGCTGGCCTTGTTCTGCATTACAAGCCAGCTGTTTAGCCCACTGTGCTAAACCAGCCTTAACCAGCTTCGGAATGGGTTGACAGTTGTTGGAGTTTGGGAAACATTGGGAAACATTGCGCTGGTTCTCACCCTGACAAGGTGTTAAATAACAGCCAATACCACGACTCTGTAACGCGATGAAAAACATAGGAGTAGTGGAACGGAAAGCTGCCATTTGCTAATTCATTAGCGAGGTGATATAATTTATGCTGACAATTATTTTAACATTAATGAAATAGTGCAGAGCTTCCATGAAAAATAATTACATTTTAATTTGAAGGTTCATTCCTGAATAATCCCACGATTGAACTCGGGAGGAAGGACGGGGTGGCTGATACCTGAAACACAAGCTCAACAAGAAGAAAGCCTGTTGTTTCCCTGGCAACCAATTACTGTAATGTCATCGGCTGAATTACATTCTGAAAAAAGGGGGGAAGAAACATCTTGCATTTATCCAGTGCCTTTCACATTCTCTGGAAGTCCCCAAGTACTTCACTTCAAAGTGCAGTTGCTGCTGCAACGTAGATCGTTTTGTGCACAGCAAGATCCCGTAAACTGTAAGTAAGATAACTGACCAGTTGATTTATCTTGGTGGTGTTGGTTGAGTGATGAATGTTGGCCAGACCATTGGGAGATGGTTCATGCCCAATTGAATGGAACAAAGAACAAAGAAAAGTTCAGCACGGGAACAGGCCCTTCGGCCCTCCAAGCCAGCGCCGACCATGCTGCCCGTCTAAACTAAAATCTTCTACACTTCCAAGGTCCGTGTCCCTCTATTCCCATCCTATTCATGTATTTGTCAAGATGCCCCTTAAACGTCACTATCGTCCCTGCTTCCACCACCTCCTCCGGCAGCGAGTTCCAGGCACCCACTAGCCTCTGTGTAAAAAACGTGCCTCGTACATCTCCTCTAAACCTTGCCCCTCGCACCTTAAACCTACGCCCCCTAGTAATTGACCCCTCTACCCTGGGAAAAAGTCTCTGACTATCCAGTGGGTGCCTGGAACTCGCTGCCGGAAGAGGTGGTGGGAAACTGCCATAAGATGTTACCACACAATCAGAGGTTGTCACAAAGAGCTTTACTGCCACTGAAGTATTTTTGAAGTTCAGGTACTGTTGGCAGTGTAGGAAACGATGTTTGGGCAGCAGGGTAGCATAGTGGTTAGCAAGGCTGCTTTCACGGCTCCTGGGTCCCAGATTCGATTCCCGGCTTAGGTCACTGTCTGTGCAGAGTCTGCACGTTCTCCCCGTGTGTGCCTGGGTTTCCGCCGGGTGCTCCGGTTTCCTCCCACAGTCCAAAGACGTGCAGGTTAGGTGGACTGGCCATTAGAAATTGCCCTTAGTGTCCAAAAAGGTTAGGTGGGGTTACTGGGTTAGGCTGGAGGTGTGGGCTTGGGTGGGGTTCTCTTTCCAAGAGCCGGTACAGACTCAATGGGCCTTCGGGCCTACTGGATTGGAATCCAGCCCAGTAGGATGGAATGAAAATTCTCTTGTCACCAATTACCTCTTGAGAATCTCAGAGAAAATGAGTTTATACGGTGTCAGTGCACAGCCACAATCCTATACTGCCATAAATAATGCATTAATCTGCATGTATTGGTTAGGAAGTCCGGAGAGATAGAACACAGGTATTTTCAGCGCTTTCAAAAGAGAAATTCTACCTCACTTTAAAAATAAATAGATTATTATTTTATTGATCGAGGCCAGAGCTCAACACATTGGACCACACTAAGGTTTCAGAAGAGGAGGATATCGTCTCTTGGCCTTTTGGCTAAGATCAAGCATCAGATCAAGCCCCAAAATGCGGTGCGATGCCTTTTCTTATCAACTTGGATCCTATACAGCTCTCTTGCGGAGACCATGAATTGGCTTCAATTTGAATTTGAAGGCACAGTGGTTAGCACTGCTGCCTCACAGCATCAGGGACCCAGATTCGATTCAGACCTTGCGTGACTGTCCGTCGTGGGGTTTGCACGTTCTCCTCGTGTCTGTGTGAGTTTCCTCCGGGTGCTCCGGTTTCCTCCCACAGTCCAAAGATATGCGGGTTAGGGTGGATTGGCCACGCTAAATTGCCCCTTCGCGTCCAACGGTTAGGTGTGGTTGCGGAGGAGTGAGCTAAGGTAGGCGCTCGATCAGAGGTTCGGTCAAATGTGGATGGGCCGGATGGCCTTCTTCTGCACTGTAGGTTTCTATGATGATGTGATGAATGTACAAAATTGTTATATATTATATTTTGTTGTAGTTCTGTTATTAAAAATGCTTGGCTCAAATACATATAGACAGTATGTCTGCTAAAGCTATGATTAAGGGGTTGTAAAGGTGAGGTAATCATTGATTTAAACCATTCACTTTGTTTACATATAGATGGCAGTGGCAGTGGCATAGTGGCATTGTCACTGGATTAGTAATCTGGAGACTCAAGTCAACATCTGGGCATCCAGGTTCAAAACCTGCCACGGCAGATGGCAATATTTGAATTAAATACAACATCTGGTATTAAAAGTCTGATGATGACTGTGCAACTATTGTCAATTGTCGGAGAAACCCATCTTATTCACTAATATCCTTTAGGGAAATAAATCTGCCATCTTTACCTGGCCTGGCCTAGCTGTGATTCCAGATGCGCAGCAATGTGGTTGATTCTTAAATGCCCTTCCTGTAACAGCCTCCCTGAACAGGCGCCGGAATGTGGCGACTAGGGGCTTGTCACAGTAATTTCATTTGAAGCCTACTTGTGACAATAAGCAATTTTCATTTCATTTCATTTCAAATGGAGCGCAGTTAGGGGTGGGCAATAAATGCTGGCCCAGCCAGCGACACTCACATCCCATAAATGAATAAAAATATATATAGATACAGATAGCTAATAGAATATTGTTTATGTTTAGAACATTCCCTGGGTGTAGATATTTATGAGGGATTGTATTTAGTCCTAGCTTAGCAGGTCATGGGGCAGCCCAGTGGGTGGAGACTGGAGAATGCCTTATGCTTTGGATGCAGATGATGTAATTAATGGGAGGAGCCAGGTCTGTCTGTAGTTTTGCAGTTTGCCATCTTATGGAGGTGGTAACATCAGGCAATACAAATAAACGAGAGAGAACAACCCTGCTCTGCGCTGTGCAGGTATCGTGGAATAATTTGCATTCCACCCGAGAGGGCAATTCAGGCTGACAAACACAGATAACTCTGCCAGGAATTCTTGAGCCAAAGAACTTTCTGCCATAACAGCAGGAGATCACTAGGCAATGCCATGGCAGCCCACAGACTATCTGTAGAAGAGCACGGGAGCTTTACTGGTCTCCCGTGTTTAAAAATTTTTCATGGGATGTGTGCATCACAGACTGGGTCAGTATCCAGAGGGCATTTTAAGAGCCTGGAGTTATATGTAAGCCAGACCGGGTAAGGATGGCAGATTTCCGTCCCTACAGGGACAGTAGTGAATCAGGTGGGGTTTTACAATAATCGACAACGGTTTCATTGTCATTGCTAGACGTTTAATTCCAGATTTTTATTGAATTCAAATTTCACCATCTGCCCTGGTCCCAGGTCCCCCGAGCATTGGCTCAGGGTCTCTGCATTATTAGCCCAATGACTGTGGTGATATGCATCACTGTAGATACACAAGGGGTTAATGTAAGTACACGTAGACTAGCTAGACACTAGAGGGAGCACCAGAGACATGACACACAGACACTCAACCAATAGGCCAGCTAGATAGGACACGACCAATGGGCATTCGCGATACACACAGAGGTGACACTACCACAGGAGGGCATTACACCAACCCATATATAAAGGACACAGCACACATGATCTTCCTCTTTCCAGTGGAGACACTCAGTGAGTCCAGACACAGGATTGATTCAACATCACACCCACCACGTGGATTGTAGCAGACTGGTTCGTCAGTCTGAGGAGCTATAGAAGGATTAACAGTAGAGGCGAATCCGAGTAGGATAATTGTAAATAGTTTAATAAACGTGTTGAAGTTATCTCCACGTCTGAACCTTCCTTTGTCAGAGTGCACATCAAGGAAGCCGCTTATGTTACGCCAAGAGCATAACAAGACAGTGACAACACCACCACACCACTGCCTCCCCATCACCCACTGTTTTGTGGGATCTTTGTACAGCTGATAAAACACTACGACATTTCAAGGAAGTTCTTTGGCTGTTAAGTACCTCAGGAATGTGAACAGTTATGAATTCTTGAAATTAGGGCGGCACGATGGTGCAGTGGTTAGCACTGCTGCCTCACGGCACCGAGGACCCGAGTTCGATCCCAGCCCCGGGTCACTGTCCGAGTGGAGTTTGCACATTCTCCACGTGTCTGCATGGGTCTCACCCCCACAAACCAAAAAGATGTGCAGGGTAGGTGAATTGGCCACGCTAAATCGCCTCTTAATTGGAATAAAATAATTGGATACCCTAAAAAAAAAATTTTAATGAATTATTGAGTTTGGTAACTAGACTGTCATTGTCAACATGGTGTGGGCGGGTCCAGGGTATGGATCTCGATAAAAATGGAGCCAGATAAGTTGGGTTGCAAACAAAACCATTTGAGAAATTATTGTTCCTGGAAAGTATGTTGTTAATAAACTTATGTTACGTTTGAGTTTTTTTAGGCTGGAGGCCTGGGCTTGGGTAGGGTTCTCTTTCCAAGAGCCTGTGCAGACTCGATGGGCCAAATGGCTTCCTTCTGCACTGTAAGTTCTATGATTCTATGAAACTCAACATCTAATTTGGGCACAGCAAGCTCCCACGAACCACAATGCGATAATGATCCGGCATTTAGTTTTTGAGTGCAGGTTGAGGAATAAATATTGGCCAAAGGCATTGGTGAGAACCCCCATGCTTTATATTGACCGGAGAGGGCAAATGGGGGCCTCAGTTTTGCATCTCATCTGAAATAATAATAATAATATTTATTAGTGTCACAAGTAGGCTTACATTAACACTGCAATGAAGTTACTGTGAAAATCCCCCAGTCGCCACACTCCGGCGCCTGTTCGGGTACACGGAGGGAGAATTCAGAATGTCCAATTCGCCTAACAAGCACGTCTTTCGGGACTTTTGGGAGGAAACCGGAGCACCCGGAGGAAACCCACGCAGACACGGGGAGAATGTGCAGACTCCGCACAGAGAGTGACCTAAGCCGGGACCCTGGTGCTGTGAAGCAACAGTGCTAACCACTATGCTACGGTGCTGCCCAAGGACAACGCCAAGAGTTTTGCCAGAAACTTCGCTGATAGGCCGAGCAGAACCTATGTCTGCTGAGAGCAGGTGTAGGCCTCCTTTAGAATCTACAATGGAGAAGGCAGAGGGCAATCAATTCCAGCAGGAAGCCGCTCCTAATTTCCGATAGCAAAATGGAACAGACACGGAGCACCCATCCCAACGAAATCACGAGGAGGTGAAAGTACGGAATGGAAGTCCTGCTCTGCACAATAACCAGGGCCTACGGAGGTTATGGGCTGAGGCGTTATGTAAGAATGGGTTAAATATGGCAGTTCCAGGGTCGCACCCCCTCCGTGCTGCACAGGAGCATCAGCCTGGATTACGTGCTCAAGCCTTCGACGCCCATGTTGCAATAATATTAGCAATCGTTCCTCTGCCACGGCGTATTAACAGAAAACGTTAAATAAACTGGACGGCCTTGGGAGACCGTGATCTCTCTGGACCTTCCAGCTGTCCAAAGGTTAAACTCCAAATCTAACCCACTTCCTGACTGTCGACTTAGTTTAAAGCAGCAATTCAATATATATTAAAAAGAAGAAGAGTTAAAATAAAATCTATCCAACGATTCAAAACCATTTGAGATTGCTGTGGGGGTATATGGCATGATAGGCATTTTCTGCTACATTGTAAAAGAGTGGGTTAAACATACCAAATTGAACCAGTTTGAAATGCATGTATTAAAAATTATCTTGTCACTATTTCTGTTTGCTGGCTGTTAGCTTAATCTACAAGATTTCAAACCCATTTGTCTGAATTCATTTATGTCCTGAAAGTACATTAGTCGTATCCGTTGCCAAATCTCCCGAGTCCCTTCTTAGAGACCTTGCTAATGGCAGCACCATTTACACAAGGTTACACTGGGAAATGAATTATCCTCCCCCAATTAAGCTCACTCGCCGTGCTAGAAGTTTAATATCCGTGTTTGGTTCCTTTGTGCAGATGCGATAGACCCATCGGGGAAAAAGGTAAATCAGGTGAGGATGCATTCCAGCGGGATATTATGTCATGCGTATTCCCGATGATGTCAGTCGGAAGAGAAGATGCTGGGACTGGTTCCCAGACGAATTGGGGTTCAAACAGAGGGCAGTGACGCCACAAAAGGAACATGGTCAATTCTGCTCAATATTAATATACATGTTTGCAAAAGGTCTCATGTCCATCGCACATCAGATGTCACCGTTCCAAATGTCAAAAAAGTGTGTGTGGGGTGGGGGGGTTGGGGGGGGACAATTGTTTCAATTTGTCCGCTCCTGATGGGCAGCCAAATATTTACCAGCACTCTCAATCTTCACGCTTCTCTCACCAAAAACAGAATTTTAGAAGAGTTTGGGGCTATTGGTTTTACAGGAGGGTAGGTTGGGAGGAGACCTGATAAAGGTGTCCAAAAATCATGAGGGGTCAGGATAGCACATCCTCCCCGTGTGTGCGTGGGTTTCCTCCGGGAGCTCCGGTTTCCTCCACAGTCCAAAGATGTGCTGGTTAGGTGGATTGCACATGATAAATTGCCCTTAGTGTCCAAAATTGCCCTTAGTGTTGTGTGGGGTTACTGGGTTATGGGGATAGGGTGGAGGTGTTGACCTTGGGTATGGTGCTCTTTCCAAGAGCAGGTGCAGACTCGATGGGCCGAATGGCCTCCTTCTGCACCGTAAATTCTATGATATGATGAATGTCACTTCTAAAAGCATCCAGAGACTGATTACCATCCCGTCCGGTAAAGACAAAGGGCCATTACGGCCAGCCCATCCCAAAAAATCCTGGGTGTAATACCCAGGCGGACTAGTGGATTCCATTTTCCACTTGGAATAAGAAGGGATTAAAAGCGAGCTGAAAGAGTTGCCTGTGTCTGCCTCTGTGTGATGTGTGCGGATGAACTTCTGGAAGCTTTTTCACACTGAAGACGTGTGGCACAGTAACAGCAGCGGCAACCAGTGGCCCTGCCAAAGAGCCATTTGTTTGCAGGTCTGTCTTGAATCTCTCTCTCTCTGACTGAGGAAGCCAGCCCAGCCAGCAAAAGGATCACCGCTGGAAAGAGAACCGTACTTTCTCTGTCAAACCACAGACAACTGGAATCAAAGTGCCACCTATTCGCCTATCAAAGTCAACTCTCCTGGAATTAAATCATAATGGCTGAACGCTTCATCATCGACTCCACATGAGTCAAGGTGCGAGGTGCCTGGGTGTCACGGTAGCTTTGCCAGCATTGGGGCCAAGGGGGGGCCATGCCCCTTAAAGGGGGGGGGGGGGGGTGAGGGGAGACATCATAGATTATCATAGAATTTACAGTGCAGAAGGAGGCCATTTGGCCCATCGAGTCTGCACCTACCCAAGGTCAACACCTCCACCCTATCCCCATAGCCCAGTTACCCCACCCAACACTAAGGGCAATTATGGACACTAAGGGCAATTTAGCATGGCCAATCCACCTAACCTGCACACCTTTGGACTGTGGGAGGAAACCGGAGCAACCAGAGGAAACCCACCCACACACGGGGAGAACGTGCAGACTCCGCACAGACAGTGGTGTGATGTTGGATGGCAAAAAAAGGTTCTGAAAGGAGGGGGTTGAAAGTGGGGGGGGTGAAGGCCTAGAAGCCCTGGGAATGACTCGGTAAATCCTGCCCAGAACGGACTCTATGGGCACGATTCAACTAAATGAGAACATAGCAAGCGTGTTCAGCCGCGTGTTTCTCAGAGCTCGCAGCTCTAAGAAACAAATGCCACTTGTGTTTAGTAAAGGGAACAGCAGAGGTTGCACATAGCCCCATTCTCTACACCGAGGAGCTCTGCTGGCAACAACCCCTCAGTAGAGCGAGAGATCGGGAT
This sequence comes from Scyliorhinus canicula, assembly GCF_902713615.1. Lineage (NCBI taxonomy): Eukaryota > Metazoa > Chordata > Chondrichthyes > Carcharhiniformes > Scyliorhinidae > Scyliorhinus > Scyliorhinus canicula. Next base: position 120,884,666 of record NC_052163.1, on the reverse strand, counting down.
GCCAACGCACTATGGGAGGGTCCCCAGCCTCCCGCACCACCCCAACACCCACACAAGGCACCCCTTGCCCAATTGCCAGCACACAAGAAATGTTATCTTGGCAATGCCAACCTGACACCCTGGCATTGCTCTTGCCAGCTGCCAGTTCCACCTGGGTGCCTTGGTAGTACCAGGTTGGCATCCAGGTGGCAGATCCAGGGTGCCCAGGAGGTACCAGCAGTGCCAGGGTACCTCCCTGCCCTAAGGACATGCACTTGGCGGCCTCCGATCCCCTGGGAAACCCCCACAGGTGCTGCTCAATCTGGGGCGGAATTCTCCGACCCCCCGCAGGGTAAGGGAATCGCCCTGGGGCGGCATAAATCTCGCCCCCGCCGTGGCCGGAATTCTACGCCACCCGGGAATTGGTGGGAGCGGGAATCACGCCCCGCCAATTGGCGGGCACCCGCGGCGAATCTCCAGCCCGCGATGGGCCGAAGTCCCACCGCTGACAGGCCAATCCCGCCGACGTGGTTTAAACCACCTCTGGTGCCGGCGGGATTGGGGGCGCGAGCGGGCTCCCGGGGTCCTGGGGGGGGGCGCGGGGCGATCGGACCCCAGGGGGTGCCCCACGGTGGCCTGGCCCGCGATCGGGGCCCACGATCGGCAGGCGGGCCAGTGCCGTGGGGGCACTCTTTTTCTTCTGCTGCCGCCACGGCCTCCACCATGGCTGAGGCAGAAGAGACACCCTCCACCGCGCATGCGCCGGTGGTGACGTCAGCGGCCGCTGACGCACCGGCGCATGCGCGGACCGGCGAAGGCCTTTCGGTAAGCCCCGACGCCGGGCGGCATAGCGCCAAAGACCATTGGCGCCAGTTTTGGCGCCGGCCGGCGGAGCAGAAACCACTCCGGCGTGGGCCTAACCCCTAAAGGTGCGGAGAGTTCCGCACCTTTGGGGGGGCCCGACACCAGAGTGGTTGGTGCCACTCCGCTACGCCGGGACTCCCCGCCCCGTCGGGTAGAGGAGAATCCCGGCCCTGGTGTCTGTTTGTGGATTGGAGGTGAGGTTTGCCCGAGATCTCCGAGGTGATGGAGATTGATCTCAACAATGTGCGGGATTAGCATTGCAACGTCTCGCGAGATCGCGTTAGATCACACGACGCATTGTGAGCCGGGAAGATTCTGGGGGTGAGGTCTCCTGTCTTCTATCGGCCACACTGCGCCCCGTGTGGAGCTCGCCGACCCACATTGGCTCCTGATCCAACAACCTGGTTAGGTGGATTGGCCAAGCTAAATTGCCTGTAGTGTCCTAAAAAGCATGGTTAAGGGGGGGGGGGGTTGGGTTACGGGTATAGGGTGCAGAGGTGGGTTTGAGTAGGGTGATCATTGCTCGGCACAACATCGAGGGCCGAAGGGCCTGTTCTGTGCTGTACTGTTCTATGTTCTAATACCGCGACATTAAATTCTCATCCTTGTCTTCAAACCCCTCCACGGCCTGTCAGAGAATGGCGCTTTTTCAGGAACTATGAAGATGGCGGATAGGAGGAAAGAACGACAGGGAAATTCTGGGACCGGAACATCGCGCCGGCAGGGACACGGACAGATAAATTTCGGCCGAAGCTTGACTTTTCAGGTCAACGACCTTTCATCGCCCTTTGAAATTAAGCTCCGTTTCCCTTCCCGCCCATGGTGCTGGGCGTTGCCGGCGTTTTCTGATTTCATTTCAGATTTTCAGTTGATATAAAATCAATAATTCTTTCAGCCATGAAAAATAACATTATCGTCCTGCATCGAGGCAACCTCATTATTAATGTAATAGTTTACACAGATAAAATTTATGCAAACAATTAGAAACTCAACGAGATCTGAACATCTGACGCCGTTACATTAATAATAGAAATCCATCATTGATTAAAGTTTGTTGGTAATCACTAAATTTGAGAGTATTGAGTTCACAATCTCATTAGGAACAACAGCAATTACACAATTTCAATCATCATTTTTTTTTCAGAGCAATGCAAAATACTGCGGACCCTGCGAATCGAAAAGTCAATGGGTGTGGTTCTCCGGTCTCCCGGCCGCGTGGGGACAGAGCATCGTTCGCTGGCAGCGGGATTCTGCGCTCCCGCCGCTATCAATAGGAATTCACATCGAAGCCACACCACGCCGTCGGGGAAAACCGCGGAGGGGCGGAGGGGTTTGCGCTGCGGCGAATCAGACGAATCCCGCCACCAGCAAACATCGCCAGAATTCCACCCAATCACATTTGGATATTCCGCGACGATGTGAGGAACGCGTCTATAAATGCACGTTTTACTTTGTAGGGGTTAACCTCTTTTCACTTCACCCTCGGGAAATATATCTTTGTTTTCTTTCGCAGGATGTGGGTGTCGACTAGTTGGGCTGCATTTAGAACATAGAACATAGAACAGTACAGCACAGAACAGGCCCTTCGGCCCTCGATGTTGTGCCGAGCAATGATCACCCTACTCAAACCCACGTATCCACCCTATACCCGTAACCCAACAACTCCCCCCTTAACCTTACTTTTTTTTTAGGACACTACGGGCAATTTAGCCTGGCCAATCCACCTAACCCGCACATCTTTGGACTGTGGGAGGAAACCGGAGCACCCGGAGGAAACCCACGCACACACGGGGAGGACATGCAGACTCCGCACAGACAGTGACCCAGCCGGGAATCGAACCTGGGACCCTGGAGCTGTGAAGCATTTATGCTAACCACCATGCTACCATGCAGCAGCATTTATTGCCCTTCCTTAATTGCCCTTGAGAAAGCGGTGGTCTTCTGCCTTATTGAACCGCCGCAGTCCCCGTGATGTAGGCGCGTCCACAGTGCCTAGGGGGAGGGAGTTATAGAATTAGATTGAATCTGCTGCATAGACCGAGACTGTTCAGCCTACCTGCCCTATGCCTGCAATGAGGCTTCACATGAGGGTCCTCCCACCACAATTTCATCCCACCTCTTCCAGTAGGGCCCTTCTATCCTTTCTCCCGTCATGTCCTTATCGAGCTTCCACTTGAATGCGGAATCTGCCTTAACTACTTCATATTCAAATCACAGATTAATTCCAGCTTGTCATTTTCCCCAGAAAACATATACTCTATCATTACTGCTGTTGGGGTTTGCACGAGCTGCCTGGCAGAGTGGTGGAGGTGGATTTCCACAGGAGGTTTTCGAAAGAGAGCTGGAATATATTTGAAGTTGATGAATTTAGAAGGCTGCGGAGATAGGGCTGGGGAATGGGTCTAGCTAAGTCATTCTTTTCGGGAGTCAGTGCAGAACATGATGGCCCGAATGCGCTGTGCTGTGCTCCTATGTGCTGTAAAATTCAATGATTCCGTTCTATGATCTGGAATATATTTAATAATAATAATAATAATCGCTTATTGTCACACGTACGCTTCAATGAAGTTACTGTGGCAGCAGGGTAGCATGGTGGTTAGCATAAATGCTTCACAGCTCCAGGGTCCCAGGTTCGATTCCCGGCTGGGTCACTGTCTGTGCGGAGTCTGCATGTCCTCCCCGTGTGTGCGTGGGTTCCTCCGGGTGCTACGGTTTCCTCCCACGTCCAAAGATGTGCGGGTTAGGTGGAGTGGCCATGCTAAATTGCCCGTAGGTCCTAATAAAAGTAAGGTTAAGGGGGGGTTGTTGGGGTTACGGGTATAGGGTGGACTACGTGGGTTTGAGTAGGGTGATCATGGCTCGGCACACACTGAGGGCCCGAAGGCTGTTCTGTGCTGTACTGTTCTACTGTTCTAGTCTAAAAGCCCCTAGCGCCACATTCTGGCGCCCTGTTCGGGGATAGGGCCGGTACCGGGAATTGCAACCCGCGCTGCTAGCATTGTTCTTCATTTCAGCCAGCTGTTTAGCCCACCTGTGCTAAACCAGCCCTCGGGTTAAAATTTATAACAAATTTATTTATTTAATTTAAAGTACCTAATTTTTTTTCCCAATTAAGGGAGAATTTAGCGTGGCCAATCCACTTAACCTACACATCTTTGGGTTGTGGGGATGAAACCCACGCAGAAACGGGGAGAATGTGCAAACTCCACATGGACTCCTCCAGGGCCGGGATTCGAACCTGGGTCCTTAACGCTGTAGTCAGCAGTGCTAACCACTGTGCCATGTGCCGCCCTGATTCTTGTATATAAATCGTATGCGCACGTTGGTTAGATTTCTGATTGTCGTCGGTAAATCAGGGGGGGCACGGCAGCACAGTAGTTAGCACAGTTGCTTCACAGCTCCAGGGTCCCAGGTTCGATTCCCGGCTTGGGTCACTGTCTGTGCGGAGTCTGCACTTTCTCCCCTGTGTCTGCGTGGGTTTCCTCCGGGTGCTCCAGTTTCCTCCCACAGTCCAAAGATGTGCAGGTTAAGTGGATTGGCCATGCTAAATTGCCCTTAGTGTCCAAAAAATGTTAGGTGGGGTTACTGGGTTGCGGGGATAGGGTGGAAGTGTTGGCTTAGATGGGGTGCTCTTTCCAAGGCCGGTGCAGACTCGATGGGCCGAGTGGCCTCCTTCTGCACTGTAAATTCTGTGATCTATGATCTATGAGGTAACCACCACTCTCAAATATTAAAGGAATCCGATTGCACTAAGGCAGCGTGTGCTAACCTCCTTGAAACAGGAGCCAGCACAGAAATGGTTAACGTGACGGCATCCACATTTAAAAACAGCTTCCATGAGAATCACTGTGTAATGTTTTTCAGTCAGAAAATCACGCATTAAACAGCATTGTTTCCAAGTCAGGAAGTTGTAGATATTTAATCAGCACCAAGAAGGGACTGTTGCTTTTTTTTATCTCCTCCCTCTTTAGTGTAAACACGTTTCCGCAGTGGAAACTCTCAGACTCAAGGTACTCAAGCAGCTTAGCGTAAACAGTACATTTCTCATGCAAAGTCCTATTTCTCATGCAGCTCCCGAATCTATGTTCCAGTTGATAAAGCTTTTGGCAAGGAGAGCGCTTACTGCTTGTAGCAGGAATTCTTGGTAATTCAGGTCACTTAGCTGGTGCCCCTTTTTGCTTTATTGAACAAGGCTTTAAAAAAAAAAGAAAGGACCTACATTTGTGTAGCGCCGCCTCTCACAACCTCAGGAAGCCACCAAAGCACTTACCGGCCAATCAAATATTCTTGAAGCGAAGCCGCTGCTGTTATGTAGGAAGCAAGGTAGCCAATTTGTGCACAGCACGATCCCACGAACAGCAATTAAATAAATGAGCCGGGTATCTACATTCCAGCGATAGAAACAGAAAATACTGGACAAACGCAGCAGGTCTGTCAGCGTCAGGGGTGAGAGAAACAGACCTTCTATTTCTTTTAATAAATTTAGAGTACCCAATTATTATTTTTTTAATTTTCCAATTAAGGGACAATTTAGCGTGGCCAATCCATCTAACCTGCACATCTTTTGGGTTGTGGGGGGTGAAACCCACGCAGACACAGGGAGAATGTGCAAACTCCACATGGACAGTGACCCAGGGCTGGGATTCGAACCCGGGTCCCCAGCGCCGCAGACCCAGTGCTAACCACTGCGCCACATGACATCCCTGGAGAGAAACAGTCTTAACGTTTTGAGTCCAAAAATTACTCTTATTCTTCAAGAGCTCATATTTTGGACTCAAAACATTAACTCGTTTCTCTCTCCGTTAACTCTTGTTTTTATTTCCTATCTGCAGCATCCACAGTGTTTTGATGTTCAGCGATGCCGGTTGAGGGATGATATGGGCGAGGGTGAACTCACCGGCTCTCTCCAAATAGTGCCATGAGGCTCACCTGAGAGAGGAGACAGGGCCTCACGTTTTTAAGAGTGACTTCTTCAGAGAGAGATCGGACGACACAAAAGTACGGGCAAGCCGGTGGCGCAGTGGTAACCCCTGCTGCCTCACGGCGCCGAGGGTCCCAGGTTCGATCCCGGCCCTGGGTCACTGTCCGTGTGGCGTTTGCACATTTCCCTGTGTCTGCGTGGGTTTCGCCCCCACAACCCAAAGATCTGCAGGCTAGGTGGATTGGCCACGCTAAATTGCCCTTAATTGGAGAAAAAATGAATTGTGTATTCAAATTCTTTTTTAAATCACTTCTTGGCCTTTGGCTAAGATGAGCGTGGGATCAGGTGTAATGTCTGGATCTGGTATGTCTCTCTTGTGGAGACCATGAATTAGATTCAATTTGAATTGTTTTTTGGAGCAGGCAAGGATCTGGATTAGGGGTTCGCCCCTGTCACCTCTCTGAGCTCTGGCTTGGTAACTCTGATAAAGGAATGGATTTTAAAAAAAGACACAAAGTACCAATTCACAGGGTCAGCACATTCAGAAGAGCAGAGAAAGGTAGAGTTGTGTGAGAGGTGGGAAGCAGCCCATGTCCAAATTCAACAAGACCTGGACAATATCCAGGCTTGGGCTGACAGTGGCAAGTAACATTCCTTGATGTCACCCTTCCACAAAGATTCAATCGCTCCACCCCAACAAACAGTGTCGGCGTTAGTACCAGCGACAACATGCATGACCACGACCATCTAGACAGAACAGGGGTTTTTCAAACAGCGAGACTTGCAGGTGGGTCATGGACAGGTGTCAGGAGGGTCGCAGGAGCGATGCCTCCAATATTTAGCTGCCAGCATGCAAGGCAACAGGACTGTGAAGAACTGAAATGGATTATTTTATAATAAGGAAGAGGAGGGCAGAAACACAGATAGACCAGGTTCTCACAACTGAATCGTCTGGAGAGAGCTGCTCAAGAGAGTCCGTGGCAGGATAAAGCAGTGCTGGTGTAAGCTGTGTAGAACTCCAGGCCGTCTGTTGAACAGGCCATTGAGAAAAACACTGAAATCAGGAAGTAAGCAGTACTGTATACAGACAATTTCTTGAGATACGGCTTTGTTAACTGTGCCAATGCAAATCGGGATGCTAAGCCCATGTGTGTTATATGCAGGGAAGTAATGGCAAATAAAGTTTGAAACCCTCAAAACTTCAAAGGTATTTGAAGACGTGTTCGAGGACAAACACCTTGATTTTTTCAAAGCGAGAACCTAAATCTTCAACTGAAGTCTTTGCAGAAATGTGACATTGAATGACAAAGCAAGTGAGATCGTAAGGACCAAGAAGGCTCACCTGTCATATTAAAGGTAAACAATAATGGCGTGTCGTGACCAGCGTGGGTCCCCAAAGGTCAGCCGGTTGCTAAAAGTGGGTCCCAGGGAAAAAAGTTTGAAAAACGCTGATGTAGAAGGAGTAGGAGATACCTGGGAACATCACAACCTGGAGGTCCCCCTCCAAGTGACTCTCCATCCTGAGTCGGAAATATACCACTTTCAATGTTGCTGGGTCAAATTCCTGGAATTTCCTCTCTAACAGCGCTGTGGGTGCACCTACACCTCAGGCATTGCAGCAGTTCAAGAAGGCAGCTCACCACCACTTTCAGAAGGGCAACTAGAGATGGGCAATAAATGCCGGCCTAGCCAGTGACGTCCACATCCCGTAAATTAATTTTAAAAAGGAGGATAAGAACTGTTACAAATAAAGGACTAATAAATGTTAAAGACATTAAATATTACATAAGATATGAGTCATCCTCAAAAAACTTTTCATTTCAGATTTATCTGAAGGCCCGGTCATCATTTTAACAAGAATTGGTAATTGTCAAGTAATTTAAATACCTGTACCTGCGACAGGAGAAATTTCTTTGACTTTTCTTTGAAATTTCTGTTCCTAACAGTGTTTTCTGTCTTTGACAGCTGTTCTACGTGACATTATCAATCCTGTTCCGCTTCACATATCTTTGTCCAACATATGCCCTTAAAATCAGAAATTAAGTTAACAAGGGCAGCACGGCGGAGCAAGTGGTTGGCACGGTTGCCTCACGGCACCGAGGTCCCAGGTTCGATCCCGGCTCTGGGTCACTGTTCATGTGGAGTTTGCACATTCTCCCCGTGTCTGCGTGGGTTTCGCCCCACAACCCAAAGATGTGCAGGATAGGTGAATTGGCCACGCTAAATTGCCCCTTAATTGGAGAAAATTAATTGGATACTCTAAATTTTAAAAAAAAAGAAATTAAGTTGACAAATACTTAACGGAGGGCCGTAAGTCCAGGATTTGGGCCCGTGAAGCGAGCGAATCTAGAAATCAGACCATGAAGTCAGGCGATAATCTCTCACATCGCATCGGGATGCGAATGAGCCTGGGAATGGGATCAGGAGGCCAGCACCTCAGGGAACAGAAGCAGTGAATCCGGATTTGGATCTGCATACTGGAGGCAATCTGGAATTTGGGTCAGACTAGGCTGCGTGATTTTGGGGGGGGGGGGGGGGGATAGATCAGGAGTGGTCGAGGATTCAGTTTAGGAGATTGGCGAGAATAGCCAGTGGGATTTTAGTGGTTTCTATAGAATTTATAAAAAATCTAAACAAAAGTCAAGAGTTCATAAAGTTTCCTGAAAACTTCTGTGAGGCAATTGTGGGGCCATGATTTGCCAATAGGGAGGGATCCTCTGCTATGATTGGCTGCTTCACCAGGGTGATAAATAGGCTGTATCGACAAAGAAATGATGAGTTACAAAAGTAAATAAGGGAGTAAAATGCTAACGAGGGAAGGGAAAGTTATTAATAATGAATTTGAAAATGAACACTTAGAGAGATAATAGCATTTCTCATTAAACAGTGAAAAGAAAAATCCTTGTGTTATTTCTATATATTAGAAAACGATGATTAATTCATCCAGATTTGTGATGTAACTGTACCTTGTGAAATTTCGCACCATTGATTTACACGTTGAGTTTGAGGGCACCAGTCAGATGATTTAGGTTCGCCCCCCGAAAAAACTACGAATTCCCTAAAAAAAATGCAAGTGTCATTTAAAAATCAGCCTTCCTGCCCAGAACTGTTGCAATTGAAATCTCCTTTGGTCCTTAATAAGTTAACCAATCTCACCCGGGACACCAGGACTGGTGACAGGGATGCTAAAGTTTGGCATGGAAGATGAACCGGGAGTAGCAGTTCCTGATCTTCACCCAGTGAGCTGCTGGATTGGATCGATGGAAAGCAAGATTTGCATTTCTATCGCACCTTGCCTGACCACCAGACGCCTCACAGCCAAGGAGGTGCCTTTTGCAGTGTGGTCGCGATTCTCATGCAGGAGACGTGGCAGCCAATTTGCGGACAGCAAGCTCCCACAAGCAGCAACTGTGACAATGAGAAGATGGTCACTTTTTTTGCGATGTTGATTAGGAGATAAATCTGGGCCAGAGCACCAGGGGTAACTTCAAGGTAGAGGCATGGGATCATTTACAGTCACTATGCAGCCAAATGGGACTGGTTTAACTTCTCAATCGACAGACAACACCTCCATCGATGGAGTCCTCTGCGGCACTGGAACATTTGCCTGAATTTTAAATGCGCATTGAGAAACTGGCCACCAGTGGATGGAGGAATGGTGGACACCCAGATGCAATCTCCCAGTGAGCAAAGCTCCTGAATACAAAGCCCCCAACCTATCTTACATCAAATGGCTCTGGTTAGACTCTTCCCACAAGA